>NC_090303.1:37306707-37931707 GCF_039906515.1 Pseudorca crassidens
TCCGCGGCGTGTGGGATCTTCCTGGACCAGGGATCAAACCTGTGTTCCCTGCATTGGCCGGCGGGTTCTCAACCACTGCGCCACCAGGGAAGTCCCCAAATTAATTGTTTTGTATGTGGATAACAGTTGTCTCAGCACCATTTGTTGAAAACACTTGTCTTCCCTCATTGAATTATCTTGGCACCCTTGTCAAAATCAGTTGACCATAAGTGTATAAGTTTATTTTCAAATTCTCAATTCTCTTCCATTACTCAATGTTTGTCCTTATGTCAATAACAGTTTTTATTACTGTAGTTCTGTAGTACATTTTAAAATCAAGAAGTGAGACCTCCAACTTTGTTCTTCTTTTTCAAGATTGCTTTGGCTCTTCTCGATCCCTTGCATGTCTATATGGATTTTAGGAATAGCTTGTCAATTCCTGCAAAAAATGCAGCTAAAATTTTTATAGGAATTGTGTTGAATTTGTAGACCAATTTGTGAAGTGTTACCATCTTAAGAAGTTTGGAAGATCTTAACAATGTCTTCCAGTCCATGAACTTGGGATAATTTTCTATTTAGTAAGGTCTTCAATTTCCAATGATATTTTTTAGTTTTCAGTGAACAAGTATAGCAATTCTTTTGTTAAATTTATTCCTAAATTGTTAAATTTTATTGTTTTTGATTCTATTATAAATGGAGTAGTTTTCTTAATTTAAGGTTTGGATTGTTCATTGCTGGAGAACACATTCTATTTTGACCAGATATGACCTTTACATATGATAGAAATAGCCCTCAGAAATTCACTCTCAAATATGGCTTAACAGAAAACATGATTGTTGTGACATGAAGAATTTAGAGGGAACCTTAAAGCCATGTAGGTAATTGTTGGTAACTGTTCAAAATTTGAACTCATACTTCTGAAATTGAATTTACTCTTTTTAGAGGAGGTCTAGCATATGTATTCATCCTTGTAGTAAGTTGTCAGTGACATAATCGTGGCTAGTGCACATTAAGAGAGACACACAAAAGCTTTCATTTCTAAAAGCATTTGGAAACTGTCTTATTCTTTAGACTTCAGTCACTGTAACTCAGAAGTTTGATTAGTAACTTTCCTTTTGTTCACATAGTCAGAATGTTATAAGGTTTAAATTGTCCTGTAAAATGTACTTGTGTAAAACGTTTTTTAGCTCTCCTCTGAGGATAGGTTCATGTCTCAGGGATACTTATGTGTATCTCATGAATTTTTACAGTCTCCAAAAGTGCCCATAAAGTGCATTAGATCACCAAAAAGGGTTTCAGTAACCCAACTTATCCTGTCATTAACCAAATGATACTCTTTCAATTCTCTTCATTTCCAGCGTTGAAGCAAGAGAATGTGTAGCTATTTATTAAGCCAGGATCACTCTGTCAATTTCTGAGACGACAAAAGGTAACTTTTGCTAAGATTTTTCCCTAATACATGGCCACGGACAAAACCAAAGTCTTCAAGTTTTACCTAGGTGGGCACAGTTGCCCAGCCTGCCCTCAACGTCCCACACAAAGGCTACAACTGTTACGCAGCACTGCCCTCTCGTGGGCAAACTCAAAAAATGACCGGCTTGAAAAAGTACCCTCAGGGCCACTGCTGGCTGTCTGTTTATAACAAAACTGTATAGTCTAACAGGTACCTAAATTTTGTGAACCACCTGTTTTTACCACAGATTGCCGTCACAGGTTCACAAAGCCCCCGATATTAAGTTTTTATCTTAAAAGAACAAGAACATTTCCGGTGTTCTCATAATCACGACCTGCCTCCCCATCCCCCCAGTAATTTAATGTTTCTTAGATTTCTAAAACCTCAAGGTGTTTCGCCAATTGAGTATAGTTAAACAATACCAGGTGTGGTGTTACTCAGTAAGGAATGCTTCATGACAGCAGGAAATGGACTAGATGCATGAAAGCAGGACAATCGATGTAGATTTCAGTTTATTGTCAGAGTCGCTCCCACTCCTTTCTGTGGGCGAGAAACCAGAGGACCAGAGAAACTCGGGAATTATCAACGCACACGATTTGGAGTCCTTTTCTCTGTGTCTTGGTTCAGCCCTGTTATTGCTATAGGACAAGACAGGATGTAATTCCTTAAAGGCAGCAGCCACTTATGTAGCATTTCCATCAAACTGATAGACTGGTATTGTGATGAACATTTGAACATGGAGAGTTTCTCAACCATCAAAGATGACTCTCATTTTTATTTATTTATTTATTTATTTGCGGTACGCGGGCCTCTCACTGTTGTGACCTCTCCCGTTGCGGAGCACAGGCTCCGGACGCGCAGGCTCAGCGGCCAGGGCTCACGGGCCCAGCCGCTCTGCGGCATGTGGGATCTTCCCGGACCTGGGCACGAACCCGTGTCCCCTGCATCGGCAGCCGGACTCTGAACCAGTGCGCCACCAGGGAAGCCCGACTCTCATTTTTAATCTCTATTCCCTGAGCCTAATCCTTCTTCCCCCTGAAAACGTTGATTTTTAAAAGAATGAAGATGTAAGAAGGCAAGAAAGGTTAAGCAAGGAAATAGTGAGAGGGCATTCTGCAGTGGTTTGAGCCTTACTCAAGAGGAAAGGGGGTATTGAAACTATGGAATAGAGAGGAGTGCTTCTCCCTCTTGCTTTCCTGTTCTGTCTCTTGCCATCCCCTACACCCTACCCTGTCTGTTTTGGGTTTTTTCTTTTTTTAAAGATTGTTTTTTGATGTGGACAATTTTTAAAGTCTTTACTGAATTTATGACACTATTGCTTCTGTTTTATGTTTTGTTTTTGTAGCCCCGGGACATGTGGGATCTTAGCTCCCGACCAGGGGTTGACTCCGTACCCCCTGCATTGGAAGGTGAAGTTTTAACCACTGGACCACCAGGGGAAGCCCTCCCCTGTCTATTTTAAGTTGCTGACTGAAGTGTGCTTTAAAAATTACCAATTGACCTAATTATATGGTCTTTCCCCCAGATTGACCATATTTGTTTGTTTTACCGCATTTCCCCACTCTATCTCCCAATGCTTAGGTCTGGTCAAAAGGCCAGACTTCACAAGCCCTGGTTGAAAAGTGTGTATGGCCGAATCGGAAACTGGAGGTTGGTTCAATGATGTATTATGAGGAGTTAAGGTGTTAATGCCCAGTTCTCTCCTGAGCTTCCTTTTACTTATTTATTCACTCAGTGCCGTGTATTAAGAATCATTTCTAGGGCTGCTTCTCAGGGTCATGTGGGTTGCCCACCGTACAACCTTACTTGGCAACCCCGTATAAAACACTATCGTTGCTCTCACAGAGTTTGCAGTCTAGTGGGAGCAGATCATATCTGATGGCCCATTTGGATGTCTCAGTCACCTGCAGTATGACGCAAGTCTAGGCGCATCAGTCTCACCCAGAAATCCAAGCTGTGGACTTGTGAGTCATCCCAGGCATCTCTGTTCTCCCTGCATCCTTCAGCTGCTCCATTCTGTTGCCTCTCTCTGTGAGCCCCACCACTGTGCATAGACGTGTACAGTGTGTGTACTATGCAAGGTCGCCTGGGCGACGGGGTGAATGTGGCTGAAAGCCATGACCCAGCCCTGCACCTGGCACAAGTCCGCCTCGGGTGGGAGGAAGGGCAATCTTTCTTTTCACAAAGGGGCTCTTTTTCAGTGTTGTGTTGCTCAAAGAAGATCTTTTCCTCTAATTCCTCTGCCCACAGAGGGTGCCTTGGTGACTTTTTCTGATTGGTACAAAGGTTTCTTGGAGAGTCGTGGCCAACTTTCCACTAGGTTAGTTCAATTACATCCTACCAATCCATCTTCACACGCAGCTGGTCAGGATGATTCTTATAAAACTCAAAACTCGCCATGGTGTGCCCTGCCTAAAATCCTTTTGCATCCCATTGTTTTCAGAAAAAAATTCTTTGAAAGCCTGGAAGATAATTCCTAATATGGTGCCATCTCCATTGTCTTCAGAGCTCCATTTTTATACCCTGCTGTTGAGTTCTGTGGATCTCTTCTCAGTTCCTCAATGCTCCATGTTATCTTTGCCTCTGTCCCTATGGACTGATGTTTGTTTCCCCCCTTCCCCAAATTCATATTTTGAAGCCCTATCCACCCCCAATGTGATGGTATTAGGAGGTGGAACCTTTGGGAGGTAATTAGATTTAGGTAAGGTCATGAGGGTTGAACCCATATGATGGACCTGTACCTTCATCTTGGACTTACTATCCTCCAGGACTGTGAGAAAAAAATGTTTATTGTTTAAGTTACCCGGACTGTGGGTGATATATTTGTTATAGCAGCTCAAGCAGACTAAAACAGTTCCTTTCAGATGCTTTTCCCTGCCCTGGGGAGAGTCATACGCCTTTTTCACTTAACTCACTTCTCATCTTTCAAGATCTTGTCCACATGTGACATTGCCCCTAGCATTAATGATCCTTGTAATGTAGCTGACTTTCTGGGTCCTCCTTGGAACATCATGGGAGCTCAAGAAATACGTATTAAATAAATACACTGAGTCTATGTTTAAAATGCCAGAAAAAAATCTCCTCCTACTTCTTTGGAGTTCCTTCTAGAAAGAGATGGTCACGTCAAGGATGGTCGTTCCAGTGGAAAAGCTTGTGGTACAAATAACCAATCAAATGAAAGACACTTGGTGGGTATGTGTTGGCGGATGGAGAATCCCCGGTAGAAAGGCCAAGCTTAGACTTAGATCACCAGTAGGTAGGGACATACAAACAAATAGACAAAAACTGGGGGGAAATGGGTGTTTTAGAGAAGGGACTGCATTATCTTGTTAACATTCTGAACTTCGTTGAAATTCCTTTTACTTACTTCGGGGTTTAGATCTTTAAAAAAATATGCTATTACATATGTTAGGTGGTGGTGAGCATCAGGTCTCAGGCTCAGGACTTCTGAAGATCTTCATCCAGCCCTGGGAGGGTGTTGGATAAAAATCTTGGTCAGAGTTTAACTTTCTGGCTTCCAGTAAATCTTCTGTCAGTTTCTGAGCTCGTATGGCAGGGCAGAATTTCATGATTCTGGAATGAAACTGGAAGGGGTGGGAGCTTGAAAGGACAGGCAGTGCATATCCTTATATTGAGGCAGAACATTTGCTTCAAACACTAGGCTTTGCTGGAGACAAAGACCCAGTGGAAAGGAAGCGAAGGGCCTTCCCAGCTGGTCACCTCTTTTCAGCCCCTCTGCTGCACCCACACTCTTCCCACACACCCCTTGGGCAACAGGCTGCCCTTCCTCACTTACAGTCTTCATTCCAGAGAGCCCTAGAGACACGTTCTAATCTGACTTTACCTTTGTAGAGAATTTAATGGGTAACCCTACTGTAAGATTTATGAAGTCCCAGGAATCTCTAAGGATGGCCTTCATCAAAAAGATTTCTGTATGTTGGGGGAAAAAAGGCCTGAATTAAGACAAGTAGTGAGAGGTGAGATCAGAAAAAAATAACAGGGAGAGTTAACAGACTCAATCATGACATAAATCAAAGATGGGAATGTTTAACTTAGAGAACAGAGGAAGAATTTAACAATGCGGACAGAAAGAAAACGTGGACCGACAGCTTGTTAAGCTAAATTTTCTGCTGTTTGTGAACTCGAATATCTTCGTCTTCCCTTTAATTGATAGAGATTTCTCTCTGGTGAGATCATTTCAGTGACTAAGAAAGCCTTCCTCCACTGGCCTTATCCAGGATGAGGGCCCCCCCACCCCGGGGCCCGCATCATTGTTTGCACTGCTTTGCTTTGAGTGATGCAAGACCCAGGCGGCAACCTGCAACAGTGCTGGCCTCCCCAAACGCTTCAGGCCTTGTTCTAGACAATATTTCTTTTTAGGCTAAGGGGTGGCAGGCTGCCCACATCGCTTTATTCCCAGGACCAAATGAAACCTTCCTTAAGTGTTACTACATGTTAATAAACATAGTCAGTGAAATCCACTTAAAAAGAATGACCTGTTTATGAAAGAAACCTTTTGAAAGACAGCATATTTTTCCCGGTGGGCCAAAGCTTAGGCAGAAAAACAAAGAGCTCTTTCAAAGGCTTAAAGCATGATGGAGGGTGGATTCTGACTTTCTAACTACAAAAATAATGATACTTTTAGCTCCAACCTGCCTTGCTCCAGGGAGCTGTAAATCTTTACAGGGACAGGTTGAGCCTTTCCAACTTTCTTCCTCGCATGCTATGGGAACTTGTTAAGTGGGAGTGATGTTAGCCTGAATTTATACACCAAGAAACTGAGGCAACAGAACTTGAAGTGATGTGTTCAGTGCCACCAAGTAGCTTGCAGGTCATGTCAAGCATAGAATGAGCATTGACACATACACACGACTATGTATAAAATAGATAACTAATGAGGACCTGCTGTGTAGCACAGGGAACTCTACTCAATACTCTGTAATGACCTCTATGGGAAAAGAAGCTAAAAAAGAGTGGATATATGTATATGTATAACTGATTCACTTTGCTGTACACCTGAAACTAACACAACATTGTAAATCAACTAGACCCCAATAAAAATTAATTAAAAACGAATAGAAAGAGCAGAGACAATGTATCTGTGACACATGAACATCTCCTGACATCACGACGAGCTGCCTTCTATTTCTCTCAGTATCTTCTTCTGTTCTCTTCCCTCCTGTCTTCCATGTTATGTTTCATTGATTCTTAACTCTTGCCAATGAGCTGGGCCCAGCAAGAGTGATGGCTCTTCCATCAGGAAGCCTGTGTTGGTCCAGGAGGTGAAGGACCTACGGCTTGTATTAACAAGCTTGTACAGCTCATCGTTATTCTTATGAACAGTAAAATAGTATCAGCAAAACTGATCTGAAAGACAACAACATTCTCTAATCCTTAATACTTTGTATTTCTAGAAATACTACTTTAACGTATAAAATTTTACATTTTAAAAATCTCTAGTGTTTGATTGGCATTTTTCTAAAGAAATTGTGCCTAAACAGTTTTTAATTTCCCCCATGATGAGTCTCCTACCTATCAAATGTACATTTATTTACTCATTTTTAATGTTTTTATTTGACAATTATTTATTCCAAACTTATTTCGGCGCACTGCTGGGCTTTGTAATGAATGTTGTAGAGCAGGTCAAAAATACATCTTGCTTTGGTTTTTCTTAAAAAGCGCATTTAAGGAATGGGAGTTGGTGTCTAGTTAGTTAATTTTCCGCAATTTGAGAATTGCTGGTTAGCTTAATGGACACAAGTGTCATTTTGAAAGAACATCATTGATGTATTGTCTAATGCTATTTTGAAGTATATTAATATCCTTTCTCTTGTGAATGCCTCCATAGGAAATCTTCCTCAATTCAATCTCTTGCCTTGGGAAAACAACGTTTCTAGAGATGCTTAAGAATAAGAAAGGAAGATTGCTCAGCTGTGACATGATAATAGGACCAAAAGAAACTTAAGAGACAATATAATGTAAAAGCTAAAGCTTTCTATTTGAGTGTATTTTAAAAAGATTTTGTAAACAAATAAAAAGCAAATCAGAAAGTTTTTTAGTATTTACACAAAAACTTATATGCGAACATTCATAGCAGCATTATTTTTCCTAGGGAAAAGGTAGAAACAACCTACATGTATAGTAATGGATGAATGGATAAACAAATGTGGTATATCCATACAGTGGAATGTTATTTAGCCATAAAAGAAAATGAAGTACTGATACATGTTACAGCATGGGTGAACCTTGAAAATATTATGCTGAGTGAAAGAAGGCAGACATGAAAGACCACATATTGTATGATTCTATTTATATGAAATGTCCAGAACAGGTAAATCAGTAGAAACACAAAGTAAATTCTTGGTTGACAGGGAATGGCAGAAGTGACTGCTCATGAGTAAGGGATTTCTTTTGAGGTGGTGAAAAGATTCAAGAATTAGACAGTGGAGCTGGTTGTACAACCTTGTGAGTACACTGAAAAAGTCACTGAATTGTACACTTTAAAAGGGTAGACTTTTATGGCATATGAATTATATTTCAATAATAATAATAATAGCAGCAATAATAAAAACAGCAAAACCAACAAGCATGAAAATAGAAAGATGAGAGGTTAGGTGAGGGGGCTCGATGGCCTCCTGTGCTGGGGGGGACCCTCGCCCAACCCGTGGAGAAGGGGATCCTCTTTGAGTGACGGCTCAGCTCTGCACAAGGGAGCGTTGTAGAATCCAAGTGGACTACAGCGGAGGGTTTGTTCTTATGAGAGAGCACCTGGGGCTGCTCAGCGACACCCGCCTGCAAATCTCACCTGTATCTCCTGAAAGGGACCATCCCTATTTATTCTTCAAGACTGTTCCGTTCGTCCAACAACCATTTACCTCCTTTGAAAGATCAGGACACTTGAAAGTGACCACCTCTGAACTACAAACAAATGAGATGAACTAAATGAAATGTGTGGGACTGTAGACACCCAGAGAAGATAGAAGTAGTGTGGAAAGGAAAGGGCCAGCTGTGAGAGGGACTTAATATGACCTGCTTGATAGCCTCTCCTACCCCGAGGCTTTAGAGTGCTGACACCTCTCCCTCGGTTGTGACTGTCTAGTTGACATTTGCTGATTGACTGCATCTCTTGGTGCAGGGTTGCTTCTGAAGTCAATGTACTGGGTGCTATGTGCCACACTGTCTGCTAAGGAGACTCAGCTTTTCTTCTTCTTGCCAACTGTTGCAGTTCTTCCAAGACCATCACTCCTTTGACCTTGGCCTTCACTCTCAGTACCTTTGTAGCATAATGGTGCAGTGGAAAGAGATGAGATCAGAAATCAGAAACATTGATCATAAAGCGACCCCTTATTATCTGTGAGACAGAGCTTGGAGCCTCCCAACCACAGTGTTGAATGAGTTACAAGTAGTTTTTCAAATTAATGATCTCTCCCACCCTTGGGGTCACTCAGGGCCCTGGTGGTTGAAGCCCCGAGGAAGAGCAGCTTTGACTGTCAGCAGGCTTGTCCAGGCCACCTCGAGGGCAGACCTAGCAGAGTCTACAGTGTTCCAGGTGCACGGTATCTCAGGAGGTGAGCATTGTCAGCTATGTCATCATTCATGGCTCCTTTGTCACACTCTGTGTACCGCCAATAGGACTTCTTCAGCAGCCGGGGACAGTCAGGACCACGCCCATCATGGACAAGTGGCCCATGGTCTGTGGCAGAGGGGTGGTTCATGTTCCAGATGCCCAAATATGTACAGAGCTCAGCCCAAGGTGTGGGTGGTCAGGAGGATGTGGGGCTAGAACGGGCGTTCTGAGTAGGACTCCTGAGGGCAGTGGTCCACCTGCCTGTTTCTAATTACTCTCTCCATATCTGTGACACTTCTGTCCCATTTTGGCTGGTGGGTCATTTTAATAGGATTCAAGCTCACTGACTCTTCTAATAATGCCTGCACCTCTGCAGATTAGAGCTTTATCTTTATCGGGAAATACTTGATGTAAAAAACTTGTTTCGTCTTGAAAGTCAACTTGCATTATTTTGGAGAATTTGATATTGCTGTGTCAATGAGAGAAAGGAAGAACTGTACCAAAGTGATCAATTTCTGTGTGTCCCCTGATGTGGAGAAGGATGTGAGGAAAGAGGAAGTTCTAGACTTTCTAAGCCTCAGTTTTCTCATTTGCAAAATAAATGTAATAGCTCGTAACTAGTTTAGGCTAAAGCTCAAGCATGACTCTCTTCTTGTCAAGCCTTAAATTAACCAGCAAGTTCTTTATATAAGACATGAATAAAAGGTTCAGAATTCTAAAAGATAGACATCAGGTAGAAGGGTTTTTATTTTAAACAAAGTCTTTAATACTCAAAAACATTAGTTAACATCAGACATTGCCCATACTGTTTTCTCAGCCTTCTGTTGGTGAAGTTTTCTCCACTTTGGTTCACATGTTGGAATAACGAATATCTTCCCTCCACCCACCAGTCTTGGGAGACAGACATGGAGAGAGTCATCCATGGTGCAGCTCCAGGTATGTGGCCTGTTCACTTCTTCTTCCCAGGGTAAAGTGACTGCCTCCTTCCTTTGTACTTAAGTTGATGTACCATGATGGTATCTTCTCAGAAATGCTTTCCTTTCTCATGTGGGTCTCCGAGACATGAGCCTGGAAAAACTTTTATGACACAAGGCAAAGCAAAGACTGCAGTAATTGCGTACTTTCCACTCCTCCCTTTTTTGTTTTATATAAATTATCTCTTGTAAACGAAATGGCCCAAACCTTGGAGTATTATGCATTCTGGTGATGTCAAGTGCATCGTTTTCCCTCTCAAGGGGGAGGATTGTCACATGGCAGATATATGCCTGCAAGGACATATACATATAAGAATTTTATGACAGACAATCTTACAGGTAAGAAATTTATAGGGTTATTGTGAGGATCAAATGTAATTGTATGTGTGGGAGCACTTTGTACGCCCTGTGTATGTATGCTTTATCATTGTTGTTTTGGACAGAAGGTGACTGCCAAAATATTTCTTCTTCCCTTAAGACATTAAATTGGTCTGGGATAAAAATACCTGGGGGGTGTGACTAGAGGTCAGGTAATAAAGGGGGATGGGCCAGAGTAGGGGGTGGGGCGTGGGAGAGACATGCACTTCGCCCTGTGCATTGTAACTGAACCCAGAGGAGAGAGGTGGTTTTAGACCACAACAAGGAACATGTTTTTCTACCTAGAAATGGTTCTGTTTTTTGAGGACTACTTGAGCAGGATGGCAGCTTTAATGAGAAGTAATGTTATCACAGTGCAGTGTCAGTGGCTTTAGATCACCCATCTCAGACTTGTCTGAGTGCACAGCATGAGGAAAACCCGGTAGATTCAGCCCTGAATACCTACCATACCAGTGGTGCTTCATGCCAAGAATAATTCTAGAAATGACTTTCTAAACCACATTCCCTATGCTATTCTTTCTAGCCCACTGTGCTTTCATCAACTATAGAAACTTAGAGTAGTCTCAGGACAGATGGGGTTGGGAGCTGGGGAAAATGAGTTTCAGAGAAGCCAGATGAAAGTTTTCCAAAAGGAAGTATTCCAGGTGAAAGTCTTGTAATCATATACTGACAGAGATCACCTTAAAACACACCAATACATCTTATTGCATAAAGGATTTATTCTAACTTACACATTCTTCTTCAAAGGAGAGAATTCTTTTTATGTGTGGCTACTGTTCCAAATTAGCCAGGAGATAAATCTGTAATCATTATTTCATAAAGATAAAACTGACAATGATAATCCTAGCAACTGAATAAAGACTTACCTTCTTGAAGATTGAAATCATATCAAACATCTTTTCCAACCACAGTGGTATGAAACTGGAAATCAATTACAAGAAGAAAACAGGAAAATTTATTGGAAAATACGCAGCGATTAACCAACAGACTCCTGAACAACTAATGAATCAATGAAGAAATCAGAAGAGAAATAAAAATACCTAAGACACATGAAAATGGAAATATAACATACCAAAACATGTGGGATGCAGCAAAAACAGTTCTGAGAAGTTCACAGCAATAAATGGTAACCTCAAGAAATATGAAAAATCTCAAATAAACAACCTAATTTAACACCTCAAGGAAGTAGGAAAAGAAGAATAAATGAAGCCCAAAGTTATCATAATGAATGAAACAATGAAGATCAGAGCAGAAATAAATGAAATATTTACTAAAAAGACAATAGAAAAGATTAATAAAATCAAGAGACAGCTTTTTGAAAAGATAAATAAAACTGACAATCCTTTAACTAGACTCACCAAGAAAAAAAAGAGAGAACTCAAATAAATAAAATCAGAAATGAAAGAGGAGGCATTACAATTCATACCACAAAAATGCAAAGGATCATAAGAGACAACTATGAACAATTTTATGCCAACAAATTGGACAACCTATAATGGATAGATTCCTAGAAACATACAACTTCCCAAGACTGAATAATATAGAAATAGAAAATCTGAGTAGTAAAAATATTACTATTAAAGAGATTGAATCAGTAATCAAAAACCTCCCAACAAACAAAAGTTTAGGACCAGACTGCTTTAGTGGTATATTCTACCAAACATTCAAAGGAGAAATAATACCAATCCTTCACAAGCTCTTTCAAAAAATGGCAGAGGAGGGAACATTTCCAAACTCATTGTACAAGCCCAGCATTACCTTCACATCAAAACCAGACAAGGACACCGCAAGAAAAATATTACAGGCCAATATCCCTGATGAACACAGATGCAAAAATCCTCAATAAAATATTAGCAAACCAGATTCAACAATATAGTAAAAGGATCATACATCATGATGAAGTGGGGTTCATTCCAGGGATGTATGTTTCAACATCCACAATCAATGTGATACACCACATTAGCAAAACAAAGGAGAAAAGTCACAATCATCTCAATAGAGGCAGAAAAAGCATTTGACACAATTTAACATCCATTTATGCTAAAAACTCAACAAAGTGGGAACCTACCCCAACATAATAAAGGCCGTATATGACAAGCCTACAGCTAACATTATACTCGATAAAAAACTGAATGCTTTTTCTCTAAGATCAAGAAGAAGAAAAGAATGCCCACTCTCACCACTTTTATTCAGCATAGTACTGGAAGTTCTAGTCAGAGCAATTAGGCAAGAAAAAGAAATACAAGGCACTCAAATTACAAAGGAAGAAGTAAAACTGTCACTACTTACAGATGACATAATTCTATATAGAGAAAACCCTAAAGAGTCCATAAAAAAACTGTTAGAACTAATGAATAAATTTGGTAATGTTGCAGGATACAAAATCAATATACAGAAATTGATGCACTTCTATACACTAATAATGAACTACCAGAAACAAATTATGAAAAAAAATCCGTTTATAATTGCATCAAAAAATAACTAGGAATAAATTTAACCTGTATACTGAAAGACCTGTACACTGAAAATTATAAGACATTGATGAAATAAACTGAAGAAGACAAAACAAATGGAAAGATACATCACGCTCATAGACTGAAACAATTAAAATGTTCATATTACCCAAGCAATCTACAGATTGAATACGATCCCTATCAAAACTCTGATGGCATTTTTCTCTGAAACAGAATAAACAATTCTAAAATTTGTATGAAATCACAAAAGACCCTGAATAGCCAAAGCAATCTTGAGAAAGAAGAACAAAGTTGGAGGCTTCATGGTTCCCAATTTCAAACTATATTATAAAGCTATAGTAATCAAAACAGTATGGGATTGGCATGAAAAACAGACACATTGATCAACAGAACAGAACAGAGCCCAGAAATAACCCATGCATGTATGGTTAATTAACTTACGACAAAGGGGCCAAGAATATACAATGGGGAAAGACAGTGTCTTCAATAAATGGTGTTGGAAAAACTGGACAGCCATATGCAAAAGAATGAAACTGGACCACTCTCTTATACCATACACAAAAATAAACTCAAAATGGATTAAACACTTGAATGTAAGACCTGAAACCATAAAACTCCTAAAAGAAAACATAGGCAGTAAGCTCCTTGACATCAATCTTGATGATTTTTTTGGATTTGACACCAAAAGCAAAGGCAACAAAAACAAAAATTAAAAAGTGGGACTATGTGTAAAATGGAGGGGGTATTAATGTCACTCATAATACAAGGTATAAGAAAAGTCATGCTTCTCTTATTTGTTTAAATCAAATTTAACTTATTTTCTTGTTCAGCAAGGTAGGTAGGGACTTCTCTGTCATTTGGAGCCTTCTTTACCTTGACCCCAGGGTCATATGAGTGATCCCAGGTGTATTTTATTGTCCAGAGCATTTAAATAAGGCCCTGTGGTCTCCTGAGTTTATAGTATTCAATATTGGTATTTAAATTATCTTGACCTATTTGGTTCCATGAAGGTAAGTAGCTTTTTTAAAAAAAATTTTATTGGAGTATAGCTGATTTACAATGTTGTATTAGTTTCAGGTGTGCAGTAAAGTTAACATATATCCACTCTTATACATATACATATATCCACTCTTTTTAGATTCTTTTCCCATGTAGGCCATTACAGAGTATTGAGTAGATTTCCCTGTGCTATACAGTAGGTTCTTATTAGTTATCCATTTTATTACAGTAGTGTGTATATGTCAATCCCAATATGTATGCGATATGTACATATTATACATATGGGATATGTACAATATGTATATATGTATATGTCAATCCCAATCTCCAAATTTATCCCTCCCCTGCTTATCCCCTGGTAACCATAAGTTTGTTTTCTATATCTGTGACTCTACTTTTGTTTTGTAAGTAAGCTCAGTTGTACCTTTTTTTTTTTTTTTTTTTTCCCTGTACGCGGGCCTCTCACTGTTGTGGCCTCTCCCGTTGCAGAGCATAGGCTCTGGACGCACAGGCTCAGAGGCCATGGCTCACGGGCCCAGCCGCTCTGCGGCATGTGGGAATCTTCCTGGACTGGGACACGAACCCACGTCCCCTGCATTGGCAGGCGGACTCTCAACCACTGCGCCACCAGGGAAGCCCCAGTTGTACCTTTTTTTCAGATTCCACATATAAGCAATATCATATGATATTTGTCTTTCTGTGTCTGACTTCACTCCATATGACAATCTGTAAGTCCATCCATGTTGCTGCAAATGGCATTCTTTTGTTCTTCTTGATGGCCGAGTAATATTCCATTGTACATTTGTACCACATTTTCTTTATCTATTCCTCTGTTGATGGACATTTAAGTTGCTTAGCTTGTCTGCCTTTTGGTCAAGGCTTATCATGGGCTTTGCTGAGATAAGACGAGGAGCCTTACTAAGGTATACTGTAGAGACCAGCAAAGCCCTCACCCCCTTCCCAATCTTGAGATAAAACCATCAAAATCTTATGCCTCCTTCAGACATGCCCACGTTTTCTAGTCCAACTCCATTCTTTCATCCCTCCTACTCCTCAGACTATCTGGTATAATTCTTCTGAGTGGGTTGAGTTTTCCATAAATAAATAACCAAGGCCAGTAGGAGTGAGGTAGGGTGGTGGTGGGACGTGGATTTTGGGATACCAGACAATGCTGCATGCATCCCTGTAACACAAAACCTCTGAGATAAGGAAAGAAAAACCTTGACTACCCTTTTAGAATAAGAAAGAGAAGACTCACTCTGTAGTGAGAGCAAAATAAGTTAGCCTGTCAGTTAACCTGTTATAATCATAAATGTCGCATTGCTCCATATTTACCCGGAGCAGAAACTATATATGATGGAGGGACATAAACTAGGAGAGAAAAGGAACACATGTAGTCCCTGTTATACGTCAGCTGCTGGGACACCCAGGTGCTTTGCATTTCATTTAATCCTCATAATAGGCCCACGAAGGCACCATTATTCCCTGCTTCAGAGAAGGAAGCAGAGGTCCGGAAAGATGAGGTATCTTGTTGTGATCGACATCGCTGACTTCTAATCTCCAACACTCGCCCACTTCTTTCTCTCACATCTGTCTCCTTTGTAAAGACTGGAAATGCTAAAGAGTCACTTTCCCAGCCTCACTGATGGCCAGGGGTGGCCCCGGGACACAGTGTTTGGCTATGAGACAAGTAGGAGGGTGATGGAAACTTCTGTGGGAGATTTTATCACCCTTTTCTTCCCGTCTTGAGGATGTCTGTGTCTTCAGGCAACTCACACACCTGCAATGCCGAGCAGCTTTTCCTCCCAAAGTCCCTAATGCTTTTCCCGTGATGCTCATTGGCTCATGGCATTTATTCTCTCTGGAGTGGCCTTTACTCTATCCTCACCCCCAACCCATGTCCCAGTCCTACTCAGACTTCTGGGCTCATCTCAACTATTACCTCTTTCCTTGAAACCTTTTTCTGGTCCTCCTGACTAAAGTGATTATTTCAGCTTCTATATTTCCACAGCACATTATCTATATCTTCTTTCTGGTTCTCAATGCAATCTTTCACTGAAGTTCTGTGTGTGCATGTTTGCTCATCTCTGCTGTCCTATAAGGCCTTACTGGCAGGGCCTTTGTGTGTATTTCCCCCAGAAAGGCCTAGCATCATCCTGGAATGTAGTAGTGTTCAACCAATATTCTTTGAGTGATCAAAAGAGAATCTAAGGCCAGATTTAATATTGGGGGCCCCAAAGAAGAGGCCAGGAGAATCTTAGGCACCAGTCCTAACACAGTGAAGCCTGTTCAAAGAATGCCAGGTGTTGCCTCTCTCCAGTCTTGGCTTATATGAGATAATTTATTAACTTTTGATTAAGCTGCTGTTTGTTGGGTATTGTATGACTTAGAAATAAAAGCAATCTACTTTTTTTCCTGATGTACTTCTCAAGGTCGTTGATATAAAGGGCAGAGCTATTTGATTTTAAAATCCAGCACACCACACAAATAACACAATTAAATGCTTAAACCTTCAGCCAGTATTGAATGACCTATAAGTAAGCAGAGAATATCTGTGTTTTGAAAAAGGCTTGAGAATAAATTGACTAGGCCTTCAGATACTATTAGAGAAAGGGTGAAGCTCCCAGGTTAGCATCAAAGCTGAGCCGATCATGAGTGCAGTGAAAGGCTGGCAGATGTGGCTTTATCTTGTTTCATCAGGAAAATGATTTCAATTTATTGAATTTATGGGGTCAGGGTAGTGCGGGCATCTGAGAACTGGCTGAGGTGGCCACCATTTTCAACAAGGTTATCTTCCTGGGTTTGAGTGTTTTGTCTGTAAACCAGATAGAAGTGGAGAATCTCAATGTGTTCCAAGAATCGCTGTGGCTGCCACGACATAGAAGGGTTGGGGAAAACTGCCAGTTAGTTCACACCTGCAGTAGCTTAGAATTCTTGCTGATTTACAGCTCTTGGGAGAGCCTTTGGAGTCCTGTGGTTCCAAGTACAGTAGTTCTCTTCATCAAAATTCACTTTATCAAAGTGGATGGAAAGCAAGCTGGAAAAACGGACTCCCAGATTCATTGGGACAGATGGTGGAGAATCGTGTGTGTGTTGAGAGGGAGGTAGAGTCCTTGGGAAATTACAGCAAGGCTATAAAGTTGGGTGCTATGGACTGAATTGGTTTCCCCTAAAATTCGTATGTTGAAGACCCAACCCCCATGTGACTGTAGAAGAGACAGGGCCTTTAAAGAGGTAATGAAGGTCACATGAGGCATTGAAGGTGAGATCCTAATTCTATAGGATTGGTGACCTTATAAGAAGAGGGAGAGAGAGAAATCTCTCTCTTCACGTGCACACTGAGGAAAGGCCATTTGAGGATGCAGTGAGTAGGTGGTCTTCTGCAAGCGAGGAACAGAGCCCTCACTAGAACCCAACCACTGCCAGCATCCTGATTTTGGATTTACAGCTTCCATACTGTCAGAAAAAAATTCTGCTGTTTAAGCCACCCAGTCTGTGGTATTTTATTATGGCAGCCCAAGCTGACTAATACATAGAGTCTTGTCATATGAGGAGGGAAGTGTTTTAATTTTCAGGAATTCATGGGGTGAATTCCATGTGAATTCCATGGTTGGTGGACTGAACAGTCCACCAACCGTGGACTGTTGGTGTTATACAGCAGCATTTGCTTCTGAAAAAAATGACAGCTTTTATTATTTTATTATATTGATTGATTTGTTTGTTTGTTATCCTGGGAGTAACCTCATCAAGAGAAACAGCAACATCAACCTCAAGGGGCTTCAGGACACGTTTGCACACCCAGAGGTCTCCGCAATTTTTTTTTTCTCGATCAAATCAGGCTTAAAAAGAAAATACTAAAAGAACTTTAAGGTAATTTCCCCTTCACAGCCCTTAAGTGGAATCCCTGTTTTACGTGGTCCCCATACTGGCATGAGATAAAATGACCATCTCCAGCTCTTGTTTTAGGGCCATATGATATCCCCAGAGGTGTCAAAGATCTGACAAAACAGGTCTGGAATAGTTGGTATTTAATAGGTCTATAATACTACTATATACTTAATGTTTTCTTTAGGTTGGCTCATGTTTAAAATTATATATGTTTAAAAAAATAATATCTGTGAACTAAGGGGTCCGGTAGGCTGGTTATATTTTTTCATCACATGTTAAAATAAATATGTAACTATTAAAATAAAAATATAATTACTCGGGCTTCCCTGGTGGCGCAATGGTTGAGAGTCCGCCTGCCGATGCAGGGGACACGGGTTTGTGCCCCGGTCCGGGAAGATCCCACATGCCGTGGAGCGGCTGGGTCCGTGAGCCATGGCCACTGAGCCTGCACGTCCGGAGCCTGTGCTCCGCAACAGGAGAGGCCACACAGTGAGAGGCCCGCGTACCGCAAAAAAGAAAAAAAGAAAAAAAAAAAAAGCTCTGGGGAAATTTAGTTGAAAAAAACCCCCATAGGTGTAAAGCTGCTGTTTACAAAATGGCATTTCTGGTTGACTGTGATATCACCATGAGAAAGTCACAACCGGTTCATTTTACTTAATGCTAAAAAAAAAAAAAAAGCATTAAATACGTGATTTCCTCTAAAATTCAAGAAGGTTTTAACTTCTGATATGCTGTTCTTTTCTATTATAGTGGCCCTGAATAAATGCCTTTTTTAGTAAGTTAAATTTTAGTCTAGGGTTTCTTTGCATGTATGGGCCAGGTATAGATATTTTAGTATTAATTTTTTCATCTAAAAATAGGTATCATGCATTGAATGACTTCCTAACTATCTCAAGGGAATTCTCAGTTGAATTTTTTATTTATTCTTATATCTTGATTATTTTTTAAAAGTAGCTAGCTCCCAACTGACTCCAAGTCCTTCCCTCATACAGTGTGTCTTTCCCATATTATTTATTGCTGGGTTAATATTCCTTAGTATTTCAATTCCTTGTTTTAAAACTTTCACTCATTTTCTTATCTTGGTGTTAAAAAGCCTTTCCAACACTTTCCCTATATAGTTTATCTTCAGGCATCTTCACCCCAGTAATATTGAGCTGCTTATCTTCCTTATATACTTAACACTTTTTCTTATGTTGACTCATGTTTACACTTTGAAGTGGCCTTTGTCTGGTCTCCTGTGTCTATCACATCTTTTCTTTTTTTTTTTTTTTGCTGTACGCGGGCCTCTCACTGTTGTGGCCTCTCCCGTTGCGGAGCACAGGCTCCGGACGCGCAGGCTCAGCGGCCATGGCTCACGGGCCTAGCCCCTCCGCGGCATGTGGGATCTTCCCAGACCGGGGTACGAACCCGTGTCCCCTGCATCGGCAGGCGGACTCTCAACCACTGCGCCACCAGGGAAGCCCATCTTTTCTTGAAATCTTCTTTTATTCTCCTGAGTTAAAAACACTGCTTCACCTTCCAAAATTTCATCTCACTTTGTAATTCCTTTATGGCTTTCATTGCAAGCTTGCATTTTGTGGTACCCATGTAACTATGTGTGAACATGCTTGGTCTTCTATAATGTTATATAAGGCCTTTTGGGAAGGGCCTATATGTGTAATAATTTCTTCTAGAAAAGCCTAGCACAGTGTGTGGCATACAGTAGCATTTAGTAAATATTTTCTTTAATTAATAAATAAGTGAATAATTGTGTGTATGTGTGTGTGTGCGTGTGTGAGACAGACAGAGAGAGAGAGAGAGAGAGAGAGGGAGAGAGAGAGAGAGAGTTAGAAATGTACCCAAGGTTTAGGATCCACCAGCTATAATGTAATGCCTTTGAAATATGTAAAAGTTAAATCAACTGTGTGTGAGTGAGCTAGGCCTTGTGGCAGTCTTTGGGATTTAGAAAGTTTCAACTACATTAATGGTTACAGCCAAGGCTGTAGTAGCTTTAGGCTCCAAGGACAGTTTTGGAGTCTCTCAGACTTTCCTAGAGCTGTAGTCCTCAAAGTGTGATCCCTGGACCAACAGCATAAGCATCTCCTGGAGCTTGTGAGAAATGCAAATTTGGGGGTCCATCCTAGTCCCACTACATCAGAAACTCTAGGCATGGATCCAGCGATCTGTATTTTAACCAGCCCTCCAGATGCTTCTGATGCATGTCCATGTGTGAGAACCACTGGCTTAGAGGGAGTTCTAGGAGGGCTTCTCTTCATTCTTGACACTTGTTGGTTCAGCTATAAAATAGGGCTTTTAGAGTTACCGAATGATGGAGTGTAACTCTTGTTAAGTGAGCCTGCAGTAATGCCTGCCCAATCTCAGTGCATGAATCAATGGATGAATTGTTAGAAGCCTGCCTTTGACCTTCCACTCTCATCAGGTTCATTGTGAGAAACTTCTGCTCATGGCAGCTTGACGAGTGAATGATGCTGCATGCAACTGAGCAATGTATGCCGGTGCTGAGAAATTGATGTGAAACGTAGCAGGGGCCGTCAGCTTCCTATCGGCTGACTAGTGAAGGTCATTGTGGGACTAATGCCCTATGTTAAGGGATGCTCTTTGACTCTGAGTTGCCTGGATGTCCCTGTTTTCTCATCTCTCCCATTTCTCAAGCACATCAATATCCTCGTGCTTGGTTTCACTGCCCCGGTGCAGCTGTCAGTGCCGGCCGGCTGACCCAAGATGCATTTCCCCTTTTTTGTATCCTGGCAGTACCTAAGATTGTTTTCCAGCACCCGCCCCTCCTCCAGGTAAGTCAGATTCTGATTTGTCACAACCCATTAAGATACTTCCATTCCCTCATCTGAGACTCAAGGAGGATTGGGCAGGTGACCCAGTACTGGTTAATGAATTGTGAAGGCAAATCAGCTAGTGGGATTCTGTGAAAGTTTTCTTCATTTTTAGTAAGAGATGTGCAAGGGGAAAATGGCCTAGGCCATTGGTGTGTGAGGATGTGGTGCTTGTAGTTGAGACAGCTTTCTTGGTACCACAAAGACCTCTTAGGCAACACGCTGGGGACAGCAGAGTAGAGGAAGTGGAGGCAAGCTGCCTTCTGATAATGTCGTTGAGCCACTGAATCAACTCCCCTGGGAGCTGCCCGCTTCAGGACTTTTGTTCCAGGAGACAGTAAATTCACTTCTGCCTGAAATTTATTAAGTATTTATTATTGTTGTTCCTCTCCCCTTGATTTCTCTTGAAAAGTAAAAGGGATTGATGTGATGATACCTCTAAATTACTTCCAGCTCTAACAATTGATGATTCTTTGCTCAAAGCAAAGAGTTTTAAGGTGCAACAAGATTTGGCAGGAGTGGGGTCTGGAAAGGGATGCAAGTATCGTCTGAGTTAGGGTCAAGTTCTTCTAAGGTCCAGGAGGTAACATCAAGGTGAGGCTGTAGGGGGAGTAGCATGGATTCCTAGGGGAGGGCTGAAGTCCTAAGTCCTAGAGCACAGCAAGGTCAGGAACCCACAGGCAAAGCCAGACATTGAAGGTAATAGCTAGGAATCAGGTACAGGGCAAGTCAGGAAAATTCTGATGAATGATGTGGTTGCCTGCAATCAGACCTCATAATATATGTTTCCCTTGGGCCCTCTCAAGCTACTAAGCAAAGGAGATATATTAGCATCGAGTTCTACAGGGCAGCGAGCTCCTTGGGGACATTACCACGATCAGGAATTCTCTGGTGGTCCAGACTCACTGAATTCTTTCTCAGGTCCATCCCGTGAATTCCTGGGCCGCCTGCTGTTTCAGACAGTCTGTTACTTCCTGCAGCTCCCTTTCTTTCTCCTCCAGTTGTCTTTCATTGATGATTTTCTACATTTACATGTTTCAGTTCTTGGTCTTCACTGCACAGTAGTGCAATTTCTAACCTTTCTAGATGTCTTGATCTTTGAAAAACAAATTTAAATAAACCGCAAAATATGGTTAAAAAGAGGATGTTTGCCTAGGTTTCTAGCACTTTTGGGTCAACATTGCCACCTAGTGGTAACATAATCCTTAAGACTGCGTGACTTGAAAATACTTTTATTGTGATGGGATATTTGATTTCAAGGACCTTCAGATGGTAAAATGTTGAGCAAGCGGAGGCAATAATTATGATTCAAGTTAAATGTATTATTCTGAGCCTGAGAAGATGGTGACTTAGGGAAAATCCTTTAGACCCGCTAAACTAATTACATGATTTATAGAAATTCTTAAATTATTTGCTCTTAAGATTTTGGTTGCTCCCCCAGTTTTGTTCCTTTAAGTTTAAAGAAACCTTTACCAGATTTAGCCACTTCCTGGTGGTAATCATAAAGCAAAGCAAAACAAAAACAAATAACAACAACAAAAGTCAACTTCAGATGAACCAAAGTTTATGTTACTTTTCTCCTTTTGAGATGCTTGTTTTCCCTCTTTCCCCAAGTCTCTCTCAAAATTCGTCAGTTTATGAGTATTTCTCCCTCTCTTGTGTATGTTTTAATACAGTAAAAATATTTTAATACGTTCTGCGCCATCTAGCAAGATTTATAGTTTGAGACAGGTCCAGGGTGGGTCTGAATTTCCACCACGCTTCCCCCAAATGCCAATACTAGAGGACCACCCTTTAAATCATAAGGCTTTATGGAAAAATGACTGCATTCTCAAAACCCCAAATCTTTCTTTAGGATGGATCAGAAAAGGGTGTGCTCTATTTGGGTGAATGAGTAACACAAGGGAAAGCTCCTTTGCCTTAAGCAGCATCACAGCTGCAGTGGCTAATTCCCTTTCGGGCTGACGGGGGGTCATGCAGAAAGTGAAACTGCAGCAGCTTGCAGGATTTAATGACAAGGTCAGGGACTGTTCCTGCATTCGGCCATGACCATGGCCCTCTCTGCGGAATCAGTGATACCCGAGTCTGGCAAGTGTCCTCCCAGCGGCCATCTCAGGCTAGACAGTTGCATTAAAGGTCTCAGTCAGGTTGCACACTGCAATCACCTGGGAAGCTTAAACTGCTATTTGGGCCCCATACCTCGACAGCAGCATTTTAAAAGCTGCCAGGTGATTGTCATGTACAGCAAGCCTGAGCACCACTGTGAACCGAAAGGCAAGTAACAGGCTGAAAGGACACCACCTTGTCCCTCCTCTCCTTTGTTCTCATCACCAGTTCATCCTGAAACAAAGACTTGGGAAGCCCTCTGCTGGAGAGGAATTCAGCTCTGAGCTGCTCTGGACGTTAATCATTCTCTCAGGCCCGACCCCCATCTACACCTCAAAGGGATGAGCGTGCTTGGAAGCAAATCCAGTCCCTCCCCAGTGTCCCTAGGGCTCGGAGAACTTCGTATCGCATTTTACTGTCACACCCACCTGCTCTCCTCCAGGCCAGCTGAGGTCATGTGATAAGGCTGCTACATTCTGAAGAAAGGGTTTTGGCTTTTATCAGGACAAGTGCTGGATCGCTTTTTGCTCCCGGGAGTTCTGAATCAGACAGTCTGAAAGGTGTCCTTGTGAGGCCTGTGGAGTCAGAAATGTTTTCCAGGGTTTTTTTTCTCCAGAGCTTTTTATATGGGATCCTGGGAGTTCTGACCTAGAACTAAAATGCCTCTTTGAAAATGAATTAGGAGTAATTGTTTTAGGCTGCTTCTGCCACGTGTGTATTACATATATTTATGGATGGATATACATTTGTAAAATACAGTAATACATAGGCTGGAAACTTTAATGAGAAGAAGTGATATGAATTTCAAGGGAAAGAAATGATTGATTCTGTGGAATTATGATTAACGATCAAAAGGAAATGACTTGATTCTGCAATCTTGCCGTTTTTCCATTAGATATTTTCCATTAGAGAGAGAGATTGCATGATATATGTGTAAACCACAGAACATTTTCTCTATCGTCATCCTCTTGGCTCTTCTGTATTTTAGGACTTGTTTACCAAGCAGCTGCTATGTGCCAGATGTATTGGTCTCTGGAGACTCCGGAGTGAACAAGACAGATACGGTTCCTCCCTTCTTGGAACTTACATTCTAGTGGAGGAGATGGACAGAAAACAATAGAGTGTAATGTCGGGAAGGGATGAAGCAGGGTAAGGGGATGGAGGATGATGGTGTTCACATTTTAGGTAGAGTCAGGGAAGGCTTCTCGGAGGAGGTAGCTCGGAGCCCAGACTTGTGCAAGGTAAGCGGGAGAGTCATGGTTTCTCTTCAGGGAGAGGGTTCCAGGCAGAGGATTTTCTCCGGATTTGCTCCTCCATCCGCCATCCACTTAGTTGCTCACGCTAGGAATTTGGGCGTCCTTATGTATCCTTTTCCTGACTTCTCATCCCCCCAAATTCATAAGACCTATCTTTTCTGTGACCTAAACATGCAATTGCAAACAAAACTGCCAGGTGAGTGTGATCAGAACTGTTGCAGGGAACCAACACAGGGCGATTCAATTTGTCAGTTGATAACCTCTGAAGTCCGAGAACTGCAAGAGGTTTTCGGTGAGTAGCTCATCCTATGTAACGCCAAAACCCATGTTTTGATTGTGATTTTCTGTGATCACCAGTGAAATTTTATTCGTGTTTCTTTTATCTAGTGTAACACCTCCCAGTGTGTCATGTATTCTGTGGCCCCCATTTAAATAGTTGTGTTCCTGTGTGGGACACCAAAACCGTATTTGGAGTGTGAGTCAGAGAGCTCAGGGGTCTGTGATTTTGACTACGGAAACTGAGTCAGAATGTTCATGTTGTCGTTTCAGCTTGGTTATTTATATTCTTGAGCCCCAGTCTATTTCTGTCTACAATTGTGATAGCATTCCTGTTAATCTTTTAGGGGAGGTGTTGGAAAATTTATCTAGTATTTTATTTTGTAAGCCACTTTTTTTTTTTTTTTTTAGCATTCCTACAGTTTTTCATGTGTGCTGCATTTATTTTTCAACAAACAAATAAATGTTTCCAGTATTTGGCAAACTTTTATTGAATGCTACTGTGGGCCAGTTTCGGACGGGAGACAAGACTCCACAGCGTGCAGTGGCAGACAGAGGCAGGTCAACCGGGAACTCTGAGTCGGGGATGCGCCAGACATTGCTGGTTCTCTGCTCAAGAGACACTCTTTCCAGCTTCCTGGCTAACAGGACCTTGATTTCAAAAAAGAAATTAGGCATGAGGCAGCAAGCTGCTCAGAGAAGGTGAGCTCCATTCAAGGGATAAATCATTATTGTTTTAAGCCAATCATGTAATCCTATTTCTCTTTGCTGTGATTGGTTGGAATGGCCACGTGACCCTTTCTGGCCAATGAGATAAAAGGGCGGACCTGGAAAGGGGTTTCTCGTTAGTCAAAAATGAGAGGCCAGTGTGTAGGGTGCTTCCTCTTCCCTTCCCAACTTCGGGTAGGTTTTTGAGGTGATAGTGGTTAGAGCTTGAGGGACAGTATTCCTAACTCACTGAGGATGATCGAGTGGACGGATGGAACAGGAGTAAGTTCTGAATGACACTGTGGAGCGACAGAATCAACGGCACCACCGACTTTCTCTGGCATCCTGTTCTGTGAGGTAATCATGCTAGCAGTCTGTTTGTTTCAGGCACTTTGGGTCAGTCATTAATTACCAGCACCTGAAATAAAAAAGCTTAATTGATGGGTATTTCGATAAAGTCAGGTACAAATCCTTAAAGAAACAGAGTACAGGGAGGTAATCTGGCCAGGGGAAATCAGGCAGGGTTTCCTACATGGGGTAAACTTTGAGTTGCATTTTGAAGAACAGGTGGAAATCCACTAGGTAGAAATCACAGGGAGGTGCATCCAGGTGGAGGAAGTGCGTGTGGAATGACTCAGAGGCTGACTGACACCTGGACCTATTAGACTAATTCATGGTTTTGAGGTATCCAGATTCTCAGTGGAATAGATTCATGGCATTTGTGGATTTAAATTCTTTTACGTGTGATCTTTAAAGGCTTTTAATTATGCATGTAATGTGTAACGTACAGTAACCTGTAATTTGTTCAAGACTTGAATCTAAACCTTGGTGGCTTTCAGTCTTGGAAGCAGAGTGTGTCCTGTGGGCAGTGAGTGAGTCAAGCTGACTACAGAGCACAGAGCGCAGCTTCCCAGTTTTTGGGCCATAACTTGGTAACTTTTGCGAAACTTTAGACATTAGCTTCTTTGGTTAGTCCTGCTCGTTTGAGAAGCAGACACCAGGCTGGGATGAAACATGCAAGGAGTTTTATTAGGGAACCGCCTTGGGAGAGGGAATGGATGGAATTGGATGAGGCCACCAGGCTGGGATGCGACGTTAATGCAGAGAGACAAGAAATGGGAGGTAAGGTTAGGTGGAAGTGCCCTAGACATAGTCCAGCCTAAGGAAGGTTCCGAGAGACCATCTGAGAAGTCCCCTGTCTCCCAGGAACAGGCCTACCTCGGTATCCCTGCCCCACACAAAGCAGCCAGCGGGAAGCATGACCTCATGGCACAGGTGACAATGGATTTCAGAGCAGCTGGGGTCATTGTCTGTTACACACCGTACAGCTGGAGGTTGACGAGGGTAGTCTTTGTTCCTTTTCAGAAATTTTTTTGAAAAAGAGAACTGCTAAGACTGATGATGGAAGTTTTAAAAAAAAGTATTTGTACATTTTATTGGTAAAATTCTTAACTTTTTTGGGGGTCATGGAATCCTTTCAGAATTTGATTTCAGATCTGACTCTATCCCCAGAAAAATTTACATAAACAAAGGAGCCTCTGGTCTAGCATGACTCCTTCATGTTGGATTCCTAAATTCTCAGCTTCTCTACGGCTGGCTCCATGCTCAGCGACTCATCGCTGAGCTGAAACCAGAAGCAGAGCATAGGCCCTGTTCCACCTCAGCTGGGAACGTGCTCCTTCCAGTGAACAAAATATTTTGACACTGGACACGTGTCTACAAATGACCATTAACGCATGCAAGTATTGATTTTGGTGTTATAGATAAATTTTAGCCAGTAGGCAAATTCACAGGTATGAAATCTATGAATAGTGAGGACCAACTGTACACGGTAAAAAAAAAAAATTCAAAAGGGGCAGACAATGAAAAGCCTGTCTCTTCTCCTCTATCCTCAGACCCCCCAGTTCCCTGCTTCCCAATCCTCAGGGAACTTCTATTATCAATCTCTTGTTTATCCTTTCAAAGGTATCCTCCTCATAGCCCCTTGGACAAAATGAGTGGTTAAAAATAGGGGATTTGAATTCTAACAGATCTAGCCTCAAAAAATGTGCACACACTTGGGCAAGCAAGTTATCCAAACTCTCTAGGCCTCAGTTTCCTCAACTCTAAAATGGGGGCAATAATCTTGCCTGCCAGGCTGGCTGAGAGGATTAAACAGTGTCATGTATGCAAAGTACTTGTCACTGAAAACAGCTTGTATGACGGCATGGTCTTCACCTACAGCGCGTGTTAGCTTCCCAAAGCCTCCTACCTCCACACTGTGGTTGTGACTTTCTCTGTCCCCCTGCCTGGGACTGACGCACATGACTTTAACCTTGGCTCCAAGTTCACAGTGAAAGGTTTGGCTGGAGGGAGAGAGAGGTTAATTAACTAGCAGTTTTGTGCATATCAAACTAGTTATGGAAAGGGTCGTACAGATTTTTTTTTTTTAAAGGACTGGTATAAATTGGGGTTTAACTTTAGCTACAGCCAAACCCCAGAGAGAGGAGACAGGAAGATATAGTTTAAAGGAGAAGGGGCATTTCCTGATACAAATTAATAGGAAAGTGTCACCTCACTGTGATTACACCCAATAATGCACGAATGTTCTTTTCTTCTCTCAAGTGGAAGTCTTTCTTAAGTGAAAAAATCAGTTTCCTCCCAGGAAACCTAAACACTCTGCCTTTCCAAATAAATTTCAGGCATTGATGCCACTTTAAAGGATGTGTGTGAAATTGATTCCCTTGAGAAAATCAAAGAGCTTTTTTTCCCTGGAAATTAAAATTATTTTTCTATTATTCATACATTTTCATTTATTAGATGTGCCACTGTTGGCCGAGCCTTTAGGAAGAATTAGCATAGAAGCTCCTGTCTACTTAAAGAAAGGCAGGGCTTTATCTGACTCAACTCTTTCATGCAGTCAGTCAGCCAGCGTATAAATAAATGTAAAAATAAAATAGAAGACTGTGTCATGATGAAATAGAGTCTGTATTTGAATCATTTATCTCCTTTTTGTTCCCGGGCAAAGCTGTCTGGAGCTTGGTTGTTTCTGTACGAGCTTGGAATACTGATAATTCCGTGCTTTGTACCGTGTATCTTGGAGGTTTAATTCCTATTGACTTCAAAGGGAAAAATGATAACAGATACATCAGGTTTCTGTTTTGAGGAGGGTTTCAGAGGCTCATCTGCTTTCTAAGAGAAAATAAAAGTCCTCTCTTTCCTCACTCGCTCAGGATGAAAAGGGGGAAATGTGGTTCTTGTTCTTGGGACGCTTACTGTTTGGCTAGTGAGAACACACATGGAAATATGTGATGATATAGAAGTGATAAATGTGGCCGTGGTTTAGATAAGTGGCCCTCCACCTGTTTTTTCTGCCTCAACACATGTAAATTGAAGTTCACAGATGGGATGCACATCCATGTGTGTAATCATGGTCAAAGAATTCTTTAGGAACTAGCTGTAACCCCATTCCCCTCTCTCCTGTTCACAAAAACAGAATGCAAGTGAACAAGCCTGCTAGTATTTAAAGAATATCCTTAAATTTATTCACATTTATTTTAAAATGCCAGTTTTTTAAAAACTCTGGTATTTTGTCATTAGTAATGAATTACTTCATGACTGACTGCCCACAGAGTTTAGATGTTGAAAGGTGCTGATTTATGCAATAATCAGTGCTTGGGTTAGTAATACTACTCTGAGGCTGGACCCCACAAATACACACACAAATGCAAACTACGCAGACAAATACAAAGAGCCTGTGAGTACCTTTGTCTCAGGCAGAGAGCAACCTGCAAATCCGAACAGATTTTCTTGTGATTAACACTGTCTCTAGAGAAACACTTCTCCTTGTCTCTCATCCCATATTCTCGATAACCCACGTCTGAATGCCATGGAAACTGAGAGCTAGTGTTCCTGCTGACATCAGAGAAGGACGCTACTTCAGACTCAGAATTTCAGTGGCAGAAGTGCTTAGCGATGTCAGATCCATTCACTCAGGAAAGAAGTATCGCTTCTCAGTAGCACCTGAACAGCAGCCTGGCCATGTGACTTGCTTTGTCCATTTAAATAGCAAGAAGTGACATATGTCACTTCCAAGTGGAAGCTTTGTGAGCTGTTGCGTGATCCACCGTTGCTTTTCTCCTTTTGCCACGACAGCAGCACTCACCTCCCAGTTTAAGGGCTGCCCTGGAATGAGAAGGTATGGACAGTTGAAACTGAAAGACATCTGCAGTAGACACTAATGTGAGCAGGAAGTAAACCTTTGTTGTTATAAACCACAAAGATTATGGGATCATTTTGTTTGTTTGTTTTCAACCAAGCATAAATTAGCTGATTGATTATACATGGTGTCATGGGAATTCCATCAATTTCATAGAGTCTTGGTTTCAAGTTTGATCTTTCATGTTTCATAGGCATGCTCTTTAAGAACTGTTTTCTCCTCAGCAAGATAGAAATAAAAATAATTTTTTCTTTTACTGTTGCAATAAAGATCAGCTAAAACATTATAATTGAAGATACATTGTAAACTCAAAAAATGTATAAATCGTTGGGTAGTTACTGTATAAATCGTTGGGTAGTTACTGTTTGTTACCTCAGCACCTAGCCTACAGTGGGAACTCAATACATGGAAGCTACTGTTACTGTAAGAACTTGGATTCTACTCTCTTGTAATTCATGGTATATAAACAATAACGTAATTCAACATTTTATGGGTTTACACATTTAAAGTGTGTGGCAGCTGTGGCCTACTTGGCAGTTTTTCCTTCCTGAGCTCCGATCTTTAGAAAAGGACCAATCCATCTTCCCATCCTTGGCTCTAGCATATAAAAGGTGTGGAAATAACATTAGTTGGATGTCAAAAGATTTGAAGTTTAATTGTAGCTGTGCTAAAATCATAGAAAGCTAAGAATTGGGGGATTTTTTAAATGTTAGTATTTTTCAAGGTGTGTTCTGAGACCTGCATCAGAAATGTGGGCGATGGGATGGCATGGGGGTGGGGAGAGCTGCTTGTTACGACGGAGATTCCAGACCTACTCAGTTAGGATCTCTGAGGGGCTTGGTGCTCAAGGAATCTGGATTTTTAATAGGAATTCCAGTCGACTCCTATAAATACTGAATTTTTGAGAATTGCTGTTCCAGTGATAGAAAGCTCATGATGAGAATTACCCACACACAATGGTGTGAAAAGCAACTAGGAAGCCTGAACAGATGCAGATTCAGTGAGCTCCCCTGAGACTTTAAGATCCAGTGGGTCTGTGGTGGAGGCCAGGAATCTGCATTTTTAATAAACATCCTTTCCTGGGCCCCCCTACTCCAGATACAGTACAGTAGATGTCTGAACATTAAGCTTTGAGAAATAGGAACCAGCTTCTCTTTAAGAGATGATATTTTCTCCTGATCTGATCACTGCTACTCCCTTGTTGATTTGGTGTTCTTACATTTAACTGAAAAGTGATGAATATTTAGAATTCTCTGTGGCTGGATTTCACCTGAACCCGGTTGTGATCATTGGAAACACATAAGTAGCTTGTGGTTCTCCTGGCTGTGGTATGAGGGGGAGGATTGCGAAGGGCTTGGAGTTGACCCCTGACTGACTGACCGACCTTGACCCTGACTAGGCTCAGATGCATTAATATATATGCACTTGAGATGCATCAGTATTTCACCTGTGCCAACAATTCTCTCAAGCGACATAGATGGAGGTAACTATACCCTTTGGTGCTTCCTAAGTCCCAGCTGCATTATGGCTGAATTCAGTTACCAGACTCCACAGGAGACAGGCACGTGCTCGTGATAGCAATGGGTTTTTGTTTTTTTTTAAAAAAAATTTTATTTATTTATTTATTTTTGGCCGTGTTTGGTCTTCGTTTCTGTGCGTGGGCTTTCTCTAGTTGCCAGCGAGCGGGGGCCTCTCACTGTTGTGGCCTCTCCCGTTGTGGAGCACAGGCTCCGGACGCGCAGTCTCAGCGGCCATGGCTCACGGGCCCAGTTGCTCTGCGGCATGTGGGATCCTCCCAGAGCAGGGCTCGAACCCGTGTCCCCTGCATCGGCAGGCGGACTCTCAACCACTGCGCCACCAGGGAAGCCCGCAATGGAGTTTTTAAGTCAGGGGTTGGTGAAGGGGAACAGTGAGGTCCTGGAAGAGACGGAATATTTATGCTTTCTGTGGGGACATCCGCCGTGTCAGAAATGGAGACCGCCAAGCGTACTGCATTGCAGCTTGTGCCCTGGGGCGCACGCAGGAGCTGGATCCCGGTGGGCTAGAGGCTGGCCCTCGCAGTCACCTGCTCAGTGCACGGTGGCGCTGCCAGCCACGTGTGTGTGCTGGGGCGGCGGTGGACGGAGGAGTTGGGGCCTTTGGGTGTGCCCGACCCTGACCTCCCAGCGCCCAGGCATCTCCTGGGGGGAGGAGCACAGTGGTGGAATGCGAGCCCTGCTCTGTGGACTTGACCCAGTGGCCCGCGTATGAGGGCCGCAGTGGACCGATGGTGCAAGGATGGTGCAAGAAGGGGAAAGGGATGGGGTCTAGGCTGTCAGGGGTCGGGCAGCTGACTGAGAGCCCATCCGGGAACCGTGGGGAGGTGCAGGAGGCAGGACTCTGTGTGAGCTGAGGCTCTAAATTACCTGTGGAAAATTAAAGCTCAACTTATGAGGAAATTCAAGATGGTGACTAAAAGCATTAAATACCAATTCTGGGACCTTTTGAGCCAGAGACCCTGTGCGACCACACTGGTCACAGGCCCCTGAAACCTGCCCCGAGTCTAGGGACAAACCCCTTTTTCTCCTCCCCAGTAGACACAAAGGGAGCTTTGGGGTTCTCAGTGTTTAACAGGTGTTGAGGAACCTCCTCGTTGTTCTTGCGTGGATAAAGCACAACAAACTTTTGGACCAAAATAATATTGCAAATCAGTACATGTTTTTATTCTTTTACTCTCTAAGTTTTTGTTCTTTTGTTTGTGTTTTGGTGGTGAGCAATGATTACAAAGCGCTATTTAAGGTCTAAGTAACTTTGCTCCTTGTGGATCATTTAAGGAATTATTTTTTCTTGAGGACTCCCCATGGGCTTCAGTCTTACATGCGCACAGGGGCAACATGGTCTAATTCAAGGGACATGACATCGGTTTCTACTAAGGGAGACCACATGCACATTTGATGTGGATGTATAATATATTCCACATGTGACCACAAAGCAGCCCAAATCCTCCATCACAGGAGACGTGATTATGACTTTAAATAAACCCTGAGCAAACAGCAGGTGAGGAGGGTAAATAAAAATGTAATTGGAAGGTTCTCCTTGCCCCTGAGGCTTCCATTTAATAATTAATACCATTTTAGAGGCCACTTAAAGGTACTCTCTGGGGATTATATTGGTAAGAGCAATGAGATGTACCATGTATGTTGGTTTTCCTCGTCAACTGGAAGCCGCTTTGCCTGCTGTTTCTTGCAAAGTCAGGGCAGCATTATGGTATCGTGTCTTTTCAAGGGTGTGTGGCTACGGGGTGGATGTGACATTGGCTGGTGCTCATGTTTTCAGGCCTTTTATCATGAATGGAGTCAAAAGAAAAAAACTGTGCCCGACTACACGTTCCATGTAGTACTTCTTAAACTGGAGTGTCTTGAAATTGCTTGGATACCAAGTAGATTGACAGTTATAGTTGCTGAGTGGCACAATAATGGTAATCTTCTAAGAGGAAATAAATAGGACAATACTGTCAACTCTCAGGAATCTGTAGGATGGCTTCCAAGGGGGTTATTTTCTTCTGCGTGAAAAAAGAAGGCAGAGCCCGGTGATTCTGTTCAGTGGTTGGAGGTTGGAGGTCTGGTGTGTTAGAGAAGAGGAGGTGCTTTGTACTAATCATGTTTCCCTTCCTTTTGCCCAGTGTCACTTCATTTCATTTCCTTATTTTTCTTTATTCCTTTATGTTTATCCATATTGCTGACCTACTGTATATTTCCTTGATTCTTTGTTGTCTGTCACCTCCAGTGGAGTATAAGTGTCATAATGGCACAGACCATGTGCTTTGTCTTCTTCTGTACACCCAGCCCCTAGGCTGGTGACCACAGTGACAGTAATAGGTGACAATAGCTAACACTGACAGCACATGCCTGACAATGTTCTAAAGCCCTTGAAGTTTATGTCACTTGATCCTCACAATAGCCTTTGGTGATAAGTAATATTTTAATCCCTATTTTATCAAGGAGAAAACTGAAGCTTAGAAAAAATCAAGCAAATCTTTCCCAAAACTCACACCGTTGCTAAGTGGGAGAGTCATGATTCGAGCCCAGGCTGAGTGGCTCCAGCATTTGCACGTACGGCTTCATGGGGGCAGGAACCTCGACTGCCTGCTTTCCTACTGTGCCTCCACCCCCACACATACTAAGCTCTCAATAAATATTTTCTGAATAGATGAGTGATCTGCCTGAAATGTGATGTCCCTGCCTCGGGGAGGGGCAGTGGCCATCAAAGACTGAGATGGGGCTGAGGCGAGCTACTGGGACCGGCTTCTTCTCAAGCAATTAGGTGTGATTTGTTGTTTTCAAGGATAATATGCAGGCTGCCCCCATCCCTCACACCTGTGCTTCCCCTTCTTCATCTTCTGTCCACCCTTCCCTCACCTGCGTATGGGTTTCTGGGGACGGGGGGCTGCTCTGGGAGAAGCTTCTCAAGGCAGATCTGCTTGTACATCCAGGGAACTACATTCCTCTCATGTGCAGCTGAGTTAGTGATGTCGGCAGGGCCTGCATGTCCCCAGATCAGTGTCCTGGGTCTCATCCCAGGGCCTTACAAGTTGTTTAGCCCAAAAAAATGTGTGGCCTCCATTGACTCATATTGTATTCATTTGATGTCACTCATAAACAGCTCTCTCTGGGGACAAGCCTTCATTTTCTCCTTTGTGTGTGTGTGTGTGTGTGTGTGTGTGTATGTGTGTGAGAGAGGGGGAGGGGGAGGAGAGGGGAGGGGAGGGGACGGGAGTGGGAGGGGGAAGGGGAGGGATTATTGTGGCTGGGCCCAGAAAGCATTTGCATTAGCCTTAAAAACAGTTAGGTATAAAACATTCAATTTCCCCTGCTCTCTCTTATTGCCACACAGCTGTTGAGATGTAAGCAAGTCTAACAGCAAGTCTTACTTCTGTGTGTGTGTGTGTGTGTGTGTGTGTGTGTGTGTGTGTGGTGTGGTGTTCGCAGCCTTGTGTACCTAGTTGGGAGGGAAAGGGCAGGGATGGAGGTACAGATACATGGCAGTCAGGTTTCAAGTATCAAAACGCAAAGGTGTCGCTTCAGTTGGGACTGTTAAGCTTTGCAGCCTATTAACACACATAGTGGGGGGTCGTTGCCCTTCACCTACTGGGAAGTAACATACTGCACCCCTACTTGGACACAAAGGCTGCCTTGGGAATCAGGTTGCTCACCACAGATGAGGGAGGGCCTTTCAACTTAGAAGGAAGTAAGAATGAAAGAGGCCTTTATTTGTGGGTACCTGACAAGCTGAATCCTGCTTCTGTTACAGGGAAATTGGTTTTAGAATCAAGGTTTAATATAAGCCCATAAAAACTGGACAAAGAAATTGAATTACTATTTCACAATCAAGTTTCTGATAAACATAAAGGTTGCTTTGGGACTATTCCATACGTCCACACAGCAAAGCAAGTATGTAACAGTACAAAATTCATCTGGCAGCCAAATATCTTTTTTTCTTATCATATATTCTCATAGGTGAGTGTGAGCTTTTATTTTGTTTAATACATCTAATAAGGACATGTCATTCAAACTTTTAGTTTATATCAGTGGTTTTAGTTTTTAAGCTATCTTTATCCTTTTAATTCTAAAGTTCTGGTGTGGTGATAAAAGCCCCTTGGAGAGGGAATTATAGCAGAGATGGTTTACTTCTGTTCGCACGATCACCATAGACTCTGTAGACTTCGGCACTATAAAATCTCATTAGTGCTTCAAAAGTTTTGAAAACTGTGATGTTAAATAAAGAGTAATTATAAAGAGTAGTGCATCTGACTTGAGTCCATGGTAGCTATTTTTACATGCTCAAAGAAAACTATAGTGATCTTTGTACAGGAATAAACTCTTTCTAGATTATTACTGACTGCAGGGTAGTTCATTAGTCCTCTGCTAAAAAAACAGAAAAAAAAAGATTTCTCTCTTGGAGTCTACATTTTGTGGAGGAAAAAGCCAATAAACAATAGACATAATAAATAAGTAAAATATGCACTGAGTTAGAAGATGATGAGTGTTAAGAATAAAAAAAGATATTATGGGGCAAGAGAAATTAGGAGTGAGGGGTGGGAGGTACATGGCAATTTACAGTAGGATGGTCAGATTAGGCCTCCCTGAGAAGGTGATTTTTGATCAGATATTTAAAGGAGGCAAGGGAGTTAGTCGTGTGGGTATCTAGGTCGGGTGGGGGAGGTGGATGAACATTTCAGGGAAAGGCAGTAGCCAATGAGAAGGCCCTGTGCGACCACACTCAGCACGTGTGAGAGCAGCCAAGAAGCCTGGGGGGCTGGTGTGCAAGTGAAAGCGTAGTAGGACTTGAGGTCAGAGCAGAGTGGAGTTTAGGATCTTTTAGGTCACATAAGGACTTTGACTCTAAAAGAAAAGGGAGCCATTGCAGGATTTTGAGCTGAGGGATAAGTTGATCAGGCTTGCTTATAAGGAGAAGCTAGCCTCTTCTCTGGATGATCAACAGTAGAAGTAAGGAGACCAATTAGAAGGCTGTTGCAGTCATCTAGGTGTCTTAGTTATCTATTTCTGCATAACAAGTTACCCCCAAACTTGCTAGTTTAAAATGACAAACATTTATTATTTCACAGTTTCTGTGAGTCAAGCATTTAGGCATGGCTTGTCTGGGTCCTCTAACTCAAGGTATCTCATAAAGATGCAAGCAAGGTGTCAGCTCAAGGCTCGATTAGGGGAGGATTTGCTTCCAAGCTCACTCATATGGAAGTCAGTTCTTTGTGTGTTGTTGGACTGATCCCTAGATATTGGTCAAAGACACCCTCGGTTCCTTGCCATACTATCGTCTTCATAGGAGAGCTTAAATGAACATGGCAGCTTACTTCAGGAGAGCAACAAATGGGTAAGGAGAGACAGAGGGTGGGGTGGGGGGAGAGAGAGAGAGAGAGAGATTCATTTGGAAGTCAAAGTATTTTAAAACCTAAACTCTAAAGTGATATCCCATTAGTTTTGTCATATTTGTCAGAAATAAGACATTAAGTCCAGCACACACTGAAGGGGAAGAGATTGCACAAGGGTGTGAATATCAAGAGGTGGGAATCATTGCCAGCCATTTCAAAAACTAACAACCTTGGCAAGAGATGATGCTAGAGAAGTAGTGATGGGGGTGGCGAGAAGTGGTAACAAAATACGTAGAAAATCTTGGCATTGTAATCCATGATCTATTATTCTGTAGGTAGCTTCAGGCACCCTGTATAATACCTCTGGGTTTCATTTTTTGACTTTTAATTGAAAGTCTGCTCACCTACTACCATACAAGTAGTTAAAACCTAAAGAGTTTAAGTAACTAGCCAAAATTTACAAAGCTAATACAGGATAGACCCTGTGTTTAAACCCTGGCAATCTGCCTCTACACTCTTAGTCTGAGGAGGACACTAGAAATGATGAAGTAGCTAAAACTATTCTGAAACATGCAATGTGCTATACAGATATAAGTAAAATATGGGTACCAATGTGGGAACCTTGGTAGAAATAGCTTAGTTAGAGTTTGAGCAGTGCTAGGCGAAGGATAGAGCCCTTCTGTCTTTCCACGTGTCTCTCATTTGTTTCCGTAGGGGTGGAAGCAGAAACTAATTCCTGCTGTAGCGTGTTTCTAGAGAGTATGGCAGTACTTCAGTGCTACCTAGGATAAAGCCACATGGATTTTGACCTAGAACTCAATACCTGGGGCTAGAGAAGTAAGGATGGTTGGGAACAGATGGAGAGTTTGACTTAATGTGGGGCTAGTTCTCTTTTTAACCAAGAAGGTATGTGGCCCTGACAAGGCAGAATGGCCTAACAAGACCCTGCAGTGACATGAGGTCTGGTTCAAAGTAAAATTGACTAGGGGTTAGGAAGTTTAAGGTGGACGTTTTAAGGCTGGGCCAGGCTGGCTACTATTTGTGGTGAGAGTAGAAGAAGGTGAGCCTGCAAAGTTGAACTAGTAAAACAGAATGAGGCAGACACCTTGGTAATGCTTAGCTAATGGAGCCACTGACAGCCATTCTAATATTTATATAGATTCCAGATTTCTTATGAGTAGCTTTTGTGTGGTAGCTCTATTTCCCTTCTTTTATTTCCCACTATCTGTATCTTTATATTTTAAAGGAATTTCTTGGTACCATATAATTTTTTATCTAGTCTGATAATCTCTGCCATTTAATTAGTGTTTAGATTATTTACATTTAATGCAAAGAACAATATGAATTAGTTTTAAATATTCCATTTTGCTATTTGTTTTTATTTGTACCATCTGTTCTTTCCCCCTCTTTTCTGCCTTCTTTTGGATTGAGTATTTTTCTGGATTCAGTTTTATCTTCACTATTGGCTTATTAGCTATTCCTGTTTTATATCTTTAGAAGTTACTCTACGAGTTATAATATGCATTTTTAATTTATCACAACCAACTTTCAAATAATGTTATATCACTCTGCATATAATTTATAAATCTCACAGCAGTATATTTTCATTTCTCTCTCCCATTCTTGATGCTTTTGTTGTCATAAATTTTATTTCTATGTATATCCTTATAATGTTTTTGCTTTAGTCAATTATCTTTTAAAGAAATTAACAAATGAGAAATAAGAGCTTTTTATTTACCAGCATATTTACTATTTCTGGCATTCTTTATTCCTTTGTGTGGATCCAGATTTCCATCTAGTATCATTTTCTTTTCTTTTTTTTTTTTTTGCGGTACGCGGGCCTCTCACTGTTGTGGCCTCTCCTGTTGCGGAGCACAGGCTCCGGACGCGCAGGCTCAGCGGCCATGGCTCACGGGCCCAGCCGCTCCGTGGCATGTGGGATCTTCCCAGGGGCACGAACCCGCGTCCCTTGCATCGGCAGGCGGACTCTCAACCACTGCGCCACCAGGGAAGCCCCGGGGACTAAGTTTTTTGTTTGAATCTTTTTTTTTTTCTTTTCTTTTTTTATAAACTTTTCTAAAAGTTATTTCTTTGGCTACGCCATGTGGCATGTGGGATCCTAGTTTCCTGACCAGGGATCGAACCCATGCTCCGAGCAGTGAAGGTGCAGTGTTTTAACCACTGGGCCACCAGAGAAGTCCTAGCATTAGTGTTTACTGTATAAGGTTGGATAGAGGATTGTTATGGGTTGAATTTTTACCAGAATTTATATATTGGGGTCTTATCCCCCAGGACCTCAACATGTGACCTTATGTGGAGATAGCATCTTTATAGAGGTAATCAAATAAAAGTGAGGTCATTAGGTGGGCCCTAATCGAACGTGACTTTTGTCCTGATAAAAAGGGGAAACTTGGACAGAGATACACGTAGAGGGAAGATGATGTGAAGAGACAAGGAGAAGATGGCCATTACAAACCAGAGAGAGAGGCCTGAAACGGAGCCTTCCCTCACAGCCCTCAGAAGGAACCAACCCTGCCAACACCTTGATCTCAGACTTCTAGCCTCAAAAACTGGGAGACAATAAATCTCTGTTTTAAGCTGCCCATTTTGTGGTACTTTGTTATGGCAGCCCTAGGAAACTAACCCAAGCGTTTATGCAGAACTACGTATTAGAGACTGACTTGGTAAGAGGAAGGGGCATGTAAGGAGCAGTGTGCCACCATGAAAGTTCGTGGACACAGTCAGACTCTAAGATAGGTGGGCAATCTGTTCTCATATTTATCCTGCTATGGATGGGAACAAATGCCACCCAGACTGAGCAGAACAGGGCACGGCAGCAGGCCTAGCCTCAGGTTTACTGAGAGCTTACTATTTTTGCTCATCTGATTGAGAAGGATTTAGTAGAAGAAGTACAGTAAGACTTGAATTTTCTGTGTGAGTTGTGAGGGGATTTGATGGCTTCGAAAGAGATTACTTGGAGTGCATTGATGGTTTGAAAGAAAAACACATAAATACTCTAACCTTTGCCATTGGCATTTAAGACACTTAGTATCATACTGCAGCAGGGTTATTTTATACTCCACTGCTCTGAAGGATTATGAGGTGTATGGAACATGTATAAATCTTATTTTAATTAAATGCTTAGGACTTCTAACTGTCCACCCTGTTTCTCTCTCTGCTTGTCTATTTCTCTGAATTATGTGGGTGACAGTGCAGATTTTTTGATCCCTGGCTTAGCCTTTTACCTACCTACCCTTTTGTTGATAATGAACATTTTTTTCTGCAGTTAAAATGATAACTGCCCTAATATACAAAACAAAGAAGGAGGTCCAAATGTTGCCTCCCCAAAATGAGACCTTATTGAGAGTGGAAGTAAAAAGCCCCCAGACACTCAATAAAAGAGTGAGTGAGGCAGCTGGAGGCCCCCAGGCCTGTCAGCAGTCTGTTACAATTGATGCCCTTCCCCCTTCTCTGGCCAGGGTCTAATTTAAAACTCCCTTGCTCAGAGCTTCTTGATTTGATGGCCGCAGTTCCCAGGCTGTGAGGAGTTAAGCCAAAAAGGTTTTCATTAATTTGCCTTCTCCCTGAAGATTTTAGGCTTGCTGCCTCAAAGCAAGCTAGACAGCACCGTGGGCCAGCCCTTCGGTGAGAAGCTTCACCTCTGGGAGAAGGCCGTTTGCTCAGATCCCGGCCTTTCAAAGGTCCAGCGTTACTCATCCTGCTTTGGCTCTTGTTATTTTCCTTTGAGAATGTTTTCTTCTACTAGTAGCTCAGGGAACTTTTACTTGCCGTTTGAAATCTAACCCTGGTACCCAAAATGTATGACTAATCCTACTTACTGGAATTTCAATGTTTTCATCAAGGCCGCAGTTTCCATTTCCAATTTTGTATAATAAGGGCAAAATACCAACTGGCAAACACACTTCTTTGTTGGTTGGTGTACAGCAAAATATCTCCTGTGTTGTAATTAAAATAGAAGTTTCATGATGGTTATTTTTGCAGTTGAGAGAAAACTGTCTCCAAGTGAATTTCAAGAGGGGGACGGCTCATGATATGAATACCCAGTTAAGATATTTACTCTGTGAAGCACTTAAAGTAAACCTTTCAGCTGCTTTTTTTTGTCATCTGTACAGCGGGATATTAGGTTATTTCTAGGCAAGGGGAGTGGTATATACGCTGGAGTCATGGCCAATGGAAAGATTTTAGAACAACACACTAATGCTCATGCCATTAAAATAGCTTAGTTAAGCAATCATTGTGATGGCCATTGGAAAGATGAAAGAATATCAGCTAACCAAAACCAAATTTTTGTATTTGTCCACAGCAATCGTTTATTACTTCCTTATGTCGTTAGCAGTCCAAATATGGATTTTTGGAATGCCGTTGGGAAGAACTCATAGCAGGAAGGTCTAGTGGAATTGGCTTGAGACTTACCAGGCTGCTCTTTTAAGGCAAAAATCTGACTCAAGGGAATATAGCTATTAACTTGGGATGGCCTGAGATTTCCAAATCTTTCTTCTCAAAAGAATCGCCTGGATATTAATGAGAGTGTAGATCCCCAGATCCCATTCTGAGAGTTTCTGGTTCAGTGGGTCAGTGTGTATATACATTCGTTTCCAGATTATTCTGGGCACAGTCATGATAGAGAACCTCTGCCAGTATGAGTAACTGTAGTAACAAAGTAAATATTCTGAATTATCTGATCACCCATGTAGGGCCTGCCGAATTTTGGTATGTAAAGGCAAAACTTTTCGCTTTTTGTTTAATCAGTAGATCAACCCCAATCTCCTGTTGTTCGTATGGCTTCTTTGACTCCTGGGGAGTCATTTGTGTGTCAACTGATAAACAGTCAGCTGGAATCTTTCTTAGAAAAGTAATGTCCTGGACTTAGGTGGCTATCAGAAACACCTGTGGGGCTACTTGAAAATATATTTTCCCCAGACCTTCTGAATCATAATCTTAGGGAGGGGTCACGATCTCTATCCTTCTATAGGCTTTATAGTTGATTTTGAAAGGCAGTTTATTTTGAGAATCTGAGTTATACTAATGGGGAGAAGTGCTGGTTACTAGTATTGGGTACTAAGTGAAGCTGAATTGCGTATATAGAAATAATATTCGTTTGATTAAGATGATTAAAATTGTTCGTTTCACTGTTTTACGATTAGCTTCTGCATGTGATCAGTAGATATTTGGTCATGGGCCTAAGTCCTGTTGAGAAGGGCAGGAGAGATCTTCAACACTTGAAGCTCTCAGATATAGCTTAAGGTGAACCTTGAAGTATGGGTAGTATCTGAATAGGTAGTGGAGTGGAGAGCAGAGAATTCTAGGTGAGGTCAGTGAAGGAGTGAAGTTATTAAAATGGACCCTAGACGTCCACGCTAGTAGGGCAGTGTGGTAACAGAACAAAGCCTATGTAGTGGGAAATAGTGGAATATAAAATGCACAGAGTGGATTGAGGTCTAGGGAGTGGCTTGAACTTGCAAAAAATTAGGAAACATTACAACATTTTGGTGTGTGCCCAGGAGTAAAGTGCTAACGTTTTATTTCGGTAGGGTGTGCACAAGTTCAGGGGCCAAGGCTGTGGCAGTGATGCAGAATAAGGAGATAGCATTTGGGAGTGGCTGGGAAATACCAGAAGGGCAGATTTGGTAAACATGTATAGAAGTAGCCTAAAAGAACACTATTTCCTTTGCGGATTATTTAGAAATTTTCTCCTTAAGAAGAGACCATCTCATGCAGAGGAAGGCATAAAATAACTGCACAATTGCAAAATAACTTCTTTAGTCAAATTGGCTGCTTTTAAAACTGATCAGCAAAAACCTTCAGACACAGCATTAACAAAATTTTTTATTATGTTCAGAGGCAAAACTTTTTCAACTTAATCTGAGTATACAGTCACTCTAGTTTTTTGTTTGTATAGGAAGCAGACAGGCATTCAGATATTTGAGTATTGTGAATAATCAGGTAAGAGAAATGAATATACTTAGCTGTAAAGCTGTTTGAATAGTCTTTTCTTCCGTGATGCATAATGTTTGTAATTTTTTTTTTTTTTTGCGGTACGCGGGCCTCTCACTGTTGTGGCCTCTCCCGTTGCGGAGCACAGGCTCCGGACGCGCAGGCTCAGCGGCCATGGCTCACGGGCCCAGCCGCTCTGCGGCATGTGGGATCTTCCCGGACCGGGGCACGAACCTGTGTCCCCTGCATCGGCAGGCGGACTCTTAACCACTGGGCCACCAAGGAAGTCCGTTTGTAATTTTTAAATGATTTATACGCACATAGTAACATCTGACATGGATTCAACGGACAGGCTAGAATTTTCCTGGCTTCCTCCCATCATGCCCCTACTTATCTTTCAAGAGCCATTTCAAAAATTACCTCTTGGGTGACTCTTTCCTTGGAGGCTCCTTTGTATGGCTTGCCTCCAGTCTGATGGCTGCAATTACTCCTTGTTCCTCTTCTCTCACTCCCAGAGTCCTGATGCCAAAGGACTCATTCAGCAGAGACGTCTTTGGTTCAAGGCAGCAGATGGCCTATGTAAGAATCAGAGGCCTCTTTCTACAACCAGAGTGGTGTAAGAGAGACCCAGACTAGCTGGGCAGGGGGACGGTGAGGGGGAACCTCTGGAATCTGTAGATCTTGGAGAAGGATGGGGAAGCAATGAGAGTCAGAAAGGACTTGGAAAAATTTGCTTTGAGATGCAGATATATCAGGTCTGCAGCTTACAAAGTAGCTGAAAAGTATGAAAGTAGCTATTTCGTAGGAAGAGGCTTCCGGTTCAGTTCCACAGACATTCATGCACAGGCAGTGGGGATATGGCACTGAATGAAGCTGGACACAGTCTTTGGTCTTATATAGCCTTGCCTCAAGATGAGCTCAATTTATGGGGAAAAAAAGGGGGATTTTAGAATGTATACTAATATATTACATTCTTTCACCCCATGCCGGTCATGGGTGAATAACTTGAGTCTTGCTAGAAGCAAAGCCTTCAGACTTTATTAGATTCAACACTGTGTTTCTTCATGTCCTTAAATACGAAAATGAAACTGAAATCTGGACATCACAGTTATGGGATGCTAGCTCTTAAAGTAGAAGCAAAGGACTATGGGATGAGGTTTTCTTATAGCCCAGGGCATTTTCTCAGAAGACTTGTCGTATTTGTCTTATAATTTTTTTTTCATTCTTTTTGGAAATCCCAAGATTGCAATGTTATTACGTTCAGGCGTTTCTTAGTTTAAATTTATCTTCAATCACATGTTAAAGAATGGTCCCAATTATTACTCTGAACAAAACAGGGGAAAGAGAATTTGTCTAACCGTCTCAAATACATGATACCAATTTGAATTTTCCTTAATGAATGATGAAAACTATCTAGGTACATGAATCTTTTGACCCGCAGCTGAAGATTGGACTTTGAGCTAATACATAGGTTAATTGCATCTAATGTTAATCTGCCTTAGCGGGGACAATTAAGTCAAATTATAACTTGTCCATGTTATAATACATTTTGACTTTCTGATTCATCTGTGGACTCCTACAATTCCTCCTTCATTCAAATGTCTGCTCTTCCATGGGAGAGAATGATAGGAGACCCCATCCCAACAGTGTGCTTTATTGTAGCTTAGGTTACTTCTTCAGGGAAACATTCGTATTCATCTTAATTTAAGCATCATCTTAATTAAGCATCACTGAAGGGACAGGTCAGTGGCTTGCTGGAAGATTCATTCTCATAGTCTTTCCATTCTCTGCCTTGGCCACACCCTCAACTGGAATTTAAGCCTGAGTTTAGAAGGAGAATGCTTTTAACCAACCCTTGAAGATGTCTGACCTAAACTTATAGCAGTTGTTCTTTAAATATGAAGAATAATCAAGCTCAATAAATACTTTGATTTTTTTGAAAGAAAATGACAGTTTTTAGCATGAGAAAGTCTTTGAAGTACAAGCACATCCAAGAAGAATGTCATATATTTCATCCTTTTCTTTCTAGATGGATGTTTAAAAGCTGGGTAACAGTGTTAGAATGTTAATTTGTGTTTTGTGTTCAGTTTCATAGCTCAGCATCTGGTGTTTTGGGCTCACCTGTAGTCTATTTTATTATTTTTTAACAATGCAATTCCCAGTTTGAAAGCTCATTTAAGACATTGACCCTTGATCCTGTTAAGTTCTCTTCTCCCTGGGCAGTGCTGTTAATATCAAATATCTGGCCTTTTTTTCTTCCAGTGCCAGAAACTCCCAGCAGATGTCATCATAAGGCAGATATGTTTAGCAGGGCTTTTCTAGAATAGCAAATAGAATTGTTGCATGTAGTAGGGATGTGTGTATTGGGTACTGGATTTCATTCATTCTGGTCTCAGGTCTCACCAGGGTGGGTTGTTATAAAGATGTAAAGAGACTCCTGGGATTCTTTCCTGCCTTTCTGTAATGTGGGAGAATTGTTTTCCTTCAATATAAATTAGAGAACAAAGAACAGCCTTGCAGTCGAGCATTTCCTGGGTTCTTCAGCTCAGCACAAGGCAGGGCTGTGCTCTCTGTGGCGCAGAAGGGCAGTGGGGGAGGAAACATTTGCTGAGATACAGATAGTAAGCGAGGGAGCTGGGATTTAAAACGAAGCAGGCTCACTGATTCTAGACTCCATGCCCTTAGTACCAATGGGAAAATACAAATGGGCATAAAAACTTATGTCCTTACCATGCCCAACAGAGCCCATGGCTGTTTTTTTATCTTAAAAAGAAGAGTGTTATATTGGAACTGCCCAACATTTCATGGCTATCAAATTCAGTTAGAAAATACAGTTTTTCCCAGGGAAGACCAGGGCACGTTGACTTATTTGCTATAAATGTAAATGAAAGTCAATCTAAATTCTAATTAGTTTCCACCTACACAGATAATGATAAATGTTTTCCAGCTTTATTGAGGTATAATTGACAAAACTGAATATATTTAAGGTGTACAACATGAAGATTTGATAAATGCATACATGGTGAAATGATTACACAATTAAGTTAATTAACATTCATCACGTTACCTTTTATTTTTGCTTTATGGTGAGAATGCTTAATTTACTTTCTTAGCTAATTCAGGTATACAACAGAGTATTACTAACTGTAGTCACCATGCTGTGCATTATATCTCCAGAACTTATTCATCTTCTAACTGAAAGTTTGTAACCTTTGATCAACCTCTCCCCATTCTTCCCACCCACTAGTCCCTGGCAGTCATTCTACTTTCTTGTTTCTCTATGATTTTTTTTTTTTTTTAGATTCCACATACAAGTGATACTATACAGTACGTCTTTCTTTGGTTTATTTCACTTAGCTTGTAATGCATGTTGCTGAAAATAGTAACATTTCCTTCTTTTTCTATGGCTGAATAATATTCCATTATATGTGTGTATATAAATTTATATATGTATATATATATACATACATAGCACACCCTCTTTATTCATTTGTTGACGGTTACTTACATTGTTTCCATGTCTTGGCTATTGTAAATAATAATGCAGTGAACATAAGGAGTGCAGATATCTCTTTAAGATACTATTTCATTTCCTTTGGATATAATACAGAAGTGGATTGCTGGATCAGATGGTAGTTCTGTTTTAATTTTTTGAAAAACTTCCATGCTGTTTTCCACAGTGGCTGCACCAATTTACATTCCCACCAACAGTGTACAAGGGTTCCCTTTTCTCCACATCCTGGTCAGCATGTGTTATCCGTTGTCTTTTTGGTGATAGCCATCACAACAGGTGTGAAGTGACATCTCATTGTGGTTTTGATTTGCATTTTCCTGATGATTAGTGATGTTCAGCACCTTTTCATGTACCTGTTGAACATTTGTATGTCTTTGGGAAATGTCTATTCAAATCCTTTGCCCATTTTTAAATCAGGTTATTTGGTTTTTTGCTATTGAGTTATATAAGTTCCTTGTATATTTTGGATATTAACCCCTTATCAGGTAAATGGTTTGCAAATATATTTTCACCTTCTATACGTTGCTTGTTCTAAGAATTTATCCATTTCTTCTAGGTTGTCCAATTTTTTGGCTAATAATTGTTCATAGTTGTCTCTTCTTGTCTTTTGCATTTCTGTGTTATCAGATTTAACATCTCATCTTTTATTTCTTATTTGAGTTTTCTCTTTTTTAGTCTAGCTAATGGTTTGTGAATTTTGTTTATCTTTTCACAAAGCAATTTGTAGTTTCTTTGATCTTTTATATTGTTTTTCTGGTCTCTATTTCATTTCTTTCTGCTCTGATCTTTTTTATTTCCTTCCTTTTGCTAACTTTGAACTTAGTTTGTTCCTCTATTTCTAGTTCCTTGAGGTGTCAAGTTAGATTGTTTATTTGGATATTTCTTTTTTCTTAATATAAGTGTTTCTTGCTATAGCTTTCTCTCTTAGAAATGCTTTTGCTGCATCCTGTAAATTTTGGTGTATTGTGTTTCCATTTTCATTGTTTCAAGATATTTTTGATTTCTCTTTTGACTTCTTCGTTGACTCATTAGTTGTTTAGGAGTGTGTTTAATTTCCATGCATTTGTGAATTTTCCAACTTTCCTCCTGTTATTGATTTCTAGTTTCATACCACTGTGGTCAGAAAAGATACTTGATATGATTTCAGTCTTCACTTTGTTAAGACTTGTTTTGTGACCTAACATATGATCTATCCTGGAGTGCTTGAGAAGAATGTATATTCTGGTGCTGTTGGATGAAATGTTCTGTATGTATCTGGTCTTCTGATTTGAAGTGGACAGACTGATTGATGGAGTTTTCTGGACTGGGGCAGAGGGGTCCGCTTTTTAGACTATATCTTATTGTACTTATTGTACTTAATTTAATCTAGCTTCCCAAATAATTGCAAATATTAAACATAGGTACATGCTATGCATAATTTGCCCTATATCTTAGCAAAATTATGACATTAATGATGGTAGTGATGACAAAAGAATCTTTTTATTAGTTTGCTTCCATCATGTTTGATTCCAGAGTTGTTCACATTTAGAACAATCCTCAGGTTGGAACAAATTGTATTTCAAAGGGATAAAACTCCTTTTGAGGTTTTGAGGTGATTAAAGTGGTGATGGCAATGTAAATGGAGAAAAGAAGACTGAAGGAGAAAGGGAAAGGGAAGGAAAGCAGACGGCTTACTTAGAAGGTGAAAGAGCACTTCTTAGAATCTAGTTTACTGCACTTTGGTTTCTTTTGGGCTCTCCTGGGAAGACATTTACTTATTTTCATTACTAGTTAAATTAAATAGAATAATGAATACTGATCATTTAAAGTTAGAACTATACAAACCCTTCCTAGGCATTTTAACTTAAAATTTTTTTCCCCCCAAGCATTTGGTCTTGTAAAGGAAAATGGCATAATCAGCTTGAGAATAATAGTTTGAAGAATATTTATCAGAGTAAGTGTATCCTGTGGTAAACAGAGCAAGTGGAAAACCAAATTCCAATTGCCATTCATTCTCCATCAGAGAAATTTAATTACAGTGGGTATATGTAATTTATATTTCAAAGAAGGCAACATATTTTGAAAGGATAAGGATAATTACTCCCATGTAACTTAAAGACTTTCTCCATTGCTGAATTTAAGCATCTGGGGAGAATTCCCTGAGCAACTTTAGGCACATCTGGAAATGGGGTTGATCTTTGAGCTTTACGGCCACATGCCAAGATTCTGACACTACTGCCTTTTTCTGTCAGTGGGATATTGTTTTGGGGGGAGGTTTTACATAACCTTGGTAGAGAGCTCCTCATTTTCTGCTTCTGGGTGAGTTGTTGGAGCTGAATTGTTGGTGTTCCTGGACTTTGTTCCTACCTCAGAACATAATGATCCCAGACAGCCTGGAGTGGGCAAAAAGTGTGCTAGCTTCTAAAAATGTTATTTTGTGAGTCAAGCAGCTTGAGGTGCTGGAAAGGGCGCTGAGCTGGGTGTTACGAGATTTTGGTGCTCATCCTAGTTTGGCCCCTGTTGGGTGATTTTTTGGCTCTAACACTTCAGTTTGAGGCCTCTTTCTTCAAGGCTTAGGAATGTGGACAGAATTTTAAAATTCTGTAGAGAAAAATTAAACCTTAGTTGCATTTTTCTTTCTCAGGAATTCTTTCCAGCTTTTTTGGGGGGGAAAAAGTCAAACTGAATGACATCTAAAATCCAGTTTATGTGTTACATTTTAGATACTCTGATTCTAATATGTATACTCACAATCCACTTAGTTGATGAAGAAAGTGGGGCAAAGACAGACAAAATTTCTAGATCACAGTCGTGACTTGAGGTTTTAACAGAGACCCAAGTCGTTTAAGTTATAGTTCTGTTATTTTTTAATCTCTGCCTAAGAGATTCTCTATTTAGATAGGATAGAGTTTTTGCCATGTGATTTTAATGTGGTAGGAAAGATAGGCCTCCAATAATGAAGTATGGGCTTCAGACCCAAGGCTGTGGCTGCCCAGCCTGCTCTGCCTCCCAAGGAAGCCTTACGTAGATTTTTCAGTTGAACTTAAAATACTGTTGTTTCAAGAAAGGAACAAACAGTGGATTCTCAGGGAAAAAATGAAATGAAGGTCAAGATGAATCCACATATTTGTGTTGTTTTTTTTTTTTTTTTTTTTTTTTTTTACCTTCAGGGTTGTAAGCACTTTGTTACCACCTCTCACAAATACAACTTCTACTCCATTCAGCTAAAAAGGGAAATGAGTTCTCCTCCCGCAGCGGCAGACACACTAGCCGTGATAACCTCTAATGCTCATGTGCACTGGTAGGTACTGGCTCACCCGGCCCCCAACCCATCTCCTTTCCTTCTCACAGGGTCCCATGAGGCAGGTCTGATTATTATCTGCATTTTACAGATGAGAAAACTGAAGGTTTGACAGATTAACTAACTTATTCAAAATCTTCTGAAACCATTCATCTTTTTGAAGTTTTTAATCTACATTTTACCAAACACTCTTTTGAATTCTATTTCTCTTGCCTATTATTTCCCCACCTCTATTCTTGTTACTCTTGTTGAGTATTTGCCATTGACTGGCTCCAGCTAGGAAGCAAGATCAGGTACTTCCATTTCCTGGTTTTCATGAAGCTTTATGCAGATGAAGACGGTTTAGAAATAGTATATCCCACATAATTCTTCAAAATAAATAATTTAATATGACCTAGTGCATAAATTTAAGTATCAGGAGAGTCATTTTGTCATACGGACTAGATTTTGATAGAGTTTATGCTACACTAAGGAACATCCTATATAGGAAACTCTACGTTTACTCAAAAAATAAATGAAGTTGTTATTATTCACTTTACAAAAATGTCTTTTGCTTAATAAGATTAATAATAGGCCCTTTAAAATCTGATATTCTTCTAACACATTAGGTGCTAGGTGAATGGGTTTAGAATCTCAGAGTTACGTTAGAAAAAAAAAATGCCTGTTTTTTTGTGTTTACCAAAAGGGTTGATGGATGTCAATAGTGGGGGAGGTGTGTGTGTGTGTGTGTGTGTGTGTGAACTGTGGATAAATAGGAACTCTAGTTTCTACTCAATTTTGCTGTGAACCAAAACTGCTCTTAAAAAATAAAGTTTATTAATAAAAAGATAGGGGGGTTAGTTAGAATTTCAACTCTGTGACTCACTGTTTGTGCAATATTGAGTAAGTTGTCTGAGTCTTAGGTTTTTAGTCCATAAAATGAAAATAATAATAGATCCCATACCAATATTGAGAAGATTAGCTGAACATAACTATCTCTTTCTCTTGGCTCTTTTTGAGTACTAAAAAGAAAATGCTGGTTCCTTTCCCCCTAAATGCCCTTACGTTGCATGTGAGGGACATGGTAAGTTTGTTTGTTTATTCATTTATTTTTGACTGTGTTGGGTCTTCCTTGCTGCCTGCGGGCTTTCTCTAGTTGCGGCGAGCGGGGGCTACTCTTCGTTGTGGTGCATGGGTTTCTCATTGCGGTGGCTTCTCTTGTTGCAGAGCACGGGCTCTAGGCGCGCGGGCTTCAGTAGTTGCAGTACGCAGGCTCAGTAGTTGTGGCTTGCGGGCTCTAGAGCGCGGTCTCAGTAGTTGTGATGCATGGGCTTAGTTGTTCCGCAGCATGTGGGATCTTCCCGGACCAGGGCTCAAACCTGTGTCCCCTGCATTGGCAGGCGGATTCTTAACCACTGCACCACCAGGGAAGCCCGGGACATGGTAAGTTTAAAGCAGAATAAGACCAAATCCAAATATTCTACCTCCTCGTCCAATGCATTTTTCACCATCCCACACACTTCCCAGAAACCCAGCTTCACATACAGTGAGAGATGCCCATCTGCATAGGTTGTAACTTGTGTGACCTGCGTCATGGGGGATGCTCGTCAAGTTGGTTGGCAGAAGAACCTACTTGGTGGGTTTTATTTGTTAAGATCATCCTTAGGTAATTGTACCAGACACATTTTTCAGGCCCTGTTCAGTTGCCCCATAATCATTTTCAACAGCCTAAAGCTGTAAGGAGGCCTCTGAAGCTGTGTGATAAGGAAAAATAGAGGCCTCTTCATCAGAGAGCCTAACTGTGCTCTCGAGTCCGGAGGCAGACTTGAAGCCTAGTGGTTTTGACAGGTGAAGAGCTGTGCACTTTAGTCACGGATGAGCCATTCCCAGAAAAGGATAACTCACTCTGTCTCTTGGATGGTTTAATTGCTTAACTGCCAGATGGTTTCTTCTAGTCCCTTCTAACTTTATTATTTTGATTCTCCAAATCACAAGCACACCTTTTCTATAAAGCAGAGGTTTTTAACTCTGGAATCAAGAACTGCTTCGAGAATCTGATGAAGACCACAGACCCATTGCTTAGAAGATGCACACGCACACATACACACACACACACACGCATGCACACAACAACAACCTTTACAGAATATTTGAATTGAACTTCAGAGAGCTAAACTCTGCTGTAAAATAACTCAAACATCAAACTTCCCTCAAACATTAGGAAGCAAAACTAATGTTGGAAAAAAAAACAACAAAGTAAAATATTGAGCAATTGCTGCTCTCTCTTAAAAAAAAATGAACCCCTAAAATGAGCCACTTTAAAAAAAAAATGTTGACTCTAAAGAGTTATTTCTTACTGCAGTTGAAGAGGATTAGGTGTGGGCTGCCCATATATATAGGTGGTCGAGAGCCTAGAAGGGTCAGCAAGAACCATCTCAGCAAAAAACAAAACAAAAGAAAACAACAAAACTGCCTAATTCTAATGAAACAAAGGCAGCCAATATTTAAGATATTTCTTTAAATAATAGTTCTTAAGAAGGTATTATTCTTCCTTTCCTTACATCAGAAGAATATAATCTAGGCTTTAAGAAACACGTCCAGAATAAACAGTTACACACTGTAGCAAAAAAAAGTGCTTTAGGGTGGAAATCTCCAGGTGGGAAAAATGGGATCGGTAGACTACCTGATACATTTGTGGAGGATTGATTTGAGAGGATGTTTCAAAGTGAGGGAATTCCTCACTATGTCGTTATAGTGGCGTAGAAAACTAAACTAAATAAATAGAAAAAATTGAAGAGTTATTTTCTGGAAAAATAAAAGTTGAACGCGAAGGACGTAATTATAGCTCACTACTTGGTTTAGCAGCAAACAGTTTACATAGCCATAGTAATTTCTTTTTTACATCTTTATTGGAGTATAATTGCTTTACAATGGTGTGTTAGTTTCTGCTTTCTAACAAAGTGAATCAGTTATACATATGTTCTCATATCTCTTCCCTCTTGCGTCTCCCACCCTCCCTATCCCACCCCTCTAGGCGGTCACAAAGCCCCGAGCTGATCTCCCTGTGCTATGCGGCTGCTTCCCACTAGCTATGTATTTTACATTTGGTAGTGTATATATGTCCATGCCATAGTAATTTAAACATAAATAATCGATGACAAGAAAGGACACTAATTGTCATCTTTGATATTAAGAACTGAATATACCTAAAATGGATAAATCAAGAAATACTAGCATAAGCACAATTTTTAGGAATTGGAGATAAATACTTGAAAAACAAAAGGCACTAAAAGTGCTTAGTTTTTTTTTTTTTACCTATGCTATACAGTAGGCACTCAACTGTCAACTACTTCATAGACAGTAGGGTACATACATCATTGCCAATCTCCCAACCCATCCCACCACCACCCCTTCCCCCTTGGTGTCCATACGTTTGTTCTCTATGTCTGTGTCTCTATTTCTGCTTCGCAAATAGGTTTGTCTGTTTTTCTAAATTCCTCATACATGCGTTAATATACGATATTTGTTTTTCTGCCTTCCTTCACTCCGTATGACAGTCTCTAGGTCCATCCACTCACAATCTGTTTGCAGGACACATATCAAGTTAACCTTAGAAATGCATTCCAGTATACATTAGGTGCAGACAAATACTGTTTGATTCCACTTACACGAGGTATCTAGAATAGTCAAAATTCATAGAGTCAGAAAGTACATTGGTAGATGCCAGGGGCCAAAGGGGGACGGTGGGGGGAGTGGGGAGGGGGAATGGGGAGCTAGTGTTTAAAGGGGACAGAGTTTCAGTTTAGGAAGGTGAGAAATTCAGGAGATGGATGATGGTGAGAGTTGTGCAACAATGTGAGTGTACTTAGTGCCACTGAACTGTACAGTTAGATATGGTTAAAATAGTATGTTTTACATTATGTGCCTTTTACCACAATAAAAAAACATTAAAAAAAAATAAAAGTGCTTAGTTGTTTTCGGCAAAGGACAGCAATGTTTTAATATGACTTTAAAGTCATATAATGGATCTTTTGTTTGACACAAAATCCCATGTTTCTGGGTCAAGTTTTACACAAAAATCCGGATCAGAAAATACTGGAATCCAACTCAAGCCCATTCTGGACCTGAGAACTGCTGCTCCCTTGTTAAGGGACTTGTGTCCTCACTCGCCCTTCCTCAACCAGCCCCTGCCCCCCACCCCCAGTGCATTGTGTTTTCCAGGCCTCCCTTTGATGAATATTTGTACTACTGTCTGTTAAGAACATTAATTTGAAGTTCAGTAATTCCATTCAATTTTACTCTTTTGTTTCTTCTTTTAATTCAAGTATAATTTTTTTTAACTGTGTTTTTAAAAATCACACATATAGTGTGATCCTAATCATATAACACTTTTATCTACCTATGTCTAAAGCTGCCCAGAGGTGTCTAGAATTGTGTTCAACAAAGATAATATGGGCTAATCTGGGAAAAGGGATATGGTTGATTTATTGCTTTCTTTCTGGCCGATTTTCTATGTTGCTTGACTTTTTAAACAAAGGACAATTGTTTTTGTAAAAAAACAAACTGATAAAAACAATTTCATCCACTTACCAACTCATTTTGAAACTCTTTTGATAAGTGAAATGGTAATTTTTTCTCTTTATCACTCTGTGTAATTAGTTGCCAGGACTAGGTCCTTATCGAGCTATCCTTTTATGTTTCTGTCCAGCTGTATTTGCAAGTATGTAAGCTTTCTGAGGTCAGATGTTTTAATTTTTTTGTGTCTGTGTTTTCATAGCTATATCTCCAGTGCTTGGAGCAGTGCCAGGCAGGTGGTAGGCCCTCAGAAAACATTTTATGAAAGACTAAATAGATAAAGAACCTGTTGCACCTTTCATAAGAACTGGTATGTTAGCAAAAAGTGTTTATAAGAAGTACACAAATGTTACTAGGTATTCAGCATGCCCTTTTGAAGGTTCTCAAAACACCTATTTTTTTTCTTTTTTTCCCTCTAAGAACAGCTTTACAAGGCAGCTATCAGGCCCATGGGATTAGAGATTTTAGTTGCATAACTGTCCTCGGTTGTTCCTCAATTCCGGCGCCACTGACCAGTGTAAGATGGGTGTGACGTGCATTGCCTCTTCAAAGGAGCAGTATGGAGAAGCAGTGACTCATACCGTAGTGAGAAACGGAAATGACGATCCAGATAAAAATGTCTAAGCCCTTGGTGAACCTAACTGAGAGCTACAGAGGGTGGAGGGGGAGTCCTAATGTGCCCACTGCTCATGTCCAAGCTGCTTGGGCCACATGACAGGGTGATTCCCAGGGCCCTGCCTCTGACTTTGGCAGGATCCCAGCTCCCTGCTTCCTTTTATTCTTTAGGCTCTAGGTACTCAGTCAGCTTCCCTTTTCTTTGTAAACCCACACGTGGCTGTGGAGTATGAACAACCCCTTTCCTCTCCAAGCCAAGGCATTCTTCTCGTCTCTTTGCTCCTGTAGCATTTTGGATACAAGAAAATGTGCTGGCTCTGCGCTCACATTCCAGGTTAGACAGACTTGGGTTTGAACCCTTTGCCACCTCTGGACGTGGACAAGACACTCAGTGTCTCTAGAGCCTCTGTTTGCTCATCTGTGATAGTACCTACCTATGATATTATTGTGAACTACTAAATAAAAATATTCAGGTAAAGCACTTAGCATAGTGTCTAGCTGACAAGAAGTGAACAACAAGGGTTAGCTAGTACAGCTGATATTGTTTCAAGTATTCGTTTACATATTTGTCTCCTCTAGTAATGAACCTTTCCAGGACAGAGACTGTGTCTTAGTCACCTTTGGCATCCCATTTGCTTAGCAACATAATGTGAGTGTAGCAGTTGCTCAGTGAATCTTTGACTAATGAATAATTGCATATATGTATGTGTACATATTACATATATATCACACACATAGATATGTATAGTATAGAATGAGATGAAATGGCCTTTTGAAGCTCTGGTTTGCTTATGAATATGGATAGCATTATTAGAATAATTATATATAGCATTATTGAAACTCTGATTTATTTATATTGGAGATTTCTCCTCACCATAATTGGAACTTTTCCAAGTTTAGTTACTCTCAGCCTCAAGAAACTTGGGTCTTCAGGGCAGGACCCAATTTCCAAGAAAAGGAGACTGCATTTCCTGGCACAGGAAGAATCAAGGCCATTTGGCAAGGAATAAGATATCTGTAAGATTGTCACATTATTGTGTATAATTATGTATCGATAAGATTACCATTCGTTGAATTATTATTTGGTGCCTCACATTCTTCAAGGTAGGTATAATCGCCATTTTACAGAGGAAGAAGCTGAGGATTAGGGAGTGTAAGTAACTTGCTCAAGGTTACACTGCAAGTAGGTGGACAGCTTGAGCCCACGTATCTGTATGACTTCCCAACCTGCCTTTTTGCCAGATATGAAAATCTCTGAAAATCTGATGAGAGCAGAAAGTTCTTTCCTCTGATTCAAAAAAAAAAAGAAACCCCAAGGGACATACACATCACGTTTTATATGCAATTGCAGGAACTTTGTAACCCCCCATCCCGCCACTGAAACACATCTGTGAAAGCCCTGCGGATGTGCTGACACCCCATTAAGAGCAATGAGTCAATTTTCAACAAAATAACCTTGAAATATGTGTTAGCCTTCCAAGTCGTCACAATGTGATGCTATTTGTCCAACATGTCTGTGGCTCCAGCTTGAGGGCGTACTCAGAACCCATTTACTGGCCACAGAAGAAAATCAGTCCCAGTTATTTATTTTTGTTTTCTCCAAAGAGTATTTGTTGTCCTGCCTCTTTGCTTCGAATGACTTTGGGCCATTTTCAAAATTGCAAACCATTCTCCAAGGTTTAAAGAAATCCAGAGAACATGCAGTAGGCTCAGAAAGAGCCTCCCTCCCTCCCTCACACATCCACCCATTCACAACTTCTTATGAGCAACACAACCCCATCACACAACCCCGTCAGTAACAAATTGGTGGGTCATTGATAATATAGGCTTTGGTGCACAAGGGTCATTTCAAGTCCAGGTACTTACTCTATCACTTTCCTTCTCATGGAGATAGTCATTCTACTGTACGATGGCTGACAGCCATTGGCTTAAAACAGATGATGTCCTTCATATTTTCTCAGCACATTTAGTGTTGATTCCTGCAACTCAAGGTGTGACCCAGGAACCAGCAGTATCAGCATGACCTGGGAGTTTGTTAGAAATGCAAAATGCCAGGCCCCACCCCAGACCTACTGAATCAGTACTTGCATTTCTAACAAGACCCCCAGGTGATCTGTACATACATCAGAATTTGAGTGGCGTTGATTTAGATAGTTCTACGTAAGCTCAAATATTGTACATAGATGTTGCGGAAAATGCTGAGTTGCTGTATTTTGGGTGATGGATATTGAAAAAAAAACAGGCAAAAAACTGCAAGCAGACTGAATAGACATAACAGTTCTCTCTTCAGCAAGCAATGGGTATAAATATGTGAAATAGTTAAATTCCAGCTATTTGGCTTCTTCACTTTAGCCTTTGGAATTGACTATTTTTCCATTTCCACTCCCTTTCATGTTAAGTTTGTGCTCTGTTCTGACTCACTGACTAAGGCTCATCATCCAAAGCAACATTTTTAATTTGCTTCTCTTGGGAGTAAGAATTTGTGGTTTCATCTCATGAAACCACAGGTCTTGTGAAGTAATCCAGTTTAGTCCCAAATTAGCAGCAAAGATTAAGGATGCAACCAACTGACCAAAAATATATTGTAAACACAAGACGCAACCACAGGTCTGTGTCAAAAACTGAATGTTCTGCCTGGAAAATTACATTCCACGGGAGACTCTGCGGAGCTCTGTAGCTCTAGCTGGAGCCCTAGCTAGCACTCTATTATCTCCTGAGCCATTATTTGGTGGGATGTTGAAGAGGGTCCCACTTCTCTCTTACTCTACTGGTGGGAGAAAAAATTGAAATAAGCCTTTTAGAAGGCAATTTTGGAAACATGTATCAAAAGCGTTCAAAAATTCATATTCTGTGACCTAGTAATTCCAGTGCTAGAAATTTATTTTAAAGTAATCATATATATGGATTTGGAAGTGGAATGGGATGTCAGTTCTATGATGACATGGCTACAATATCTAAAGGAGGCAAAACAACCCTTCTGCTTGCTACATCATGGGCACCCATCTGTCTGCTCTCTGCCAACCCCACTCCCTGCCCCTCAAGACTTCTTCAGAATCACTGAAGGTCTTTTAGAAAATCATTGGATGATACGATTTGGGGCTCAGTTTCCTCACTGAACATGAAGTTTGGGATAAAGGCGGTGTTTCTTAGAATATTATCTATGTAGACAACCTGAGTGAGAATCATTTCACCTGCTTGTCTGAAACGCAGATACCTGGGCCTGAATTATCACAGCACCCTGTGAAGGAGAGGTTATTTTCTTTTTATGGAGAAGGAAACTGAGGTTCTGAGAGACTTTCATTTTACACTTGGTGAGAGGTAGAGCTGGGATTTGAATCCACTTCTATTGATTTAATTCCAGTGCTTGTTCTGTTGCTCTAGGTGCTAGGGAAACAGGCAGGCAGACAGGTGCAGACCCCTGTCCTCCTAGCTCGCCTCCTAGCAGGGACGACTTTGAAGACTATTGTCACATGCCCCACGTGGTTCCTTAGAGTGGCTTTTTTGGTGAAAATATTTTTGAGAATGTTTAATTTATGGCCATGGAAATAGAAGATCTAAAAGTTTTAGCTTTTTCTTGTCTTTTTTTGAGTTATAGAAAATGAGAGATTCTCCTCCAAATATTTAATATTCAAGAGCCACTGAAAGTGCTGCATCTTACTTGTAAGTTACAGACCTCTCTAGTAGGGAGGCGTATTACTCAGCTTGGAAAGATGGTGCCGCCATGAACTGGAGCAAGACTGACTCCCATTCTGTGGGTTATGTTTGCTTCGATCAGATGTGTAAGCCTTGTTTTTTATTCCAGGGAAGCCCTGGTTTCCTGTCTCGGAGTTGCAGGTTTGATAACTGCCTTCAACCTGTGCTGTTTTTATTTCCATTAAAGTCTTTGAACTGATCCCAACTGTTGGGAAAAGCAAATTTCCTTTAAAGGAATAATTAAAGAAATATATTTATTGAGTATTTCTTGTGTGCCTGGCACAAGCTAGGCCTCTTGTACCAAACGGCCAAGTTACGAATGCGAAGGAAAAGTTCTTGAAGGAAAATTGAAAGTGCTACTTCAGTGAGTACATGAATGATAAGAAAGCGAAACAGGCTTATTGCTGGTATGGAGAAAGTTTTAGTGGTCTGGATAGAAGATCAAACCAGCCACGACACCCCCTGAAGCCAAAGCCTAATCCAGAGCAAGGCTCTAACTCTCTTCAAGTCTGTGAAGGCTGAGAGAGTTGAGGAAGCTGCAGAAGAAAAGTCTGAAGCTAGCAGAGATTGGTTCATGAGGTTGAAGGAAAGATGCCATCTCTATAACATAAAAGTGCAAGGTGATGATATAGAAGCTGCAGTGAGTCATCCAGAAGATCCAGCTAAATTAACTAATAAAGCTGGCTATACTAAACAATAGATTTTCAATGTAGATGAAACAGGCTTATCATGGAAGAGGATGCCGTCTAGGACTTTCATAGCTAGAGAGGAGAAGCCAATGCCTAGCTTCAAGGCTTCAAAGGATAGGCTAACTCTCCTGTTAGGGGCTAATGCAGCTGGTGACTTTAAGTTGAAGTCAGTGCTCATTTACCATTCTGAAAATCCTAGGGCCCTTAAAAATTATGAGAAATCTACTCAGTCTGTGCTCTATAAATGGAACGACAAAGCCTGGATGACAGCACATCTGTTTACAACATGTTTTACTGAATATTTTGAGCCCACTGTTGAGACCTACTCCTCAGAAAAGAAGTTTCCTTTGAAAACAGTATGCTCATTAACAGTGCACTGGTCACCCAAGAGCTCTGATGGAGATGGACAATGCGATTAATGTTGTTTTCATGCCTGCTAGCAAAAATATCCATTCTGCAGCCCATGGATCAAGGAGTAGTTTCAACTTTCAAGTCTTATTCATTAAGAAATACATTTTGGGGCTTCCCTGGTGGTGCAGTGGTTTAAGAATCTGCCTGCCAGTGCAGGGCACACGGGTTCGAGCCCTGGTCCGGGAAGATCCCACATGCCTCAGGGCAACTAAGCCTGTGCGCCACAACTACTGAGCCTGCACTCTAGATCCCGCGAGCCACAACTACTGAGCCCGCGTGCCTAGAACCCGTGCTCCACAGCAAGAGAAGCCACCACAATGAGAAGCCCACATACCGCAACAAAGAGTGGCCCCCGCTCTCCGCAGCTAGAGAAGGCCGCGTACAGCAACAAAGAACAAAAGAGGCCCAAAATAAATAAATTAATTTAAAAAAAAGAAATATATTTTGTAAGAATATAGGTGCCTTAGGTAGTGATTCCTTTGGTGGATCTGGGCAAAGTAAATTGAAAACCTTCTGGAAAGGATTTACATTCTAGATGCCATTAAGAACATTCATGATTCATGGGAAGAGGTCAAAATATCAACAGTAACAGGAGTTTGGAAGAAGTTGATTCCAGCCCTCCTGGATGACTTTGAGGGTTTTGAGACTTCAGTGGCGGAAATAATTGCAGATGAGTAATAGCAAGAGAACTAGAATTAGAAGTGGAACCTGAAGATGTGCCTGAATTGCTGCAATCTCATTATAAAGCTTTCACAGATAAGGAGTTGCTTCTTATGATGAGCAAAGAAAGTGGTTTCTTGAGATGGAATCTACTCCTGGTGCAGATGCTGTGAAGACTATTGAAATGACAACAAAGGATTTAGAACATTGCAAAAATTTAGTTGATAAAGCAGCGGCAGCGTTTGAGAAGATTGACTCCAATTGTGAGAAAAGTTCTTCTGTGGGTAAAATGCTATCAAGTAGTGTTGCGTGCTGCAGAGAAATTGTTTGTGAGAAGAAGAGCCCATCAATGCGGCAAACTTTACTGTTGTCTTATTTTAAGAAATTGCCTCAGCCTCCCCAACCTTCAGCAGCCATGGCCCTGATCGGTCAGCCGCCGTCAACCTCAAGGCAAGACCCTACACCAGCAAAAAGACTACAGCTCGCTGAAGGCTCAGGTGATGGCTAGCATTTTTTAGTAATAAAGTGTTTTAAATTAAGGTGTGTACATTTTTTTCAGACATATTGCTGTTGCACACTTCATAGACTACAGTCTTGTGTAAACATCTGCGCTGGGGAACCAAAGACTTCATATGACTCGCTTTCCTGTGATATTTGCTTTATTGCGGTGGTGTGGAACCGAACCTGTTATACCTCCAAGGTGTGCCTGTAGTCTGCTTTACATCCTTTCTGCCTCATTTTGCTAAACTTTGCTCTAAAATTTAGTTGATTAAGAAAATGATCAAGTAAAGTGCAGTTTTGTATATAATCTAACTCATTGGAAGTGCAGTAGTGTGTGACATCCTCTAAGTAACTGAAAGCATTACTTCCAAAGGGGAAGATACGCAATAGGTTAACTCCCAGTGTTAATACTGTGAATCCAGTTTTGGGGGGTAAGTTTTGTTAAAGAATCCTATGGCTTTGAAAATCCTGCCATGCTATTTAGTGCTCTTTGTTTATATTTGATCTTCAATTTTATGGGCTGCTTTGTTGAGTGACGGTAACAGCAGAGAATTAGGTAATCTTCGATGGGATGAAAGGAGGAACGGAACTGATTACAAGTAAGTCAGCTTTTTCATGTACAGCAAAGAGGAATAGTGAAGAAGCAGCAACACATCTTTAAAATGATTCAGTAATTTACTAGGGCGTTTTGAAGCCTCACTAAAAATTAACAAATTGATGTTAATGCATCTTATCTTATTTTGTTGGTAGGTTGTCCAGTGCCTTGAGACTCTGGTTAATGGACTCAGATGATAATCTCTACCAAATGGCAGTAATCTAACATTTGAAAACCACCTCTCTTTTCTGTTGATTATAGTGAGGCAAAGATAGAACAACGTGGACCCTTCCCTAGAGTGATTTTCACAAAATTTAAATTTTGATTTATTGACTGCACAAAGAAGCACTCTGACAAGTGTTGCTACTGCATCTGAGACTTGTCTCACTTGAGGTTATAAGTGCCTTTGCTGAACACCAGATCTATCTACACACATTTAAGTAAATTAGATCAGATTTCAATTCTAGATCTCTAGGAACTGCTTAAATGCACCATCGTGAAATGGAAGTAGCAAGGCAAGTAAGCTGGCCTGGCCCTGTGCCCCAATAGCAGGATTAGGTCACGGCTCTGGCTTTGTCCTATTGGTTCCTGCTTGAGGAGCTGCTGTCCTTTGGGTGCTTGTTGTATTCCCATCAGCAAATCAAGGAGCCTCTTGTGACTATCCATTCCCTGATCAGTGTTTCATCTGCTAGGACACCAAGCATGCATCATTTTGCATGCGTCATCACTTCCTATGAAAATCTATGGTATCAAGAACCACTGAGTTAGAAAGGGCCCTCAAAGATTCCGAGTCAGATGCATGCCTTTTGGTTTGGTTTACAGCCCTGTTTTAGGCTCTATACCTTGCCTAAAGACTTAGAACTAGAACGTGGAAGAGTCACACCAAGTCTCCTCCCTTTGCCCCTCACTTCCTCTTCCCCAAGCATCGGTCAAACCCTTCGGTTTTATTTATTCAACATGCACACGTACACACACACACACACACAATGCATCCTCTCCTATTGCTAGTTATTTTTAAGTGGAAGGATAATTTGCTGATAATTTTCAAGCAACCTTCCAGATAGGTCTTTAAAGTGTCAAAAAAAATTTCTCAGTATTCCTAGTCAATGCATCCGTACCTCACATATTAGCAGTATTTTTTCTAGAGACCTATGTTTATGAATCTTTTGAAAGCTACCATTTTCGTTTTCAGAGAAATGGTATACAGCTTTATCCATTCGTATTTCATGGGTTTACATAAAATTTCATTGATTGTACATAATTAAAATAAAATGTCATCAGAATTTGTAATGTTGAGAACCTAAAAACAAGTGACAACACAGCAGTTAGGAGTGAACATGTACGAGGGTACCAGAGGTGAATGTAGCAGCTGTAAGTGCCCAGCATTCTATGGACATCAGCAAGTGTCAGTTAATCTAGTGGCTTGATTAAGAGAAGATTGACTAAGAGAGCTGCAATAACTAACATTTATAGAGGGTTTATTCTGGGCCAATCCCTGTGTTAATCACTTAACATACAGTCTTTCATCTAACCTTTAATGTAACTATGAAGCTTAGGCGTTAGTAGCCCCATTTATACAAAGGGAAAATATCTCTGCTAAGTAGCTTGTTCAAGGTCACAATGCTAGAAAGTAGCAGAGGAAGAAAAACCCCAGATCTGGCTGCCTCCAAAGACCTGATTTTTAACCATCTTGCTATATTATAGTAATGGCTTTTTGACTATCTAACAACTCAGAAAAATTACAGCTACAGAGAGAATGCAGATATCACAAATGAAGTCTCCATTTGAGTGGAGGGGATCATTTTCCCTAGTTGATAGCAGTTTTTTATTCTTCCTGTTACAGGAATTCACAAGAAAAGTTTTGTTGAAGGAGTCTGGAAAAACACAGGCAATGACTTTGGGGTTGTGTATAAATGAGGGCAAATAAACAAACTCTCTCCTCCTGCTCTACGTTATTTATTAGCAAGTTTCCAGTTCAGTACTGAGTGATGTCACATTTAATATATTCTCAGAACTTGCATAAGCTCTGTCAGCATGCACATTTCTAAGCTAGGAACACAGAGACTTTATGACAGACATTTGTTTTCTTGTGGTTCTTTGTACTGTTGCTCCGCACTGTTTAAGTCCTTCAGTTTTGATGAAAGCTTTGATCTTTGATGAGAGAGGATAATTAGGGAATGTTTGTGGCTTGTATTGGTGATTTAGACAGTGACATGTATATGGCTAAGCCGTGGGATCAACCTGATTTCATATATACATGTTTTTTTCACATCTCTTACCTTTAGGAATTAAAGAGTATTTTAAAAATAAGTTTAAAGTTGAAAATTGATGCTGACTTTATGACATAAGTCTTGGAGTAAGCCAGCCACTTGTTTTGGGAGGCTTCTAGAGCTGTTGGAGAAAACTGCCCAGAAGTCCTCATCCTTCGTGGATAAGCTGGCGCTATCGGTCCTCATTCTGTTTAATGAAGTCAAGATTATCCTGCGTTGAATAGATTTTTGGAACCTCCTGTACCTAAATGGAATGCTTTAGCTTTAAATGAATTTGACACTCAACTCCCTAGAGTGCCTTTAATAACAGCGCGTTTACTTCACTTTCTCTCCTTCTTGCCTCTGAGTGTTGACACAAATCACCTAGTTTATCTAGAACAGCCTCTCCCTTCCCTAGTGCTGTGCTGCTAAAGGCTTGTCATCAGGCTCTCAGTGGGAAGAAACCAGTGTTCTGGCCCTGACTGGTAGCATTTGGTGATGTCCACAGTGTAAACCTCCCCTTATGGCCTATGTGAGGCTACCATCCTGGATGAGTTGGGAAGAGATGTGAACGATCAGCTCTCACGAGCCAGTCTGAGCTGGCTTCTCTCCTTTAATCAAACAGCAAAATTGTGCAAGCTCACTTCTGAGGTTGACCAATGGAAAGGCAATGAAAATTTCCTCTGGGGGAATTCCCTGGCGGTCCGGTGGTTAGGACTCCAAGCTTTCACCACTGGGGCCTGGGTTCGATCCCTGGTCGGGGAATTAAGATCCCTCAAGCGTGGTGCAGCTAAAAAAAAAAACAATTTCCTCTGGCAGTGCTTCCTTGATGAATTTTCAAGCTATTTCTTTTCAACTCTTTTACTTACTAGTTCAAATGCAGATGTTAAGTGAAAGATTTCATTTTAGGGCTTAGTTGTGTGTAAGTATGTGTGTGTTATGTGTGTACACATACATATGATATTTATATGTACTTAAATTGATATTCTATTTCAGGCTCTCATTTTGGGTTTTGGCAAACCACGTTTTCTTAATGTTTTCAAGGTTCTTGAGCCACGTCTGTTCAACTTGCTTTCCTCAGCCTCTTGACTCATAAATCAGTAATAAATCAGTAATAAAATCGCCCTAGACATGAGCCCATCACTGTCAACCCTTCCTTCCAGTTAATCCTCCCAGATTTTCCTAGTGCAAGCTTACTATGGAGAGGATGTGTTTTTTTTTTCAAGAAGGTGAGAAACTATGTAAATGTGACACCAGCCACAGTTTTATCCAAGGCCTTCCTAACATTTGAACAAGATTCCAAGTGCAAGTAAGATGATTCAAATGACCTTTTAATGATATAACAAGGGGGTTAACTTTCTCATGAAATGTCTTCTGCTTTTCCTCTCATGGTCTGAAGCTCCCTATGTTAAACTGTGTAACATCAGCAGGATGAAACACAGAAGACTACTACCACCCACTGGTCCTTCCTCCTCAGGACAAGATTTCCAAACAAGATAGGTTGGCTCTTCTTGGATAAGGCTTCAGTCCTTTTACAGTTGGTACACGGAAATGACCACAGGTCTGAATGATGCAGAGGGTTCAGACTTGGATAATCCCTTCCACCTTACATACATAGAAATGATAGATGAAATATCATAAGAGAAAAGTTCAGAAAACCAACAAAGGACAACTGGCTCAAAAACTAAATATTTTGGGGGCCTCAAAATGTTGCAGAAATGCCTGAGAGTGAGCAAAGCTGGTGTTGCTGTCTTTGAAGTCTTCCTCCAGTGTCACCTTCTCAATGCGCCTCCTCTGGACACCATACTAAAGCAACTTCTCTTCTCTCACACCCAGACAAGCAGTATCCCTCTTCTCTGCTTCATTGTTCTCCTTAGCGCTGATTATCTTTTAACGTACTATGTATTTTACTGATTTATCTTATTGCCTGACTAGGGTGACAGCTGCAGGAGGGCATGGATTTTGTCTTTCAAATATTTGTGAATGAATAACTAGTGTTGGCACTATCTGAAGTTTTACTACCTCGTTTCTGTCTCACTCCCCCATCCCTCTGCTGCCTTTGCCTCTATTTACTGCTCTTTTTCCCTCTACTTTTGTCCACCTTTCTTTCTTTCTTACTCTCTGTCCAGTGTTGGATTCAATGCCTTGTGCCTGTGGAGAATAGGAGAGGCTACTGCAGACCCTCAGTTTCTGAGTTCACGCTGCTGTAGGTATGTGGTGGGAGAATAAGGAGGCTCATGGCATAGGCAGGACGGTAAGACCCCTTCTCATCCCTCCTCTATCTCAACTTCACTGCCATGTCCACAGGGCTACTTAGCTTTGATGAGAGCAGATCCTAAAGCCCTTCCTGATTCATACCGAACCACACAGACAAAACACAATCACAATAAATGTGGATTTTAAGGACACCTTCTTTTTTAACTTCTTTATTGGAGTATAATTGCTTTACAATGATGTGTTAGTTTCTGCTTTATAACCAAGTGAATCAGTTATACATATACATATGTTCCCATATCACTTCCCTCTTCTGCCTCCCTCCCTCCCATCCTCCCTATCCCGCCCCTCTAGGTGGTCACAAAGCACTGAGTTGATCTCCCTGTGCTATGCGGCTGCTTCCCACTAGCTATCTATTTTACGTTTGGTAGTGTATATATGTCCATGCCGCTCTCTCACTTTGTCCCAGCTTCCCCTTCCCCCTCCCCGTGTCCTCAAGTCCATTCTCTAGTAGGTCTGAGTCTTTATTCGTCTTACCCCTAGGTTCTTCATGACATTTTTTTTTCTTAGATTCCATATATATGTGTTAGAATACGGTGTCTGTCTTTCTCTTTCTGACTTACTTCACTCTGTATGACAGACTCTAGGTCCATCCACCTCACTACAAATAACTCAATTTCGTTTCTTTTTATGGCTGAGTAATATTCCATTGTATATATGTGCTACATCTTCTTTATCCATTCATCCGATGATGGACAATTAGGTTGTTTCCATCTCCTGGCTATTGTAAATAGAGCTGCAATGAACATTTTGGTACGTGACGCTTTTTGAATTATGGTTTTCTCAGGGTATATGCCCAGTAGTGGGATTGCTGGGTCATATGGTAGTTCTATTTGTAGTTTTTTAAGGAACCTCCATACTGTTCTCTATAGTGGCTGTACCAATTCACATTCCCACCAGCAGTGCAAGAGTGTTCCTTTTTCTCCACACCCTCTCCAGCATTTATTGTTTGTAGATTTTTTGATGATGGCCATTCTGACTGGTGTGAGATGATATCTCATTGTAGTTTCGATTTGCATTTCTCTAATGATTAATGATGTTGAGCATTCTTTCATGTGTTTGTTGGCACTCTGTATATCTTCTTTGGAGAAATGTTTATTTAGGTCTTCTGCCCACTTTTGGATTGGGTTGTTTGTTTTTTTGTTATTGAGCTGCATGGGCTGCTTGTAAATTTTGGAGATTAATCCTTTGTCATTTGCTTCATTTGCAAATATTTTCTCGCATTCTGAGGGTTGTCATTTGGTCTTGTTTATGGTTTCCTTTGCTGTGCAAAAGCTTTGAAGTTTCATTAGGTCCCATTTGTTTATTTTTGTTTTTATTTCCATTTCTCTAGGAGGTGGGTCAAAAAGGATCTTGCTGTGATTTATGTCATAGAGTGTTCTGCCTGTGTTTTCCTCTAAGAGTTTGATAGTTTCTGGCCTTACATTTAGGTCTTTAATCCATTTTGAGCTTATTTTTGTGTATGGTGTTAGGGAATGATCTAAACTCATTCTTTTACATGTAGCTGTCCAGTTTTCCCAGCACCGCTTATTGAAGAGGCTGTCCTTTCTCCACTGTACATTTCTGCCTCCTTTATCAAAGATAAGGGGACACCTTACTTCTGTGAAATGAAACCTGGGATTTTGAGGTGGGAGTAAATAGAAATTTGTGCGAGGAAGAAGTGAGACACAACCTACAACAAAGACATTATGGGAGGGGTATAGGGCATCAGAGATTTGAATTTAGTGCTGAAACAATTTCTTCCCCTGGTTTAGAAATTCACTGAAGACAATAATCACAGCTTTCCTTCCCAAAAGAAATAAGGAATTGCGATATTGGCTTTAATGAGGCCCTGAGTTCCTAGATCCCAGTCACAGGCAGGGTGTAAGTTGTGTTGATGGGAGGATGAAATGGTGAATCCCCTGCATCTGATAAAAGGAAAGTTAGCAATTTTGCTTGGTGAGAAGAAAGTGAAACACGTGGCTTGTCCCTATTAGCACTCTGTGAAATTTGTTGCATGCTTTACACTAGTCCTCAGCAAATGGGAAACATATTTTTAAGAAGTGACTGAGGACAATCCCACAACTGGGCATATACCCTGAGAAAACCATAATTCAAAAAGAGTCATGTACCACAATGTTCATTGCAGCTCTATTTACAATAGCCAGGACATGGAAACAACCTAAGTGTCCATCAACTTAGGCTGGGATAAAGAAGATGTGGCACATATATACAATGGAGTATTACTCAGCCATAAAAAGAAGCAAAATTGAGTTATTTGTGGTGAGGTGGATGGACCTAGAGTCTGTCATACAGAGTGAAGTAAGTCAGAAAGAGGAAAACAAATACTGTATGCTAACACATATATATGGAATCTAAAAAAAAAAACTGGTCATGAAGAACCTAGGGGCAAGACGGGAATAAAGACGCAGACCTACTAGAGAATGGACTTGAGGACACGGGGAGGGGGCAGGGTAAGCTGGGACAAAGAGAGAGAGTGGCATGGACATATATACACTACCAAACGTAAAATAGATAGCTAGTGGGAAGTAGTCACATATCACAGGGAGATCAGCTCGGTGCTTTGTGTCCACCTAGAGGGGTGGGATAGGGAGGGTGGGAGGGAGGGAGACGCAAGAGGGAAGAGATATGGGAACATATGTATATGTATAACTGATTCACTTTGTTATAAAGCAGAAACTAACACACCATTGTAAAGCAATTATACTCCAATAAAAATGTTTAAAAAAGGAAGTGACTGAGGGATTTTATCCTCCATAAATAACAGGTGGCTGAAGGAATGAGAAGATTAAGAGCACCAGCAAAGCAAGTTGCTCTAGCTAAGTTGAACGTGTTTCTGTTTTGAATTTTATAACAAAATGACCATAAACTAGCTCATGTGGTCATCCTCTACACACGTAACTACTGCTTTATCAATGTAGGTTTACTATATGGATTTGCTTCAAGGTGATGCTCATCTTGGCTAAGTCTCAGGGTGGAGTGAGGATGAAGTACTGATGTCCCTCAGGTAGCAGCGGGAAGTGGGCGATGTTGACCAGAGCCTCTTAGATAAGTGAAGAGGTCTCCAGGGTGACTTGCTCTGATGATTACCCTGTCTCGCCGGAGCTCCCCACCTTGGTTGATGCCCAAAGCTGCTGGACCCACAGCTTTGGGGGCCTGAGGTGGTGAAAAGTGTTGAGGAATTTCATGAAGCAAGAGCTCTTTCCACAACAAGCAGTCCTATGCTAAGGGGTATTAGCTGCCCATGGGTTGTGGGGAATCATTGCCTTTGGAGCCAGGAGGAGCCTTGGGACCTGCTCTGGTCTGTTTCCATTGCTGCAGCCTCTGGGGCTAGACAGACTACTCTGCTTAACCAGGTGTGTGACTTTCTGAAAGTTACTTAGACTTTCTGAGCCACGGTTTCTTCAGCTATAAGATAGGAACAGCACTTGCTTGTGGGGTTGTCCTGACAATGGACATTTAGTTAGTTTTAAAAAATTTTATTAAGCATGTACTATGTGCCAGACCTGTGTGAGATGATGGGAATACAGCAGTGGAAAGAAATACTCTCCTTGTTCTCAGGGAACTTATAATCCAGCTGGGAAAACAGATATGAAATGGTGACAGGCACAGAGTAGGGGCTCAGAAAATGGTAGCTATCTTATTATTCATTTAAAAATGGGGGGGCTTCCCTGGTGGCGCAGTGGTTGAGAGTTCGCCTGCCGATGCAGGGGACACGGGTTTGTGCCCCGGTCTGGGAAGATCCCACATGACGCGGAGCGGCTGGGCCCGTGAGCCATGGCCGCTGAGCCTGCGCGTCCGGAGCCTGTGCTCCGCAACGGGAGTGGCCACACCAGTGAGACGCCCGCGTACCGCAAAAAAAAATAAAATAAAATAAAAAATAAAAAATAAAAATGGGGGCATCGCAGCCAAGACGTTAAGTGATGTGCTCCAAATTTCAGTTACTGCTGGCAGAGGCAGGACTTTATATTAAGGCCTATAATGTAAAATCAAATACTTGTCACAGAGGCCAGTGGAGATGCCCAGAGCCTTTGTGATGAGGTGGACCTTTTGATTTATTTGGAGGCAGCATTTCCTGACCAAGCACCAAGGTAGCATTGCTCCCCCCAGCATGGCCAGGTATTTGCCAGGTCAGACTTATTTCAGGTCAATTGAAATAATTTAAAAATTATTAGTTCACTCTACGTGGAATTTGTTATCCTCCTGCAGGTTCTTGGAAAATCTGCACAGAAAATCAGCAACGTTACGTCGTAGGCTTAGGGCTAAATGAGCCTTGATTTGCCTTGACGACAGAACTGGTATTGAGGATAATGTCCAAAATGTAACTCAATGACTCCCATTAAAGAACTCATAAGAAAAACGTGAGGATTTAGAGCCCACAAAAATTTTGCTTCCTCCTTTCTTACAATCGAGAACCATGAAAATAATTGCTTTTTTGCCGCACCTGCACAAAATCTTGGATTCAAAATTCATGTCCAGTCACAGGGAATGCATAAATCCCTGAGGCTAGGATATATGTTTATTTCTTGCTTCTTTGGTTCTGATGTGCCTTTCATTTATATTTTTTTGTTGTCTATATGTCCTGTAATCTGAGCTAATATACCAGAAGCATATGTTAAAAAACTGCTTTCCCTTGTAGGGTAGAGAGTGCCAGTACAGGAAAAAAAATAGAAGCCCTGAGGGAGACAATCAGGAAAGACATGAATGAGGATGATCCCTAGACAGTTATTTTGTCGTAAACCCCTTTAACCAGGTAACAATAGACTTTCTGTTTGCTGCAGATGGAATGGAGCCCAAGGACCTATGACCTCTTGGTTGACCTGGATCCAGTCTCAAAACGAATGCCTTCTAGCTCTTTCCTTTTGCCACTGTGTACATTTGCCAGTGTATCAGATAAGGCATAGCAGTTAAAAGCTTTTTGGTCCCATATTTACCACTTATCTAGATTTGCAAAGACGGTTTCGTTTTGGCTCCCAGTACACTTGCTATGATTATTAGGATTTTGTTCTCTGTGACCAGAGCTACCTTTACCCCTAGTTTCTTTACCTGTGTGTGCTAAGTTCACATCGGTTTTCTGCAGAACAGCATGTTTTCTGCAGAACTGGCTCTTCCCTTCTCTGCTTGTTGCTAAGAGAAGGGAATACAAATAAAATATTTGGACTCATCTCTCAAATAGGAATATGTTTTGACAAAGTAGAGCTATAAAAACATCATAGAACCACCCAGATTTACCCTGGCTCTCCAGACTGGGGACAAAGTGAGGTCACAATAAGAGTTACAGAGCAGCCGATTTCTGGCCCAGCTCAGTTAGTGATACGCCTGCAACCCAAAGTTCTTTCTAGTTGAAGGGGTTTCTGGGTGCTCTACCATACACTCACCAAAGGTTGTGAGGGATCTGCCCTCTTTTTTGACCTCGAGGGTCCTGCTGTTCTCTCTGCTGCTCCTGTTCTGGGTCTCTCCAGTGATCCTCTCCTGTCTGTAATACTGGTGACTCCTTTCGAGGACCCTCTTCCTGGTACTCCATCCCCCTGGCCACAGGCTTGGAGCCGTGGTTGGGGCAATTCCTCTGCTCCTGTGCCGCCACCTCCAGGCTCCCTCTGTTCAGTGTTACACCCTGTTGCCAGGCACGAAGCCGAAGTAGCTGTGTCCTCAATTGTCTGCAGGTCCTTGGTTGTGACTGTCCTTGCACTTGGCGTGCTTATTCATTAATTGGACTAGTGTGGTGATTGTTAGTTATACGCCCACATCTGTTGTCCCTCTTCCAGATGATATGGCTGCCTCAGAGTTAGAGCCTACTTTTTCCCACCTACCCTGCAACTAGGTAAAGCCATGGAACTACGAGTTCACTAATGGAATATCAGTTTACATTTTTGATCACTTACTTAGAAAGTGTTTGCTTTGTACGTTTTTGTTCCCGTTTTCCCCTGGGGAACATCAATCACACTGATGAGGACAGAAATTTGAATTTTGGAAAATATGTATCTGCCACTATGAACTTGACAGCAACTCAGTATTTAAAAACTTTTCTCATGAGACTGGTGGTGATATTAATGAACATGATTTTCTGATATAGTATAAGAAAATGTATCACCATTTGGAAGTTCAGCATAACTCAGTGAACCAATAATTTCCCAAAGGACTGATGCATGGTGTTATGAAATCGCGCGTGGGTAAAAGATCCCATGTGTGTAAAACATGGAGTGTAAAATAAGAAAATTTGCTTTTTTGTTTATTTGTGTGATAGTTTTTGACAAATGTATTCAGCGTGCAATCACCACCAGTGGATTTTGATGTGACAGAGTATAAAAAGTTCATTGATTCGGTTTCAGATTCTATACTGCAACTAACTCTTAAGAAACTACCACTTGAGTTTTGGTGCAGTATCAAAGAACAACATTCACAACCATCTGAAAAGGCTATTAAAATACTCTTCCTTTTCCCAGCTATACAGTTGTGTGAGGCTAGATTCTCTTCACATACTTTAAAACAATCTACTGCACTAGACTGAATATAGACATGTTCAGTCATCACCACCGCACCATCATCATCATCATGTCTTCTATTATTAACCCAGACATTAAAGAGAGTTTCAAAAATATCAAATAATGCCACTCTTTTCACTTTTTAAAAGACATAATGAAAAAATGAGTTATGTTAGCATTCAGTGGGTTTATAATTGTTTGAAAAAGAAATTAATAGACAAATACTTTGATAATTTTCAGTTCTATTTTTGAACACAGTAAATATCAATAGCTACCACCCACATAAACAAATTTCTCTGGGGTCCTCAATAATTTTTGAGTGTAAAGGTGTCCTGAGACCAAAACATTTGGCAGAGCTACACATTGGACTCAACTGGGACCACTGAGTGAGCTCTTCGACACAGCCACCTCCTTCCAGATACGGTATATGAAAGAATAATATTCCTCTATTTTGTTCAAGACACTTGTACTTTGGCGACTCTTTGCTACAGCATCTTACCCATATCCTAAATAATATATTGGCTAGAAGGTGATCTAATGGACACAGAATGACTTTTCCCCTTCAACTCCCAGTCAATGTCCCCAAATTGAGCTTGTGTACCTTGACTCTCAGGAAGAGCCTGGATAGTTGAGCAATGACTTTTTTCCTTAATTTTTTAGGCAAAATCAGTGTTGGGCCACTTGTTGGTCTGAACATATCGAGTCAATTGTCCTTTTTGTGAAGGACCTCTGGATTCTTAAATGGTGGAATTTTTAACAAGTAAACTGCCTATGCCCATATTCTGGGATCTCTTTTACATAAGGTTTTAATCTGCATTCTGTCTTTGTTCTTTTAATGTCAATGTGTTTGGCCTTGTTGTTATGGTAATAATATTTTTTCTGAAACAACAGTGAAGACATGTGGTTTTATATATATCCAGGGTATCATTCAGGACAATGGAAGAATACTTGAATGTGAAACTTTCTGGAAAATTCATCATTGTTGATCATCATGTTTATAATAAAAGTCTCTACAATATGAGAATCACATGTCACTAATTTCTCTTTACTAGACTTTGCACAGTGGATAAAATTTATTTACTAAGATGCTCTTTAATGATAGTGTTTCTGTCCTATTGTGTAAACTCAAGTATATATAAACCGCCACAAATCCTGATTTCTCAAGAGAGGAGAGGAAACCTCCTGGTCTTTCCTAGTTTCCTTTTTTTGTGTGTGGTACACGGGCCTCTCACTGTTGTGGCCTCTCCCGCTGCGGAGCACAGGCTCCGGACGCGCAGGCTCAGTGGCCGTGGCTCACGGGCCCAGCTGCTCTGTGGCATGTGGGATCTTCCCGGACCGGGGCACGAACCCGCGTCCCCTGCATCGGCAGGCGGACTCCCAACCACTGCGCCACCAGGGAAGCCCTCCTAGTTTCCCTTTTTTTATGAACCATATTAAATTTAAAAAAATCATCATTTCCTTGTTCAAAATATCCTGAATTACTACACATTGTCTTCAAGATCAAGTCTACTTTCCATTCTGGGTATTTAAGACTCTTCATGATTTGTCATTCTACCCAGCCACTGGGACTCCTAGCAGCACAAAGCCCTCTGGGCACCTGAGTCCACAGAGGAGCAGAGAAGGGACAAGTGTACATTCCTTGGCCTGATACTATCACCACTCTCTTGAAAACACCCTTTATTCCCTTGTCCCCAGTCATACGCATCTGAAATATCACAAGCCCAATTACATTCAACTCTGCCTATTCCAAACCTGATGTAATAGCTGAGCAGTTTTGGAGAAAATCAAGCAACTGTGCTGACTTTCTCCCTTTAAAATTGTAGCCACAGATCTCAAATGGGCACCAACACAGACTGTCAGTTCTACAAACTTCTTTCATACCTTCACTCTTCCACGAATTGAGGTGACACCGTCTCTCTTCTGACTTCCTCAGCTGATGACCTTGTCTTCTAATACATTTTTGAAAGAATACACAAAACTGACGTGTCTGCTCACACATATTTTGCCTTCCCTCCTTTTATTAGTTCCTGTCTAAGGACAATGCTCCCCACTCCTGGTCCCAATATCTGTACTTGTGTACCATCCCTGTGAAACAGGAGAGAACATTTCTGTGCTCTCCAGGAGACAATATTTATCACACACACTCCCATTTGGTGAGCCATAGATATATCGGCTTGATTTCTGTCTTTTGAAATTGCTGTCTCAGGTCTCTTGCTCTGGCCCTTTTCTCTGCTTGGGACAATGTTCATTTAGGTTTCAGCCCAGATGTTACCTGTCACCTCCTCAGAGAAGCCTTCCTTGACCACAGTAAATATTGTAGATTTCTGTATTAATTTGCTAGGACCACCATAACAAAGTGCCACAGACTTGGTAGCTTAAACGACAGAAATTTATTTTCTCACGGTCCTGGAGGCTAGAAGTCTGAGATCAAGGTGTTGGCGGGACTGGTTTCTTCTGAGGCCTCCCTCCTTGGCTTGTAGATGTCTGTCTTCTCCCTGAGTCTTCACATGGTCTTCTCTCTGTGTGTCTGCGTCCAAATTTCCTCTTCTCATAAGGACACAAGTAAAATTGGATTAGGGCCTATCTTGATGACCTCATTTTAACTTAATTACCTCTTTAAATACCCATGTCCAAATACAGTCACGTTCGGAGGTATTAGGGGTTAGAACTTCAATATACGAATTCTTGGGGGGCACATTTCAGCCCATAACAGCTTCCCTCATTAACTCGATCCCATTGTGCCATTTTTTCTTAGCATTTATCATTATCTGAGTTTATGTTATTCCTCTATTTGCTTATTTATCTGTCTTCCCCAGCAGAATGTAAGCTCTGTGGATGAAGGGTCTTCATCTGTAAGTTTCCTTATGCTAGAATGGTGTCTAGCACAAAATAGAAGCTCATTGAATTTTCGTGGAATAACTGAAAAGGCAGAGAGGAGAGGGGAAGAATTATAGATGCTTAGTTTCAACATGGTCAAGTTTTTGTTCTCATTTCTGCACTATTGTTTATTTTTTAAATATTTATTTTTATTGAAGTATAGTTGATTTACAGTGTTGTGTTAGTTTCAGGTGCACAGCAAAGTGATATATATATATATATACACACACACACACACACATATATGTATACACACACATACATACATATATATTCTTTTTCAGATTCTTTTCCCTTATAGGTTATTACAAAAATATTGAGTATAGTTCCCTGTGCTATATAGTAGGTCCTTTTTGATTATCTGTTTTATATATAGTAGTGTATATATGTGCACTATTGTTTTTTGATTCTCCTACTTTTAATGCTTCTGTTTTCTCTTCAGATCCTTCAAGGCTTATACCAAATCATTGCTCTTCCTGGAAATCTCTCCAAATTCTGTAGCGTGGACTGATTTTTTCCAGTCTCTGAATCTTCTACAGCAGTTATTGCCTCAATTAATTATGTCGGCACATCCTATCATTGGATATCACTTTTGGTTTTTCTCTGGTTCCTGTCTTCATATGTGTGCTCCATCTGTCCACTGTGGTAGTGATGTGCCCAGGGGTGTCAACCATTGTCTATTTATTTTGTATCTGGGTATCCTATAGAGTCCTAAGTTAATAATGAAGCTGAATTAAACAGGCTTGGGTGCAATTTCCATTCCTCATTTGGCACCGAAAGAGGTACCTCCAGGCAAGGAACCCTGAGTGGAATTGGCTGGTGCTTGCAGTGTGCTTTCTGAGGCAGTAAGAAAAATCCTCTGCTCTGCCTACACATTTCTGGCCCCATCCTCCACTCCACATTTGCTCAGAGATGTCTAATGGCAACTTTCTGAGAAATTGTTAGGCTGAAAAATAGAGCAAGGTATTTTTTTCTAAACTTCTTTATTGAGGTATGATTGACATACAAAAAGCTCTAGATATTTAATGTATACACCTTGTTACATTTGGAGATAAGTATACACCTTGGGAAGCCACCATCGCTATTAAGAGCAAGGTGTTTTAAATGCAAATATTTGTCAATGGAGGCAAGGTAGTGGCTTCAACTCACAATTCCTGACTGGTTCTTTTCTAGAAAACAGACTTAGTGGAGGGTGGGAAAGGGATTGGATATCTGAGGTGGAAAAAATGTGCTCAAAAGGAAACTGAGGACCAGATTTATGCTTTAACTGAAGTCTGCTCTGGTCCAGACTAGCACGTTGAAGAATTAGAGGATATTTCCTTGAGTTAGAATCAGATGTGGCTGAGACTCTGTTCTAGGGAACCACGGCTCAAATCTTCACTCTATTATTATGAGCCATGTGACCTTAGGAAAATTACTTGACTTCTCTGGGTCTGAGAACTCATGGCCATTTAGTAAACGGGATTACTTCTAGGTTTATTGTGAAGAGTAAAAGAGGTCTAATAAATATTAACTACTATTGTAGGGCACTTTTCTTACTTTAAACCATCCTCACTGTAAGTAAGAATAAATCTGTTCTCTCGGGAGTGGTGTGGGAGGTGAGGTGTAGGGCTGATGTATACTCGAAGGATTGCTATTTCTTCCCTATATTCTTTCTTATTAGGGGCAGTGGTCCTCCAACTTTTGGAACAGAGGAGTTACTTTTTATTTTCCTGAAGGCTTGAAGTTACCAGGATGTAAATTGAGGGGAGGTGCGGATAATGGAAAATGTATGAGCAAGTTGGAGTGGACGTGGAGAAGGTGGTACTGATGTTGTCTCTGAGTGTGGTGTTGACCCAGAAAGGAACCACATACACTGAAAGGAACCACACTTGACCCTTGAGCAGGGCAGATGTGAACTGTGAGGTTCCATGCATAGGTTGATTTTCTTCAGTGTTACATATTACAGTTCTACATGATCCCTGCTGGTTGAATCCGAGGATGCAGAACCATGGATGTGGAAGGCCGATTGTAAGTTATGCTCAGATTTTTGACTGCAGAGTATTGGCAGCCCAACCCCTCTGCATTGTTCAAGGGTCAGCTGTAGTTCCTTAACCACTGGGAATTCCACCAAGCTATGGAAAGGAGGCCAACCCCGAAAGAAAGATAGGTCTAAGATCATTCCCATTTTAGAATAAACTAAAGCCCAGTGAACTGACTTGAAGGAAAGTCATACAGATGAACTCCAAGGCAAGTGCTCTTTTGATGACTTTATGCTGTCTTTCCCACATACTTCAGAAATGAACTGAACAGCAAAAGTGCTGAAATCCAAAGAATATTGTAGAAATCCATGTGGAACATCTCAGAAGTAGATTTGACCTCCAATGTAGGGTGGGGGTGACCTTTTAAATAGTTTAGAAATGTCATGTTTATATTACATCAAAATTTTCATAGGCCTCACCAGCTTTGAGGCACATTTTATGCTCTGAAGACATACATCACTTCCTGCCAGCTACCAAAACAGCCTTGAAGCGATGGACATCGTGACTCACGGTCATGTAAGCATTCCTTTTAGACACATATCAGTATATTTGTTATTACATTACTATCCAAACACCCACAGAATCTCAGGAGCTAAAATAAGATTAGTTTTGAAGAATTTAGTCTCACCTGTTCTCTTTTATTCAGATCAAACTTTTAAAATGTTCGCTGTTGGGAGTTCATTTTTGCTCCTAATAAGGGATAAGGTAAAGATGTGTGACAGGTCTCAGTCTTTGGAGTCAAGCCATATTCTGGAACTGTTTTATTTGGAAACCCCACCTAAGTCATAGCAAGGAAATCATCTGACATAAATCAGATGACCCAGCTTGCAGGTTTGGAACAGGAAGGAGTTGGCATCAGACAACGTGACAGATAATGGGTAACCAGCAGTTATTCTATAAAATGCCCATTAGCTATTCAGCTTGCAGCTGAATCTGGTAATATGGGTCAATAAAATGGTCAGATTCATATATCTTAGCCATAAATCTTATGCCATAAAATCATGGCCATTGACCAGACTCTTATGCATGATTTCCTTAACTAATCTGTAGCTAGTATAAAGTACCTAGAATATCTATAGTGTACATTGGATTAAGGGAACATATATTTTATGTCAACTATAGGACCTAAAGGTACTAGTACACAGTGAGAGTACATTACGTGTACATTGATTGATTTCACAGTCTGTTAAAATGCTGCAAATGTTTTGTTAGCCCCCCAATATTAATTTTATTAGTTTGCAGAGTAAAAGATATTCTTTTATTTATTCATTCATTTAATAAATATTTGAGTATCTAAACCAAGGACTAACTCTAATCCTTACTAGTTCAGTAAACTTTGGCAGTTACTTTACCTTTCTGCCTCAGTTTCCTCATGTGTAAAATTAGAGAAATTATAGTACTTACCTCCTAAGGTGGTTGTGATTTTTAAATGCATGAATACCAATGAAGTGCTTAGAACATTGTCTCCAACATTATAAACACTAACATTTATTAATTTTTGGTGTAAGAGATGCACTGATTACTTTGCTGCAGGCTAAATTACCCTAAAATTTAGAGGCTTAAAACAACACACGTTTATTATCTCACAGTCTTTGTGGGTCAGGAATCTGCGCATGGCTTAGGTGAGTCTTCTACTTCACAGCGTGAAATCAAGGTAGCCCCTGAGTTGTAGTCCCTGTAAGGCTCAGCTGTGGAAAAATCTGCTTGCAAGCTCACACGCATAGTTGTCAGCAGGATTTAGTTCCTTGAGAGCTGTTGGCTGATAGTTGCCCTCAGTTTCCTGCTGTTTGGGTATTTCCAGCATGGCAGCTTGCTTCTTCGTCAAAGTGTGCAACTTGAGAAGTCTAGAGATGAGAATCAGCTAGCAAGATGCAATCCATAGTCTTTTACAACCTAATTATGGAAGTGATCTTCCATCACTTTTGCCATATTTATTGATTAGAAGTGAGTCACTAGGTCCAGCCCACACTTAAAGGGAGTACCAGGGGTCAGGGATCATTGGAGTTCATGTTAGAAGCTGCCTACCATGATGGTGAACAATACATACTTGAGGATTACATGTTTATTGGGGGAGACAGAAGTTAAAAATAATTCTAGAATAAAGTAGCAATTAAAAATTATGGTAAGCACTATGAATTGGAAGTGCAATGTTGGATGACAAATGACAGTGTTGGTACCTCCTTTGAGTCGGCATATTTCAAATGAAGCCATCTCTGAGGAAATAATTTTTAGCTTCAGATTTGAAGGATGAGTGAAGTGAGCCAGGGATGGAGTCGGGAGAAAGGTGAGCCCTTTCAGAAGAGTGAACAGATGATGTGTAGGCTCTTGAAGGAGGGGGGCACCCACGGTTGGCCTCTCCACGTGGCTTGGGATTCTCACTGCACAGTGGCTAGTTTCTGAGATAGAGTGCTCCAAGAGAAGGAAGTAGAAGCAGCAGGTCAAGTTAAGAGGCATCCCTTCCACTATATTATATTGATCAAAGCAGTTATAGACCCACATCAGAGTCAAGGGGAGGGCTTGTAAGCTGTACTTCTTGATTGGAGGAGCAGCATGCTTATGTAAGAACTAGCAGAGTTGTTTGGGGCTCTCCTTGGAAAAGAACCACAATTGGTGACTTTAGCAAGAGTCATTTAGATTTGAGTTAAAGGTTGGATAGGAAGTAAGAAAGCGAAGACAGCATGTGTAGATACCTCTTTAAGATGGTTGAGTAGGGCTGTGAGATGAGACCTAGAGGGGGAACTGGAAGAAGATGGGGTGAAGAAAAGACTTTACAGTGATGTTTGTGTGTTTTAAGGAATGGTTCTCCGGAGAAGAGCTTGAAGATCATGATAGAGATGGGCTGGCAGACGAAACACATTTCTGAGAGATGGAAAGGGAAGGAATGCACATCACAAAGCATTTGATAGGAGAAATTTTTCTATTGTAACAGGGAGAAAACAGTGGACGGTATGGTGGATGCAGGTAGTGTTGAAGGCCGACTTTTCTGTCGTGTTGGGGGTCCCAGGTAGTGGAGACTCAGCAACACACAGAGAACGCAGAAAAGAAGCGTGGGGGCAAAGTGGGAGGATTCTGAGCACTGCCAGATTTCAGGGACGAGACAAAGAGGGCAATTATCACAGATGCAGCTGAACCCAATTCAAGGAAAGATTTTTTCATTTAATTAGTGTGTTGCTACCTTAACAGATTGTTATATTTCAGGATTTATTCTTGATTTATCACCTGAACAGGGAACAGCACAAGGAAAGTTTTATTCACTTGCATGATCCGTGTTCTTTTCTATTAGGCTTCTTTCTTAAGTAAAACTAAGCTGGACAAGACAGGAAAAATTCATTTCAGAAGCAAAAGGACCCTCACCCCAGTGACAGGAAATATACCATTGGGTTCCAGATCAACACTGTGTCCTCAGCTTTGATTAAACGCTTATGCAAGAGATGCAGATATGTGGGCTTCCCTGGTGGAGCAGTGGTTGGGAGTCCGCCTGCCGGTGCAGGGGACGCGGGTTCGTGCCCCGGTCCGGGAGGATCCCGCCTGCCGTGGAGCGGCTGGGCCCGTGAGCCGTGGCTGCTGAGCCTGCGCGTCCGGAGCCTGTGCTCCGCAACGGGAGAGGCCACAACAGTGGGAGGCCCATGTACCACAAAAAGAGATGCAGATATGAAAACATGCTGAACACTGTTTACAGCCCGTTATGACGCCCATTAATTCTTATATAAGACCCTGCATGATTTACTCTTTCTGAATTTTGCTCTCAGAAGTTTTTCTGTTTTGAGGATATAGCCTATTTAATTGGTTGGATAATTAAAATGCTAAAGCAATCACTTTTTTTGCTGCCCCCCCCCCCGCCTTTTTTTGCGTTGGGTGTCAGGATCTCAGACCTAAATTTAGTGCTGCAGCACAGTATTTATGGCTGGTGATGGTATAGATGTCTCTCTAGCTTCTGCAGAGGCTAGAGTCAGTGATTTCTAAGAAATTATCCAGTTCTTCAATCCTATATTTTATGACTCTTCTCTGAGGAGGTAGGGAAAAATGAGAATAATATATATTCAAGTCAACATATAATCAATATGAATGGTTCTAACTTAACACTTATGGACTCTTTACTTTTGAACTGGAGAGTGGATATTAATTTAACACTTGCAATATACGTCTCCCTGTAAACTTTCTTCGTACCTGGTATGAATGGATTGGCTGAAAAAACAAAGGATTGGGCTTCCCTGGTGGTGCAGTGGTTGGGAGTCCGCCTGCCGATGCAGGGGACATGGGTTCGTGCCCCGGTCTGGGAGGATCTCACATGCCGTGGAACGGCTGGGCCTGTGAGCCATGGCCACTGAGCCTGTGCTCCGCAACGGGAGAGGCTGCGGCAGTGGGGGGCCCGCGTACCGCAAAAAAAAAACCCAAAGGGTTTACTGGCTCATATTATCTTGGAAAAGGCAGGATAAGAAGGCTTCAAAGTTTTTGGCATGTAGGGACATAGGATCTCCATATATTAACAAGGAGATTAGCATTTACCATTAGCATGAGAAAAAATAGACCCAAGGGGATACACATCATTTGAGGTACCCTGTGATCTTGCTGTCACTTAAACATGGTGTTGTGAGATAATCATTTCCTTTTTCAAAAAAAGTTGATGGCCATTTTTTTCTAGAATGTTGTAGAGAGAATTGATATGTAAAGTAGAAGATTGGAATAGATAAATGCTAATGTCCTTCCAACTCTTAATATTCCTGATTTTATGATCTTGTCTTCAGAGCATTGGGTCTGGAATTTCTCCACTCACAGTGCAATGGTCTCATTTGAGATTAGGTGAGTCATTTTGATTCCATGGTGGGGCTGGGTGTCAGGGCATCCCAAACAAAGGCAATCAGACCTTTCCCTGTAAATTCTAAATTAATCCCTCTGAGGCCAACTTAACTGTTGCTCTAAGGTTGGGCTCTAAGTATGCATTCTTTCAGATCACAGTATGTTTTTTTCCCTCTATTTGTGGCTCTATTATAAAAAGGGTTATCACATTCTGGTTAAGCGTTGTGTAGGTTAGGTGTACTTTTGCATGAAATCAGGGATTTTTAATTTTTTCATTTTGCATCTAGCTTGGCACAAAAGACAAATGTACCAGAGGGATTTCTTCTCTCTGAAGTTTCTGGAATTCACTGGCTGCCACCCAAGGCTTTGAATCAGGCTGGGGTCTACTTACCAGATTTGATGTTTCGTTTGTACTGTTATGATTATGTGGGTGTATGCTCGAAGTTAAAGGCATGAGTGAGGGTGGAGGAAGGCAGTTATCTAGAGTCTAAGGCGTGGGCGATGTGAGATATTCTCCTTACACCCTGAATCTGCCAGAACGAAGCTCACTCTGTAAGAAAGAACCAGGATGCTGCAAATTTATACTTCACTCTCATACTGATCCTGTATTTTAAATACTCAGATGCCCAGTCATCCCAATCCCATTGCACAGAAAGAAGACACCTGACTTAGGTGTGTCCAACATTCTGGTACATGTTTAGTATTACATAAATACTAGACTAGTAGATAATCACCAAGGACTGCTTTTGATGTCTGACATTGATAACCAAAATGTGTCCTGGGCTTTCCTTTTAGTCCTCGATAAGGTCAAACTTGCTAGGAAAGATGGGCAAAAATGTATGAATTTTGGGTTGCTTCTCTAATACACCTTTTACTAGGCTATCAGGGTTTTTTTCTCCATTGTATACAATCTTGTATTGTTCTCTGATTGTTTAAACTGTATGCTGGAAGCACTTCAATGGCAGGCACTGGGCCTCCTAACTCCCTTTTATGTCTTCGTTCCTTCCCAAGACTAGTCAAAAGTAAAAGTAACTAACCTCTTGAGACTCTTTGATTGACTAAGGAATAGAATTTGGTTTCAACTGTTAAAAATGATTAAAGAAGACAATTTAAGCTTTTATTTATCACTTCATGAAGTAGAGAGTTTCCATTGGAGGACTTCAAAATGGGGTAAAAGGCAGGGAGCTTTTTTTTTTTTTTTTTTTTTGCGGTACGCGGGCCTCTCGCTGTTGTGGCCTCTCTCGTTGCGGAGCACAGGCTCCGGACGCGCAGGTTCAGTGGCCATGGCGGCATGTGGGATCTTCCCGGACCGGGGCACGAACCCGCGTCCCCTGCATTGGCAGGCGGACTCTCAACCACTGCACCACCAGGGAAGCCCAGGGAGCTTTTATAGGATAAAGAATGAAGAACAAGGAAGAGAAAAATAGAAAGTAGCTGATGGGCTGAGGCCAGAGAATCAATATGTTTGGATGTTTGGGGCGAGAAGGAACAAGAAAATAAGTATAGAGCACAGAGTAGTCTTGGCATTTGGGGATTGGCTGACTGGACATACTGCATTTCTAGTCAAGTAGAGCGTTTACACAGACACGAGAGTAATCTAAGTTTTGATTTGCTGACATGGCACCCTGGGCAGGAGCGGCTCCACCTTGGGCCTAGAAAGTTATTTCAACACAACTGATACATTAAAAATTGGACTTTTAGCTTCCATTTCTTCAGATTATTCTAGGTGCTCTAACAATTGAAAAGTGTGGAATGCGGCTGCACACTCTTTCCCCCGGGAAGAGTTGGTGTGTCAAAATGAGGGGGAGGAGAGAGGGCAAGAGGCAGAGAAGAGGCCCAGGAGAGAGGGCCTGCATTCCCTGAGCCTAGCACATTGCCTGCTTGGTATGTGGTGGTTTGTGGTGGCCACCTCGTAGAGGTTGGTTGAGGAATGAATGAATGAATGTATGAAAGCTAAATTAATCTGGACAGACAAGCTGGGTTCGCTCTATATCTCCGCTCTCTTTGCTTGGGAAAGCTAAATTAAACCCAGCTGTTTCTCAGACTGCCAAGCAACTTTTAAGCAAGTTCCTTTCTGTTTCTTCCATTTCTATTTATTTTCCCCTTGGGTGCTGAAGAAGTAAATGCTTCACCAATTATTTATGCTTTATAAGAGTTGGCTCTTTGTACTTGACATTTTCTTAATTGTTCACATTCATTTTTCCCAATGCTGTTCCATTCCCAGTAACATCTTACTATGTGACTCTAGTGATTGAAGTGCAGAGGGATTTCCTCTCTGAGCCTTCTTATTTGTCCTTTCCGCATGTCTCTGTTACAAATTTCCCCAATACTAATTTTCACATCTGAGCTGACCACACCATTGTCTTTGAAGTTTCAAACGACTTGAGGTGTTGTAGCTCCCGCATTTAGAATAAACTGTTGCAAAAATGGGGCTGTGCAATCCAGCTCTTTCTCAGAAATTCTTTTATTTATTTTTTTGGGTGGGGGAGTTATATATATACTTATTTATTTTTTAACTTTTATATTGGAGTATAGTTGATTAACAGTGTTGTGTTAGTTTCAGGTGTACAGCAAAATGATTCAGTTATACATATACATGTATCTATTCTTTTTCAAATTATTTTCCCATTTAGGTTGTTACATAATATCGGGCAGAGTTCCCTGTGAGAAATTCTGGTTTTAGAATAGGTGCCGATCAATCAGATTCACTGATCTAATGTGACACCTGACCAGTGGGTGAGGACGTAACTGTCCATTAATTCACACATGAGCTGCAGCTTGGTGAGCAGCCTCCTGGCACCACTAGGTGATGCAGGATGTGATCATAGGGACGAAGGAGGAAGAACAGAAAAACTCTGAATCAGAGCATCCCCTACAACTACAACCTTTAGTCAGCAAAACTTAAAAAGAAAATACATTAGCATTAGAATCAATTTTAAGAAAAAGAAAAAAAAGAAACTAGTCTACTCTACAATGCTATTCATTACAATGTCTTCCCATTCTTGGTCACATACTACTATTTTAAAAACAGTAATGATTGTAAGATATATGCAACTTTATATTGCATTTTCTTGACTTTGTATCATTGCACTTTCTTTGTATTCATATCATTTATAATTTACCTTGTTTCTGCCCTCATTTACCGTATCTTTCCTTTTCTTCTTAAATATTAAGTAATACTATTATTCTTACCACCTAACTTCTGAATTACTTTGCAACCCATTGGAAAAAGCCAACCAAAGCACAGCCATATTCAAACTTCCTCTTTCCCTTCTTCTCTTCCCCTCTCCCTTTCTCCCCTTCTCCTTCTCTCCTCCCCCCTTCATTTCCCCTCTTCCTCTCTCTTTCTGGTGCAAATGAATTGATTTAATAAACTATCCTCCTAAGTTAGTATGAAAACATCGTAAGTCATCTAGGCATGATGCTTATTTTATGACCTTTCCTTACCTCATCCCCAGATCTGGGTTCCATCCACAAAACATCTTTATTTTCAGATGGTCATTTGGGGTATTCCTTGACTAATCAGATACTTCTGTGTTCCTAAGGCAACTGTTCCCCCCTTTTTTGGAAAGGGGAAATTTCCTCATATTTTCCACATTCATTTGGTTGTCCTGGTTTCAGTGATAAATGCACTAGAACAGTGGTTATCAAATTTTAGAGTGCTTGTTATCACTTGGAGTGCTTGTTAAAACAGATTCCTGGGCCCACCCTCAGAGTCTCTCATTTAGTAGGTCTTGGGTGGGACCCAACAATTAGTATTTCCAGGTGATATTGGTCATGATGATCAACCACGCTTTGAAAACTGCCTCATTAGAAGAGTTCTACTGTTTTATCAAAGGACAGGTGTAAGCGAATTGGAGATTATTAAAGGGAGAGTGACTTGCCTCAGGCCAGAAACCCAAGGATTTACTCAGTGTACATATATAGACATGTATGGTTCTAAGTCTGGAAGGCACCTCTGCTATCAAAAACCATTTAGCCATACTCCATCAATCCAGGGAGGAGGTATGTGCTTTTATTGTTTAGCAATGAGGTCAGGTCTGTCCTTTTATTTATGAATTATAAGTAAGACCCTACCATGACCCTATAAGGAAGTCCAAAAAATTCATTGTATACAATGTGGAATTTCTTTATTTCCATGCTAATGAAAGAGCTGTGGAAAACCAACTGGTAGAATAGCAGTGTACAGCCAATGGCCTCATGTTTAAATGTGTGTTAACTCCAGGCCAATTAACTCTGAGCTCCACTGTAACATTTTAGTTATTTCTAATTCTTGGTCTCTTCAGACTGCGTTAATCAAAAACTAAATTTTTTTAGATGTGGAATACAAAAAACAATCAGCTGATTTGGGCTAGCAGTGAAAAACAGTAAGAAAGGAGCAGTATTAGAGCTTCAGCAAGTCAGTGAAAGATGCAGTCTGGGGAAAGTTAGAGAGATCTTCACTTACCTCTCCCCTTTCCCTTCCTTTTTTAAGTTTTTTCTTTCGACATTTATTGCAATGATGAAAAAGTGAGCATAAGGTTAACACAGGACCAGGTACATAGACGTTCAATATATATTTGCTACATGAACAAAAGAATGAATGAAAAGAGGTAGATGTGAAGTTCTGTGGGAGTGAAGAATGGGGTGATGGCATTGCTGCTGAGTATCATTGTCAAGGCCTGAGGGGGCCTTAGAGATGGTCCTGTTGCAGATACTACTGTAAAAATGTTATCCCACATGTGGTGATTAGATCTAAGCATATAGTGCAAATCATCCTGAGAGCATGACATGGTAAGCTGTTAATCATTAACATCTCAGTGTGAATTCGTGTTTCCCACTCAATGGAATATGACTGGGGCATTTTATGGAGGAAGGGAGATCTGGATGATTAGGAAGGAGGGAGGGTGAATTTTGGACCTGAGGCATTTGCCAGGCAGGCTGCCCCCAGGGCCTAGGCTCATAGAGAAAAGACTGCATGATCAGAGAGGGCAGACTAGACAGGGGAGAGGAATGATAAAAAATCTGCCCACTTCTCAGGGATCAGACCTGCTCATAGGATTCTTTATGCCAAGGTCATCACATCACCTAGAAGCCTTTTGTTAAAACACAGATTGCTGGCTCCATCCTCAGATATTATGATTCAGTACCTTCAAAGATACTGAATTTGCTTTTCAAATAAGTTCCCAGGTGATGATATCTGAGGACCACAATTTGAGACCTATCACTTTAGTCATTTCTGAGTGAAATGTAAACTTCTCTGTTAATATTCTATGTTTAATGATGAGAGTAAGAAGATGAGAAATGGCTACAATAGTATACTTTAAATACGTGATATGGTAGGCCCACATGGGAGAACCACTGAGCCTTCCCGGGTCTTCACGTGGCCCAGCCGGCTCCTGCGAGGCTTCTTCAGGAGCTTGTCAGTGAGCGTTCCTGAAGCCTATGAACAGATACTTTCTGTGTTGTTCTGAAACACGCTTGTAAGGAGGAGAATCCTCAGTATGGAAGAGCTCAGGAGAGGCCACAGTTGAACTAAGATACCAGGAGAGAGAGGCTTTGAATCTGCCAAAAAGCCATTTGATTTTTGATGGCAATGTGCAGGATTGCCACTTATGAGTAGAGTCCAGGCAAACCAGAATTGTGTTGCTGCTCAGAAATGCTGTGTCTGGGAAAGAGATTTAATTCACTCAGCCTGCTGCCCCAGCATCCTGCCACCCCTGCGTCCTTTAGTAGCACTTCTGAACACTTCAGAGAGGAAGAATCTAGGAATCTGTCCAGTGAGAGATTGTAAGCTCTGTGGTAAAGGTGATCTAATTTATTCACGACTCTATGCCCAGGACCTGGCATAGTGCAGTGGGGCTGATAGGGTCTTGGTGCTCTGGCCGGGTGTCAGGCCTGAGCCTCGGAGGTGGGAGAGCCAAGTTCAGGACTTTGGACCACCAGAGACCTCCCGGCCCCACGTAATATCAGTCGGTGAGAGCTGTCCCAGAGATCTCCATCTCAATGCTAAGACCCAGCTCCACTCAATGACCAGCAAGCTCGAGTGCTGGACCCCCATGCCAAACAACTAGCAAGACAGGAACACAACCCCACCCATTAGCAGAGAGGCTGCCTAGAATCATAATAAGGTCACAGACACCCCAAAACACACCACTGGACTTGGTCCTACCCACCAGAAGGACAAGATCCAGACTCATCCACTAGAACACAGCCACCAGTCCCCTCCACCAGGAAGCCTACACAATCCACTGAACCAACCTTAGCCACTGTGGGCAGACACCAAAAACAACAGGAACTACAAACATGCAGCCTGTGAAAAGGAGACCCCAAACACAGCAAGTTAAGCAAAACGAGAAGACAGAAACACACACAGCAGATGAAGGAGCAAGGCAAAAACCCACCAGACCTCACAAATGAAGAGGAAATAGGCAGTCTACCTGAAAAAGAATTCAGAGTAATGATAGTAAAGATCATCCAAAATCTTGGAAATAGAATGGAGAAAATGCAAGAAACATTTAACAAGGACCTAGAAGAACTAAAGAGCAAACAAACAATGATGAACAACACAATAAATGAAATTAAAAATTCCCTAGAAGGAATCAATAGCAGAATAACTGAGGCAGAAGAATGTATAAGTGACCTGAAAGATAAAATAGTGGAAATAACTACCACAGAGCAGAATAAAGAAAAAAGAATGAAAAGAATTGAGGACAGTCTCAGAGACCTCTGGGACAACATTAAACACACCAACATTCGAATTATAGGGGTTCCAGAAGAAGAAGAGAAAAAGAAAGGGACTGAGAAAATATTTGAAGACATTATAGTTGATAACTTCCCTAATATGGGAAAGGAAATAGTTAATCAACTCCAGGAAGCACAGAGTATCTCATACAGGATAAATCCAAGGAGAAACATGCCAAGACACATATTAATCAAACTATCAAAAATTAAATACAAAGAAAAAATATTAAAAGCAGCCAGGGAAAAACAACAAGTAACATACAAGGGAATCCCCATAAGGTTAACAGCTGATCTTTCAGCAGAAAATCTGCAAGCCAAAAGGGAGAGGCAGGACATATTTAAAGTGATGAAAGGGAAAAACCTACAACCAAGATTACTCTAACCAGCAAGGATCTCATTCAGATTCAGTGGAGAAATTAAAACCTTTACAGACAAGCAAAAGCTGAGAGAATTCAGCACCATCAAACCAGCTTTACAACAAATTCTGAAGGAAACACAAGAGAAGGAAAAGACCTACAATAACAAACCCAAAACAATTAAGAAAATGGTAATAGGAACATACATATTGATAACTACCTTAAATGTAAAGATTAAATGCTCCAACCAAAAGACAGAGCCTGGCTGAATGGATACAAAAACAAGACCTGTATATATGCTGTCTGCAAGAGACCCACTTCAGACATAGGGACACATACAGACTGAAAGTGAGGGGATGGAAAAAGATATTCTATGCAAATGGGAATCAAAAGAAAGCTGGAGTAGCAATTCTCATATCAGACAAAATAGACTTTAAAACAAAGACTATTACAAGAGACAAAGAAGGACACAACATAAGGATCAAGGGATCAAATCAAGAAGAAGATATATCAACTGTAAATATTTATGCACCCAACACAGGAGCATCTCAGTACAAAAGGCAAATGCCGAGAGTCATAAAAGGGGAAATGGACAGTAACACAATCATAGTAGGGGACTTTAATACCCCACTTTCACCAATGGACAGATCACCAAAATGAAAATAAGGAAACACAAGCTTTAAATGACATTAAACAAGATGGACTTAATTGATATTTATAGGACATTTCATCCAAAAACATCAGAATACACTTTCTTCTCAAGTGCTTGTGGAACATTCTCCAGGATAAATCATATCTTGGATCACAAATCAAGCCTTGGTATATTTAAGAAAAATGAAATCATATCAAGTATCTTTTCCAACCACAATGCTATGAGACTAGATATCATTTATAGGAAAAAACTTGTAAAAAATACAAACACATGGAGGCTAAACGATACGGTACTAAAGAACCAAGAGATCACTGAAGAAATCAAAGAGGAAATTAAAGAAAATACCTAGAAACAAATGACAATGAAAACACGATGACCCAAAACCTATGGGATGCAGCAAAAGCAGTTCTAAGAGGGAAGTGTATAGCAATACGATCCTACCTCAAGAAACAAGAAACATCTCAAATAAACAACCTAACCTACACCTAAAGCAATTAGAGAAAGAAGAACAAAAAAAACCCTGAAGTTAGTGGAAGGAAAGAAATCTGAAAGATCACATCAGAAATAAATGAAAAAGAAATGAAGGAAGCAATAGCACAGATCAGTAAAACTAAAAGCTGGTTCTTTGAGAAGATAAACAAGATTGATAAACCATTAGCCAGACTCATCAAGAAAAAAAGGGAGAAGACTCAAATCAATAAAATTAGAAATGAAAAAGAAGTAACAACTGACACTGCAGAAATACAAAGGATCGTAAGAGATTACTACAAGCAACTATACGCCAAAAAATGGACAAGCTGGAATAAATGGCCAAATTCTTAGAAAAGCACAACCTTCCGAGACTGAACCAGGAGGAAATAGAAAATATACACAGAGCAATCACAAGCACAGGAATTGAAACTGATTTTAAAAATCTTCCAGCAAACAAAAGCCCAGGGTCAGATAGATTCACAGGCGAATTCCATCGAACACTTGCAGAAGAGCTAACTAACACCTATCCTTCTCAAACTCTTCCAAAATATAGCAGAAGGAAGAACACTCCCAAACTCATTCTATGACGCCAACATCACCCTGATACCAAAAGCAGAGAAAGATGTCACAGAGAAAGAAAACTACAGGCCAATATCACTGATGAACATAAATGGGAAAATCCTCACCAAAATACTAGCAAACAGAATCCAACAGCACATTAAAAGGATCATACACCATGATCAAGTGGGGTTTATCCCAGGAATGCAGGGATTCTTTAATATATGCAAATCAATCAATGTGGTACACCATATTAACAAGCTGAAGGATAAAAACCATGCAATAATCTCAATAGATGCAGAGAAAGTTTTTGACAAATTCAACACCAATTTATGATAAAAACCCTCCAGAAAGTAGGCATAGAGGGAACTTACCTCAACATAATAAAGGCCATATATGACAAACCCACAGCCAACATCGTTCTCAATGGTCAAAAATTGAAACCATTTCCACTAAGATCAGGAACAGGACAAGGTTGCCCAGTCTCACCACTACTATTCAACATAGTTTTGGAAGTTTTAGCCACAGCAGTCAGAGACAAAAAAGAAATAAAATGAATCCAAATCTGAAAAGAAGAAGTAAAACTGACACTGTTTGCAGATGACACGATACTATACATAGAGAATCTTAAAGATGCTACTAGAAAACTACTAGAGCTAATCAACGAATTTGGTAAAGTAGCAGGATACAAAGTTAATGCACAGAAATCTCTTGCATTCCTATACACTAATGATGAAAAATCTGAAAGAGAAATTAAGTAAACACTCCCATTTACCATTGCAACAAAAAGAATAAAATATCTAGGAATAAACCTACCTAAGGAGACAAAGGACCTGTATGCAGAAAACTATAAGACACTGATGAAAGAAATAAAAGGTGATACAAACAGATGGAGAGATATTCCGTGTTCTTGGATTGGAAGAATCAACATTGTGAAAATGACTATACTACCCAGAGCAATCTACAGATTCAGTGCAATCCCTATCAAACTACCAATGGCATGTTTCACAGAACTAGGACAAAAATTTTCACAATTTGTATGGAAACACAAAAGGCCCCAAATAGCCAAAGCAACCTTGAGAAATAAAAACAGAGCTGGAGTAATCAGGCTCCCTGACTTCGTACTCTACTACAAAGCTACAGTAATCAAGACAGTATGGTACTGGCACAAAAGCAGAAATATAGATCAATGCAACAGGATAGAAAACCCAGAGATAAACCCATGCACATATGGTCACCTTATCTTTGATAAAGGAGGCAAGGGTATACAATGGAGAAAAGACAGCCTCTTCAATAAGTGGTGCTAGGAAAACTGGACAGCTACATGTAAAAGAATGAAATTAGAACACTCCCTAACACCATACACAAAAATAATCTCAAAATGGATTGAAGACCTAAATGTAAGGCCAGACAGTATAAAACTCTTAGAGGAAAACATTGGCAGAACACTCTATGACATAAATCATAGCAAGATCCTTTTTGACCCACCTCCTAGAGAAATGGAAATAAAAACAAAAATAAACAAATGGGACCTAATGAAACAAAATCTTTTGCACAGCAAAGGGAACCATAAACAAGATGAAAAGCAACCCTCAGAATGGGAGAAAATATTTGCAAACGAAGCAACTGACAATGGATTAATCTCCAAAATATACAAGCAGCTCATGCAGCTCAATATCAAAACAACAAACAATCCAATCCAAAAATGGGTAGAAGACCTAAATAGACATTTCTCCAGAGAAGATATACAGATTGCCAACAAACACATGAAAGGATGCTCAACATCACTAATCATTAGGGAAACGCAGATGAAAACTACAATGAGATTTCCCCTCACACTGGTTAGAATGGCCATCATCAAAAATCTACAAACAATAAATGCTGGAGAGGGTGTGGAGAAAAGGGAACCCTATTGCATTGTTGCTGGGAATGTAAATTGATACAGCCACTATGGAGAAAAGTATGGAGGTTCCTTAAAAACCTAAATTAGAAGTACCATACAACCCAGCAATCCCACTACTGGGCATATACCCTGAAAAAACCATAATTCCAAAAGAATCATGTACCACTATGTTCATTGCAGCTCTATTTACAATAGCCAGGACATGGGAGCAACCTAAGTGTCCAGCGACAGATGAATGGATAAAGAAGATGTGGCACATATATACAATGGAATATTACTCAGCCATAAAAAGAAATTAAATTGAGTTATTTGTAGTGAGGTGGATGGACCTAGAGTCTGTCATACAGAGTGAAGTAAGTCAGAAAGAGGAAAACATATACCGTATGCTAACACATATATATGGAATCTAAAAGGGAAAAAAAAGGTTTTGAAGATTGCAGGAGCAGGACAGGAATAAAGATGCAGACAGAGAGAATGGACTTGAGGACACAGGGAAGGGGAAAGGGTAAGCTGGGACGAAGTGAGAAAGTGGCATGGACATATATGCACTACCAGATGTTAAACAGATAGCTAGTGGGAAGCAGCCGCATAGCACAGGGAGATCAGCTCGGTGCTTTGTGACCACCTAGAAGGGTGGGATAGGGAGGGCGGGAGAGAGACGCATGAAGGAGGAGATATGGGGATATATGTATACATATAGCTGATTCACTTTGTTATACAGCAGGAACTAACACAACACTGTAAAGCAATTATACTACAATAAAGATGTTATAAAAAAGAAATGATATGGTTTTAATTGACCCAAATTGACTAAAAATGTATTAGAAACCTCCTGTTCTTTCCAAGAGAGCATAAAATTTAAAAACATTTTATTATGTTCAGGCCCAGCTAAATTAAAACCCTGGAATTGTTTTAATTGAGTAATAAGATTAACATGTTATATATTGGGGGAAAATCCTGTGGCTATGTATTTTGGAGTTTTATTTTCTTTCAGGTTTGTATATAATAATTTTCCTACTTCACTCAACTTCATTAGAAAAGGAAAACCAGTGCCCCTAATCATAGATACAAATGAAGGTTAAAAAGGAATGAGGCTAGTGGGTTTGTGTGTGTGTGTGTGTTTGCGCGTGTGCCTGTGCACACATGATCACGGAGGGAAAGGAGGCCTCTTGTAACATTTCAATAGCACGGATGTTTTAGATAAGTATAAGTCAAGGTAAATATTTAAAATTTCCATCTTAGCTTGGGATATCCAGCACACAATAACCAGAAGTTTTCTGTAATAGTAAACATCTTTTACATCCCTTTTATGTTTCAACAACGGTTGCTTGAACCTACGTTGACTCAGTGATTTTAATCTAAGTAGAATCAGTCTTATATTTATTTTGCTTTTGTTAAACAGCTATGAGGAGCAGAAACTTTACATGAGTTTCATGACAGTGACAATAACTATAATCATAATTGATATTAACTAGTTATTCAGGATGTAGTTTCGTACAAACTTTTGTTTCTTCTGGTTACCATAAATAAATCGAGATGCTAATATCAGCTCACTAATATTATAGAGTCACTTTGAAGTACTCAAAAAGCAACTATTATCATTTCTGTGTTACATATTGGATCCAAGGATCTCGGACAATGAAATGTTTTTGCCTATACTTAGGCTGGGTTAACGTAAGAGAAAAAATTAGAGTAGGTGATCCAGTAAGTTCAGCCAGCTTCACATCCAAAGCATGTTGACTGCTTGGTAATCAGTGTGCAGAAGTAGGTAGGAGACAGGCTAAGAAGGCAAATCAGTTGAAAAATATCATGATTAAAAAGATCAATTCAATCCAAATTAATTGAGCATTATTGTGGAGAAAAAAATATCAATTGAGGGTACTATAAAGGCCTCCTAACTCTATCGGTGTACTCTTCACTATACAAACATTTAAATATGTTAAGGGCTACAGCTTCCCTAGGATCATATTTACTTTTATAAAAGAGAATTATGAAATTACTTAATGGGGGAAATTTCCCTGATAATATATGTTGAAAGAAAGAGTGTGATCACTCAATCAGCTGCCTCTGTTGTGAATGGAATATGAGAGTTGAAGAATTTACTGTAGAGATAACACCCATCTTAAAGATAGAAATAAAGAAAATCGCAGATTTTTAACTTTGTTTTATGTATTTTATTTTTTCAGAAATAAAATCTAAACTAGAAAGCCATCTTAATGCTCCATGAGCTGAAACAGACTAGGAACTTAAGAGGTGTTTGCGGAAAGGAAATGTGATGGAGTCATGGGGAGAAGTGAGATATCAACTTGGGTTTAGAAGAAGGGTACTTTTTGGATAGGTGATGAAGAGGGAAGAACCTTTCTACAACTGCCCCCCTAGAGGAGGCACATGCCTACAAAGCCCCACAGTCTCTCAGGCCACTATAGAAGACTGTAAGATTGGGAGGCCATTATTATTGTTGTTATTATTGTCACTGTTGTTATTATTTGCCTAGCAAGCTGTCACGATGCCCTTTCTCTGGCAACGGGACGATGTGAGCCCAGTGTGGTCACTTACACCACCCCATCCCCTGAGCCTAACAACAGTCTAAGTGGACCATGTGATAAAAAGAGAGCCAATGAGCAGCCTTCCCTGTGGTGCATGAGGGCATGAGGCTGAGGCTGCTACCAGCCGTATCTCCTGCCTACAGAGACCAAGTTGCAGAAAGACAGTAAGGCCAACACATGAGGAGAAGCAGTTGAACAGATATGAAAGATGAATAGAGAGAGAGTCCAGGAGACAGAGTCCTTGGTGCGCTGACTTTCTTCAATCTTTAGCCTGTCCCAGTAAACAACTCCTTTTTGGCTCCAGTTAGTAGGTATTGGGTCTCTGCTGCTTAATGAAGGTAGCTCTTAACACAGGTGTCTTTCCTAACTCATTACAGCTGGCAAACTGCTGTAGGAAAGTCTTTTTAAAATGCTACTTTCTGAATATTATTTATCTTCACAAAATCTCTCATGGCACTATTTGCTCCTGTATCACCTTTATATATTCCTTTGGCTTAATTTCAAAGCCAAAATGGGTGACATTGCTGAGCCTCCAGACTTTCAAAGCACTAAATGATCTAGGGTGTAACTTAAGAATAACTAAACATTGAATGTCCTAATCCATTTTGGAGGCTGTAATGGGTTAGTCTCTGAGAGTGACAGAATTCTTAATGTTGTCTGGTGGGAGGTCATTACCATCATCAGTGGCATCTGAACTGAATCTAAGTTTAAATTTTGGACTCATATGAGCTCAACCTGCTATGCTTTTTCTGGGTGCAGGGCTTGGGGACTTTCAGAGAAATGGAAATTTTTTTCTACTTCAAGATGCTACAGACGAGGAAATGGACTAATCTGATAAATGCCAGAGTTCACTGTCTTTCCACATATATTTCCCAGGTGATTCAGGTGCCTTTTTTGGAGAACTTTGCCATTCCCTGGACTTCTTTACAGCAATAATAGAGTGCTAGAATGTAATTTCCAAATCCTCAGCTGGTGTTCAGGGGCTTGGTTGGTTAGCACTCATGGAAATGCCTTCTTTAATGCACAGAGATAGACCAATCCAGCAAGTGTTGGATTCACAGACTGTCGTGATTTATTGCTTAAGTGTCTGGGAGTTGGCAGAATGTTTTCTGCTAAGCAGATTTTCCTTTATTTTTATTTGAACCAATGAGTTTTATTTGAATGTATTAGAATTCATATGGTTTTCATTAATTTGCAGTTAACTCATATCAAGATGTTATTTTATAAGAGCAATTTAACATCCATCAAACCCTCTGAGTAATTTTTTTAATATGCTCTAAGTTCTTTTTTGACCTTAGAAAGCATTAGGCATGGTATTAAAGGTAGCTGACACAAAGGTGAAGACTGGATTTGGCTCAAAGAGGGGAGCAGATCACAGTAAGTATTGAATGAAGAGTCAATAAAGTTGAACTGAAGTAGTTAGAAATTGAAGCCTGGGGCTCTAGTTTAGCTAGTTGTGAGACGATGAGCTTTCCTTGCCTTGATTTTCTTTTCTCTATAATGGGAGTAACAGGGGGGTATTCTGAATATAAAAGGATATAAAATTATAAAAACATCTTGAAAGATGGGACCCAGTTCAAGGAAAGTAAACCTGAGATTCTTGTCATCTATCAAACCTTTCTTTCTCAACGGTGATGACAGACTTACTTGATATTAAGATGAATGTTGCCTCTGCCATATAATCCCCAAGTTATAAACTAACGTGGGTCATGTTTCCCAAACATTTTCCAGTGCTGTTATTGTATGTTTCCATATTATTTCCAAGCAAGTTTTGCGGTTCAATTGAATAAGAAATTGTTTTGAATAAAACAAAATCTGATTTTGTGTCAGAATTGCCTATATTTGAGACATGGAATTGAAGGCTGATTAATTATTCTGTTCATTCGATTCTTTTCTCCCTTCTTGAAAGAATATGGGGGCAAATAGGAGGTGATGTGAACATGTGGGGAATTTGCCTATGAGGCATTGCTCATCTACTTGCCTGAATCAGAAAAATTGGGAATATTTTCCTTTTCAGAGTTGTATATTCAACATATAAATTAATATGTAAATATGTAATATAATCTAACATGCATTAGTGATGTAATTTTCACAGGAATTTGCTATGGTAGTAATTATGTATCACACTTATAGTGTTACCCTCATCACTCTGTTGGAAAGAGATTATTTTTCCTACTAAACTAGGAAGATTCTCGTGACCCTTTTTCACCAGAATCTTCAGGGTGGGGGAGGGACTTGCTGCTGCAGGAGAGGCTGTGCCTGGACACCTCACTCCTTCCCACTTGGACTTTTGGACCATCCTTCTGACTTTCCTGCCCCTCCTCTCCTTGTTCCCAATCAGCCTACAGGCTGCTGCCAGTATTTTCCTTCTAAATTACAACTCTGATTACGTAATTCCACGGATCATAAATTTTCTTGACTCCACACTGACTATTAAATTAGATAAATGTATCCAACTGACATTCTGAATTCTCTGAAATATGATTAAACATTTTTTAAACAACTGATAAGACCTTTTAGGTTGTTTTTCTTTTAATGCTCCATCAAATTAGATGACTTGCCCTTCCCCAGATATAACCTGCTTCCTTCCTTTGGAAAGCCATGTTTCTTAAAATCTTCCTGTTGAATTCCTTTGTGTTACATAAGGCCTCTGTAAAAAACCACTGACTCCATGAAGCCTGCCATGTTCTCCCAACAGCTCTTCATGTCAGTGAAGAAGACCTGTCCTCTGGTGTGAGTTAGTGTGAGCCTTTCAGAGGCAGGCCTGGTGTCCATCATCATTATCTTCCACCATATATACATCCCCAGCACTGATCATGTAAACACACCTCCAGTGAATATTTCTTGAACTGAAAATTGAGTTTGAGTGCTCTTTCCAGCTTTTCTTCACTCACTTTATTGTTGCTATTCCTAGGATCGAGCTTGGACCAGCTGCCCACATTCTACTCCAACAAGCTCAGCCAGTAGCTTCCCTACTTTACATGTTAGCACCTTTAAAAAAAAAAAAAAACTATGTCTCCCGTTGTTTGACTTCAAAGTGTTATATCCTTTTGTTCCTTTTGCTTATTTTCTCTTGTGTTGGCTCCCCAAATTGCATTTTATATTTCTTTAAAATACAGTCTAGGTTGAATGCATAGCATCTTTCAAGGAACCTGGAAAGCACTCTGTTATATAGATGATCCATTGCTAGTTATTGACTGACTAATCCCAACAATAGGAGAAATGGCCTATAAGGGAGAGGTCAACTTTGTCACCTGCTGGGGTCGGGCCTCCCAGAATGTACAGGTGCTGTAGACCTTTGGGAAAGAAGCACTGATGAACTTAAGATCAGAATCTAGCCTTGATTAATTTATCATAAATCATTATTGAGCAAAGCCTATTTCTTATTTTTGGAAAGGTTCAGGATGCCCTTAGATTACTTAATTTAAACTAATACAGATTAGAATTTTCCCAGCTAGTTTGCCAGAGATTGCTAAGTGAAACAGTGAAGGGCTGTCAACTTTATCTAGAGAGAAGGGTTGTACTGGTGGATTAAATCTTCCTTGGGGGATGATGTGTACAATTTGGGTAGCTGCCACCAGTTGAATGGTGATGGCTGGTAGTTATAATGGGAGGTGCATATCCACATCTCTGAGGACTTAACATACTGTAATATACATTCCTGGACCCCATCTACTCTAGCAGTTTCTGATTCATATGGTTTGAATTGGGAATCAAGCAAGTGTTTTTTGGAAAAGTTCTGAGCTGATTCTGATGTACATCTATAGTTAAAAGCCATTGATTTGTTAAAAAAAAAATGGTGCTGAAGAACCTAGGGGCAGGGCAGGAATAAAGACGCAGATGTAGAGAATGGACTTGAGGACACAGGGAGGGGGAAGGGTAAGCTGGGACTAAGTGAGAGAGTGGCATGGACATATATACATTACCAAATGTAAAATAGATAGCTAGTGGGAAGCAGCCGCATAGCACAGGGAAATCAGCTGGGTGCTTTGTGACCACCTAGAGGGGTGGGATAGGGAGGGTGGGAGGGAGGCTCAAGAGGGAAGAGATACGGAGATATATGTATATCTATAGCCGATTCACTTTGTTATACAGCAGAAACTAACACACCATTGTAAAGCAATTATACTCCAATAAAGATCTTAAAAATTTTTTTTTTTAAAAAGCCATTGATTTGGAGTTGGGGATATCTCGGTGCCCAAGAATACGTTTTTTTCAGGTAAGGATAACTGGAAACAAAGATAGAAAGCAAGAAGCACTTGACTTTGCTATGTCTATATAATTATTTATGAAGAAATTATAGGTATATTAATGAGCTTCTTTTGCCTTCTTATAATACTTAGAGTCAAAGAAATACACACTCCTAAGTATACAACTCAGGGTGTACTTTGCACGTAATAACTGATACAAACTCTGAGTATTTAAGAATTTACTTTCCTTTTATCCTAAAGGAGAGTCTTTAGTGTTCTCTCAATTATGGGAGACTTTTGTAACTAGGTTCTTTTCCAGCTGCTCCTCACTTCTATTCAAAGGAAAGCTGTGATTTTTTTTTTTCTGGAGGTCTCCCTGTTGCCCTGCACTCATTAATACTCTTAATCACTCTCGCCTTTGTGCTCTTTTGATCCGTGGACTGCTGGCTAGTTACTGAGCCCTTGGATTCACTCTTTCTCTCTCCCCTCCTACTCTGAATTGCCTTCTAAAAGGAAAAGTGATAGTTTGGGACCTATGGTTGTTACTAATTTCCTCATTCAGAGCACTGTTTTGTTTGTTTATTTCGCTGTCTTCTTCAATGGGCTACACACTTTTAAATCTGAACACTTAAAAATCGTCAAACGAAGTTGTTTTTAAACAGGAGTATAGAGATGAGGTATGGCTATTATTAGTATGAACTGTGCTTAAAAATTTCTCAGGAAGCCACAAGCATTAGTCTGGAGGGAGGTATAGCACTGAGTGTCATCCCTATCTGTGCCATATGGTTGCCTTTCTTTATGAAATGATTTTTCAACAAACCCTTTTGGTACTTATGTCCACTTAAGTGGGGGTTATTGAGTAGAATTTTATTCTAGGAAAGTGTTCTATCGAGAATGAAATCCTACGAACATTGAGTGAGTAGCTCATGGGCAAGCCGTTGTGGAGGACAGAATGGGATCCTTAAAACAGCCTCGTGAATAGATGTCATTCACATATTTTATATGAGAAAATTGAGGATGAGGGAATTATATAATTTGCCCAAGATCAGCATAACTACTTGGTGAGCGTTTCCTCTCTCACTCAGCACAGCTAAGTCGGCATCCACCTGGCACATCCGCCTGGCACTAGCCCATGGCACAGAGGCTTGAAACAGAGAAATTGTAAAGGAGCCGGACTCACAGTGTCTGTTCGCTCCTTCTACGTGAAGAATGCTATCGTAACACATTGATGTGACATTTGGTGAACATTTACTTTTACTTTCTGCAGAAATAACCCACCTCTGAATGGGCACAATCTTACAAATCTAATAGGTTTATTTAGGAATCTCAATTCAGTTAATAGGAGTTAATAGGACTTTTTCCCCTTCGATTCTGCCTTTGACTTTGTTGATTAGAATACTTCTTTTCTGACTTGAGGCAAAATCTTGAGTGAATTCTATACATTTCTGGTCAATTTTCATTCCTGTAACTCAGCCCAGTTTTCAAGCTCACCTCTAATCCAAAGCCCTAAGTAGTTCTTGCTCCATCTTTCAGCCTTGGGTACCTCCAGAGTCTTGGAATGGGAGGAGGGAGAGGGGAAGGCGCTGCATCTCTTTGTTCATCTGGTCATGATTAGGTTTTTCCTAGTTGGTTGGTGATGCTTCTGTACTGGCCTTTGGCGCCTCTGTAGGACAGCATCCAACTGTCAACCTTCAAGTCCTGGGGCACAAGCGTGTGGTCTCCCCACTACCCAGCTCTCTGATGTTGGAATCCCGTATTTTCCAGCCCCGCAAATCCCCACCACCAGCAGTCGAGCCACAGCCTCCTGCTGCCACAGTCCAGCCTTTGGCCAGAATATGGTAAGCAGCTTTCTTGGATAAGCTTCCATGAAAGACAGCTGGGGCTCAGCTGAGTGTTTCATGGTCCATGTGGCCTTTTGGAACTCAAGTATCTTTTCTACGTCAACAGGCTCCTCTTTCCACCATAATGTTCTTCTCATTCTCTTTTCCCTTGCTCAGATAGGCAGAGGCTAAGCTTACCTACAATAGCATCCTTTCTCGTAGGAAAACCCTCTTGGCATGGTCCCTAATCACCTTCCTACTCCCCAGGTTATCCAGAGAGGAAAAATCACCCCTAATTGGAAAAGAGAGATTCCTTCTCACCTTGTATTCTGGCCAATGTCTTCACCTCATGCTTTTCTTGTGGGACAGTCATGCCAACCTTGCCTGCAATTCAAATCACCTGCAAAACTTAAAAAAATTCCAATTGCCTAGGGTGGCACCGCAGACCAATTCAATAAATATTTCTGCAGGAGGCATCCGGGCATTGGATTTGCCAGCTCCCGGGTGGCCAAGGCTGAGAACCACTGTGCGTAGATGAGAAGCGGGGGTGAGCATGACTGTGGTACGTCTGGTTTTGCCATCTCTTAATAAGCCCCGGCAAATGTGGCAGGTATCTGCTGACCTTTATAAAATGTGGATACTTCTCACCTGTTTGTTTCCAGCTGTGGAACCTAGCCAACCATGCTGGGAAAAATTTCCCTCAACGTCCTGTCATACAGGATGAAATGACATCCTGGAGACTAGAAAGTGAAGTGAAACAAAGGGCTTACTACTCTCTTCAGCCGCGGCCCTGGAACGGGAGGTGAGCATAAAGTTCAATAGCGCCAAGTGCTTGAGCTGCGATTGAGTTGTATGGGCGGGTGTAGGCATTTCTACTCCTTCATTTCCAGGACACATAAAAGCAGGCACTTCATGTGGTTAGTTTTTGCTCTCTCTCCCTTTCTGTTTGTTTAAGGAATGCGTGATGCTGAGGCTTTTTTGTTGTGGTTTAACTAGTCATGGTTTGGTTGTAGTGGGACGTGAAACGAGTGTAGCTGAGGAGAGAGAAAAATTCTATCTGTGAAAATGAGAAACACAACCAACTCTGAAGTTTGTGGAGAAAAGGAAGTATTGCGATGTAAAGATAGCCACGAGCCTCAATGACTGGCATCAGGAAAACCTGTCTTGGCTGTGTAGAGACAGAAATTTTAGAGTAGAAAAAACATGGCATTTAGGGTCAGGAATCTCACATTCTGGCCTTGCCTCTGCCACTACCTGTTTCGGAGAAGCAGTGGTTAGTAACCTGACACGTGGAGCCTACATCAGCCAGTCTGGGAGCTAATCCTGGCTTTGCCACTGGACAGGGGAAGTCTCTTAACTTCTCTGTGCCCCAGTTTCCTCATCTGTAAAATGGTGATCACAGTGGCATCTACAGCAAGATTGTTAAGCGGCTTTAATGAGTTAATATTCTAAAATGTTTTATGTAAGCAGTTGCTAAATAAAAAATAAATTTGGGCAACTCATCGAATTTTTCTGCACTTCAGTTTCCTTATCTCTAGAAAGCAGAGCTTAATGTTTTCCACCAATACAATAATCCAACGCAGGTTTAGTGCTTTTTACTGTCCTAGTTATTTTTTTGGCTGTTGTTTATTTATATGCAATTGAAATAGATTGAATGTTCCTCCCCCAAATTCATGCTTTAAAATTCTAGCCCCCAGTGTGATGGTATGAGGACATGGGGCTTTTGGGAGGTAATTACGTCGAGAGGTTGGAGCCTCATGAATGGGATTAGTGCCTTTATAAAGGGGCCCCAGAGAGCTATCTAGTCCTCTTTCTGCCATGTGAAGGTACAATGAGAAGTCATCACCCTGCAGCCTGGAAGAGGGCGTCATTAGAACCAATCATCCTGGCACCCTACCAGCCTCCAGAACTGTGAGGAATAAGTTTCTGTTACTTACAAGCCACCCAGTCTATGGTACTTTTTCATAGTCCAGACTAGGACAACAATTAATACTCAAAAATAGCTTCAAAGCTAAATATGGCAATGGGATTAATAATATACCAGCACTTTGATTTATAAAAAAATTGTGATAATTATTAAATAACAATGACTTGGTATTCAAGAAAATCAGTTCTTGAGTCAGAAACAGTTCATTATAACGGATATATCATGAAGTGAGAGAATTGGACACAGATGAGAGAAAGTCACCAATATCCTCCACAGTCTTGCCACCAACTCGTGATGTCTTTCCTCTTGTCTTGATCCCCACTGCTCTTTCTGCCTGGAATACCCTTTGCCTTCAACAATGCTGAAGAGAGCAAAGCTACCCTTCACTGACTAGCTCCTTCACCGTAGCTTCCTTGATTTCTCGGGTTGGAAATGACCACTATCCTCTCCCAGCTCCTTCTGTAACTTGTAACAGACTCTACTTTGGAAATTTTGCTTTATACTCTCAGCTGTAGTTATTTATATACTTGTCCTTGGCCTCCACCTTAGACTGTGGAGCTCATGGCATCATAACACAGGACTTGAAGTGAGAGAATTTGAGGGGAAGAACAATTAGTGTTCTCTCCACGTTTTTACATTAAAAATTAACACCTTATTGACTGACTGTCTTCTTGGTAATTTAGGTTCCCCCCTTCTACTGATTGTGGTGTTTCTGGTTTACAACTAGGTACTTCAAAGTTATTTTATTTCAGGTTCTCTAGGAAATAGTTTCTTCAAATAGTTTGAAGTACCTTGTATAACATCCCTAGCAAAATATAATACCTAGTATTATACACATATGCATGTATTATATTTATATTATATGTTTTAATAAATTAAGGTTATATATGATTTTTATATACCTATTTTGTCATTTTCTTAGAAAATGATTATTTTTGTGCTTGGGGCAAGAAGTTGTAGCAAATTTCTTTCTGTATTATTTTTATATATCTGACCTAAAAAATGACATCACATTGTTTTTTTTAAAAAGTATTTATTTATTTATTTGTCTGCACTGGGTCTTAGTTGTGACACGTGGGATCTAGTTCCCTGACCAGGGATTGAACCCAGGCCCCCTGCATTGGGAGTGTAGAGTGTTGACCGCCAGGGAAGTCCCCACACTGGTTTTTGACTCTAATTGTTCTAGAATTCCAAAGAGATGGCAGTTTGAATTATATGCAAAAAGTAATTTTTTGTTTTATTATATACCAGGATGAAACTTAAAAAAAAAAATCAATTGAGTTTTATTGCAAGGGAAGGTAAATGTAAGCACCAAAAATTTTTGGCGATTCTGAAAAAAACCCCAGTTTTCTGCCACTGTAATTACTCATAGATCCATGTGGAAGCAGGGAGAAAGTTCCATGTGAAGATTATTTTCTAACATTGATTCTTCAAATAGTTGTTCCGGACTTAGGCGTGAAGATCCAATTTCTGGCTGTAAAGAATCATTTACCTGCACGGGAGCAAGAAATGGTTTATTTTTTTCTCTGCGATTCATCATTTTGAAGATGACTCTAGAACCCTGAGATTAAATAGCTTGGCAAGCCCCTTGGATTCTGATATATTTCCCCAATTGCCTATGTTTAACATATATCTTTAAATTTGCCTTTTTAAAAGAAAATTTTATCCAGACACGTGGTAAAATATTCAAACACTATAATAAGATACACGATGAAAGTCTGTTTACCCTCCAGTCCTCTCTTACCTCTAATAGCCCCAGTCTCCCATTTGCCCATCTCCTACCCTGCAAATAACTGCCTTTATTGATGTCTTGGGACTCAGTTTGAATCAGAGAGTGTTTTCTGGCCACCTGACTGAAAGTACTTCCCCAAGTCACTCTCCCTATTAGAACACATTGTTTTACTTTCATTGAGGCACTTAATCATTACCTGACATTTTCTTGCTTGTTTTGAGTATCTGTTTATAATTCACCCTCTCCACTTTTAGAAAGTGAATTCCAGGAGTGCAAGGACTTTCTCTGCTTGCTCAGTGTTGCATCTTCTTCTCCTAGAAAGGTGCCTGAAAAAGACTAGATGCACTTTAAGTGTTTGCTGAGTATTAAATCCTTTTGTAAGCTTTACTGAGGTATAATTGATATACAGTTATATCCACCAGCCTAAGGATACAATTTGATGAGTTTTGATGAAAGTACAATATATAGTCACATAACTATCATGATTGTGATAAGCAATATTTCCATCACCCTAGGAACTCTCCATACCTCTTTGCAGTCAGTTTTCCTAGTAACCATTCATCTACTTTTTATCACTATAGTTTTGTCTTGTGTAAATTTCACCTAGATGGAATTATATAGTATGTAGCCCTTCGAATTTGGTTTCTTTCACTTGGGATATATGCTTTTAAAATTCATCCATGATGGTGCATGTATGCGTAGTTCATTCTATTTTGTTTTTGAATAAGTTTCCATTTCATGGATATACTGCACTTTGTAGATATTTGATAGACATTTGAGTTGATTCTGGTGTCAAATGTGAGTGCTTTACCCTACATAAGTGCCTATCACTTAGGCTGCCTCAGTTTCATGGATTTTGGCAGAAGACATGAAATTTCTGGGTCACAGACTAAGAACAATTTATTACAATTGCAATAACATAGCCAGAGTCTCAGCATTTGTGCCAGTTTCCTGAGTCCCTATTCCCACAGGTTGACATGAAGACCAGGGGATGATTGCCTTACAGGAGAGGAATCCTGAGCTTAGGGAACCCAATAGAATCTTTTATAATGGGTAGTAAGCCTGCCTGATCTTTGATCTAGAAGGAAGCTGTATCTTTATTGTACTGTACAGCAAAACAAACTTATCTTTTTTTGGGGGGGGGTGGGGGGGTTGGCGGGGCAGCCAAGTCATTTATTTGGAATGGAAACAGAAAATTGGGAGAGGGAGAACAAGAGGGGAACTAGCCAGCTGCTTAGATTTTTCTGCAGTAGGAGTGGGGCAGCTGGCTTCAAGACAGGAATCGTGTTCCCACAGCAACGTGGTAATGGTGACTGGACCAGAAGTAGTTTATTGAAGCACCATTTTCTACTAAGTCTTATCCCAAGCAAAGCAGGTTACAGTTACGTTGGAAAGCAACACTGTCTGGCGTATTTTTCTTAAGAGTACAGAGATGAGTTGACATGCAGCAAGGCGACTTTCCTTAGAGGGAGAAATATATCTTCCAAGGCTCTTTGCTCTATGCAGGTCCTTGAAGAGATAGTTGGAAACAAAGGTGGTCATTGCATCTGCCTGCGAGACATGCAGGAATTCAGGAGGCTTTTGCAGAATTAACACTCAACATCCCAGTTTTCGCTACTATGGATAAAGCTGCTATAAACATTAACATATACATTTTGTATGGACATATGTTTTCATTTATCTTGGGTAAATACTTAGGCGTGGAACTTGTGGGTTAAATGGTAAGGGTGTGTTTGATTTTATAAGGAAATGCCAAATTGTTTTCCAAAGTGGCAATATCATTTTGCATTGCTCCCAGCAATGTTTGAGATTTCTAGTCGCTGCACATCCTCACCAGCGCTTGGGATTTAAAAACTTTTAGCCAATCCAGACGGTGGGTGGGAATTTTCCATTGTAGTTTTAATGCACATTTCTCCAATGACTAATGATGTTGAATATTTTTCATATGTTTTTTTTCCATCTACCTCTCTATTGGGTGAAGTGTTTAACTATTTCATTAAAATTTTGGGTTGTTTGTCTTATTATTGAGGTTTGAGAGTTCTTTATGTACTCTGGACACACGTTCTTTATTGGATATTGTTGGGAGAGACTTCTCTGAGGATCTTTCATGTTTCTGCAGGTGTTGTGAGCCGAGACACTGACAGCTCTTGTTCCACACTATCTTTTTTTTTTTTTTTTGCGGTACGCGGGCCTCTCACTGCTGTGGCCTCTCCCGTTGCGGAGCGCAGGCTCCAGACGCGCAGCCTCAGCGGCCATGGCTCACGGGCCCAGCCGCTCCACGGCATGTGGGATCCTCCCGGGCCGGGGCACGAACCCGTGTCCCCTGCATCGGCAGGCGGACTCTCAACCACTGCACCACCAGGGAAGCCCCTATACTATCATTTTAAAGGTGTTTTGTATAGCAAGAAAGCCTTGGACAGTTGAGACAGTGTCTCCCTTTGGGGAAGGAAAAATTTGCTTGCTGTCTAGGACAATAAAGATAGTATCTCCCAGGTTTGCTTGCAGCTCTTTAAAGAAAATGGGCTTTCTTAAGCTTGGAGTTACTGAGTTGTGATCAAATCTACCGCGTGTGCAGCATCCACTAGGGTCTAGCTGTGCATCACCCTGGTAGGTGCTTGCTTTGCTGTGAGTAATGAAGTCCTTCGTCGGTGGCCCAGACATCTCAGGTCTTCCGCTAGAATCCATGAAACTGTGGCAGGCTGACGTGTCAGTTTGCTAGGAGTATAAAATCTCAGACCTTTTATAGCTCCTGACAGATACATGTTTTCAAACAAATTTTTCTCAGTTCATGGCTTCCTTTTTCATTTTCTAACTAGTAGCTTTTAAATACTTAAATTTTGATGAAATCTAATGCATTCTTTAAAAAGTATAATCCTTCTTGTGCCCTATAGTAATAAATTTTTGCCTGATTCAAGGAGAGAATAATTTTTTTCCTCTGTTTTCTTTTAGAAGCTTTAGGACTTTAGGTTTTACATTTAGACCTATGAGTCATTTTGAATTAGTTTTTATGTATGGTATGAGGTTTATCATTATTTTTACATAGGGTTATTCAATTGCTTCAGCATCATTTGTTGAAAAGATTATCCCCTCCCTATTGAATTTCCCTGGCATCTTAATCAGTTCGAATTGGCCAAATATGGGTGGTCTATTTATGCATTTTATATTGTTTCATTCATCTGTATGTATATCTTTAAGTCACACTATCTGGATTATTGAAGTTTTATAATAAAGTCTTAAAATTAGGTAGTGTAATTTCTACAACTCTGTTCTTTTTGAAAACTTTTATATATTCAAGATCATTTGCATTTCCATGGGCATTTGAGGATCACTTTGACAATTTCCACACCAAAGAAGTTTCTGGAGTTTTTATTGGGATCGTGTTGAACTTTAGATCTATTTGGAGAGAAATGACATCTTCATAATACTGAATCTTTTTATTAACATGATATATCTCTTTATTTCTGTAGGTCTTCTTTAATTTCTCTCAGCAGTGTTTTGTATTTATCACCTACATATCTTGTAAATATTTTTGTTGAGTTTATCCCTTAATAGTTAACATTTTCTGGTACTATTGTAAATGATACTGCTTCGTTTTAAATTTTAATTTGCAACTGTTCATTGCTAGCATATAGAAATACAATGAATTTTTTTATATCTTACTAACTTGCTTAACTCACTAATTAATTTTAATAGGGTTTCTTTGTGGGTAGATTCCACAGGATTTTCTACACAGGCTGTCATATGTTCTGGGAGTAAAAAGAAGTATAATCCCCCCACACCCTCAGTGTGTATGCATTTGATTTCTTTTTCTTGTCTTAATGTACTGGATAGGGCCTCTATAACAGTGTTGAATGGAAATAGTGAGAGTGGACATCCTTGTCTAGTTCCTGAACTTAGGGGGAAGTACTTAGTCTTTCACCATTTAATACAATGTTAGCAGTAGGTTTTTCATAAATGCCCTTTCTTAGTTTCAAAAAGTCCCTTCTGTTTCTAGTTAGCTGAGAGTTTTTATAATGAATGGAGTTTGAATTGGGTCAAGGGCCTTTTCTGTGTCTGTTGAGCTTATGAGATGGTCTTTTTTTATAGGCTCTAGAATTGATGAGTTACATTGATTTTTTTTTAAACATCTTTATTGGAATATAATTGCTTTATGATAGTGTGTTAGTTCCTGCTGTATAACAAAGTGAATCAGCTATATGTATACATATATCCCCATATCCCCTCCTTCTTACGTCTTCCTCCCACCCTCCTATCCCACCCCTCTAGGTGGTCACAAAGCACCAAGCTGATCTCCCTGTGCTATGCGGCTGCTTCCCACTAGCTCTTTATTTTACATTTGGTAGTGTACATATGTCCATGCCACTCTCTCACTTCGTCCCAGCTTACCCTTCCCCCTCCCCGTGTCCTCAAGTCCATTCTCTACGTCTGCGTCTTTATTCCTGTCCTGCCCCTGCATTCTTCAGAACCATTTTTTTTCTTTGTAGATTCCACATATATGTGTTAGCATACGGTATTTGTTTTCCTCTTTCTGACTTACTTCACTCTGTATGACAGACTCTAGGTCCATCCACCTCACTACAAATAACTCAATTTCGTTTCTTTTTATGGCTGAGTAATATTCCATTGTATATATGTGCCACATCTTCTTTATCCATTCATCCGATGATGGACACTTAGGTTGTTTCCATCTCCGGGCTATTGTAAATAGAGCTGCAGTGAACATTGTGGTACATGACTCTTTTTGAATTATGGTTTTCTTAGGGTATATGCCCAGTAGTGGGATTGCTAGGTCCTATGGTAGTTCTGTTTTTAGTTTTTTAAGGAACCGCCATACTGTTCGCCATAGTGACTGTATCAATTTACATTCCCACCAACAGTGCAAGAGGTTGCCTTTTCTCCACACCCTCTCCAGCATTTATTGTTTCTAGATTTTTTGATGATAGCCATTGTGACTGGTGTGAGGTGATACCTCACTGTAGTTTTGATTTGCTTTTCTCTAATGATTAGTGATGTTGAGCATCCTTTCATGTGTTTGTTGGCAATCTGTGTATCTTCTTTGGAGAAATGTCTATTTAGGTCTTCTGCTCATTTTTGGATTGGGTTGGGTTTTTTTTTGATATTGAGCTGCATGAGCTGCTTATATATTTTGGAGATGAATCCTTTGTCAGTTGCTTCATTTGCAAATATTTTCTCCCATTCTGAGGGATGTCTTTTTGTCTTGTTTATGGTTCCCTTTGCAGTGCAAAAGCTTTTAAGTTTCATTAGGTCCCATTTGTTTATTTTTGTTTTTATTTCCATTTCTCTAGGAGGTGGGTCAAAAAGGATCTTGCTGTGATTTATGTCATAGAGTGTTCTGCCTATGTTTCCTCTAAGAGTTTTATAGCGTCTGGCCATACATTTAGGTCTTTAATCCATTTTGAGTTTCTTTTTGTGTATGGTGTTAGGGAGAGTTCTATTGATTTTTGAATGTTAAAGCAGCCTTGTGTTTCTGGAGTAAAACCAATATGGCTATGTTGTTTTATTCTTAGTATATATAATTGCATTAAATTTGTTAAAAATTTTTGTGATATGTTCATGAGAAATATTGGTCTTAGGTTTTTTTTTTAATTGCATATCTTTATCTGGTTTTGGTATTAAGGTAATGATGCCCTCAGAATGAGTAGGGAAGTATCATCCCCCCACCTCCCTAGGTCCTTATTTTCTAGAAGAGTTCGTGTATACGTGGCATTATTTCTTAAGTGTTTGGGAGAATTCACAAGTGAAGCTCTCTGGGTCTGGACCTTCTTTTGCAGGAAGTTTTGAAACTATAAATGTATTTTCTTTAATAAATATAGAGCTATTCAGGTTATCTTTTTCTTTCTGGTGAACTTTGTTAGATCATGTTTTTCGAGGAATTTAACCATTTTGTCACAGTTACCAAAATTATTGAAATATAGTTGTTCATCATTTTCCCTAATTATCTTTTTAATATCTATAGTTTATATAGTGATGGCCCCACTCACTTCTTATTTGATAATTTGTGTTTTCTTTCTCTCTTCTCTCCTTCCCTCCTTCACTCATTCCCTCTGTCTCTCTGTATTATTGCCAGTGTTTTTCATTCTTTAGTGGATATAAAAAGTTTCCTCTGAAATCATTTTCCTTTTTCCTCAAAGAGTATTTCTAAAAATTTTTTTGGTTTCTGTTCATGCCTGCTGGCAGTGAAATACCTCTGTTTTTTATATTTGCAGAAGCCTTTATTTCATCTTTATTTTTTGAAGATTTTTTTTTCTGGGTGTAGAATGGTACATTATGTTTGTTTTTATTCTTTTCATTGTCTTCTGGTTTATAGTGTTTCTGACTCAAATTTCATGTTACTGTTATCTTTGTTCCTTAATACATAATGTGTCTTTTTCCCTCTGGTTAAATTTTTTGTTTTGTTTTGTTTTGTTTTTTGCGGTGCACGGGCCTCTCGCTGCTGTGGCCTCTCCCATTGCGGAGCACAGGCTCCGGACATGCAGGCTCAGCGGCCATGGCTCATGGGCCCAGCCGCTCCGCAGCATGTGGGATCTTCCCAGACCGGGGCACGAGCCTGTGTCCCCTGCATCGGCAGGCAGACTCTCAACCACTGTGCCACCAGGGAAGCCCCTGGTTAAAATATTTTTTAAAAATTATTTATTTTCAGCAGTTTGATTATGATGTGACTTGGTATAGTTTTCTTTGTTTTTCTCCAGCCTTTGACCATTGAGATGATTGGTATTGTGGTTTTTTGAGCTTTCATCAACAACTTTAAAATTTTTATCAAATCTGTTAGTTTGTTTCATCTTAATCTCCTTTCAGTTTCCTATTTCTCTGCATAGGGAAGCTAAATGAGAATATCCTCCAATTGCAGTAAACTGTTCTTTTATAAGAAAGCTGATGTTGTAAAACATATTTTTTTTTCAATTTAAAAACTGTCCTTTATGCCTTTTTGTGCCAGTTAATGAAAAGGTAAGTTGAGTAATATTATTTCTACACTTGTACAAAATAAGTTTTATATATATATATACCTTTTTCAACATAGGACATGCTAGACAATTGCTTTTATAAGTGATCTCTTTGGTTTTTCTGTTTTTACTATTAATTGGTTGATAGGACACCAGTAGGTTCTTTATAATATTTTATGCAAATACAATATATATGTAGTTTTGTAAGTGAATACATTGTTATATGCTATAGTCTTATTGTGGTATTTTAAGGTTTAAGGGCAGAGTGGACAGATTAGATTGAGACTGTGACCACTTTCTTTTGAATAGTTTTACAGTATTTTAGACATATTGAAACTGTAGCATATTTTTCTAGAGCTTTATCTTAAGGAAATTGATAGTTTTACTGTTCAGCTCTGTCTGTATCCATCAGGCTGTCACATGGTTGAATGACTGTTGATATTTTTTTTTACAAAGCCATTTAAGCTAATAACCCTGTGCTCAGGTCAAGCAGAAGTATAAGGATCAGAGATCTGTTATGTGCCCCCAAATAAACTAGTTCTGTGACTGATATTGTCAGGTTATGTACCTCTTCTATCTAAATTGGTAACTGGGTATCTCTGGGGTGTTTGAAATGGAAACAGATCTTTTAATAGCATTAATATGTGCAGTGCTTTAAAATTTATTGGGAATTTCCTCACTATCTTATGAGATAAACAGGAAGAAATTACCTATGTAAATTTAGCAACTAGGGCATTAAGAATTGAGGTACTTTTCCAAGTCTGTACAAGGAGTCAGGATCAGAATAGCCTTTGGACTTTACAGGCAAATTCATTCTCCTAATCATGGTGTCTGATGAGTCATATGGATGAAAAGCTCTATTCAAGAGACCTTTATTCTCAGCTCTGCTATTTCTGTGTGTAACCCTGTTTTGGTTCATTTGAAACTAAGGTTACTCATAAGTCCTAAATTTGAACACACTTGGTAAAAGTAGCCAGTTTATTCTTTAAAAAAATGCAATGGCATTGGGATAGTCATGGGAATTAAAGTATGTTAGAGGCATCTCCTGTGCAGTCAAGAAACCCTGCTGCTCATATTAATCACTTTCCCAATCATTCAAAACTACGTTTCGAACGGGAGTTATTCAGAGAAGTTGTGTATGTATTGTTTGTGTATGTATATACGTACAATACATACATATATATATGTATATATACATACATATATATTTGAGGGAGAGGGAGGGGAAAGGGGGAGGGGGAGAGGGAGAAACTGTTTATATGGCAATGAGGATTGCACTGGTTTGAGGTGGTAGAAATAGTTTGTTTTTAATGTCAGGAATTTGGAAGGAAAATAAGGGCAACAGTGAGGTTGGGTTTGAAATGTCTTTTCTAATGATTGATTTTGTTATGAAAGTCTGTTTCTCATTCATAGACGAAATATTACCATCTTAAGAATTTTATAGGGAGAAGATATTCTTCATAATCTCATACGTGGAAATTATGGTTTCCTTCTAAGTAGTTAATTTTTTGTCATATAATAGAAAAGTCTGCAGTAGTTGTTTGTTGGCATTGATGCAGCTCCTCGAAGACTCCATCAAAGATCCAGGATCTTTTTATCTTGTAGCTCCATTGTCCTTATTTTATTTTCTTTTGTCTTAAGGATTGCTGCTTTATGGTCACAAGGTTGCTTCCGAAGTTTCAGTCAACTAAAAAATGCCTTATTCAAATCAGAAAGTTGAAGAAAGGGGCCATACCTCTTGTGTCTGTTCCTTTTTAGCAGGTACACAAAAATGCTAAAAACCTACAAGCTGACTTCCCTGAACATCTCATGCAAGGGAGGATAAGAAGCCAAGGAATGAAATGATTATGATTGACTCAGTCTCATCATAATCTGTCACCTGAGTCTGGGTACATTGCTATCCTAAGGAATAGTGTGTGGGGGGGAATCAATCTTAGGTAGCAATGGACAGTGTCTGACACAGAGGGCATATTTTAATCCTTCATTGCTATAACTTAAGTAGTGTTCTTCTAGATAAAAAAGTAGTCCATGTATTCACCAAAAGAGACTTACCTTGTACTCTCAAATTCTTTATTCTATAAATGCCAAAATACCTCTGCGAAGTATCGATATCTGTATTTATTACGTCCATCTCTTTTACTTTTGTGGAGGAAAACTCAATTAATTTGTCAAAGATTTGATTACAGATCCAGAATAGGAAGGATATATAACCTACCCCTCAAAATGTGTAATTATAAATGATTAAAACGTTCACTAAAGCAAAAGGTTCTCCTAAATTTAAGCTGTAGACTAGTTGGGTAGGAAATATTGGTGCTTTTGCTTGATTCTGGAGTCTTTGACAGTAAGCAAGTACCAAAGTTTGGGTTAGTCTGTTATATCACTTAATCATCAGGAATATTAAAGTAAATATTTAAAAATAAATTTAACAAATATATAGTAAACATCCACTTCGTTTCAGGAACTGTGACAGCACAATGGAGACAAAAGGTGCAAATTAAAATCTTCCTACAACCCCACAACAAAATGATACAAATTTCTCAGTAACGCAGGGTAGTAAGTATTCAAAATCTAAACAGTGAGTTGGCAGTTTTGTTACCAAGACTGCCAACTTGGGAGTCTTGAAGTATGAGGGTATAAGTATAGGCTAGGTGGTCAGTTTTAAACAAAATAAATAACATTGACAAATACCATACCCAAAACACCGTTTTTTCCAATTTGGGGATATAGAGATAGAACAAATATTTGTTGTGATAGTATTTTTCCACTTTCAAGCCAATTTTTTTTGGCATTCTGAAGCCGTAGTTCATTACATAAGCAAAAGAAATAATGCTGTAACACTGAGAAGATATTTTCACATGTTACACACAGTGTTCATTCTAGAGACATATGAATCAGAAAATGATTGAAGGCATTTATGTTGAAAAGATCTAGACATTCAGTTTGGAAATATGATGACCTGGGTCCCATGTTAAAGAACATGCTGAACAGGGTTCTGATCTCCATTTTAGAGATGTGGAAAGGGAGTTTCAGGGATCAGTAACTTCACAAGTTATACAGCCATGATGTCAGTTCTGACAACCCTAAAAGGTTGAGGTATGAAGTTTTGCAGGCTGTTTCATATAGCTAACACAGTGGTGCTCCAGTCTTGCTTACACTGAATCACACAGGGAACTTTAAAAAATACTGAAGCCTGGCCCCCGCCCTATGCCAATTAATCTAAATCTCTGGTGAGGGGGCCCAGGCACTGGTATGGTATAAAAAACAAAACCCCCAACTTCCTCAGGTGAGTCTCTTGGGTAGCCAAGTTTGAGAACCAGTGATTATGCTGTAAACCCGAGAATATGATGAATTGGGTTGTTGAATCAGGGTGATCCACAGCCAGTGGGTTCTCATATAGTATTTCATGACCTGAAAGCAAATGTAGATCAACTCCTTGCGTTTTGTTTGGAATATCGTTGTCATGTAACATCATCTTTTCTAGCCATTCTTCTTTTTTCTGTTTTCAAATGACTCATGCTGAACAGTACACTCACTTCACGTTACCACTTGGTCCTTCACGTGGTTGTCCCAATGCCCCATTTATCTTTGTGGTCCTGGGCACAGCCCAGAAATTTAGAACAATACAAGTCATTTGGAAATTCAAAACATGATTTCTGGTAATGCTTCAGGAAGTATTTTAAAGTTAATCTTTATTTCCACGGTGTCCTGGACTCCTTCCTGAAATAGATTAAAAACTGGTTATTGGCAGAGAGGAGAAATAGGTGGAAGGGATTTGGGCTAACGTTGAGATCTGTGTGACTGGTCCTGATTTAAATGCTGGAAATGACAATTGAGTCACATACAGCTTTTCTAATTCTGAATCTATCTTTACTGGAATATTTATTTTACCACTACCTGGGTAAAGATTTGTAAAGGAGTTCAACTCATTCTTTTTAAAGGAACTGAGATCCTAGTTTTTATCACACACATACAAATGAATTTTCTTCCTTTTAGATAAAATGGGGGGAAAGTACAGAGATGAATTCTGTTAGATATATTCTGACTCAGGACAAAGAGTCTAAATATTATGGTCATTTCAGAGTCATCCTTTGCCCAAACCTTAGACAGACATTGTTTTCCATGGTCTTCAATTCATCACCCCTGGTCCTCACACATTTTTGAGAGATTGGGTGTGTTTATGTGCTTTCCAAAAATTGCACATCGCACGCACTCTATTCCCCTGCCTACAGCAATTTGCTTTGCTAAAATGACTTATTTGAATCCCAGACTTACTGTTCACCAGGCATGGGACTTTAGACAAATTGCTTAACTTCTCTGAGACTAAGTTCATTCATCTCTAAAATGAAGATAACTCTATGGCTTATGATGGCTGTAGGAATTAAAGCGAGATAATTTACGTAAAGCACCTAGTACAAATTCTGGGACATGGTAGTTATTCAGTAAATGTAATTTACCTTTTTTCCTTCCCTTTCCCTCTATCAAAATATATTCGCAGAAAGAAACTGAGGCTAGTCATTTATGTCAATACATGAGAATTTGTCGTTTTTTTCATTTCTTAGGATATTCTACAGAAGTAGACTTCTAATAATAGTGGGGATGATAATTATGCAGTGATGCTTACTGTGTACTTTACTATGAGAGTTACTGGTTGGGTGGCTTTACAGAAGTTTAATATCAGAGAATTCGCTCCAGGCAGGCAGCTTTCTACTCTGCATGCAGGGAAGACTTACTCCAAGTCACATTCAGGGATGTGCTTGTGCAGGCAGCATTGAATGGCTATCTCAGGATGACCTATCATCAGAGCTCTATCCCAGCTGATTCAGGGTAAGAGTAATCATGAAAGTCAGGAACTACAAAATGCAGGTTTTGGGAAAGAAAGTAGGCCGAACTTCTACGAAAATTATTACAGAGAAGTAACAATAATTAGGAGAATGGAAAATATAATCTTTAGTTACTTGGTGCCCTGGTAGATATACAACAGCACAGACCACTTCAGGCTGGAGGATGTGAAAAACTCTGTGAGGGAGGCTTGAATTGTCTTTAAAGTACTTCTCAAAGACACTCCTGCTGGGATACTTGTCAGAAGTGCCCTAAGTCTGTTTTTCTGGAGACATGAAACCCTTGATTCAAGGACTTGTAGAGAGAAGGCAAACAAAGATTTAAACGCTGTTCTCTCATTTTTCTGGAGGGCATACCTCATTTACAACAGGAGATTTAGGTTATGTGATCCCGTAAAACTTGGCATAGAGAAATTGAAAGCAAATATTTATTCTGCAAGGATGGGTTAGCCGTGTTAACGTAGTGAGACTTACCTTGTACAACTCTAAAGAAGTTTGTTGAGTTGTTAATGGAATGACGTTCTCTATGATTAACAAATGTTAGGAAACTGCCGTCAGATTTCTGGTAAACATTTAATAATACTTGTGAATCAGACAACAGAAATGGAGTACAATCCGCTCCCCCTGACCCCTTAAAGAAAAAAACCACATTTTTCTTTTGGCTCAAAGTCAGTATTAAGATGTTATTCAGAATAAGACTTTTTGCCCTATGGAATTGGCCTCTTTGTTACTATATATCCTTTAAGTTTCTGGGTCAGCACTGTGGGGAAACTGACACAACCTCAAAGGACTCTCAGTTAAATTTGCTTCATTTTGCTGATTCATATAAAGAAATACAATACATAGTTTTTATTGAGAATACCCCAAATAACGCCTTAATCCTGATTTTGACCAAGGAAAATAAGAGGTCTTTTTTTTCTTTATTTTTCTCTCTCTACGTACGTGTGTCTGTGTGTGTGCATCTGTGTCTGTGTGTATGTATGAATGTATTTAAAAAGAATATTTGCGACTATATTGAGATCCTGAATGCGTAGACAAAGTTTCCTTGAACAAATGACTATGTTGTGTTGAAACTTCTTTTGGTGCTGATTCTACCTGATTAGTTTCAGCTCTTTAATAGCCTGGGGGTTGTGATAGTTGATGTCACAGGAGTCCAGAATATTGGCACTTTGACTTCAAAGAAGAGATCAAAGAGAATTTGTAGAGGAGTTCCAGGTGTGTTCTGTAACTGCTGGTAAAGAGACGCAAACATTCATGATACATTAACTGTGTCTACACCACATAGAATGAAGTGGAGATTCGGTACTTGTTTAGTCATTAATCGGTTGTCTCCCTAGGCTGACAGAAAACATCAATTAGAATAAGTAGCTAATTGACAGAGCTCTACTTTGCCTTTTGTTTTATAGACAGTCCTAGTATATAGATACCAAATGTGTTGTTCTATCCTTGTGCACAATTCTTAAGATGACTTTGGGCCAGTCTAAACATTGCCTAGGAATTGTTTATCATGGATAATTTAATACTCCTCCTGAAGCATGTATCCTATTAATTTCTGCTTCAGAATTTCCAACAAGGCAAACATTTACACAAAGAGGGTGATTCCCTTGTAGCTGCAGGGGTGGATCAAGCCAGTGGTACCAAAATAGAAATGACTATGTCCAGGTCCTCAAGACTTTAATCATATCCAGTGACTGTGCAAATCGTGCCAGGAGGAAGGAAGATGTGATGTCTCTCTGTGGCTGTGCAGTTTATCTTGTTGTGTATTTATTACATGGCTGCAATAGAGGGGTGACACTGTGGCTTTTCCCCCAACTCCATTTACCAGCTGTTAGTAGAAAGACATATTTGGCACATTTAAAAACACAGAGACTAGGGCAAGGCAAAGGAGGCGGAAGGATGTTAGGATAAAGGAAAATTTTCCAGACTTACCAACAATTTATTTTACAGAGGAAGTCCTTCTCCACTGATTCTTGCTCATGGAAATCTTTTCACCTGCCTTGCCCAGGCCTTGATGATGATATCTGGGAGGTATTAAGCAATCCAGAAAATTTATTCATCAACTTGGATTCATCTTTATTAATGAAAGAGCAGAGAAATCAAAGTTATTTTCCTCCTCTCCCCAAAGTTCAGGATGTGTAATGCCTAATGGCTTGCTCCCTACTTGGAGCAAATACATTCGTCAAATTTGATACACTGACTCATAAATTATACGTTAGGGCCAAACCTGTTCTGTTACGAGAAATTAAGACTCCCTCTTGGCACATACTTTGGCTCTGGATTTGAACTGGATAAACAACATCTTTTGTTTAAATGCTGAATTTGGAAAGTAAACCAAAATATACAGGCAATCAGTGATCTCTCCATCTCTCACAGATATTGCTGGATTCAGGACAAGAAGCCTTGTGCACTTTGGGCTCCTCTCCGAAATTGGTGCCCTTCCGTAGGGCTTCTCACCCAATGAGTTTGACCGGGAGTTTGAGGTAAGTTCTAGGGGCTCTGGCTGTTGCAAGGAAGCAAGAGAAAAGAGTGGAGTCTGCCTAACAGAGACTCCTGGTCTAGTGTGAGAAGCATACTTGCTGCATGGAATTTAACCTGAATTCTAACACCTCAGAGATACCGCAGTCTAACCATTGGAACCAAAGCATAAGATCTGGAATGAATGCACTACATATGATCTGTAATTGTATTATTGGTAACTATGAATCAATAATGCTAGAAACACCTTTTTTTTTTTAATGTAATTATAATATAATAAATGTCATTAGTAAACATAATACAATATATAATAAATAGCATAATATAAAATAACAAAATATAATTTACCATATAACAAGGTCAAAGGAGAGCAAAAGTATACAATCACTTGAAATATCCCCCAAAAGATATTTTATAAAATTCAATATTCATTTGTAATTTAAAAGAAAGAGTAAAATAGGGATTGATGAATGCTTCCAAAATAAGAAGAAATTATATGTCTAAAAGAGAAAGAGGTAAGTGATAGACTTTAGTAACACTGGCAATAAATGCAGGACAAGATGAGGATGCCTGATATAATGTTAAAGAAAAAGTATTATGTAACATTGTGTTTGCAGCACTGATGAGTTCAGTGAAAAGAGAATCTCATAGAAAAGAGTATCTCGTTCTTCTTAATGTATGTACACTTGTCCATTGCATGAACATAACAGCTTATTTAACCAATATGTTACTGATCTGCATCTGGATTTCTAGGTTTTCATGGAATTTTATTATGCACAGTTGCTTCAAACACTAGGACTTCCTCTTATGTTTATATCTTTTGAAAGAAACAATATCTCCACAGATGATTTATCTGTGCTGGCTGCTAGCTGACTTTGGGTACTTCTCAGTTCTTCCCTTTACCTTCCTAGTCAATATGAAAAGGGAAGGCAAGAAGGTCTCCTGTTTAGAGACTGTAAAGGTAGGTCTTGGTGATAAGGTCTTGGTGGTAAAGGCTAAAAGTATTAACCCAGAACAAATGTTTTTCCAGCTGTAACTGTGTGTGATTCCCTTGGCTTGATTCCGTAGAGGATGTAAGACAAGACTGTAGAATCTGCCCTCAAAGTGCTTCCAGTAGGATGAGCTAAGTCAAGTATGGTGGCATATCTAATTCAAGACAAACTATAACGTCTCCTTTTCTCTCCTGGCAAAACTTGGTGGAGTGAATGTAGAAGTCACTGTATGCTTTAAATTAAAGCAACACAATAAATCCTGTATTGGAAGGTGCTTATTCTGGTCTCTTTGTGGAGACGAATTGGAAATTGTCTTTTTCCATCCCCTTACTTTCAGTCTGTATGTGTCTCTAGGTCTGAAGTGGGTCTCTTGTAGACAGCAAATATATGGGTCTTGTTTTTGTATCCATTCAGCCAATCTGTGTCTTTTGGTGGGAGCATTTAGTCCATTTACATTTAAGGTAATTATCGATATGTGTGTTCCCATTCCCATTTTCTTAATTGTTTTGGGTTTGTTATTGTAGGTCTTTTCCTTCTTTTGTGTTTCTTGCCTAGAGGAGTTCCTTTAGCAGTTGTTGTAGAGCTGGTTTGGTGGTGCTGAACTCTCTCAGCTTTTGCTTGTCTGTAAAGGTTTTAATTTCTCCATCAAATCTGAATGAGATCCTTGCTGGGTAGAGTAATCTTGGTTGCAGGTTTTTCTCCTTCAACACTTTCAATATGTCCTGCCACTCCCTTCTGGCTTGCAGAGTTTCTGCTGAAAGATCAGCTGTTAACCTTATGGGGATTCCCTTGTGTGTTATTTGTTGTTTTTCCCTTGCTGCTTTTAATATGTTTTCTTTGTATTTAATTTTTGACAGTTTGATTAATATGTGTCTTGGCGTATTTCTCCTTGGATTTATCCTGTATGGGACTCTCTGTGCTTCCTGGACCTGATTAACTATTTCCTTTCCCATATTAGGGAAGTTTTCAACTATAATCTCTTCAAATATTTTCTCAGTCCCTTTCTTTTTCTCTTCTTCTTCTGGAACCCCTATAATTCGAATGTTGGTGCGTTTAATGTTGTCCCAGAGGTCTCTGAGACTGTCCTCAGTTCTTTTCATTCTTTTTTCTTTATTCTGCTCTGCAGTAGTTATTTCCACTATTTTATCTTCCAGGTCACTTATCCGTTCTTCTGCCTCAGTTATTCTGCTATTGATCCCATCTAGAGTACTTTTAATTTCATTTATTGTGTTGTTCATCGTTGCTTGTTTCATCTTTAGTTCTTCTAGGTCCTTGTTAACTGATTCTTGCATTTTGTCCATTCTATTGTCCATTCTATCTCCAAGATTTCGGATCAACCTTACTATCATTATTCTGAATTCTTTTTCAGGTAGACTGCCTATTTCCTCTTCATTTGTTACGTCTGGTGGGTTTTTATCTTGCTCCTTCATCTGCTGTGTGTTTTTCTGTCTTTTCATTTTGCTTATCTTACTGTGTTTGTGGTCTCCTTTTTTGCAGGCTGAAGGTTCGTAGTTCCTGTTGTTTTTTGTGTCTGTCCCCAGTGGCTAAGGTTGGTTCAGTGGGTTGTGTCGGCTTCCTGGTGGAGGGTACTAGTGCCTGTGTTCTGGTGGATGAGGCTGGATCTTGTCTTTCTGGTGGGCAGGTCCACGTCTGGTGGTGTGTTTTGGGGTGTCTGTAGACTTATTATGATTTTGGGCCGCCTCTCTGCTAATGGGTGGGGTTGTGTTCCTGTCTTGCTAGTTGTTTGGCATAGGATGTCCAGCACTGTAGCTTGCTGGTCGTTGAGTGAAGCTGGGTGCTGGCGTTGAGATGGAGATCTCTCGGAGATTTTTGCTGTTTGATATTATGTGCAGCTGGGAGGCTGGACTCCCTCTTGGCACATACTTTGGCTCTGGATTTGAACTGGATAAACAACATCTTTTGTTTAAATGCTGAATTTGGAAAGTAAACCAAAATATACAGGCAATCAGTGATCTCTCCATCTCTCACAGATATTGCTGGATTCAGGACAAGAAGCCTTGTGCACTTTGGGCTCCTCTCCGAAATTGGTGCCCTTCCGTAGGGCTTCTCACCCAATGAGTTTGACCGGGAGTTTGAGGTAAGTTCTAGGGGCTCTGGCTGTTGCAAGGAAGCAAGAGAAAAGAGTGGAGTCTGCCTAACAGAGACTCCTGGTCTAGTGTGAGAAGCATACTTGCTGCATGGAATTTAACCTGAATTCTAACACCTCAGAGATACCGCAGTCTAACCATTGGAACCAAAGCATAAGATCTGGAATGAATGCACTACATATGATCTGTAATTGTATTATTGGTAACTATGAATCAATAATGCTAGAAACACCTTTTTTTTTTTTTTTTAACGAAAATGTTTGAGATCTGAAGAAAGAACAGACTAATAGCTGACTCTTCCCACTAAAGGAAAGCTTCAAAGAAGTCACTCAGTCAAGACAATGTATTGCCTGGTTTTCTAGAAGAAAAATAAAACATCTGGCACTTTTCAACTAATAGTGAAATAAATCTAAAAGCAGAGTTTTCTTCCTCTCTGAAATCAAGAGAATCCTTTAAGTTGTGAGGATATTATATTAAACTCTTTAATTCTTTGTGGGAATTTTAGATTTTAGCTGTCATTATAGATTACTTTTGATATCGTCATAAAAATTTTCTAAACAGAGGTATTTCCAACTCTTGTAAATGTCAAAGCTACACCCAGCCTTCTCCTATGTCCTCAGAGGTGCCTATCCATTGCCTTTTCCTACAAGGCCGGACTGACATTTGAGTGATGAAGCCCAGGGAAACCAGACCCTGGTTAGGAGCAGGTAGAGTAGGTGAGCAGAGTTACCAGGTGGCCAGGCCATACTTGCAGTGATGTGAAACAAGGACTTACACATTGTGGCAGTATGTTTGGTGAAGCCTATTGAATCTGGAAATCAATTAAGAATGTATCTTCTGGATCTTGTTTTTTTGTTTTTGTTTTCTAGCATGAGCATCTACTACGTGCCAAACACAATTCTATACTATGTCTTAGCGCCCTTGGCCTTACACACTGTAATACACCCTGAGTCTTTCCTTCATCACCTGTACTAACAACAGCATGGTCTGACAGAAAGTAGAAGGACTTTCGAATGAGAGTTCCAAGTTCATATCTGAGCACTGGCCCTCACTTATGTGACCTTTGGCTCTTTATACTTCCTGAATCTCACATTACTGACTTATAAGAATAAAAGCATCTCCTATATTTAAAATAGTTGGCAAGCTTAGTAAATTTTTTCGGAGTTCTCATTTTATAATTGAGCAAAGTATTAAGGGAAACAGAGCAGTAAAAGAAGTGAAAGAAATGAAGCGTAGAAAATATTATTTATGAGGAAAAATGAAAGACCAGTTGTCACACAGGCAGCTTACGAACCAAGTGGGGGATGAGTTACCTGGGAAAAGATTTGAAAGATCTGCTGCTATATGAGTCAACTGTATCCCAGAACTGGGCTCCAGACTTCCCCGCTGGCTTGTATGGTTGGATTGATAGTAAATGGGCCATCCTCGTTCTATTTGCCAGTACCATCTATCACAGGGCAGAGTCCATCCTTTGTGTATCAGGAGTAGTAGGCCGGTATTCTTGGTGAGAAGACAGGTAATTTGTGTAGAATCACTGTCCTGCTCTGAGTTCGAGTTTTATATTTAGAGCCTGTGGTACCTGAATCAAAGTTGAAGAGTTACGTTACAAGTTTCTCTTGGAAGCATGGGCTTTTCTGTCTGGCAAGGCTGTGTGAATGTACATAAAACTAAGAGAAACAGAGGGCTAGATAGGCAAGTTCCTGGAAAAGGAAGAGATTACTAAATTTCTCCTGCTCTCTTGTTATTTGTTTTCTTTTCCAATTTTTCTCTCTCTTCATTGCCATAATGCTTCTGGATTCCTTTGGAAAATGAGCAGGGTCAACTTAGCAGTCACAGAGTTAGCACTGACCTGGCCAGGAGTCCAGCCAAGGGTGAATGACAGCAATATGTCAAGTCAGGGCTGTCTGAAGCAGAGTGAGCATGGAAGTTCCTGGGATCCATGGAGGTGGGGAGGGCACAGATTCTTGGCGGTCAGAGAATCATTACGTCCCTGCTTCATAAATGTGGTTAAGTTATAATCCCAGCATAGAATCTGTGTCTGCTCTGCTACTGTATACACCCGATTGAGGTGGATATCTAGGACCAGACAGCAGTCAGAAAGTTAGAGATATACAGGTACAATTTATCCCTGATCAAAAAACTCTAAAATTTCTTCAGTTGGCAGTCCAGAGGGAAGTGGAGACTCTGGGATGGGAGACACTCTGAATGGAGACCAAGATTGCATCTAGTGTGTAATCCACGAAGAGGAAATTGAAAGTTGATTGTGTTCAGATGGTCCATGGAATGTTGATTAATTCCAACAGGGAGAGCGGCCAGAAGTTGCGAGAGTGATGTCCTTCAGTGTGTGAGCCGTGCTAAGAACCAGTTCTCAGCTGCAGTGGCTGGGCTTAGATGGAAGTATGTGTAGTTTATCTGGAAGAACGACGGTAGAGTACACAGGCAGAGCTACAGTTAGGTGGGTAGGCCAGTGGATGGAGAATGAGCAAGGTCTCTTCTTAATGCTTCCAATTTAAGTGAAATAAGAAACAAGGTTATCAGCTGATGATGAGAAAGGGAGGAGTTGTGGGAGGTATGACTGGGAAGTAAGTGGCAGAGGAAACAAGATCACCGGAGATGAGCTGGTCCAGGAACTGGAAAAGCCAAGATAACAGAAAGATTTTCTGTAGGAATATGAAGGTCACAAGATCTGTGAAAAGACTGGTGATGAGAGAAAGAGAGTGAGTCATGAGCTGAACTCTTCAAAAAATGAGAGGTAGTCAGATGGATCTCTGTAGATCCATCTGAGATATTGGGTGCTATAATCACAGGCATGACTTTTAAATTGCTGAATGTTGTGTTTTTGTTTTTGAGATGGGAAGAACAATGATCTCGAAGCAGCATTAAAAGGCAAGGACAACTACTGTGTCTCCTGATCTGGTAGCCCAAGGGTGAAAACAGCAAGACAATGAGAAGGCTCTAGGGGAAGCAGGTCCTCAAGGGAATCCAGATTTCAGATGGGGCAAGAATGTGTAGGGAACATTCACATAGGAGGTTGAGGATACATGGGGATTGTGCTGATGGCAGATCGGGATTGCGGAGAAGAGCAAGCAAGATGAGCATGGGCTCTGAAACTGGGTCCGATGAGGGGACAGAAAACGCCATATGGACATGACAGTCTGGGTGATAAGAGATGACTTAGGGATTTTGGAAGAATAAAAATATTCTTATGAGCATATTTTGGGGGCAGATATAGAGGCTATAAAATTTGGCTTTCTCATTATTATCATCAGACTGGTTCAGTGCTTGTCACTTTGGATGCAGCGGATATCACATTTGTTCTGTTAGTGTAAGTTCTATTTCCTGGAACATGTTTATTACTACTGACTCACTGGGCTTGAAATAATCTCAGAGGACTCTAGTTCATGTGAGTGTGTGTGTGTGTGTGTGTGTGTGTGTGTGTGTGTGTGTGTGTGTGGGCGGTCAGTTTTATGGAGATATAATTTATATACAGAAGGAAGTGAGACTTACCTTGTTTAGTGTATCATTTTATGAGTTTTGATAAATGCATATACCACCAAATCGAGATCTAGACCAATTCTAGTACCTCCCAACATTCACTTGTGCTTATAATCAACACCTTTTTCCTAATCCTCAGCACTCGGCAACCATTGATCTGTTTTGGTCCCTATAAGTTTGCCTTTTCCAGAACGACAACTAAGTAGAATCATATAGTATGTGGGCTTTTGAGTCTAGCTCCTGTCACTTAAACATAATGCAGTTGAAATTCATTCTTGTTTTGTGTATCAGTAGTTGGTTCCTTTTTCTTGCTGAGTGTTGTTCCATTATATGGATATAATAGTTTATTTGTGAATTCACCAATTGAACAATATTTGTGTTATTTCTAGTTTTTGTTGATTATGAATAAAGCCACTGTAAACATTTAGTATGTATAAGTTTTTGTGGGAACATAAGTTTTCATTTTCCTTGGGTGAAAATCAAGGAGATAGTTGGATCATATGGTAAATGTATGTTTAACTCATAAGAAACAGCAAAACTAATGTCCAAAGTGGTTGTAACATTTTGCATTCCTACCAGCAGTGCACGAGAGCTTCAGTTGCTTGTCATCCTTGCCAGTGTTGATATTGTCAGTTGTGTAAGATTTTTTATTTGTTTTTGTTTTTTAATCAAGTGGGTATGTGGTGTTGTCCCATTGTGGTTTTAATTTGCACTTTCCTAATGACTAAAGATGTTAGCATCTTTTCATATACGTATTTTCCATTTATTTGTATATCTTCTTAGTTAAAATATTTTGCCTATAAATTTTTTTTTCTTATTATTGACTTTGGAGAGTTTAGATATTCTAGATACAGGTTCTTCACCTAACATGTCTTTCAAAAAGATTGTATCCAAGTCAGTTTTTATCTTAATTTTCTGAACAGTGTATTTGGAAGAACAGAAGTTTATATTTTAATAAATTTCAATGTATCAATTTCTTTTTTTTTTTTTTAAAGGATTGTGCTTTTGTATCTGACAAATCACTGGCTAACCCAGGGTCACAAGTATTTTTTTCTATGTTTTCTTCTAGGTATTTTATACTTCACAGTTTTACATTTAACTCTATAATCCATTTTAAGTTAATTTTGTGGATAGTGTAAGATAAAGGTCAAGGATCATTTTTTTTTTTGTATATTCAAGTCCAATTTTTCCAGCACCATTTGTTGAAAAGACTGTCCTTTCTCACTTGAATTCCCTTTGCACCTTCAGTAAAAAATTAGTTGACCATATCAGTGTGGGTAAAATTCAGGGCTTTTCATTTTACTCCACTGAATATAGTTAGTACCATACTTCCTTGATTACTGTTGCTTTATAGAAAGCCTTGAAATCAGGCAGTGTGAGTTCTCCAACAGTATTGAGTCTTCTAATACATGAACATGGAATATATCTCCATTTACTTAGGTCTTCTTTCATTTCCTTCATCAGCTCTTGTAGTTTTCAGTATATGGGTGTTGATAATCTTTTGTTAGATTTATACCTAATAATTTCATGCTTTTTGGTGCTATGGCAAATATACTTGAAAAAAAATTTACTGTATAAATTTAAGTTCCAATGGTTATTGTAAATATATCAAAATGAAATTGATTTTTTATATTGGCTTGTATCTGTGACACTCTACTAGAGTTTTTGTAGAATCTTCGGGGTTTTTTTGTTGTTGTCTGCAAATAGTAGTTTTGTTTTTTTTTTTCCTTTCCCATTCTTATACCTTTTTATTTATTTTTCTTTTTTTATTGCACAGACTTCAAATTCCAGTATGATCTTAAATAGAAGTGGTGAGAGTAGGTACCCTTGATTTTTTCATGATGTTAGGAGAAAAACATTGTGTTTCTACATTAAGTATGATTTAGCTGTACTCTTTATATAGATGGACTTGGTCAGACTGAGGAAGTTCCCTTTTTTCCTAGCTGAGAATTTTTATTGTTAATGGATGTTGAATTTTATCAAATGACTTCTCTGCACCAAGGAGATATTTACATTCTTAAGTCTGTTTATATAGTGAATAACATATTGATTTTCTAATGTTGAACCAGCTCTGTATTCCCAGGATAACCTCATTTGGCCATGATGTATTATTTTATTTTGTAAATATTGCTGAATTTTACTTGCTAAGATTTTATTGAGGATTTTAACATCTATGTTGATTGAGACTATTGGTTTGTAGTTTTATATTCATTGTAATTTCTTCATGTGGTTTTGGTATCAGAGTAATGCTGGCCTCTTAACGTGAGCTGGAAAGTTTTCCTTTCTCCTCTAGTTTTTGGAAGATTTTATGTATAATTCATGTTATTTCTTCTTTAAGTTTTTGGTGGAATTTGCTAGTCAATCCATCTGGTCCTGGAGTTTTTCTTGTTGGAAAGTTTTAACTACAAATTGAACTTCTTTAAGAGATAGTGATTCAGATTATTTATCTCATCTTGAGTATACTTTGGCAGTTAGCATCTTTCAAGGAATTTGTCCACTCCTTTTGGGTTGTTGAATTACTGATATTTGTATCTACTCCCTACCCTCTGTCATGTCCCCTCTCCTTTTCTTTTTCTGTCAGTCTACTTAGAGGTTTATTAATTTTATAGATAATTTTTAAAACCCAGCTTTTGGTTTCATTGATTTTCTTTATTTTTCTTTGTAAAATTTTGATTTTTCTCTTCTCATTTTTATAATTTTCTCCTATTTGCTCTGCATTTAATTTGTACCCTTTTTCTAGTTTCTTAAGTTAGAAACGTAGGTAATTGATTTGAACACTTTCTTCTTTTCAAATATAGATATTTAATGCTATAAATTTCCCTTATGATGTTCTCTTTGACCCATGAGTTATTTATGTCTGTTTAATTTCCAAATATGTAGAAATTTTCAATATATTTTTGTTATTGAAATCTAGGTTATTTTAGTATCATAGAACATACTTTGTATGCTTTTAATTATTATAAATTGGTCAGGATTTGTTTCATGGGGCAGAATGTGGTCTGCCTTGTTGATGTTCCTTGTACACTTGAAAAGAATGGGTATTGTGCTGTTGTTTGTTTTATAAGTACCAGTTAGCTCACATTGGTTGCTAGTTTTGTTCAGGTTCCATATTCTTACTGATTTTCTTCTACTTGTTTTTACCATTTTCAGAGACAGAGGAATATTTAAGTTTACAACTCTAATTGTGATTTTGTCCATTCCTGCTTTCAGGTCTGTCAGCTTTCACATTTGCGTTTTGGATCTTTCTTGTTAGTTGCATACACATTTAGGATTGTAATGTTACTCTTTAACACTAAAAATATTCTTTGTTCTGAAATCCACTTTGTCTGACAATACAGTCACTGTATCTTTCTTTTGGCTAGTGTGTGTATGGTATATCTTTCCCATATTTTTGCTTTTAACTGATTTGAGTTTTTAAATTCAAACTGGCTTTATTGTTTTTATTATTATCAATTTTTGGCCTCACTGCGTGACATGCAAGATCTTAGTTCCCCAACCAGAGATTGAACCAGTGCCCCCTACAGTGGGAGCATGGAGTCCTAACCACTGGACCGCCAGGGAATTCCCAAACTGGTTTTATTGTAATCAGCATCTATTTGCATCTTGCTTTTTCTCATCTTCTGATAATCTCTGATTTTTATTTAGTTTTGACCATTTGCCTTTAATATTACTGATATGGTTGGATTAAAACCTTTTTTACTTGTTTTCTATTCCATTCTTTCTTTGTTCCCTTTTTTCTACATGCTTTTGGATTATTTTTAAATTTCCATTTTATTAAGCTCCATTATTGAATTATTTTTACATTTTAGAAATACTTTTCTCATGTCATACCATTGATAATATACGTCTCTAGGTAATTGCCATCTGCCTACGTGAAATATTATACCTCTTAATGTGTAGGGTTAAGAACCTTACAACAGCATTCTTTCAATTCTACCTTCCCAGGCTTTGAGCTATTGTTGCTGCAGATTTTACTTTTATATATTCTATGAACACACAGTAAATTTGTACTGTTTTTACTTTAGACAGTCACTTTTCTTTTAATGCCATTAAAAATGAGAAGACTGTTTTCTATTTACTTTCATTTTAACTGTTTCCAGAGATCTTTAATTCTTTGTGTAAATCTCAGTTTCTGTCTTATATCATATTCTTTCTGCCTGAAGAACTTTCTTTTACATTTTATAATGCATGAGTGCAGGTAATTAATTGTCTCATCTTTTCTTTGTCTGGAAATAGTCTTTAATTTGGCATCCTTTTTGAAGGATATTTTCATTTTCTGTAGAATTCTCAGTTGCAAGTTTTTTGTTTTTCTTGTTTGTTTTGGGGTTTTTTTCCCTTTCAACATGTCTTCTTGTTCTCGTACTTTCTGACTGAGAAATCTTTTTCAATTTTACCTTTGTTCCTCTGTACGTAATGTGGTCTTTTTCTCTGGTTGTTTTTAAGATTTTCTTTCTCTTTTTGGTTTTCAACATATTGTATATATGTCTATTTAAAAACTATATTTATCTTGCTTAGAAATCTCTGAGCTGTTGGGATCTGTGCATTTGATATCCCTCATTACTTTTGGAAAATTCTTGACCGGTATCTCTTTAAATCTTTATTGTTGTGTTCTCTCTCTTGTCTTCTAGGATTTCAGTTGCTTTACGTTAGACCATTTGATATCATATGATAGCCCTTGGATGCTCTCATCTTTCTTTTTTTGTGGCTGTGTTCGGTCTTCGTTGCTGTGTGCTGGCTTTCTCTAGTTGTGGCGAGCGGGGGCTACTCTTCGTTGCATTGTGCGCAGGCTTCTCATTGTGGCTTCTTGTGTTGAGGAGCACAGGCTCTAGGTGAGGCTTCAGTAGTAGTGGCTCGCAGGCTGTAGAGTGCAGGCTCAGTAGTTGTGGCGCACGGGCTTTGTTGCTCCACGGCATGTGGGATCTTCCTGGACCAGGGCTCGAACCTGTGTCACCTGCATTGGCAGGTGGATTCTTAACCACTGAGCCACCAGGGAAGCCCCTCTCATCTGTTTTGTTCACTCTCTTTCTCCTTGTGTTTCAGTTTAGATAATTTCTATTGACCTGTCTTCACATTAGCTGACCTTTTTCTTCAGCCACACGTCATGTCTATGGAAGTGATGGTTGAGGGCATTCTTCATTTCTGTTTCTGTGTATTTGTTTCTAGCATTTCCAATTGACTCTTCTTATAGTTTTCATATCTGCACCAAAATTCAGTATCTGTTCACGCATGTTGAACACCTTTCTTGCTGGACCCTTTAATACGTTTATTATAGTGATTTTAAATTCACTATGTTGTGGCCCAGAATACGGGTTATCTCTTGTTCTGTCTGGTTCTGCCAGTTTCTTTTTCTCTTATCAATGGGTTGTTTTGTCCTTGCTTTTTTGTATATCTCATAATTTTTCATTGAATAGTGGACATCATGTATAGAATGGTAGAGCGTAAGGTAACTAGAGGTAACTAGTATTTATGCTTGGAAATGGGTCCACTATTCTTCTGCTGAGCTGTTACTGTAGGGTGTTAGTCAGTCTACTCAGAGGTGAGCTGGGTTTGGGTTTTGTTGTTGCTATGGGTTCAGGTTTTGTTGTTGCTATGGGTTCATTCACTGTACCCCTGGCTTCATGTTCTTCTAGCATTATCTTGTTTAGTGTGAGATCTCATTTGCCAGTGGATTTTTCTTAATGTTCCTGTTCCTCCCTCAGCAATAGATCTTCTCTACCTATATTTTAGAGGGGTCTTCTCTCTATTCTTGCCGCTCCCACAGTGGTGGGCTGTTGTTGCTTGTTATCTGGGTTTTGCTACTGAGGTGGGAGAGCTATTCTTTGTTTTTAGTGGAGAATCATGGAGTCATGGAGAATGACTGATATGGTACAAATTCTCCTTGCACCTGAAGTTTCCAGAGGTTCTATATTTTCAAGGCCTACACTTGAACTTTAGGAATTTATTTAAAGTTTTAACTGGGTTGTTTTACCCACTTATATTGCAGCCCTGACTTTCTTCTGTTCTTACTAGTAAGCCTATGTTCATATTCCCTCGCTCCTTAAAGACACCTGTCTTTTCTTAAGCTTTACACTGGTTGAATATCATGTGACATCAGTTCTCTAGGTTTAAAAATTCAGGATTTATAGTGTATCCAGCTTTTTCTAGTTGATAGAGTAGAAGTAATCCTCTTTTCACATTTCTACATCCCAGGCAGAAGCCAGAGGTTAGTGTAAGCTTTTAAGGAAAAGTTTTTAGCATTTTTCGCATGTATTCATACAAAAATGGATGTTGAAACATTTTGATCTTGATTATTTTGATATTTATTCTGATAAAAAATAGAGCTTGGCTCATGAAGCTCTGAGCCCAGCTGTACAGTTTCAAAAAGGAGACAACTGTACAGGCTACAGAAGGTGATTCCACATGAAAAATCAAGTCTTGGGGCAGTGACTTGTCCCCATAGCCACTGGGGTAATCTGCCCCCTATTTACTGCCAAATTATGGACATAATGAGTCACAGGCACATTGCTAAATATATCAACAGTCCTGCAAAGTGTTTCAGGGGCACATCCATCAGTTATGGTCATGAGAAAGGTCATAATAGTACAGGCTTTCATCATAATTCAGCTCTCCCTCCCCAGTTTGCCTTGGGTGTGTTGAAATACTATGATTATTCAGTTAGAAGCAGTGTTCATTTTTGAAGACAACTTACTGGAAATGAATAAAGTATCTGAGGGAGGCCATCCCATTTAAAGGCCCACTTCCTCATTCAAAAGCTTTTTGTGTAATAAAAGTATCTCAAAAACTCTTCTGTGAAATTCACCAACCTCATTCCTTCTAAACCATTGGTTAGAATCCACAACTTCAGCTGAAAAAAAGATTAGCTGTAGACTTGGATGCGAGCCATTTTCACTGAATTCCCTTCTCATACACTTCTGTTAATAACAAAAGCATTGTTAATAGCACTGCTGTGTCCCGTCTTTCCAGCTTGGTGGGTATTTCTGAAACTGTAACCCTGGCGGCATCTGACAATCCATAAAGTCGTCTGACATTTTAATGTGGCTATAAGATAGGGTGGAATCATATAGAAACCTACCCCCCCAATTAGTCTTGGATAAAAGAAAATTCTTCTAAGTCCCTTTACTTTGAATAGTGTTCTCTTCCTACCGAAAACAATGATCCTGGCAATTTTCCACAGCCTATATAACTAAAATCAGACAACAGGGATCAGGAAATCAGAAAACATTTCAAAATTAAATATTGAAAGATCTTCTAAAGCCAATACTTGCAATCTAGCGTTTTTTAGTTTTATTATCCTCTTGATAAACTAATTGAAGGCAGTTCATGCCTTCCTTTGCTAACTTTTAGTCCAAAATCGTATGGATTTGTCAAACCTCAGGAGATTATTCGTCCAAGTGGTTCAATTCAGTAACCTGTTTCCATGTTTTATCCACATTACGGCAGATCAATTTCCCCCTGAAGATTAAGGGTCCTATTTTCCATGTGCTATTTAGATAAAGAATTCCAAAAAGAAGTCACGTTTCTTCCTTGCCTGCTTATGATTTGAAACTTGTACATTTTCCCCTCCAGTTAATTTGGAGGGAATTTCTTTTTGCTCTTTGTTTTGTTTTGTTTTTTTACAGTACTTCGTCACTTATCGCTACTCATTCTTTATGTATTTATGCTAGCCTTGAGTAGCGAGGTTCTTAAACTTCTAAGTTTATGATCGCCCACAGCTCTGGGAAGGTCTGGAGCCACATCACAAGTCTTCTGACCCAAAAGTAGAGCACATTTACTTTGGATGAAGAGCAACATTAGTGAAGACCAAGCCATTTGGATATATTTTTGTTTGTACTAAAACTAAATTAATCAAACTAGGAAAAATTGCCTAGCAACATCTGACATTAAAAGGATTCCATAACAAAAACTAAACCACATGGAGGATAAGATAGAAGACAGCCCAGGCCTCATCTAGATAAGAGTCACAGTCTGTACATGGAGCTATCTTTACCCCTAAAGAGAGAAGGTAGAAAAGAAATTAGATACAGAGGGAGAACTAAGTTAATGTAAGCTAGAATCTACTAGATTTCTTTTCCTGCACTAGGAGCATTATAAACATTTCATTTAATTCTCATGAAACCAATTATCTCTATTTTACAGAGAAGCAGAGCCATTAGTTAAAGGCCAGTCAATTCCTGAAGCCCAACATCTTTTTAGATTCTTGCTAGATTCTTATCCCTTGTAGGAACCTAGACAAATTAACTATCTTCAAATTGTAGCCAGAAAGTAGTATATTTGGAAATATATATTTTTATAGGTTTGGAGTAGTTACCCAGAAAGTCAACTGGAATGTTCAATTTTTCAGTTTATAGTTGGCCAAATTCTTTTTATTGAAACAGACGCATAGGTGGTGGGCTATATTTAGGTAGACTTTCACAGAGGCAGCACTGATGGGCAAAGCTGGCCATGGCTACTGTCACTTAGTGGGAGGGTGATTATGTTAAGTGAGGCTCAAGAAATGATGATTAGTTTTGGGGTTGGAGAGTCTTGCCAAAAATAAACTTTAAATCTTGTAAATAACAAAATTCAAGTTACTTTCTTTGTACTAAAAAAAAAAACATAAGAGAGATTAAAGTTGTAGCAGAGGAAAGAAGATCGCAGCTGAAAATAAATGAAAGAATTTTTAAGATGGATCGTTCTAACAGGGTGGGTGATGAGGGACACACCGTGGATTAACATGAAGGCATGTTTCAGTAGTAGATGGAAATTCAGCAAAGGTCAATACTTGGTGGCATAGATGACTTGTTTCTGGGTTATCTGATTTATAAGACGTTGGTTTCTTTTCCACAATTGGTGAGGCCATGGGGGAAAGTACACATCCAGTAAAAAAAAAAAAAAATGGAGATTTTTGTGAGAGTTTTGCACTGCTAGGTAACCCGCATACTCAATATTTGTCATTTTGTTTGTTAATGGATCCTTTGTGGTTTTGCGTCAAGAATGATTTGACAAGCTGTGTGGTCAGTTCTATATAACAACATTCCTGATAATGCTAGTGGAATGTGAGGAAAATACGCCAGGAAAGAAAGGAATGACCTTTTCAGGGGTTTCTGAACCTTTGGCTATGATTGGTTTTCAACATGTGATCAACCATCTTGTGATTTGCGGTTTAGATATTTACGTGGCTTTCTTGGTCAGTTACATTTTTGGAGTGTTTTTTCTTTTCTTTCCCTTGTGTGCTGTAATCTAAGCCACTCAGCACGCTAAAGATTTTTACCTCGCCAGTTTCAAGGTATACAAGACTCAGAACAAATTAAGAAGGCGTAGGCAGCCTGATAAATCACAGCCTTCTCAGTACGCTTGGTTCTTCTCCACCTCCCCAGACCTCTCTCCTAACAGACTATTGTGTTGTCTTTAGAGTGCACAAAACCAGGCTTCTCTTCGAAGTCTTTATCCATCTCCATGTGCTGTGAAGAAGGTCATGTTATGCAGGCCAGAAGGAAAACTTAGAATGAGATAGAAGCGGGATCTTAGACGTGCTTAATGAGTTTAATTGTATTCTTCAAACTTGGCAGAGAAAAATTTTGTCTCTCTTGGCAGAAGGGGAGAACATTCTCTCTGTTCAACTTCATACTGAATTCATCAAGAATGAAAAAACTAATGAACTGGCTCCCCTGAGAATCACTTGGCCTAACTTCTAACAGTATTATGAAAAAAATCTATTCTTTCTACTGAATCTCCTCAGCTTCAGTCTTTCTTGCTTCACCCCTCTTTGCACTTTGTCTCCCCTGAAACACAAACCCAAAGGCATATCCCTCATAGATAAAACATGCCACCCTGGCTCAGGGGGCTCGGGGACACAATTCTCCCCTTTCTGTGTTGCTCAGAGCTGTCTACACGTACTTCTGGCAAGCTTCCTAGATGCTTTGTTAGGAATTAGCTTCAAGGAGTCTAATTCTCACATCTACTCTAAGACCATTATTTAGGAATCTTCAAATCAGGAGAAATATAATAGGTATGACCTTCTAGCATGTTTTCTAAAAATTACACAGGATCTAAAACATATATATTATCCTCTTGGGTAAAAAGTACTTTTATATGGATTATAAGTAAAAGCAGTTTTCTGTAATCAGAGATCCAGAAGAGTTTTCTTTTTAAAAAGGACAAAACGACGTTGGAAAATGTTTAGTAATGCAGTCTAAGAATCCCGAAGTTCATTTCTCCCACTCTGTCTATCTATCTATCTATCTGTCTGTCTGTCTATCTTGTGATCATAACACAACATAAGATCTACCCTCTTACTAAATTTTTAAGTATATAATACAGTATTGATAACTATAGGCACTATGCTGTACAGTTGATCTCTAGGACTTATCTTGTATAAACAAAACGTTGTACCATTTTACGATTACTTTCCTATTTCTCCCTCCCTCCAGCCCCTGACAACCACCATTCTGCTCTCTGCTATGTGAACTTGATTATTTTAGGTTCCACATATAAGTGGTATCATGTATTGATAGTATTTGTTCTTCTGTGTCTGTCTTATTCTACTTAGCATAATGTCTCCCAGGCTCATCCGTGTTGTCACAAATGGCAGAATTTCCTTCTTTATAAAGGCTGAATAAACATAGACATTGTATCTATATACCACATTTTCTTTTTCCATTCATGCCTCAGTGGACATTAGGTTGCTTCCATGTCTTGGCTATCATGAGTAATCTACAAACATGGGAGTATAGATCTCTCTTCAGGGCCCTGATTTCAGTTCTTTTGGATATATATGCAGAAGTGGAATTGCTGGATTGTATAATAGTCCTATTTTTAATTTACTGCGGAACCTCCATAGTGATCTCCATAGTGGCTGCACCAATTTGCATTCCCACCAGCAGTGCACTACGGTTCCCTTTTACCACATCCTGGGTTCTGAAGCTTACTCAGAGGAAAGTATCATCACAGCTTAGTATGTCGTTGATTTCAGTAGAAACTTGGATATTTTGGAGTAAATACTTAATATGTGGAAAATATTTTTGAAGCTTACGTTTAGATAGAATCTTTGGATACAGTGGTTGATTTCTAGTGAATCACTCTGAGAAAGACTTATTTACGGCGGGACTAGCGTTTGCCCAGGCAGGGTAGAACTGGAAAGCAGGTAAAGTTGGTCGCGTCCCTGACTGCTTCTTTGTGCACACTTTTGCTTCCCGTTCTCAGTAGTGCATCTTCCTCCCCCTCAGTAATCTAACATCTTCACACACTGAAATGCCATAGGGAAGGTGTAGGATAGCGTGATCCCATCAGTATAACTGTGGGGACCAAGGATCTTCTCCAAGTCAGGATCTGGACCGTTCTCATTCAAATGGCCTCATTACCGACTAAAGATTTCTCCGGAAATATGTGTGTGTGTGTGTGTGTCTGTCTGAGTCAGCATGTTTGTGTACACATGTGTTTGCACCAAACAGAACTGAGGCATGGGAAATGGGGGAACATGGAATGATGCCTGTGACTTTCAGACCCTAATGTTTCATAAGCGACTACTGCTTATTTTCTTTCCACATTCTTTACACACAGACACCCCTAGAGAGGAGACTGGTTAAGCACAGTACCACAGGAATGTTGGTTTTCTGCTTACTTGTTCCACATGGCCTAGGGGCTAAAATTCCACCTGGAAACCTAAACTTTCCAACAACACTGAGCACCTAGGCCAACGGCTTGGCTTGGGGAGGAGGACGTGTCCCAAAGGGAAGACCCATTCTCCCAGTCTGCAGACCTTCCTTAATCCCTGCAGCAGAGGACTCAGTGTATTGAGAGGAAGGAAAGTCCCCTTTTGGAAGATGTTTCAATAATGACATTGCATTCCTTAGCCATTGACTGTCCTTTGTTTTGGAAGCAGACACGCTGTCATATTTATGCTGGAGGCCCATTTAGTGGTGCTTATAAACGCTACCCATTTTGTTTCTTACAATAAAAGGAATAAAAGTTCAACTCAGAAAATTTAGATAACACCAAAGAATGAAAAAAAGAGACCCCTATAATCTCACCAGCCAGAGATAATTTTTATTAATATTTTGCCTATGCTTCCAGTTCTAAAACAAAAAGAAAAGGTGTCTGTATGTGGCAGGGGGAGAGGGAGAGGGGAGCATATTTGTCATAGTGCTTTGTAGCCTCCTTCTTTCATCTTTTAGCTCATTGTGGACATTTTCCCATGACAATAAATATTCCTGTATAACAGGGATTCCCAACCAGGGGCAGTTTTCACCCCCGAGGATATTTGGTAACATGTGGAAACAATTTTTGCTTCTGGCAACTACTGGGTAGAAGCTTGGGTTGCTGCTCCACGTCTTACAGCTCACAGGACAGCCTCACAACAAAGATTATGTGGTCCAAAATGTCAATGATGCCGAGGTTTAGAAACCCTCTTTTATAACATTATTTTAGATAGCTACCTATTATTCTCTCCTAAGCTAGAATTATCCATTGCTCCATTGTTGGAAATTTAGATTGTTTCCACATTTTTTGCTATTATAAACAAACTGTTGAATATTCATGGTCACACACATTTGTGTATACTTCTGCTTAGACTGAACTAGTAAAGACTCTTAGACATGAAAATTGGTGGATCCAAGGAAATGAACTTTCTGAGCCCTTAATCACTGTTCTCGGGTTTTTCTGTGGAAAGGTGATCTCAACTAATAGCCCCGTGTGTATGCTAGCCCTGTCTTGATGCCTTCGTTACTTAGTAAAATCCACCTTCTTAGAATGTCTCATGGTTGATTTGAAGGGATTTTTTTTAGCTTTTGCTCAGTTCATACAAGATCCATCAGAGAAGGGTAGGAAAAGTAACATCTGTGTGGCCCTGGCTTCACTCTGACCATTCCCAGGGAGTTCTGGGGAACAAAGAAGATAAGGGTGGAGGTTTGTGATGCTCTCATTAATTCCTGATCTACCCTTTGATGAAAGGGAATGAGTGTCTAAACCTTGCCGTGGCCAGTGGGCAGAAAGAAAAATGGTTTGATCAGAACTGACATCAGAGCAAAACCTAAACTGGCGGTGTGGAATGACCCGTGTCAGCTGCTTGACATAGAGCCCAGCGCAATATGTGCTCTGTACGTTTTGGCTACCATCACCACTGTAGACTTAGAAAAGTCAGGTCCCGCAGCTTACCAAAACTTTCTCTGTTAGGTCCTATGGCGAGTCCACTGTGGACTTCCCTCCGTTACTTCCTTGGTCATTGATGACCCTTTTAGGCATGACCACTTTCTTTGGTCAGAGCCTGTACTGCTAAGTTCAGGTTCAAATCACTGATAGGTGCAACTGAGCTTGAAAAATGTTGCTCACAAGACAAAACGTCCAATTTTTAAAAAAGACATTGTCCAATGACAGAATAGCACATATATATATATATGTGTATATGTGTTTCTACTTCACAGTTGTCATTTTAAAATTCTTTCCTCAGATTATTAATTTGTATTGTACTTTGTTTTTCTTTAACATTTCTCTTCGTTAGCGACTAGGTGTAGGTGTATCACATCTGTGTTGACTGAAAATTCATTTTGATGTTAAACTTTTTACACAGTATTTTTTAAAGTGTCCCTTGACACGTGCTCAGATGTCTGTAAAACATCTTTTTCATTGCTTGGAGGGGTACATGCATGCTTCCAATTTCCACTAAACTCAAAACGCCTTGAGAGAATGCTTCATGCCTTTTCATTTCTCTACCCAGAGCCCAGCACTGTGCCTGATGTATCATAGATGCTCCACACATGCTGCTGAAACAACTGAGTGTGATACATTCCCCAGCATCTGTTACATCACACCTTATAAAGGGTTAAGTAAAATGAAGAAAAATAGTTTTTTACTTTTCTTTAGCTTATTGAACCTTTCAATTTTCTTTTCTTCTTTCCTCCCTCCCTCCTTCCCTTCCCTTCCTTCCTTCCTTCCTTCCTTCCTTCTTTATTTCAAAAAATCATTGTTATATTTCTGGGGCTAGGCAGGCAGTGGAATGTAGAAAAATAAAAAGACAAACTGAACCCTTGCCTGTCGTAGGTTTAATCAGTTGTGTTTAAGTTTGACCTCCAGTATCCTTTTAAAGATACTATTAAATAGGAGGTACGGTATTTCAGTGTTTTTCCTTAAAGGATGAGAAATCACTGACCACACACAGGCAATTTTTTCTCAGTGCTCTGTTGTAAAGTAGATTGCTATCACTGTTCTCAGAAAATGAAAAGCCAGTCTAATTCCAAGAGTTCAAGCTGTTATCAGAAATATTGCATTGCCTAATCTTGCACGATAAACAACAAGTTTCACTTTGCATTGCAGAGACTCTGGGGAGAGTGTTGTCATTTCCTTGAAGCAGTTCTTCTGGAGATTATAGTAGTATTTGCCTGTCACCAGAAAATTTGTCAATTGCTATTGGCATCCCTGAGAGACAGTATATTAACACTGGGATCTTGTACCTCACCAAATCCTCTATCCATTGTCTAAAAGCAAAGTATGTGAAAACCATGCTGGCACAAGATAAGCACTGTGCAATTGTTAGCTCTGTAGGGTGATAGCAGGCACACGTGTCTTGCTCTTATGAAGGGAATGCATTCACATTTTGCCATCAGGGACCATATTGGCCATAGCTTCTGTAGGCACACTTTATCAGATTCCTTAGATTCCTTTCTGTTCCTAGTGTGTGTATAATTTTTTGAAATCATGGATACTACTAAATTGCATCTAATGCTTTTTCTGTACCTATTGGAATGAGTATATGATTCCCCTCCTATAATGTGTTAAAGTGTTGAATCATTGATTTTCTTATATTATGTTAACCTTCCATTTCAACCCAAATCGATCATGATGGCTTTTATATTCACTGCTGGATTTGGTCTGCTAGTATTTTATTTTGGTGCCTCTATGTTCAAGAGTGAGTTTGGCCTCTAAGTTTTCTTTCACTTACAGACCTTCTCTGGTTTTGGTCTCAAAAGTTTTACTAGTTTCAGAAAATGAATTGGGTAGTGTTCTTTGTTTTTCTGTTTTCTGGATTAATGTTTGTAGGATTCTCATATATGGACCTTAAAATGATGGGTAGACCTTGTCTGTCAAGTCATTTAGTATTCGTGTTTTCCTTTAGGGATGATTATAAACTATTGATTAATTTTATTATCTTTAGTGTTTCAGTATTTTTAGTATTTCTCCTTGAATCAATTTTGTTAAATTATTTTTTTAAAAATTATTCATTTTAGCTAAGTTTTCAAATTTAGTGATATAAGGTTGTTCAGAATATCCTCTTAATAACCTTTTAATTGCTCTCATTATGCCTCCCTTTTAATTTCTAATGTTTGTGAATTTTCCTGTTTTTTGATCAATCTTGCTAATGTTTTTATTTATTAGCAGATTAAAAAAAAACTTAAACTTTTGTTTACCTCTGTTGTATCTTTGTTTTCTATTTAATTTTTATTTATTTCTGTTCCTCTTTACTACTTTTGTTGGCTGTCGTCTGTTATGTCAAGTTTTTGCTTAGTTTATTACTTTTCTGGTTTTATGTTATGAAAAATTCTTAAGGCAATCAGTGTCTAAGTACTGCTTTAGCTATGTTGTACAAGTTTTGATATGTGTAACTATATTTCATTATCTTTCAGTTCTTTTCCATTATGATTTTTATTTATTTTTTATTTATTGGAAGAATGTTTTTAATTTCCAAATATGTCATAGTTTTCTAATTATCTCTGAATATTGTATTGAAGTCAGGTTATGTGATTTGCATGATGTAAATCCTTGAAGGTTTTTTTTTTTTGCGGTACCCGGGCCTCTCACTGCTGTGGCCTCTCCCGTTGCGGAGCACAGGCTCCGGACGCGCAGGCTCAGTGGCCATGGCTCACGGGCGCAGCCGCTCCGCGGCATGTGGAATCTTCCCGGGACACGAACCTGTCCCCTGCACTGGCAGGCGGACTCTCAACCACTGCGCCACCAGGGAAGCCCCTTGAAGGTTTTTTTGAGGCATGCTTTCTAGCAACTTTTATATTTTTTCTTTATGCATAAAAATTTTATTAGGTATAATGGATTTTATATGTCCATTAGTTTAAAATAAGTAAATACACTGTTCGCATATTCTGTGGTCTTACTGATATTTTGTCTGCTTAACCTATTAGTTACTAAGGATATTTTTAAACTTACCATTGTGGTGATGGGCTTATTACCATTTTGCAGTTCTGTAGATTCTTGCTTTATGTATTTTGATCTGTATTGTTAGTTACATACAAATTTAGAACTTTTGCATCTGCCTGGTGATTTAAACCTTTTATTATTATAGCATGACCAGATCTATTTCTAGTAATGTTTTATCATAAACTGTGTTTTATCTTACATCAATTTAGCTAATCCACCTTTCTTTTGGCTTATGTTTGCCTGATATATCTTATTCTTTTGTTTTTCTTTCAGAGCTCACCTTATCTTTTTTTTAAGGGCACAGTTCGATGATTTTAGGAAATGTATAGGGTTGTATATCCATAACTACAGTCTGGTTATAGAACATTTCCATATCCCCAGAGAGTTTCCTCAGGACAATTTGCATTTAATTTCTTCACCTATCTCTAGTCCACAATTATTCTGCCTTTTCTCTGTATAAATTAGCCTTTTGGGCATTTCATAAATCCAGTCATATTCAGTCTTTTGCATCTGGTTTCTTCAGCTCAGCATAATTTTTTGACATTCATCCATTTTGCAGCATGTTCACTTCTTTTCATTGCTGAATATTATTCCATCTCTGGCTATGTTTAAGATTTTCTTCTTTGCTTCAGTGTTCTATGATGTTTATCCTGCTTATAATTCACTGGGATTCCTAAATGTAAAAATCCAACAATTCTGCAAAATTCTCAGTCATCCTCTTTTTGAATGATAACTTCCACCCTATTCTCTCATTTTCCTATTACTGAAACTGTTATACATAGATATTAGGTCTTTTCATTTTATCCCTCACGTTCTTTAACTTCTGACCATACTTTCTATCTCATTCTATATTCTGGACAATTTCTTCAGGTTTTTCTTTCAGTTTAATTGTGTTCTCATCTTTCATTTCTAATTTGTTGTTTAACCTATACATTGAGTTTTTATATCTAAATATATATTTTTTTATTTCTAGGAATTTTATGTATTAGAACTATCTGGTTATGCTTTTCTTATTTATACGTTATTTCTATAGACATATAAAACACACTTTATATTTGTTATCAGATAATTCCAATGTCTAAAACTTTTGCAAATCTGAATCTGCTATATTTTTTCTAATCACTGTCTCTCATGCTGCCCCATTTCCTTGCATGCATTGTGATTTTTGACTTTGGAGTCATGATCCTTGATTTAATGGATTCTTTGAGGTCTGATTGCAAGTGTATTGCTTCAGAGCATGTTTGCTTTTGTTTCTTCTTAGTATGTTTGGTTTCTAATTCACTCAAGTGGTGCAGCTAGGTAACTGTAGGGGGAAATGATATTACCACTACCATTCATGAATTTTGTTTCTTCTTCTGTCATTTTCGTGTTATGTAAACACAGACTAAGAAAGCCAATTTTTCCCTTTTCTAAACTTTGTTCACTTTTTCACTTCTTACTTAAAGTTCTTAGTTACCAGAAAGAAAAAATTAGAGATTTTAAGCCAACTAAGGGGGTTTGAGGCCAAGTGTGTAATGGTAAATGCCTTACATAACCAGTTCTGAGTATCTTTAACTAAAGGCTAAAACTTGATGATGAGCTAATGAAGCAGGCACTTGTCTCTCTACAGGGCATGGTAATGACTCTGCAGTGTCCTCTCTTTGTATCCTGCATGTTGTAATGGATGATGTCATCAGAAAATCATCTTTTTCTGCAAGGAGAGATATTAGCCCTTGGATGTTACTCAACCCACAAGCTAATTAAATCCTCATTTTTCTGTCTCTTTTCTTCTCTTTCCAAGATTGTGTAAATCATTTAAATATAATATATACATATTTTTTAGGTCTTATTGTTACAGACATCATATGACCAAGTGGTTTCTTCTACCCACTTGCTCATATATAGAAAAAGCAGTATTTTATACATGAATTGTAAATGACATTCTACAGTGTAAAGATTCAGGAGGACAGCATTAAATCTGAGTCATATACACATTTCCTATTAATTGCTGCCGCAAGACATGTATTTCAGTACTTTTCCAGTGCGTTTTTGGGTGTCCTCAGGAGGAAAAGTTTTCTATGCTTAAGATGCTAATCTGTAGATTAGGGACTAGTAAAATTAGTACTTTGAAAGCCAGTGCTGTCATATATTATAGTAGTGATTTTAAAAAGAATAATGTAAGTGATTCTCTTCATCTAAAATCTTTCTTCCAAATAATGTTAAGTTATTTTCATGAATATGGGGATTTTTCTTCCTGGCCCATTGTGAGTATTTAATAACCTTTATAGTGTGAAGGGAATGAATGTTCTACTTTTGATCTGGGAAATCACGTTATGTATCTTATATGACGCCACAATTTTAGAGACAAAGCTTCAAATTCTGTGGTCTCAGGAAAAATATTTTGTAATTCAAACAGTTACTCTTCACAACATTTGTAGTAGTAGGTTGTGGGGTTGGGGGAACCCTGCCTGTATGGCATCCCAAACTAGTACTGAGGCTCTATGTAGAGCTTGGATGTAGTCCCAGTCCAAAGTGTTTTCCTCCAGACCAAAAGAATAGCTAACTTTTTTTTTTTTTTTTTTTGTGGTACACAGGCCTCTCACTGTTGTGGCCTCTCCCGTTGTGGAGCACAGGCTCAGAGGCCGTGGCTCACGGGCCCAGCCGCTCTGCGGCATGTGGGATCTTCCCGGACCAGGGCACGAACCCGCGTCCCCTGCATCGGCAGGTGGACTCTCAACCACTGCGCCACCAGGGAAGCCCAAGAATAGCTAACTTTGAATACGTGTTCTAATTTATCCATCGGCCTGATATAAAAAAGGAACAAATCTTTCAAATTCTTAAAGCAGTCTGTTTTGTTTCATCTTTTTTTAAGCAGATGATCCTTGAACACCAGCACAAATGTTTCCTTGAGCATATCGAATCTCACTCTACATAACAGGGTACCTGGTGAAAGGAAATTTAATTTTTTTTAACCCATTTATCAGTGTATTTGCTATCTTTTGGCGGGGGTAGGATAGAATGTGTTAGTCACAGGCAGTTTCAATTACTGGAAGTGAAAATGTCAGAGGCCAAACCATCTTGGGTTGGAGACAGTCACCAGGATTGACACTTTATTTATATTAATGTAGCCAGGCATCCACCACCAACCCAAGATCTAAAATAAAACTGTGAAGTAATCTGTCTGGATGCAGATACTTCGCCCTGGTATGTTATGTTTACAGTTTAATAATGTGAATGAAGGTGAAGGTAGTTTGGCTATGACTTAAATAGGGAGAAGAAATGGTTTTCCGAAAAGGAGATTGTATTAGATTGTAATGGACAGAGGGTTATCTAATGGATTAAGCAATACCTTGGAGAACATACTGTACCACCTTTGACTGGGCAGGTTCCTCCACTGAGTCTTGTAGTTCTGCAGCTGTATCTATCCATGATAATCAACCGATTTATTACGTTATTTTTTCAAATCTCTGTCCATAGTAACATACCCACTTTTTATATGACTCTCCCTCACCTCTGCCCCAAAACTCCATTTCTTGTTTTCAGTATCCTCTGTCTCTTTGAAGATATCTCATGTGTTTACTTTCAAATCTTGTTTTTGGTTTATTAATTCTTGTTTAATAAACACTATACATAATTCTTCCTTTAATGATTGTGCTCCTAAGTTGCTCAGTGTTGCTCTTCCCTTTAAATTAATATTTCCCAGAGCTCTTTAGCTACCTCAGATAGTAATGTGTGAGGAGAACCTCTCAATGAGCTTAGTTGGTGGGGTGGTGGTGGTTGTTATTTTTCCCTAGGAGAGCTTTTAAAGAGGGCTTGGGATGGGAATTGGGATCGGGGAGAAGGACAAAGTGGATGGATGGGAGGAGAAAATGCTCAGGGTGAACAGATTTGCTTAATTCATGTTGTTAACACTTCACCTCTCAGGCCAATCAGAGCTGTGCCCTAAATCATACTCTGCCACCTCCACTGGGCACTGGACAGGCTCCTGCTTTCCTACCTCATGGTGGTGATGGGTAGGGCAGTCTGCCCAGGGAAGTAGAGGAGAGGGAGAAGTGCACACAATAATCCTTCTTCACCCCATCCACTGCATCCTTGAATCTTGAGGGTTGCCTGAGTTCTAGTGGAAGAAGCTGGGAAAGTGGAAGATTGCTGGAGATAAGAGAGTGACAGCTGCTGGATGACTCAGTGGTGTGGCTGGACCTTGTGTGTGGCACGGACCAAGGAAGTGGATATTTGTGCAACACACATCATTACTTCTTGGTCTTTGCTATCAGTAAATTGGTTCTTGAAAGCACTTCCTCCCCTGTTCCTCTGTTTCATTACTCTTACCTGAATGGCATAATTCATCCTGCATGGGGTGAAAAAATAATTACAGAAATCTTTCCTTGGACCCTCACCTTCATTGTCCTGTGCTTCACAGGGGGTTATATAATTACTAGTGGGTCTTTTGTGTTTCATCATTTATGCTCCTGTCTGATGAGTAATACATTTTATTTTTTAGGCAGTCTGATGTGGCAGTTGTATCAACAGGCAGTTATAAAAACCAAGTGTCCGTAAATCTTTTTGATAAATATTTGTGAAGTTTCAGAATCCTCACGTCTGATCAGCATAAGTCAGCCTTCAAGACAGTCTCCTTGGAAAGCCACTTGGAGACACACAGCACATTCTGGCCATGGGAACTTCCTCCTTGGGGTGAAGGGTAGGGAACTCAGAAGAGCCTTCAGCAAAGATAAATTATTAGCTTTCACAGAAGGCAGACACTTTCAGACACTGATATTAGACTTTATTGAGAACAGGTAATAAAAGCCTTACTTTGGGGAGTGGGAAGGTTTAGGGGATCAAAAGTCTGGTTTAAGTCTGGCTAAACGAACTTCTAGAAAAGGAGTTTGCTCTCATATTCTCATAGACTAGAGGCAACATTCTATATAAAGTAGTATTGCGAGGAAGATAAATTTAAATGAAGGGTATATAAATTAAAAACTATAAGTATGCAAAATAAATATGCTTTAGAATAACTGTAACCTTTGGGATATTTTACTGAATTTTGAACATGGACAAAAATCTCTCTCTTTTTTATTTAAGCCTTCCCTTAAACTAGTTGACAGATGAGGTAAAAAGAAAAGATAGTAGAAAGTAAAATCCTGACTGAGCCAACTATATGAGCTGGACTCTGTAGTATAAAATTAAAAATAGCTTTATTTTTCTTCTACCATTTTTGAAAACTTCTTTGTCAGATATTCGTTCCTTTCTCACACCTAGAAGATAATTTCTGGTCACTTTCAGTTTCATTTTTATGGTATTAAAAGTGCAGTCTAAACTGAACTTCTCATATCCAGTTTAATGCCTTTAACTTTCTCTTAGTCTGGACCCAGAAGGTTGGGAAGGGATGCAGTGAATCTCCTGTCTTTCTTACTTCATATCTTCCTGACTTTCCATCCTTTGCCTCAGGGTTGGATGGGACAGAGGAGTTAAAGTATAAAGGGGAAAAAAGTGTTACTTACTTAACTGGTGCTGTTGGGAGATCTTAGGTGACTGTCAAGTGCTCTCTGGCATGACAGACTTCTAATGCTTGCTCTTTTTGAATACAGCAACATTATGACGTGTTTATCATGGTCATCCTGCCCCTCCCTCATCTCGGACACTGCACAGTTCCTTGCTGTGGGAGATGTTCTCTCTGGCTAAGCCATTTCATCTTGCCCTCTTTGCCTGATCTAGTGGTATGTACCACTCCACAGCTTCGCTTGAACGGGGGTCATTCAGATGTGGCAAATAAAAGGTTGTCTTGGGTAAATCTCTTTCAGGGTTACTCAACCTTGTGGACTTCTATAGTCTTCCAACTCTGGTAATTCAAGCCATTCTCAAGAAGTTGATAATCCTTTCTACTTGTAGTATCTTGAGACAGGATCACAAGTTTCTACAGCTCAGGAAGCATGAGGGCAGCAGTCTCCCTTTATACACTCAAATGCCATCAAATGCATAATCTATGTGTGTGAAACAAGGCATAGACAAACCAACTGGAGACACTGAAATCGTTTTAGTACAGTGTGAATCCCAAGTGGTGATATTAAGTTTTCACTGGATAAATATGGATGGAATGGGAGTGCAGGAAATTAAGATGACTAATCATTTCATGAAAATTAGTTTTGTAGACAAATGGCTGTGTTTTAAAACTCAACTGAATATGGGGTAAGGTCCGCCTTCTATGTGGTACTACACTGAAGACCACTAACCATCAGTCTAAATCCACACAGGGCTTTCTGATCCGGGAATGAGAGTGTTGCAGTTTCGAAGGAGAGTTGAGTATGTTTTTCTCTGAAAGTGCCTGTAGATGTCACTACAGTAAATGACTCTTTTATCGTTGATTTGATGGTGGGGCAAAAAAAACCCCACAAAAAAGTAAAGTAAAATACGATATTTCGTAAAGTCCATCTGTCTTGTGATATTAACAATATCGTAAGCATAGCAACACGACCACCACAATTCAGAGTTTTGCAAATTGTCCTTTCTGTTTTACAGCTGTCGTTTATCTAAACAATGAAAGTATGTTTAGCAACTCTTTCTGGTATTGTTACTTATAGATATTTGAAAAGAATGGACCCGACTTGCATAGCCTGGTCATGATACTGGTGTCCAGATTGGAGAAAAATTAAGTAAACAACATCCTTTGAAAAATTCTGTCTTAATGAGGCTTATTTATGCTTGGAACTTTTTTCTCTTTGGTAATATTACTACAAAAATAAAATTATTCCATTCAATTGATATAGTAAAAATTTTAAAATTATGTATTAAAGAGGTTTCTCACAAAGTTAAATATAGAATTATCATATGGCCCAGTAATTCCAGTCCTAGGCATAAACCTATGAGAACATATGTTTACACGAAAGACAAGTACATGGATGTTTAAGGCAGCATTATTATTAAAACAGCATTATTGGTAACCAAATGTCCATTAACTGATGAATGGATAAATAAAATGTGGTGTATCTATACAATGACATATTATTTGGCAATAAAACGGAATGTAGTATTGATACCTGCTATAACAAGGATGAACCTTGAAAACCTTGTGCTTAGTGAAATAAATCATTCAAAAAACACCAAATACTGTAGGATTTTATTAGATGAAATGTCCACAATAGGCAGGTCTATAGACACAGAAAGTAGATTCGTGGTTGCCAGGGATGGGAGTTTGGAAGAGGGGAGTATGATGGAGGGGAGATTGGAAGGTGATTGCTAATGGGTATGGGTTTTATTTGGGGGGAATGAAAATATTCTAGAATTAGATAATGATTATACAACTTTGAATATGCTAAAAAATCACTGAACTGTACAGCTCAGTTGGGTAAATTTTATGGTTATATGAATCATATCTCACAGAGAGAGAGGCAGAGGCAGAGAAAAACTGACTGCTGGGCATCATGAAATCGGTTTGAGCTTCCTTCATTAATGCTCCGCTTCCAGGAAGGGCAAGTTTCCAATTTGATCAATTCAAGCATAAAACGGTAATTCATAAGATTCCACCTTTCTCCTTTTTCTTGCAGGGATAGAGAAAAACATCTGGGACACATGTAATATACTGGGACGGAAAGAAGGATATTGTCTTTTATTAGTCACTCTGAAGAGGACCTTTTCTCTAGTGCAGCCTGATCAGTGAATACAAATGAGTCACTGCCCAAAGTAAATGAGTCCCGTTAAATTTTGGGAGGTGGAGGGATCCTAAAATAGACAGTGGACTTATCGTAAACAATAACACATCTGCAGGGTTTTGTGTGTATATGCGTTGAAATTATATGGGAAACCAATTTAAATATTTCTGTGTTTGTTTTTGTTCCTTCTGTACAGAATACAGTCATACCCAAAAAAGTCTTGATAGATCGCTCTAAAAACTGCAAATATATTTATTTTAAGGACAGTGACATTTTAGCAGAAATCGAGTTAAAATGGCTTCTGCAGTAACCTTCCCCTTCCAAACAATATGAAGAGACTACATTCAGGTCAGGATACTCCTGTCGTTGTGGAGTTTACTCCAGTGGTTTTGAGTGTAAAGTGTGTTTATGAAAACCCAATGGAGTTTTATAACTAGCAAAGTCCCAAATATGCTCCCAACTGTAACATGTGGCATTCAGTCTGCAGACTGATGTTCTGAAGTATTTTCTCATAGACCTGGGACAGTTTCTTTGTGTTTTACCAGGTGGTATTGCTCTTCTTGCACAGGATGGATTTGTATGATTCGGCTTTTGGGCATCAAAAATCAGTGAATTGGCAAATATATCTGTGGTGACATTTTATTAGTCTCATCGGACTTTATTTTTACTTCATCCTTAGCATTTTTAAAAGTACACTTAAAAGGTGTTTAAGCAATTATTTGCCTCCAAGAACAAAAGAATAAGTCCAAGAACAAAACTTCTATATAGTTAGTGACATCAAAACTTATTTAAAAATATTTACTGATTTATCAAACTTTTTGTTTCCAAAAGACTTAAGGTAGCTGTAAAGTTATTTCACTGTGTTAATATCAAAAGTGAAAATAGAAGTCATACAATAGAAAAGGTATAAAGAATAGATAAATGAACATATATGCAAAGTAATGAAGTATAAATAAAAAAGAAATATTAAATTCTGAATCTAATAATGATTTTTGATAGATTTTAACCAGACCATGTAAGATTCATTTTTACTTAACACTAAACAGTATTTCTTATTTTATTGAACTATACTTGATTTACAATGTTGTAAATCAATGTTAGTTTCAGGTGTACAGCAAAGTGATTCAGTTATACATATATACATATATCTATTCTTTTTCAGATTCTTTTCCATTATAGGTTATTACAAGATACTGAATATAGTTCCCTGTGCTATACAGTAAGTCTGACTAAACAGTACTTCTGATTTCAGATGGTAGACTTAGCACAAGCATTTCTGTCCCTTCCCTCTTGAAATCCCAGTATATGATAGTAAAGAAATGAACTCATAAAATGGAGGGAATGGGAGGAGAAATATTGTTGAAAAAGACGTCAGTAAATTTCTAGAAGATGCGAGGAAGATAAAAGTGTTGACAGATTAAAAACAAGTAAATCATAGCAGTCCAGAATACGCAGGAGGGAAGGCTATGATAAAGAGACACCTGAGCTGTGTAGCAGAACTGGAGATGACCCCAGCCGAGAGATGATGAGCAATGAAAACATGAATGAGCAGGGAAGCGAAATTGGAAGATTAATTGAAAGGGTGACAATTGAATGAAGAGTAGGATTGCAGCATCCCTTCCTTCCTGCCCTTCCACATTTCAAGACAGGTGGAACGCAGGCATTTCTAGGCAGCCTAATATACGACTTTCAGGCAAAAAGAAAGAAAAAGAAAACAATAATAACAAGAAAACCCTAAAGCCACTTTTTTAAAAGAAATCAAATGAACCGCAGGAATAAAATCAGATCTTCCAGGGTAAAGTCCTCTTCGAAGCATTTGGAAGCTCTGTCCCCACTCCAGCCTACATACCTTTACCTTTACTTCTCACCCTAATATGAAGCCTGTAAGTAGACCAGTCTGCCCATATGCTCTGAACTTTGAGTTGAGCATCATCTTTGTGTGAGAAACCTAGATTTAAAATTAGTTAAACAACAGCCTAGGACATTCATAGCTGTTATCTTAGAAAATCAGTCCAGTCCACTACTCTTACTCATCAAAAGCCAGCCAAAGATCATAAAAAATTTGAATCAAACCAGCAGCATGAAAAAACCAACTCAAAGAACATTCTCTTCAAAAGAAACACAGATAATTTAGGGAAAAGAGAACTTTAAAAGAAGTTAATTGTCATCCTCATGAAAATTTGAAAGGACATCGCCTCCAAAAATAAGAAAAGGAAACTACAAAAAGGACTAATGGAGGACACAAATAAGTTCTTTTACATTGAAGATATTATTGCAAAAATTTAATGGACAGTTTTGAAGGTGAAATTAAGAAAATCAGAGCAAGAGAAAATACCACGAAAAGAGAAAAGATGAGAAATATGGGGCTTCCCTGGTGGCGCAGTGATTGAGAGTCTGCCTGCCGATGCGGGGGACACGGGTTCGTGCCCCGGTCCGGGAAGATCCCACATGCTGCGGAGCGGCTGGGCCCGTGAGCCATGGCCGCTGAGCCTGCGCGTCTGGAGCCTGTGCTCCCCAACGGGAGAGGCCACAACAGTGAGAGGCCCGTGTACCGCAAACAAACAAACAAAAAGAAATATGGAGGATCAATCCAGGAAGCCGGACACTGATCTAATAGGATTTCTGGAGAAAAAGAACATAGGAAAATGGAGGGGAGGAAGTTAGCAATGAAAAAATTGAAGAAAACTTTCTAATACTAAGCATAAGAATTATTTAACATTGTAAAGGTCTATTAAATTCCCAGGATGATGAAACAAATATTTATATCTGAAATTTCAGAACACAGAGATTTTAAAAAAGTTCACAGCTGGGTTACAGGGGACATGTCATAATTATGATTCATGAAAATAAATCAGTTTGACATCAGACATCTCACCAACAACATTAGATCCTAGAAGCAATGAAACAATGCCTTGGAAGCCGTGAGGAAATGTTCTAGGCTTAGTCACAAGGGCAATCAAGTGTGATGGTAAAATACAGCTTTTTTCAAATTTTCAGAAGATTTTCTAGGGTTAGTTTTAAAATTCTAATTTCATGAACTTTTATAAGCTTTTCTACAGAGGTTATTTGAAGACTTGCTTGAGCAAAACAAAGGTGAAAAGCAAGAATATGAAAGATATGGGGGAAAATACTGAAGAATTAACCCTGGAGTAATTTGAAAACAAACCTTAGTACATTGATTACGTATACAGGAGACCTAGAAAGCTATTGGTTCCAATTATGAACCAGTAAGCCTGTATCAGAGTAAATGCCTGGGGTTAGAGGAAAAGGGCAGAAAGAACTAAGGACAAGGACAAGAAATGAGGCTGCAGAGTTGTAGGAGATAAGTTAAAGTTCATTCAGACCGTGTGATTTTTCTAAGAGTAAATATAAGCTAAGTATTACAATTGAAAATTGTTGACAGGTAGAGACAGTGTATTAATTGGAACTAGACTCGAAAGCACGTGACAGCAAAAACCCCAAATTAATAGTGGCTTTAAAAGAAGTTTTTAATGTTATAAGTCATAATTCTAGTTATTACTATAAAATGTATATCTCAGAAATAACTAAATTTCCTTGTCAATTGCATTATTATGAACTTTCATCAAATCTTTAACCATGGTCATTTTTAAGTCTTTTGTCATTTACAGACAGTTCTGGGTGTACTCTGATGCTTTTGCAAATATGTTCCTATAAAAGGATTTCATCTTCAAGGAATTCATGGAAAAGACTCTTGACAAGTACAGGTTTCTGGTAACTGACTATACTGCTGAACTGAATGAATAAGCATTTTAAGAACTCTAATGGAAAACTGATGAATTCATAAAAGTGCTAACAAAAGATCAAGATAAAAAAATTAATTACATGGGACTGAGTGAACTGATGAGGATGATTATAATTTTTGTGACTTTGTTTGAATAAAGAAAAAAAATCCCACAAGGACTCAGAGGCAAAAAATACAATATCAATTTTCACTGCAAAGCAAAGGAGCTGTTACAGTGAAAAAACAAAACAAAACAAACAAACAAAAAGAAGTTTTGTTTTCTTTGAAGTTCCATAGGCAAAGTCCTATTATAGGATTTCCATAAGTTCATCAAAGCTCCATCTAGCTTTTTTATCTGCTACCTGGAGGGTAGGGCCCTTGTCAGGACTGTCTTCATTCAACCCAGAAGGAGGGAGAAAAATGGAGGTGAAGTGAACAGCCCTTCCTTGGTGGACATTGCTCACACCATTTCTATGTATATCTCATTGACTAAAATTTAGGCACATGACTATACCTAAGGGCTGTGGGGTGGAACTGTATACCTGTTAATAGTTGGGGAGATTGGGTGAAGCTATGTGTGAAGAAAGAATGGAGAACCGATAATTGAGGACTACAGAGAGCTTTTTTAACAGACTCTAAGAAAAAGTCCTTTTGGTGGTAATTTTTATGGGCCTTACTGGCTGTACTTTATTACTCATTGGATTTCCTTTAAAACTTCCACTGTATTTGGTGAGACGTGAAATGCAAAGCTCTTTAGAAAATAAATGGATTTGCTAAGTCAGGGCTTTAGACTTTTCAGAAAGGCCCATTAGTTGATATGCATATCAAATATTTTAATTAGATTAATATCTTATAATTTATATGTGATTTTTTTCACGTGGATACACTTTTTTTCTTTTTTTAAATTAATTTTTATTGGCGTATACTTGGTTTACAATGTTGTGTTAGTTTCTACTGTACAGCAAAATGAATCAGCTATACATATACATATATCCCCTCTTTTTTGGATTTCCTTCCCATTTAGGTCACCACAGTGCATTAAGTAGAGTTCTCTGTGCTATATAGTATGTTCTCATTAGTTATCTATTTTATACATAGTATCAATAGCATATATGTGTTGATCCCAGCCTCCCAACTTCCCCCTCCCTCCTTTCCCCCTTGGTATCCATACATTTGTTCTCTACATCTGTGTCTCTCTTTCTGCTTTGCAAATAAGATCACCTATACCATTTTTCTAGAGTCCACATATATAAGTTAATACATGATATTTGTCTTTCTCTTTCTGACTTACTTCACTCTGTATGACATTCTCCAGGTCCATCCACGTCTCTACAAATGACCCCATTTTGTTCCTTTTTATGGCTGAGTAATATTCCATTGTATAGAGGTACCACTTCTTCTTTATCCATTCCTCTGTTGATGGACATTTACGTTGCTTCCATGTCCTGGCTATTGTAAATAGTGCTGCTATGAACATTGGGGTGCATGTGTCTTTTGTCTCATAAAATACAATTTCACTCAACTGAATTCATTGTAGTTTATTGTTGCATAATTCATCAGTGGATATTTGCACACTTAGAATTCTTATCATGGCTGTAGGGGGGCAGATTGTAGTTTGAGGGCAGGAAAATTTCTAATTTTAGAAAAAGCAACTTCATACTAAAAAGGTTGGAAACCATTCTTATCAATTTTATTGTAAAGGTTTTTTTGTGTGTGTTATTCATTTTTGGCTTTATTTTATAAATGCTACCTTATTTTCTTTTTGCCTGAATTCTTTCACTCGCTTCTAATTTTTATTGTCATGTTGCAGTGTTTCTATTTTATTTTTTGTAAGACTGTTTTTGGAATGGGGGTGTATAAACCCCAAATCTGATAATAGCTTCTCTTCTCACTGCAGCCACACACTGGCTTTTGGAGTCAAAAACTTTTATATCTAGGAATTGCAAAAGTCTTCCCATCTGGGTATGAAAGAGATTAGTTCCAAGTTGCATTGGCAATGAACTTTGGATCTTTAATTATCCTTTGAACCTATATCCAATTTTTCATCTTTTTCTTTGAAATGGTTTGAAATTTGCCATGAATTTCCAGCTGACTTCTGGTTTCTTATTTCCTAGCATTATGGTTTCCTTTTAAACCCTTCAGAGCCTCTCTTCGTGCTCACTGTCCACAGACTTTGGCAGTGCCTTCAGTTCGTCACCACCTTACTGATCGTGTCTTTTGAGTATCTTGGTACCCTCACTCATTTCTTCATTTTCATTCTTTGCATACTTAACGTTATTATCATGTATGATCAACTCCGAATCTTGAGTGGTTCTGTTTGTTTTGTCTTCCTTTCTTCTTCTATGATGGCTGTGAGATACCAAGTGTTTTCCCTAGGGATTTTCATTTCTCTTGTACATTTATTTTTACCTTGCTCTGGGGCTATTAAACCCAGACTGCATCTCAGTTAATCCTGCATTTCTATGGATTATCTCATTATTATATCCAAACATAACTGCCAAATGTACAATCTTCATCTTGGCTTGGGTCAATCCTCCTGATATTTTATGAGCTGTACTGAGACCTTTGAAGCTCTATTTCCTCTCTCCATTGATGGCTGCTGGCAGAGAGAAGGGCTGCCTGAGATTGATGGGGGGATGGGCAGGTGTCACTGCCAAATAGCAGTGGCATCATAAACAGTGCAGAGTGCCTTGCCAAAGACTACGCGTTGACCTTGTTTGGCTTCCAGAGCGATGAGGTAAGGCTATTGAAATAAGTTTGAGATGATGAAAGATTAGACTACCATCAAATACTTAAAAGTAATCTTTCTCAGCAGAGTGTACAAGAAATTTTTAAAAGTAAAAAAAGATTGTCACTCTGCACAAGTTGTGGATTTTCTTTTTCACTTTAAGAATCTGACATTTGCAGTGATTTACCAGAATCAGTGTTGATGGACCTAAGCTGAATACAACTTGAGCTGTGTAGTAGTTCCACTCATCTCCATAGATAGGAATACTGAAAGCATACAAGATGCAATAATAAAAGGGATCATGTGCAAGGAGAGAAAATACACCTGGTGTTAAATGTCTCTAATTCGCATTATATAGAGTATGCAGGTTTTGTTAGGTTAAGGAATAACCCAGGTGCTAATCAACAGTGCAAAAGTCCAAAGAAAGCCAGCTGGAGTTCTGATCAGGAAGTCTATACCCCAGCAATGGCTAAGGCAAGTGCTTCTGTTTTTTATATCTCAGTTGACAACCAGTATGGGAATTAGCATAATGATGGTCAGAAATTAACTTTTATTGGTGAAATTGGCAGCTTACAAATTAGCATGATTTTACTGCTTAGTGAAATTAAAAGTTTTCAAGAAAAAAAGTTTTGGTTTAAAAACGTTTGAGACACTCTGCACACTTGTATGGATGTACAATAAGAAACCAACAAGGCCTATACTTTATTCCCTTAAAATAGGGCCCAATGCTTGATCTCTAAATAATACTGTGACCAGCCCTTGGTTTAGAAGATTTCAGGTTGTCTGGAGTTGACTATCAGGGTACTAGATCCTGCTTCTGGAAGGCTGTCATATCTGGCTTCAGTTAATTTTGCATCCAGGTGGAGGTCTGTCCAGTTAAAAGGACAGGGCTGGCATTTCGGTGAAAGTATAGTACAGGCTGTTTTTGCCTGCTTGTTAATGAATATTTGTTTAATAATTATCTGTAAGAGTAGGAGAATGTTGTGTAAGACTTGCTTTCACCTGGTAGATCATTTTATTGAATGGTTAATTTCCAAACCAACTTCAGAAGACATAAGAACGAAGTGTGCAGTATTGGCTATTTTTATTGCTTAAAATTTCTACTATTTTGAAGAATTAAAAACTTGCTATTTTGTTTAAATTTGTTTTTACTTCTTTGATTGTTGGTAAGGAAGATGTTTATTTTTAAGTGTTAGCCATGTGTATCTCCAGTTTTGTCAGTGCTTAGTTCATGCAAGAGCACGTTGATTTATCTTGCACATATTTTACCCAGATATTTCTTACTGTTAAGGTTTATTTATTTATTTTTCTATTGACAGAAATTTGGAAATTTTAGATCTTTAAATCTAACAATCTGTTCCTTTGTTTTTAAGTTTAGGTGCTTTTTTTTCCCCATCCCATGACTGGCAAATTTGTTTACTTCACTTTTATTATACTTTGTGATGCAATTTATTATTAGTTATTAAATAATTTTACACTTTCATCATTCTGGAATTGTTTCAGAACTATTTATCAAACAAATCTTCCCCTCCTTATTCATTTGGAATGCCTTATTATATATTTGATTCTTATATATTTGATAGTACCATGTTCTTCACATTATTAGAACTTAATAACATGTTTTAATATTTGGTAGGGTTAAACTTCCTTCACACATTACTCTTCTTTTTTAAAATTTTCTGACCTCTTTTTGTCATTTATTCTTTTTTTTTGCGGTACGCGGACCGCTCACTGTTGTGGCCTCTCCCGTTGCGGCTTCTCCCGTTGCGGAGCACAGGCTCCGGACGCGCAGGCTCAGCGGCCATGGCTCACAGGCCCAGCCGCTCCGCGGCATGTGGGATCTTCCCGGACCGGGGCACAAACCCACGTCCCCTGCATCGGCAGGCGGACTCTCAACCACTGCGCTACCAGGGAAGCCCTCATTTATTCTTTCATATGAAATCTAAAAAATTTTGTCTCATTTCAAAAACTCCTCTTGAAATTTTGATGTAATTATTGCAAATTTATAAATTACTTTTAAAAGAACGAATATTTTAGTAACACTATTTCCTCCTCCATGAACATGGCATATTTCATCATATATCCAAGTTGTTTTTATGAATAACACAGAGAACACCTTCATGATTCTTGTACGTGTGTTGAAAAAGGCTATTTCTACGTATTTTATGTTAGTGAGGATTGTGAACATCCTTCGTTCTAGATTTTAATGTATGGAGTTATCTAATCTAGTTTCTATTAAGAGAAGGGTGATTGATTTTAGATAGACTGCTGTTTTTGCATATAAATACAACACTTTTTAATCGTAGTTTTTAAAAATGTTTTAAAACCAGGATGGGCCTGACTTTTATCAAAATGATTTTTAATGGCTGTGTTGTGATAATCAAACATTTTTTAATGTTTTTTTCTGATATGATATTTCACATGAAATTATTTCCAATTACTAAACTCCATTTATCCAAAGAGATGTTTTTAAAGTTAAAACTCAGTGAACCCCAGAATACATACCAAATTATTACATCTCTTGCATAGAGATTATATTATTATTTATTTAAAAAATTTTACCTAAATGTTTCTTTTTGTTTTTATTAAACAGCTCCTCAATCATACTGTAAATCTGGAAAGCAAACAATTAAAAAAAAAATTAAGGCTGAGCTTTCCCCACCTTTTATTTATTTATTTATTGCCTCAGGCTCAGGAACAGATATTTTGTTTGGAAAGGATTTTCTCTTTTCAATTATATTTGGAAATTTTACTGTTTCACGAAATGGCTTGGTAATGTTTTTCTTTCACATAGCTTATTCCTTCTCATACTGGTTTCAGGAAATTATCTGTGGCCAAGCCTGTTTTGTTATTTTTGTTAGCATGTGACTCACATTCTTCTGTCTTCCTTCCTTCTAAACAAGCTTAAAGGTAAAGATCAAGAGATTGAGGCTATGCAGCAACGACAACAATTAATAAAATAAATGTATAAATATTTACATTAAAAGAATCATTATTTAATGAATAACTTTGTATTTTGTACAAATGCACTGTAAGAACCCAAGTATTTTATGAGCAATCAGGACTTAAAGATTATTATCTTTAAAAAATTGAAATTTGTGGGTTCAGGTGGCTGATACCACCTTTCTAGGGGAAGCCCACATTAATCATATTTTTTCCTGGGGATCAGCTTTTGTGACCGTTGGATAGCATTCTATACAAATTCCATAGACGTGTAGGGGGATAAAGAGAGTCAATACATGTTTTAGAAATCTCTTCGCTAGACAGTATACCTGGGATAACTTGAAGACTCACAGATATACCTCTGAAGAGTATAAAATACACCTCTTTGATGCAGACATTTGTACCATGTAGACGTGGACCAAGTATCTAGAAGACATTCCATAGTTAAGCTATATATACCAGTAAAAGGCATGGAGCATGATATTGATTAAATCCATTTTAACTCTGGGGCTATGAAATAGAAGAATCTGAACAGTTACATAAAAATAGGAAGTCAACCATATTATAAGGAAAATAAATTCAACATTGTTATTTATTTATTACCAGATTATAGTTTGAAAATAAGAGTATCAACTTAAGGGATGCTGTGTCATCCACTGGAAAGAGAAAGGGAAGAAGACACACGTAGTTGTGAATCCCCTCTGCCACTTATCTGTGTAGTTGGACAAGTTAATCTCATTCAGCCTCAGTTTTCTTATTGATAAAATAGAAAAAATACTAAGCATCTCATAGAATTGTTTTATTTCATGAGTGTGTATGTGTGTGTGTGTGTGTTTTCCTACTCCTTTGCTGTTCAAAGACATTCCAGACCAGTAGTATGGGGATGACCTGGATTCCTGTTATAAATACAGAATCTTAGCCCCACCTAGATTTATTGATTAGGATCTGCATTTTAACAAGACCTCCCAGGAGATTCCTTTGTACATTAAGTATAAGAAGCACTGCCCAGGCTAGCACAGAGGCTACCACAGGCTCAGTTAAGGTAGTTTTTTTCCTTTCAAATTAAATGAGTTTCAACACATGAACTTGCCTCCCTACCACATAAAAAACAAACAAACAAAAACACCCCCCCAACAAAAACTCCAACAACTATAGTCATAAAATATGAGACTGATATGTCCTCTCATTTGACCTTATTTTTTGCTGCTCCTTCTATACAGAATATACGTTTCAGATTCCCTAGTCTTTTTCATTATTTATGCTTACTTCTTGAAACGGGGTGCTAAAATTGAGTTTTGAATAAGACATCAATACAAAAAAGATGTGCATTTTCAAAGACCTTATAAATGCAAAATTCATCACTTCCACAACTCTTGGAGGATATAGTGAGTCAGAGAGTGGATCAGAAGAGTGGATGTGGGACAGAAGGTATCCTGGGAGAAATCTGTGCTGTGAGCCATATACCCCTTCAGAGTCAGTCTGCCTGCTCCTCTTCATCAAACCTGATGATGGAGAGACTTCCAGGGGTATGTGGGAAGCTTAGTATGTGACTGCTACCTTGAGCCTTTCTGTGGTCTGGCTTCTACCAGGTATATTCAGAGAACAAAACACTAGCTGCTGTGTTGTGGTGGAGCCATTAGAAGAAACAATGTTGTGATTTGCCTGTACATCTATAGATTCCTGGGGCAAGGGATGTTTAAGTGTTTGCTGTGGGCCCAGTGTTGTGCTGAAAAAATGATTCTCAAAAAAACAAAACAAAACAAATAAAAGCAGTGCTCCCCGGACACATAATTTGTAGCATTTGTCTATTTCTGTGGTATAAATATTGCCATTATGACCAATTTCAAGCCACCAACATGACATCACTGAACATGGAGTTGGAAAGAAATGAGCACAGTCTGCTGTAATGAGCCTCTAAGAGCTAGCTGTAGCACATCACTGCAGAGAGAGAGAGAGAGAACAGAAACCAAATGACAAGGGGTTGTATTGAGTAGGGGTCCTAGTGTCAGTAAGATAGAGAATTCACAACCATTTGGAATAAAGGTATATTGTCTCTGAGCAAAGAAACTGTCCTTGGAGTAGCTAATCAGAGACTCTTTGAAGACTCCATCAAAATGCTCTTTGAGAGAGTCAGCTTTAAAAATATGAAGGTCCAGGGCTTCCCTGGTGGCGCAGTGTTTGAGAGGCCGCCTGCCGATGCAGGGGACACGGCTTCGTGCCCCGGTCCGGGAAGATCCCACATGCCGCGGAGCGGCTGGGCCGGTGAGCCATGGCCACTGAGCCTGCGCGTCGGGAGCCTGTGCTCAGCAACGGGAGAGGCCACAGCAGTGAGAGGCCTGCGTACCGGAAAAAAAAAAAAAATCTGAAGGTCCAGAGGGTGTGAAGGCTGATAACAAGAAAAAGGCCCAGAATAATCTCACCTGTTCTCTTTTTCTTACCACTAGCCCCTGGAAAAAGCAAAAACAGGCCAGCAAACTGGGGAAAGCAGGCCCAAGCTGGTGGAGGAATGAAGACTTAATGTTAAACCCAGTTCAAAATTTTGATTACTATCCTGGACTAGACATTCTAATTCCTAAACTGAGTTTCTGTTTGTCTTAAAGTGTCCATAGGAATGTTTATTATCTAAGAGTGAGCCTGTGAGTTTTCATCTGGTGCTAGAGGAAACCACCCTTACTGAATAAAGTTTAGAGGATAATTGTAGGGGGAAAAAAATTCACATTTCAATTAAGTCATGAATTATGATAGTTCAATATAGCAGTTACAAATATACCTTTAAGTTCCAGCTTCTAGCTGAAGATTTAACCTATAGGTCAAACTTCAGCCCATACTGAATACTCCCTGACATTAAAATGTATTTTGCAGCATGTTGTTTAGTAAATCTTTAATATTTAACATATTCTTGTGAACCTTTTTTTTTTCCCCAGATTCCAGTATGAATTTTATCCTCCTAAGATTAGAGATTATTTATTCTACTTTGTAACTTTTCTTCCTCCACTAAAACTTTCTGACCCTTATTTCCTGGTAAAGGATGTGGTTGGCAACTGTTTGATGAAAGAATGGAATTTTATTTTCAGTAGTTTTTTTTTTTTTTGGTGAAAGAAGAAATGATTATAAATGGATATGAAAAGAGAAATATAAATTTCTTTTCACTTAACTAATCCTTTATGGCACGTTTGGCCTTTAACATGGGGCATATTACAGGGAAAAATAGATTATTTTAAACTTTCTTTTTATGTTGTATTCTTGAAAATGGCATGTTTTCATGCAATGGACATGCTACTGAAAATAAAATTTAGAAATTAATACTTTTTAGGTTTATAAATTATAACATTTCATTCAAATGGTATCTAGTTTTATCATATCCTCCAAATGAGCAGGGAAGTTTCAGGTCCACTGTGGCAGAAAGTAAGGCCTATGGTAAAAGGACACTTTATGGAAATACAATGTCCTAAACATATTTAACAATATTTGGTATTAGAGATTTAATATACTTTTGCTAAGTTTGTATTTATTTTAAATTATATTATGTTATAAAATGTTAGAATTCCCTAAAGGTATGAGAGGTCAAGTTGCCTTCACCATAGTACCAAGAGCAGTGCTCTCTGCCTAGCCTTCCACGCATGGTAGGCGCTCACAGTATGAAATAATATTTTCTTACCTCTCTTACCTCTTCCATATAGATAATAAAATAAAAATGTATATATAGATATATAATTTATATATTATATAGCATACACAATATATATATATAATGGATAACATAATTTATAAAATTATATAATTTCTAATTAATATATAATATAATTTATAATATGTATAATTGATATACTATATACACATAATATATAAATTGTCTCCCAACATAACAGCTGTCCCCATAATTCTTAGAACTGGATATGCTACTTGAAGGGCTCTTTGAGTAGGAGGCTTGACCCCAAGAACTTTGGTATTGGTGGCACCAAGGTTCAGGTAGAAAGGGAGACAATGACTTTACCTAAGAGAGACCAGGAAAAAAATTGCTACTTTTTCAGAGGAGGAAAGAGGAGATAAGAGAACATATGGAATGAAGGATGGAGAGAAGAACCAACAAGATAAAGAGAACTGAGATTACATAAAATGAAAGGTCAGTGGCAGTCCCTGGTGGTGATATAATCAAAGGGAATTTTAAGATAGATGATAGTTATTATTTACTTTCAAGTTGATTTTGTGGCTGGAACGTAAGTCCTTTTGTGCACTCTATTCCAGAAATCATTTATGCCTTCAGATTCTTATTGCGTTGGAATATTTGTTTTGTAGAAATCAAAGAAGATATATTTCAATTGGGATATACTGAGTTGGGATACACTGGTTGGGATAGAGGAGATAAATAGCAAGTGTGAAAGCAGAATTCTAGATCAAGAAGCCACAAAAATCAAGGTCTTTATCCTGTCTCCTTATACCTTATTGAATTTGTTCAGAATATAGGGAGGATTTTTTATTTCCAAAATACTTGGACTTACTTGGAGTGAAGTGGTAAGTCAAATTAATGGGTATTGTGCAGCTGACATTTGGGTTACAGAAAAATCTCCTACTATTGCCTACATTTAAATTTTGGCTTGTGTTTTGACAGTTATTCTTTTTAAAGAAGACATCTAACAGACTTATTGTAAATCCCATGCATACATCACAACAGCCTTTTTCTTAAACATTCTTGAGGTCAGAACATTAGGAATTAGGAAACAGTTTTCTGGCAAAAAGCTTAGCCCAGATAACATCTTGAGTTCTCAATTTGAATGGAAAAAATCTTAAGAAGCCAATTAATGGCAATGAATAACTAACTATAAATCAGCTGCCCATGTTAGCAATATGGCACCGCGCCTGACATCTGGCTCTGTATCCTACAAAATCAATATCGTCACACACAAAATTAGTGATCAATGAACCAGAAAAATCTGGTGTTATTGTGCAAGCCCCGTAAAATTAAATTGTTCTAATATATTAAAATAAATTATGCGCTATGAAGGAAAGTGACAAGTTTTCTCTTGTAAGCTACCATTTTAAGGCTAAAACTGAACTTCCTGGATTAAGTCCATTTCTTTTCTATCTTTCTCAAAACTTTTTTTTTCTTTTACTTGTATCTGTATTTTCTCTTTGACATAGTCAATGTCATCCAATAGAAGTCGGAAGAAATAGGTTTACTGGAAACAAGGTATGAATAATTGGTCTCTCAAGGTATATATTGACTATACTTGTAGAAGAATAGCAATTTGAGTACTTATATAGTAAACAACTCAACTTACAAAATTATAAAAAAAGAGTTAAACTCCACTCTACATGGAAAAAGATAAAAATACTCTGCAAAAGAGAAACAGAGCAATAAGTTAGTTACCTTGAAACTTGGGGTGGAATTACCCTTGAACTATTTTAATTTGGTTCTCAGGAAATCACACTTAAATTAAGGAAACCACATATGTTGTATAAGGAAGTTTCATGTAGGCCAAAGTTAACTAGTTCTATAAAATTCATTTACTCCTTATTCTGTTTTGTTGTGTTTTTATCTTATTAAACTAAAATCAGAACTCTTCTTTTGAAGAATAATTAAATTTTAATCTTTAATCTTTTGAATTTTTTAAATAAAGAGATCAATTTCCTATATTATTTTATTTTAAAATTTTTCAATTTTTCAATTTATTTTTTATTGAAGTATAGTTGAATTACAGTGTTGTGTTAATCACTACTGTACAGCACAGTGACTCAGTTATACATATATATACATTCTTTTTCATATTCTTTTCCATTATGGTTTATCCCAGGATGTTGAATATAATTCCCTATGTTATACGGTAGGATATGTTGTTTATCCATTCTATCAATATATATACCAGTTTGCATCTGCTAATCCAAAACACCCAATCCAACCCTCTCGTACCTCCCACCCCCGTGGCAACCACCAGTCTATTCTCTGTGTCCCTGATTCTGTTTCATAGATAGGTTCATTTGTGTCATATTTTAGATTCCATATATAAGTGATGTCATATGGTATTTTATTTGTCTTTCTCCTTCCGACTTACTTCATTTAGTATGACAATCTCTAGTTGCATCCATGATGCTGCAAATGGCATTATTTCTTCTTTTTTATGGCTGAGTAGTATCCTATTGTGTATATGTACCACATCTTCTTTATACATTCATCTATTGGTGGCCATTTAGGTTGTTTCTGTGTCTTGGCTATTGTGAATAGTGCTGCTGTGAACATAGTGGTGCATGTATCTTTTTGGATTATAGTTTTGTCTGGATATATGCCCAGGAGTGTGATTGCTGGGTCATATGGTAATTCTATTTTTAGGGGTTTTTTGTTTTGGTTTGGTTTTTTTGTGGTACGCGGGCCTCTCACTGCTGTGGCCTCTCCCGTTGTGGAGCACAGGCTCCGGAAGCACAGGCCCAGCGGCCATGGCTCACAGGCCCAGCCACGCCGTGGCATGTGGGACCCTCCCGGACTGGGGCACGAACCCGTGTCCCCTGCATCGGCAGGCGGACTCTCAACCACTGCACCACCAGGGAAGCCCCCTATTTTTAGTTTTCTGAGAAACCTCCATACTGTTTTCCACAGTGACTTCACCAACTTACATTCCCACCAACAGTGTAGGAGGGTTCCCTTTTTCCACACCCCCTCCAGCATTTGTTATTTGTAGGCTTTTTAATGATGGCCATTCTGACCGGCATGAGGTGATACCTTACTGTAGTTTTGATTTGCATTTCTCTAATAGTTAGCAATGTTGATCATCTTTTCATGTGCCTATTGGCCATCTGTATTTCTTCTTTGGAAAAATGTCTCTTTAGGTCTTCTGCCCATTTTTCAACTGGGTTTTTTGTCTTTTTGTTGTCCAGTTGTATGAGCTGTTCATATATTTTGGAAATTAAGCCTCTGTCAGTTGCATTGTTTGCAAATTTTCTCCCATTCTGTAGGTTGTCTTTTCATTTTGTTTATGGTTTCCTTTGCTGTGCAAAAGCTTTTAAGTTTGATTAGGTCCCATTTGTTTATTTTCATTTTTATTTCTATCACCTTGGGAGACTGATCTAAGAATACATTTTACGTTTATGTCAGAGAATGTTTTGCCTATGTTCTCTTCGAGGAGTTTCATGGTGCTATGTCTTATGTTTAAGTCTTTAAGCCATTTTGAGTTTAATTTTGCATATGGTGAGAGGGTATGTTCTAACTTCATTGATTTATGTGTGACTGTCCAACTTCCCCAACACCACTTGCTGAAAAGACTGTCTTTTTCCCATTGTATATTCTTGCCTCCTTTGTCGATGCTTAATTGACCATAGGTGTGTGGGTTTATTTCTGGGCTCTCTGTTCTGTTCCATTGATCTGTATGTCTGTCTTTGTGCCAATACCATGCTATTTTTATTACTGTAGCTTTGTAATATTGTCTGAAGTCTGGAATGGTTATGCCACCTGCTTTGTTCTTTTTCTTCAGTATTGCTTTGGCAATTCTGGGTCTTTTATGGTTCCATATGAATTTTAGGATTATTTGTTCTAGTTCTGTGAAAAAGGTCATGGGTAATTTGATAGGGATCACATTAAATCTGTAGATTGCTTTGGGTAGTTTGGCATTTTAATAATATTAATTCTTCCAATCCAAGAGCATGGGTCCTACATTACTTTTAGATGTTATACTTTAAAAAAACGTTTCAGTACTCTTTCCTCAGTAATTGATATAATAAGTGAAATGTAAATCAGTAAAAATGTAGAAAAATGGATTGGAATTAACAGTCAACTAGACCTAGTTAACATTTATATAACATTTATGATCAAGTAACCATACAACATTTACCCATATATATTGTATGCTGAATTATAAAATATGTCCTAACATATAAAATACTTGGAAAATATGTAATAAAGTTGAAATCATACAGAGTTTGTTCTCTGATCACAACAATTTAGGAACAAATAGCCAAAAGGTGTTCAAAATGTCTTCAGATATCTGGAAGTTAAACAGTATTTTCCATTAAAATCATAAGACCCATGAAAAAATCACTAATAGAATTAGAAACTACTTGGAAGTAAATGAAACCTAAAACACAGCACATTAAAATGTGGAGGATGCAGCTAAAGCAATACATAGAGGAAAAATTACAGTGTATAGGCCTATTAGAATAGAAGGAATTGTAAATTAAATTAATCCCTCACTTTAATTAGAGAAGAGCTACTTAAACCCAAAATAAATAAAAGGAGGAAATCAAGTAAATTGAAATCAGGAAAACTTGAGAGAAAATAATGAAACAAAGCCTATTCTTTGAAGAGATCAATAAAATTATAAATCTCTATGGAACTGACAAAGGAAAAATGAGAGGAGACAAATTAATATCAGAAAATTTTAGAAAGGGGAATCACTACAGAGCCTACAGACAGAAAAGATGATGAGAGGAAGCCAGCACTCCCCTTATACCGTAATCACACAAAGACATACAAGAAAAGAAAACTATTCAGGTTGATATTCCTTATGAACATAGACACACTCTTAAAGAATCCATCAATATATAGATGGGATAATACCTAATGTCCAAGTAGGATTTAGCTCAGAAATGCACGTTTAATTTCACACTTGAAAAATCAATAAATGAAGTTGACATAATTACCAGCATAAAGGTGAAAAAGCCTCATAAGCTTATCTAAATAGGTGCACAAAAGGCATTTGATAAAGTTTAACGCCTATTTATTATAAAAATACCTGGAAAACTAAGAGTTAAAGGGAACTTCATCTACCTGAAAAAGGCATCCATGAAAAAATACATAACATCACTTTTAGAGGTGAAAGGCTAAATGCTTCTACCTCGAAGGTCACAAACAAGGCAAAGATGCCAACTCTGAACACTTCTATTTAACATTTTATTGAAGGTGTTACCCAGTGTAATAAGGCAAAACAAAAAAACGAAACACCTCAGACTGAAAAGGAAGAAGTAAAACTTTTTACTTGTAAATAATATGACCAACTATGTAGAAAATTCAATGGAACATACGAAAATGCTACTAAAATTAATAAATGAGTTTAGTTATCTGTAAGCTGCAGTGGCAGCTTAGGAGAACTGTAATTGCAAAACAGAAATAACAGAATCCAGTTTATTTGGAGGCTGGTTATCCAGACACTAGTTATCACTCATTTGAGCACTTATTTTTGATAATGCCATATCCCTCACTTTAGTCCTTGTGTAGATTGTTAGAAGATAAAAATGTTTGGTAGATGAGGTGCTGACTACATTTTAGGTTTGTTTGTTTAATTTAATCCATGTAATACTTCCAATCCCAGAATTGTTTGTTAATTCTTATTTATATTTTGAGGGAGAATGCAAAGGAGACATTGTTCACCGTAGGTAGAATTATTTTCTGATAGTGAAAGATATCATTTTCCTGTTATTCTAAGTGTAGAACAAACATCATTTTTGGTATAAGAATCAACTCATTGGCATTATTTTTCACTAAGCAGCATTTGTACTTACTATTTCGGTCAATGTCAGACCTTGAAGTTAATAATACACTAAAAACACAACATGGGGGACACAGCATTGTTTATCATAACGAACAGAATAAATGTCTTAATTGCTTAGCTACACTGATATTTGTTTACTTCCATCATAACTCAAATACAACATTTTCAAAGAGACTAAACTCCAAACATCTGTGGACGTTCCCTACATCCATTTCTGAAAATAATCACTGTGCATCTATAGTTTACAACTACTGGCATAGAGTCTGCTTCTCCCAGTATTTATATATTATAAATCTGCCAAGCTGCCTTAAAGCACATGAATCATCAGCATTTGAAGGGATAAAGAAATAGAGAAGAGAGTTAATGGTTAGAAATTGGTAGAGAGTTAAAACCTTTCTTGTTGGAATGAGATGAAGGATTTTAGAACCTGTCACCAAAAAAAAGAGTCAGTTTGGTGCTTTGTCATTGACTTGCTCCCGTTTTATGGTGGAATATCCATGTACCCATGAACATATGAATCAAGTTTAAAGGCAAAGAATTGGGAGTATGGTAGCAGTTTATAAATATGCAAAGGGTGTAAATGTCATGAAAAGGCAGGTTTTACCATTGAACATGAGAAAAAGAGTGGAACTTGAAGCAGAGCCATAAATTTAAGGCAAATGAAAATGTAGTTCAAGTATCTAGAAGAAAAATTGTTTCATGAATAATCATTTCTATTAATTATTTTGATTTAAAATGCAACACCATATTAGAGAACATGGTGTTTTCCTTGTGTACATCCCAAGTCTCCTTTCACTCTTTAAATTTTAAAGAGCGCTGACCCATTTAGAGGTATAACAGCTAAGTGAATCAGACACTTGAGCTCCACAAAGCTAAACTGTAGCAGATTAAGTGGGCATCAAACCATAAAATATTCCACATGAATAGAAAAAGCTTTTTGGAGATACAGTTCTGGTGCTCTTGTCAGTAGAGACCGGAATGTTTACAGGAAGAGAGAGTGGCATTTTAAAATGCTTCATGACTAGAAAAAGCTTGTTTTGTTATGTAAAACATAAATAAATAAATAAGGCATTATTTTTACCCATCCTCAGAAATACCTGTCAGCATGTGCCTTTATTAGAAAGCTTTTTTGCATCTTCACTTTTCTTGAGTTGTTAATAATTTGTTTATGTGCTTTTTTTTTTTTCCAATATCCTTGTAGTTCCCTATGGTAAACTATTACTCTCCTGAGATTGCTTTTCACTCTATTTTATAAAATCATGGAGAAAGCAAATGAACCACCAGGAAAAAAAATACTACAGGATCTTACATGTGTCTCCCTCTAGGCTGTTTTCTCTTTACCATAATTATGTCACACTGGAAATCATAGAAACAGCCAATGCCAGTTACAAGCATTGTAATAAGCGTAAATATAAATATTCTATCCTGAGCAGTCAGACGAACGAGGAAGCCTGCACCATTCAGTGTCAGTTGAGGCATCTCTGGATTCTGTAACTGTATTCAGCTACTTTTATTTTCCCATGAAACTGAAGTTAAAATGAATTTGACATGCAAAAAAAATTCTGTAGATTGCTTCAGAAGGATGTATATATCCTTAAGTTACTAAATATGAAGGGTTAGCCTTCTAGTTTTTCAACATTATCTTGTATAATTTCTCTCCTATGAAATCATATGGTTTGAAGTGCTTGAGATGTCATTAAATGGTAAGCTTGCTGGTACACAGGGTCTAGAGTTCTTAGCGTTTCAAACAGTTTAATGTTTTGGTGACAAATAACTATGCAGCTACCTGACAGTTTTGAATGGCAATACTATCTTACCATTAAAAACATACAGATCAATGTTGTAACTGGAGGGTATAGACTCAGTTTTTTTCTGAAATTTGGGTGCAGAAGATACTGGTGGCAATGACTTGTCTGCTGTCTTAGTAATTAAATTTTTTTGAAACACAGCTATGCCCATTCGTTTAGGTATTGTCTGTGATTGCTTTCATGTTATGATGGTGGAGTTGATGGTTGCAACAGAGATGGTGTTGCCTAAATTATCAATTCTGTGGCCTTTTACAGAAAAAATTATCAATTCTGTGGCCTTTTACAGAAAAAATTGTTAACTTTTGCTTTAAAACAACATTGGCGTATTAATCCTTTAAGTTATAAACTAAAGAAAAAAGTGGACTACAATCTGTAAAATTTGAATTCCATTTCTGCTTGGCTCATTCTTGCATTGGTTTTTAAAATGCAAATTTTACAGATGCATTAATAGTCCGATCTTGTGTTAAGCACTCATAACTTGCTCCGTATTCAAATTCTGTTCCTGTAATCAGGCTAAGAGTAGTTAAATGAAAGCCGAAAGCAGTGTTACAAGGCTCTTGGCAGAGTTCTCGCCGTGCAAGAGTAAAGTAGCAAGGTGATTGCACTTGAAATCTGCTTGATCCTAGTAAACCATTGATGAGAGAGCAGAAACCTCTCTCAGGAAGTCAGAACAAAATTCACTGAACGTCCAAACGTAGATTGTTGTGAGTCCCTTGATCCATCACAGCTGTCCCAACCCTTATGGCCTAGGCATTGTAGTTATGTGTCCAAACTTGGAGGTGGCTTTAGTGAAGTTCAGATTGAGTGAGAAATAGTCACCTTAACTGTGACCTAATAAATGTATCAATGTGGTAGTGAGCAGAGATAAGTTCACTGCTAAGGCCGCTGTAACCCATTTTTCTTGATTTAAAATATAGCTGGGGGCTTCCCTGGTGGCGCAGTAGGTTGAGAGTCCGTCTGCCGCTGCAGGGGACACGGGTTCGTGCCCCGGTCTGGGAAGATCCCACGTGCCGCGGAGCGGCTGGGCCCGTGAGCCATGGCTGCTGAGCCTGTGCATCTGGAGCCTGTGCTCCGCAACAGGAGAGGCCACAACAGTGAGGCCTGCGTAATGGAAAATAAATAAATAAAATAAAATAAAATAAAATACAGCTGAACTTTCTGTTAGTTACCATTCAAATTGTTATATTTCAAAATCTCATAGGCTAAATGTTTTTATAATTAATTCATATAGTGACCCTTAGGAAAATGGCCCATAATAAAATAACCCTCTAAACCCAAATCATCTAAGTCATCTCTGTATTTGGTTTTGGAAAATTAAAAAATCTTAATGATTCTGTTAGATATTTGGACAGGAGTCGAGGTTTAGGTGGATGCCTAGTACCTACAGAATTTATAAGATTTTGACTTGATATCAGACATCAAAATAATCTTCGTATGCTTTTATAAGAGAGGATGCCTATTAAGACATACAACGTCCTTTCTTTAAAAAAGGAACCAAAGCAGAAAATTCAGTTTTGAAATGCATAGGAGGTTAGTTAGTATCTTACAGCACTTACTGTAAGTAATTTTATAATGAAGTACATGCCTAACCACAGCACATTCATAGGACTCTATAGTATGCGGGGTTTTCATCTACATAATTCATGATTTTATCCCTTTCAGTGTCCCTTTCTTAGATATCTTCTGTGTCTAATTTGTTATTGTATTTCATGTACACTTGAGGGCTGTCTTTAACTTTGGGGAAAAGGTGTGAAAGTCTTGACTGAAGTGAAAATTGTTTTAAAAATGGCTGTCCCAATTGGCTAGGTTTTTCAGTCATAAAGACAGAAAAGTAAAAAAACCTCAAAACAAGGATATAAAAGAATCACTTTTCTACTGGCAAATTGTTTTAGATAGGGTAACATGATAGGCCCTTTGCATTGCTAACTCTACTTCTCTAGGATATAGGAAATGGAAATTACCATTTATGAGAGCTAATACTGAGCACCCATCATAAACCAAACACATAATAGATACTTTACTTACACCATCTTATTTAACTGCCTCAAGAATACTATTATTATTCCAATATTATTAATATAAATGGAGAAATGGAGGCTTATTGAAGTTAAATAATATAAGGAGTTGTGGAATAGGGTCCACTTTTCCGAAGTTATTTAGAGAGACTGTAGCTCTATATTGATAGCTATGGCTTAAATTACTCCACCAGCATTCAGGAGACCTACTTTTTAAAAGAAAATCACGGTAATATACACCTGACAAATTCCTAGTGAGAGCATCCTTTCGTTCCCAAACCAACAGCTTTACTATAGACACTGTAATTATTTTACTTTAAAAATTTGCATATAAATGTATAAGTGAGATAAATCTACAGTTTTCATAAACAATCTCTAACAGGTTGTTAGTATTAAATGCTCCTTTTATAACGTGATTTGGGAATATTTCCTTTTTATGAACTGGAGTGATTTAAATGACATTTGATTTGTCTGTTTTTATTTTTTGAAGTATAGATTGACTATGTCATAAAACCAAGTGGTCCTGCTATCTTTATAATGAAGGAACTTTAACAAGTGTTGTAATATCTTCTTTGGTAGTGGTAAATTCATGCTTTCTACTTCTTCTCGGGTCAAATTTTATAATTTATATATTTGGGGATGTATATGGAAAATAACACAATATGACTAAGTAACTTTTATTCCAAGAATTTTCAATATCAGGAAATCTGTCAATGTAATTTATTATAATAAACAGAGGATAAAATTCCAGATGTCATAGAGTACATACTTGTGGAAGTAACTGTTGGCTCTCCCACAGTATCTGTTCTCCACATCTTCAAAGGTAATACAATATTCCAATTTCAGCTGGGTACGTGGTTGCCTAGAATAAAAATTGTATTTCCGAATTCCGGTTTCTGGTTCTGTATATAAGGAACTTGGAAGCTACCATTCCATCCTGACAACAAGTAACAGACAGGAAAATTAATAACTCTACTTGGATCCGTAAGCGAGAGGAGGACAAAGGGCTAACCACTGCCCGCATGACTGGAAAGACGAACAGGTGATTACAGGCTGTCCCTGTTTACCTGAGCAGAGACTCTCAAGAAGAAATAGCTACAGGAACTAGTGCTGGGGTAGGAAAGCCTGTGCTATAATTGGTGAATCGCTGGAGGCTCAGTGTGGGCAACTCAGAGAGTTTAAAAGCTCCAGGTGGACCCATTCATAGGGGGCCCCCCACAATATTGTGATTTACCTCTAGGAACTAACCAGGTTCCTACAGTAAATATGGGGAAAAAATCCCTAGTGCTTCTGGCAGGGGGAGGAGAAAAGCAACCATCTGGAAATAAACCAGAGCGATGTGTTCTTAACAAGGCCTGATCTCAGGGGAAACTAGTTAACCAGAGCCCAGCTGACCTAGTGAGGGAGAACATACCCAACTCCAGCCCACTCTAGCCATCCTGTCTCACCTGAGGGGAGGAAAAAACTGAGACACACTTGTGAAGTTCACACTTCAGAGGCACAGGCTCACTAAGAGTCGGAGCCCTAATCATAGGACAATAGAACATCCCCCCTCCTCGCACAGCTTACCACCACATTACCAAAGGCCTGTTTACAGTGGTTCCTTGTATCCATCACATCGTCTGGCTATCAAGAAAAAATTACAAGGCATAAGAGAGCAAAAAACACAATTAGAAGAGACAGGGCAACAATCAGAATCAGACATGGCAGGGATGTTGGTATTACCAAGCTTAGAATTTAAAATAATTATGGTTAATATTCCAAGGGCTGTGATGGTTAAAGTAGACAGCATGCAAGAACAGATGGACAATGTAAGCAGAGAGATGGAAATTCTAAGAGAGGACCAGAAAGAAACGCTAGAGATCAAAAGCACTGTAATAGAAATGAGGAATGCCTTTGATGGGCTAATTAGTAGAAAGGACACAGCTGAGGAACGAATTTCTGAGCTAGAGGATATATCATAGAAGAGCAAAGACTGAAAAACAGAACAGAATATCCAATGACTGTGGGGCAACTATAAAAGATGTAACATATTTGCAAAGGGAATACCAAAGGAGAAGAAAGAGAGAAATGAACAGAAGTATTTGAAATAGTAATGACTGAGAATTTCTCCAGATTAATGCCAGAGACTAAACCACAGATCCAAGAAGCTCAGAGAACATTAAGCAGAATAAATGCCAAAAATCTACACCTAGCTATATCATTTCAACCTGAAGGAAATCAAAGGGAAAGAAAAATCCTGAAAGAAGCTGGAGGAAAATAGTGCCTTACCTATGGCATAGCAAAGATAAGAATAAAATCCAACTTGTCAGAAACTATGTAAACAAAAAGAGAGTGGAGTGAAATATTTAAAGTGTTGAGAGAAAAAACCCCACCAACCTAGAATTCTGTGGGATTATTCTTCAAAAGGGAAGGAGAAATACTTTCTCAGGCAAAAATTGAGGAAATTTGTTGCCTCCATAGACCTGCCTTGTAAGAAATATTAAAAGAAGTTTTTTGGGAAGAAAAACATGTCAGAAACTCATATCCACATAAAGTAAGGAAGAGCATTGAAGCAGGAATACACAAGGAAAAATAAAAACTTTCATTTTTCTTGTTCTTAATTGATCTAACATATAACAGTTCATTCAGAATAATAATACAGTGTATTCGATTATGTATGCTTACATATATATCTTGTGTGTGTGTGTACATATGCGTGTATATGGTTATGCATGATAGCAATGATACAGGGAACAGGTGAGAGGAATTAGTTTTATTTTGTACTTGTAAGTATTCACGCTACCTGTGCAGTGGTATGGTGCTATTTGAAAGTGAATTGGGGTTAGCTATAAACGTATATTGCAAACTTTAGGGCAACCACTAAAAAAAATTTTTAAAACAGAAATATGATCAATGTGCTAAGCAAGGAGAGAAAATAGAATCCTATAAAATGCTTATTTAAAACCACAAAAGGCAGGGGAAAAAAAGAGTGGAAAACTGTACGGTAAGGCTGCATGACTAATTTCTGACCAATGTAATGCAGACAAAAGCAGTGTGCGCATATTTTGGCAAGGTTTTTCAAAGGAAGGGGACTTGCCCTTTATTTTTCCATTTATTTTTCCTGCTGGCTAGAATGAAAACATGGTGACGGACCCTGAGGCATCTACGGCATCACAGCTATTTGTTGAGGTAGCAGAACAATAGGATAGAAGGAGCCTGGGTCCCAATGATTGTGGATCTGTCACCCCAGCCCTTGGCTTACCACATTTATGCACCAAAGAAAAACAAACTTCTATATGTTTTAAGCTGGATGACTTTTAGTCATCTGCTCTTTACAGCTGAATTTGACCCTATATAATGCAATGCAGAAAAAGGACTATATAGCTGTAGTTGAGCAACTGTTAAAAAAAATTCTCAAAGAAAGAATAAAAATAATTTACTTGAATGAGACAGACTGTTCATCAGAAACCAACAGCTAATATTTTTCTATGTGGTGCAATACTAAAATATATTTCAATTAAAATCAGAGACTAAATAATGTAACAGCTACTGCTGATGTATTGGTGGTTCCAACAAATGTAATAAAACAAGAATATTATAAAACATTGAGAAATAAGATATAAAACTTCTCTTCTTTGCCAATGATACTATATGTGTATAAAGAAATACCAGTGGGAAAAAACAGTGTATTTAGTAAGGATGGATACAAGATAAATATAAGCAAAACCAATAGGTTTTCTTGTGTTAGCAATAAAAATGTGGAATGGGAAAATATTTCATTCACAATAGTGATGAAAACTTTAGCAGTAAATTTAACCAAAAAGATTCAGAGCCAGTTGTGTAGAATTTTATTAAGGGTCATAAAAAATTAATCTTAAGTAGTGGAAGGCATAGTAATTCTTGGATGGGAATACTTATTAATAAAATAAAATTATCACTGTTATAAGTATATAAATACAATATAATTCCTATTAGAATCCCAGCAGAATTTCTGTAATGAATTGCATAAAAAGCTTTTTAAAAATTATGTGGATTCTTTTTTTTTTTTTTAACATCTTTATTGGAGTATAATCGCTTTACAATGGTGTGTTAGTTTCTGCTTTATAACAAAGTGAATCAGCTATACACATACATATATCCCCATATCTCCTCCCTCTTGTGTCTCCCTCCCACCCTCCCTATCCCACCCCTCTAGGTGGTCACAAAGCACCCAGCTGATCTTCCTGTGCTATGCGGCTGCTTCCCACTAGCTACCTATTTTACATTTGGTAGTATATATAAGTCCATGCCACTCTCTCACTTTGTCCCAGCTTACCCTTCCCCTTCCCCATGTCCTCAAGTCCATTCTCTACATCTGCATCTATATTCCTGTCCTGCCCCTAGGTTCTTCATAACCATTTTTTTTTTAGATGCCATATATATGTGTTAGCGTACAGTATTTGTTTTTCTCTTTCTGACTTACTTCACTCTGTATGACAGACTCTAGGTCCATCCACCTCACTGCAAATAACTCAATTTTGTTTCTTTTTATGGCTGAGTAATATTCCATTGTATATATGTGCCACATCTTCTTTATCCATTCATCTGTTGATGGACACTTAGGTTGTTTCCATGTCCTGGCTATTGTAAATAGAGCTGCAATGAACATTCCAACCCACATTTTCAATTTCCATCCACATTCCTTGCAACCATCATACACTTGGCTACTTCTTGGGGTTAAGGTATACATGCTCCTACAGCACTGTCTGCCTGCAGAGGGATGAACTCGGGGAGGAGAGCGCCTCCCTCACAGAGGCCATTTGGGCAGGAATTCTGGGATCTTAGTACCTATAGCATAGTCCAGATTAGGAGGGGTGTATGGACTCAGAAGGGGTATTAATGTTTGGCCTTTCAGACTGCTTGCCCGTTAAGAGGCACACTGCCAGGGGAGGGCCAGATCAGTGCCTTCTTAAAAGTGTAGGCTAGGGCAGGATATTTTTTGATTGATACCAGTGTTGTCATCATATTAATTTTCTTTCTGTCACCACAGCTGTAACAATGTCTCCATCAGTCAGGATGTAGGAGTAAAGATAACTTGGAGTAGAATTTCCTAAAAATGGAAATATATCATGATTAAGAAATAAATCGTTGTTTATATTTTGGGTTCATTTGTCACAGCAGCATAACCTAGTCTTTCCTTACTGATCAACATGCATATGTGTGTGTGCAAATGTGTGTCTGTGTGTGTGTAAATGTGTGTATATATGTGTGCAAACGTGTGTATATATGTTGATGAGCATATATATATAAACATGGATATTTATCAACTAGTTTGTTAACATGGGTTACCAGTCAGGAAAGATGTAATCAGAGGTTGGGAGAATAGAAAGAAATGGGAAGTGTAAGGTAAAAAATAAAGGGGAAATAGTAAGATGACAGACTACATTTTTAAAAAAGCAGGTAAGATATAAAGCCACTTACATAAAATGACACATTTATGATATTTATGCATAAGGAGATGCATGCAAAGATGGGCATTAAACCTTAAAGGCGATCATTTCAGGGTGGGATACCAAGTGATATCTCACTTAGCACTTTATGTCATTTGACTTTTCTAAGTGATCTTGTTATTTAAGTAGCAAGAGGGTAATAGTGAAACCATTTTCTATACAGAAGAGAAAAAAGGTTAATCTGGGAGAACGTGAGCCAGTTTCTTTTCTTGAATTGAACTACCTGAATTCCTTCTGGTCCCATGACTGTGACCTTCTTTCTTCTGGTAAGGTGTGGTTTGTCCCCAGAATTTACCGAGAATCCAGCAGTTTCGTAGACAGAAATCATGACGTTTTCTCACAGTTTCCTTGAATGGATTGGCTAATTTGTGAGGGAAGAATACACTGTCTTTCAGGTATTCCTGTGTGCTGCCATAGGGCCACATTATCTTTATGCTGAGGGTATATTTTTGGCTTGTAGGTCGATTCAGTTACGTAGCATCAGGGGTTCATAATAGCAGTCAGACTCCCCTTTCAGACTGATTTCACAATCAAAAGATTTATCCAGGGAGGGAATTGAGGGGATCTGGAAGAGACATTGTAAAACCCATAAGAGGAAAAACATCTTTCAACATTCCTTGCTTAGGGCCTGAACTGATCTCCCAGACGCCTCCTTTTAGCCAGTATTTCTGCTTGCCATTTATAAGTGTTGGGTAATGTTTTAAAGAAAACAAGAATTATCTTTTAAAGTAGATGGTAAAAATAACCAAGATAACATAAGAAAACAGTAAGATAAAGTGGTGTAAAATAAACACTATAAAGTGGCAAAAATAAAAGTCCAGAATTAATAAAATATCATAAAAATTAGAGATGAGACAATAGAAACAAAGATTAAACAAAATAAAATTTAGAGTTGAAAAGTAATATTAGCTCAAGGGGCAAACTAAATGATGTCATGAAATAGAATATATAAATTATCTTAGAGACTATAATAAAAATAGTTAGAATCATAAATAAGGACCAAATCCAGGAATTAGCTGGGACCCTTTGGTCTGAGGCTGCTGTGAACAGTTCCTGGGCTTCATGTTCAGTTCTTCTTCCTAGGCTGGAAGTGTGTTGGCGGAGATCTTGCGGCTTTGAGGCTCCCAGATGGATGATTTCAGGAGAGCAGAGCCCTGAGGTTTTGGCCATGAAGCTGCCTTCTTGTGTTTTTCCTATCGTGACCCCACCCATTACTTCCAGTCAGGCAAAGTAGACCCCGATAGCTCCCCAAACATATGACTGATGCAATCTTTATTTGAACACATACTCAGATATTTGCATTTCTTTGTACTGGTTTCTTTGGGCAAAGAGAAAGAATAAAAAGAAACTTAAACTTAGCAAAAGCCCTTAAATTTTACACTCAACCCTTACTCTCATTTAAAAAAGAGAAATCACTCTTATACTCCTCTCATTTTGTAAAGCTGGTTTAAATTACATCTGTGTCAGTACGAATTCATATTACAAAATGATGATGTTGACTTAATTTCACGTATAGGAATTTCTTTAAAAATCTGATTTTCCTCTCATTATCTTCTAGTGTATAATGCACGTGGTACAGACTGGTATGGATCTCAAAAACCTATGAATAATTCTACCAAGATTTGAAACAAACTTTTCTTAAGGGGAAAGGATATCACTGAGATATGAGCAGTGAACACGTTTTTCTTACTCCAAGTGGCTTGAGATCATTTTATTTTATCAACCTGCAATGAGTATGTCGTAAGCAAAATGATTTAAATTAAACAAATGTCCTTGAATAAAATTTCACCTTGACTTGATTCCCATTTGACTAAATCTGTTGTAGTAAACCTACATGTCACATATAAACAGGACCACATGCATGTATTCCCTATAAACAGGCAACAGATGGCAAACGTTACATCGAAAGTGACACACAAGAACAAGTGTGGTTTAGAAAAATCTTGAAATCTGGGAAAATTTGATGAAGCCTATTGCTCCATAGGAGAAGGCCAGGAATGAGGCCATTTGGAGAATTATGCATTGACTGTTGTCTCTGATTCATTTGTTTCTCAATTAGTGACCACCTTCTTTGGGGTAAAATTTTAGCAATATAATCTGCAAAACCTCTTCAGGAGTAGTTATTCATTCAAGAACAACAAGAACAATAACCAGCCTAGGATTGTGTTTTAAGGACTAGCTAAAGTTAATATTTCAGTTCAACATTTCAAACCTAGGATGAGCTTATCTCAAAAGAGTCCTAACTCATTTAAACTGCTTTTGAGGTCTCAGTTCTAAGGCAAGCCGTAGGGGTGGACGTTTTGGGAGCTGGGAAAACAACAGTGATGGTGCTGCCACCATACAGACTCTGTGACAACAGTGCCCGATGGAGCTCCAGAGCTGCCCCAAAAGAGCCACAGAACTCAGCATGTAGTGATGGGTCACCTGCACTGCCAGGGTCATTGGGACTCTTGCTGTGTCATAACTCACTTTGCTGAACCAAGTTAACATGGATTTCAGCTGCTTTTGGATCAAGCATGTTTGAAAAACCACACGTATTCCTGACCCCCAAACACTTTGGGGGATGGTACTGTTAGAATTTATTTTTAATTCCCTTCCAACACGAGTTCTTGACACCGTCACGATCATGGTGGACTGACCAGGAAGATCGAGTTTACCCCTTTTATAGGACTTATTGATCTCAGACAAAACAGCACACTTCCTACAGGAAGCATTTAGCTGTGTAGCATATTCAAAACTATTGTTTAAAACCCTGGGCTCCTAATCATATATTTCAGAGGAAGCACTTGGAAGAGTTTGCAGAATTAGTACTTACAAATTTTTCTACACCCTGAAACAGAACAGACCCTTCCTCTGGAATTAATAGGCATCACCTGTAGCTTCCTTGCTTTGCTCAATGAACCTGGATTGTGTCCAGTGCTTAGAAAAGATTCACACAATCTCTAGTTTATCCAACACTACTGTTGCTGGCATCCCCACATTGGGGGAGAAGGCATCGGTTCAGAAGATTAGGTATATTCATCTCTTTTTATGTCATTTGTATAGCTTAGCACTGCCACAATGTCAAAAACAGGTATCTGGGCCTGTTTCATGTTGCCTGATCTTACTATTGTCCTGCTGCAGCTATGAAGCCTACCACAGTGACTAAGAGGAAACTAGAAGGTTTAGACCAGGCTACTTAGGCTCCCAGGGCTGTAGAGATATAGCACCTGGGGGAACAAGAGGGGCACTGAACAGAAGACTTCATTTAAAAAGCCCACTTTGACCCACATTTTGCCAGGTAAGCCTCTGTACATTTTTGCCCACCCCGTGTTCAAGGATAATGTCTAGTTTAACTCACTTCTTTAAAAGCCTGGCCATGCACCCCCCAGTCTCCAACTAGGCTGCTCATAGAACAACATCCAATGGATCCTCAGCGTTTGCCAACCAAACTTCCCTGTTTGAATTTTCTCCCACCTCTTGGATTCCCCATTTTCTGTCGTTCCCTGGTCCTGTCTCTTTAGGCACCCACTGTGTGTTTCCTGACTTGACTTTCGTCCTAAAATTCTGATAATCTCTTGCATTTCACATAATCTCTCTAAAAGCAGTAATGGATATTGACCTTCTCCCTCTTTTTTGGTATTATCTGTATATTTCTGTACCTGCCTGCCATTCTTGCAGACCAGGCAGACATTGGGCAAGGCTAAGACCAAGAGAAAAATTGGTGAAAATGATTCAATCCAACATAAAATAGTTCAACCCAGTTCCAACTTTAACAAATCTAGTTCAGAAGGATTCAAATTAGGTTAGAGTAGTTAAAATTTACCTTTTAACAACAATCATTTCAAATTGGACATCTAATTCCTCTTCATCTAGTTTCAGTTCTGGTCAGTAGAATGCTTTTTCTCTTTTGGCACCTTAAGATCTTGTGACTGTGAAAGAATTATTTCCTCAAAAATTCATCATATTTATATCATGAATCTATTTTGAGCCAAAGATAGTAATTTCATTTTGAGAAACACTGATGAAATAATTTGATCACTCAAATAGGAAGAAGTTACCTAAAATCTTAGAAAAATATAGATGAAAAAAATACCACTTCCAACATTGTTTGCTTGAATTTCTAAATTTAAAGATTAAAAACCATCTATGTCTGAGAATATGAAGGCAGAAGGCAGCATAACTTTAAAATCCAATATTATTAAAGGAAATGGGAAAGAAAAGAGAATGTTGAAACTATGTGAACTATTTCCATTTGAAATGTAGTTCTTAAACTTCCAGGCTTTGACCAGTACTCCTCAAAATATATAATCAACACCAATAAAAGTATATATTTTTAGGTGCCACCTTGCTCCAAAGTCTAAAGAGAGTCTTTTTCTATTAAAAGGTTAAAGAAGTATGGGGTGAAAGTGATTTTTCTTTCAAGCAGTGTTCATATCCAGGTTTTGTTTTTTTTTTAAACCTACCTAAACATCTTTTCATGCACCATGTTTTTTCAATCAGGTTTTTGGCACTATATCTTAAATTTAGAATTGAAACCGTTCCATTGAAGTCTCCCAGAAAACAGAAAATGAAAAATTAAGTGCTGATTTCAGACTTATTGAAGTCTCTGCCTAAATCTGCTTTTGAGAATTAATAGTGCCAAAGTTTTTTCATTTGTGACTTATTTACCATTTGGCTGCAATGAAGAGTAGAAATCATTATCTTATCACTTCTTTGCCTCCAGGGCCAGCCGTTTCCCTTCAGTGAATGCCTCCTAAAACAATCATTTTTTATGGAATAGTGATATCTGTATTAGAAAGTAGATATTCTTTTGGTCTCTACTGGAGATGTTTCTTCACACTTGACGGATGATGCTTACATTTTTTGCTATCCTTTGTGAAAAGCTTAGTGCTTCCTGTGTACCACGCAAAACAATCAGTTATTGTGCAACTCTTTGCCATTAATGTGGCCTAAGTAGTGAAAATAAATGGTATCACCATATGAATCTAAGTGATTTGAGGGAAAGTGCCTTGGGGAACGGGAGAAAACTATATATTACTGAATCAGAACCTTAAGAGATGGAGACGATCTTTGAGGTCGTTTAGTCCAAACTTATTTTAGTTGGAGTCAACAAAATTAAAATCTAGAGAGTTTTGGGTTGTATTCCAAATCCCACAGATTATTTAAGGCAAGAATCAAATCTGGCTTTCAGAGTCCTGTTCTGGAAATAAATAAAATAAGTGTCCGCAGTGTCCTTTTAAGCAAAAAGGAATCTCTAATGCTGTTCAGTTGCCCACAAGCACTGTCAGTCAAGCCGTATATTGTGAGTATCATGATTCAGTTAGAAAAAAAAATCTTTTGTTTTTATTTGAAGTTGAGCCACAAATACTCAAACATGCAGTTGGCAGAAAGCTAAATTTCCATCAAAAATTTTTGTTTTGTTTAGCTGATTTTTTCCATCTGATCCAATGGCCAATGCAGCCAATTTTGTAGTTAACTTAAGGGCAGTATTGGATAGCCTTAGGTGATAATGATAATAATTACTACACTTGACTTGTGAAGCTTATTACAATCTTTTGGGTTTAGTTTCATTTCCGGGATATGGCTAAGACAGTAGTTTTCAACCTTGGAAGAACATTGGAATCACCCAGGAGGGCTTTGAAAATACAAATGTCTGGGTCCCAACCACAGAGAATTTTAATTGGTTGGGTGTACCACATGGGCATCAGATTTTATTCTGAAAGGTCTCTGGGTGATTCTAATATAGAGCTCAGTTGAGAACCACTGGGTAAGGAAATGTGGTTACCATCATTGTAGCTGATTAGAGGCCCTTGGAAATTCAGCTGATGTGCCAGTCATCTTAAAAATCTCTATTTCTGCTCTTGTGTTCCAAAGCTAAAGTGGTGGGTTACTGTGTTAAGGGTAAGTCAGAAAGAGAAAAACAAATATCGTATATTAACACATGTATGTGGAACGTAGAAAAATGGGACAGATGAACCGGTTTGCAGGGCAGAAGTTGAGACACAGATGTAGAGAACAAACGTATGGACACCAAAGGGGGAAAACAATGGTGGGGTGGGGATGGTGGTGTGCTAAATTGGGTGATTGGGATTGACATGTATACACTGATGTGTATAATAATTGATGAGTAGTAAGAACCTGCAGTATAAAAGACAAACACACAAACAAAGAAAGTAGGGGGTGATTCCGTTTCTCTTTTTGGGGCCTTTAAGGACCCTGTTTTCGAGGAGTTCTGGTTTGGATTCCAGTGTTCTCCTGTCCTAACGTAGCAAAGGTGTGGGCATGCAAATGCAAACCTGGTGCTCTGCCATGTTGAGTCAGAGTTCCCCATGGCCCTTAGTGGGTACCTACCTCCATACTCCGCAGGATACTCAAGTCAGCAAAGCAGTGCTGAGACACATCCTTTTTTCATCTCATTTAGACCTTGAACACACTTCGATGTTGTTCTGCATATTATTGCTATGTTGCATGATTAAGGTACGAGTGATGACAAGAAGCAGAAATGGGTGAGGTGAGTGTTAAAGTACCTTCCCGTTGCCAAGGTTATAAAAGGGGCTTGTTAAATTTTTCCCTATTTTGAAACTAATTCCAGAGCAACAGTTCTGTTCCATTTGCAAACTAGACCCTTCCAGATTACTTTAAGTTTATACTAGCTAACCTCCACATTAACCATAGTAAATAATTATGTCCTTGGTACTAACTTTACAGCCCTATGGATAAAGTTATGTGTGTGAGGTGGAGCGCAGCAGTACCTCACATTCTACCCTTGGGACTCTCGAGCTGCGGTTTGTACTGAAATCATGTTTTCTTTGGCTCACAGCATTTTATATTAATATCACTTCTCTCCTGTTTGACTGTCCCTGACACTCTGGTGCTTTGGCTTTGGTTTTGCATCAGTCTGTATTTCACATGTTACATGGACTGGGTTTCAGTGAGAGAGTATCCCAAACATACCTTCCAAATTTGGGAAAAAACTATTTCACTATTTTTTTTTTTTTGGTATTGAGGTAATAATTAAGTAGCCACACATGTAATTATACTTATATTGATGATAAGATAATTAACAATTGCACAGGTTCTATCAGACACAATGCCCTCTTTCTGTAACACTTTTGTAACCTTTTACTTGTCTGAAATGAAAGTCATGGAATATACAAATCTACTTATACATATAATTTAAAATAATACATATTACCGTAATATAAAGGAACATGAAGAAGTATAAGAAAAGCGCTTTATCGTAAAATCAAATGTATGCCAATATGTACACGCACAGCCATCATTTGACTAAAAAGTAAGCAAAGTCTTGAACATGTGCCAAGGAGACTAGAGCAAGCAGCCTTGCCTCTTTGAGAGGAACTGCCTGTGACATATCCTTCCTACGATACTGTCCATTCCTGACCCTCCTCCAAATTCTCCGTCTTTTAGTTCTTGAGCTATTCTACTTCCCACCACTGTGTCCAGTTTTTCTTTTTGTGCAGAAACAACACGACTGGTTGTTCCAGCACCTTTTCCCAGTGTCAATAGACAGCTCACATAGTTTCATTCTTACTTTGGAGTTTGATGCGTGTGTGTTCACTCAGGTAAAGGAAAGGTCTTATTAGAGTTCAAAGTCATTTAAGATAGTGGGCAGTTCCTGTTGAATACCTTAACTGTCTAAAGAAAGTACTATTAAAAACCAGTTTCTTTCTTAGCTTTTACTGGTCTAGCTTACTAGAAGGAGCTGGGAATCTTGATTCCTAATTAAAGTTCTAGCTTCTTTAATTTGCTAGGCTTCTGATTTGACAGCTCTGGCTGCAGAAGTTCTAGGCAGCCAGGAATGTTAAAATTTTAGCAGTCTGACCTCTGACAGAAAACAAGCTGATCTGTTACAGATTGAAAGAAAATTCATTTGAGATCCATGTGAATTACTTGTTTTTCCCAAACTATTTACTCATTGTATATTTAAAGGTCACCAGTACACATCAGTGTTTCAACTTGCTGGGAATTTATTCACTGCTGGTAACTTAAAAGAGGCCACTCTGTTTTTCATTACTGGTTGGTATTTTTGTCTGTGAGCTCTGACCTTCTAACTTAGGAGCAGAATAGGATAGCTTGGTTTCAACATTCTGAATATTCCCGAGCTGACCGTTGGAACCGGATGCAATGTTACCTCCTTCCGAAACCCACGTTATCCTAAACAGGAGACTCATATTTTTGCCACATTGGGCAGATCTGATGGGTGTGAGTTTCAATTAAAACATTGCCAAGTTTCTGTTTGTGCAGGATAAAACAATCTCTTTCAGTAATTTATTTTTATTCTCTTTAGAGATGCTGTTATTTGGATGGAAGAATAAACAGTTTTCAATAGTTTTCTCCACATGGTGAGATCATGTGTGATTTCCATTTGCTTGATTAGTCTTTGCCATATTTTAAAACTTGTCACTATAAACGAGATTTTTTTTTTGTAGTTAAAAAGAAACCTGCCACATATTATCACAGTTATAATCAATATGGTTCATTTTTTGTTTCAAATGAGTGTATCATCATCACTTGCTCCAGGCAAGGTACTTGAGGAGGAACTTTACCAAGACTCTAGTGTTTCTTACACTTTAAAATGCATAGAAATCATCTGGGGTGTTATTAAAATACAAAGTCTGATTCAGTAAGTCTGGGGTGGGCCCTAAAATCCTGCATTAACCTTACAAAATCCTTGGTGATGCTGACGCTGCTTGTCTAATAACCACACTTTGAATAGCAAGGCTCTGACCATTGGTTTCAAACTTTGGGCACATCAGAATCATCTGGAGGGCTTGTGAAAGTGCGCGTTGCTGCTCACCACTGCCACTGTCCCCCGACCCCATGCCCCACCAGTTTCTGATGTAGTAGGTCTGGGGTTGGGCCTGAGAATTTGAGTTTCTAAAGTTCTACAGTTGATGGTGGATGATGCTTCAGAAACTGTGTGATCACTGCTCCCGAGCCGTGTTAATCAAAGCCTGCTTCCCAGACAGCATCAGCATCACTTGGGAGCTTGTTAGAAATGCAGAATCTTAGGCCCTACTCCAGACCTACTAAGTCAAAAACGTGCATTTTAATAAGTTCCTCAGGTAATTTCATACGTTAAAATTTGAGAACCACTACCTAGACAATTTCTTAGTTCCTCTTCATCAGTGACTCTCAACTTTAGTCACCTGTTATAATCAACTGCAGAGCTTTTAAAAGTGTGATGCCCAGGGTGAACCTCAGAATAATTCCATCAGAATTTGGGGGGTATCACTTGTTTCTAAAACTCCCCAGGGGATTCCAATGTACAGTCAAATTCGGAAACCACATAGTTGGAACTGGAGAATGGAAAGGTAGTTGTCTTGCTACTTGCCAAAAGATGAAGGCTTGGAGGCAACCTTTTTCCCTGTGGCCACCTTGTTGGACAATGTGTCATCAGCCATTGGGCCAACAGGAAACACTGGACCAGAGCATTAAATTGCTTTGATACGCTGGATTTTAGGAACCTGCCTACACATTTTGCCTCTGTTGCCCACCCTCACTTTGCTCTAGCTTTCTGACACACAAACAGGAGTAACTGTTCTTGTATTCTGCCATCTCTGGGTCAAGACCTTATAGCCCAAGGGCAATTGTATTATTTCTCCCGTACTTTCATTCGGAATTGGTGTATTCTAGTCTCTGTCAGGTTAAATGGGAGGAGAAAGATCTCCTGCATGGGTATTATGTACCAGGATGCAGATAAAGCTGCTTTAGCGAGATAAACAATACATAATTGAACAGACATGAGAGACGATTTACGTGACAGATTAGGTAGAGGACAACATTCTCCTTAACCACATACTGGTCGTTTTCCCTAAAAGCACAGATTGGTCTTGTGTGGGTATATGAACAGGAACACTTGGTATTGTAAGCCTGTCCTAATATTCTAAAGCCTTAAAATCTTTCCTAGGCCAGCCAAGAGTTTGTGGTTGATTGTTGGTTTTGGAAAAACTCATGCATTACTCACCTATGAAGAAGTGTTAGATTGTTATCATTTCTAAGGTTAATAAAGACTGCTTTTGATTCTGGATAATGCTTTTTAATTTTATGTTCCAGGAAAGGGTGGACTACATTTCTACATAGATACCATAGGGATTTCTGTATGCATCAGGACCATGATCTATTTAGTTCTGGCAATAGAATCATACTTAAGAAGAGGATGGAATTTATTCTAAATCCCTCCTCAGAGAGGAAGAATCTGTTTGAAATGTTTTTTGTTCCTTTGTATCTTTGTCAACTTTTATTGTAAATTTATTTAAATCGTTGATTCAACTAATGCCAACTGTCAGGCTAGAAGTTCCCATAAGTTTACCACCTGTTGTCTGAATTAGTGTTCCTTTTCCTTTCCCTAAGAAGGCAGTATCTGTTCATTTTCACTCTTTCCTGCTTCCCTGATTCCAGTCCACAGAGGAGGCCTCTCCCAGCACCTCCAGCATCTCTTTCATGAAGTGGGTTTCCCTGACGGGATGCTCTCGACTCTGTGCTGGCTCTCCTGAGGGCGGCAGCATAATTACACACAGAGTTCCAGAAGTGGTTTTGACTGAGCCTTGGACACAGTTTTCCTATTGCTTCCTAACATATTTCCCTCATGTGACCATGAGTGTATTGATTTTTGTCTAAAGAGTTTTGTTTTCCTGGGGATTTTATTCTGTTGTATACTTTGGATGTGTCAGAAAAAAATTTCTCCCAGTTCCCTTTCCCAGCTATAGCTGAGAATCCAATGTCATTACTCTATAAAGACCAGAGGGATTATTTTTTTCTAACTGTATTACCCAGATTAGTCAAATTAACCAACTAATTACCAAATGGTCCTTTCCCTGTGACTGATGGGACACAGGAGAGGAATGCAGTTGAGCAGTTGTCTAAGAGACATGGACATGTGCACAATGCCGTATTGTGAACTACAGGCACTATGTCCTACAGCGCATCTCTAGGACTTACTCATCCAGCACAACTGAAACTATGTACCCATTGAACAACAACTCCCCGTTGTTCTCACCTCCAGACCCTGGAAACTACTGTTGCATTCTTTGCTTCTAGGAGTTTGACTACTGTAGATTCCCCCTAAAAGTGGAATCATGTAGCATTTGCTCTTCTGTGACTGGCTTTTTTCACTTGCCACCTTCCTTCAGGTTCGTCCATGTTGTTGTAAATGACAGTATTTGCTTCCTTTTTTAAGTCGGAATAATTGTGCCACTGTATGTGTATACAACATTTAAAAAAATCCATTCATCTGTAGATGGACCCTTGAGTTGTTTTCATATCTTGGCTATTGTGAATAATGATGCAATGAACGTGGGAATGAAGGCAATCTCCTTCAGAGCCTGATTTTAATTCTTTTAGATATAAACCCAGAAGAGGGGTCATGTAGTAGTTCTACTTTTAAATTTCTTAAGGAACCTCCATGCTGTTTTTCATAGTTACTGCAAAGTAGATCTCATGTAAAGTATCCTTATCAAAAAACAAAAAACCTGGAACTATATTCAGTATCTTATAGGAACCTATAATGGAAAAGAATCTGAAAAAAAAATATATGTATAACTGAATCACTTTGGTCTATACTTGAAACTAACACAACATTGTAAATCAACTATACTTCAATTCGAGGAAAAAAAAAAAAAAAAAACCCCAAACCAAAGTGACCCAAGGAAACTTTGGGAGATGTTGCATATATCTACTACCTTGACTATAGGGATGGTTTCATGGGTGTTTGCATAAATCTAAACTCATCATATTGTACACGTCAACTACATGCAGTTCTTTTTTTTTAAATTTTTGAATTTAATTTTATTTTTTTATACAGCAGGTTCTTATTAGTTATCCATTTATACATATTAGTGTATATATGTCAATCCCAATCTCCCAATTCATCACACTACCACCCCGCCCCCTGCTGCTTTCGCCCCTTGGTGTCCATACGTTTGTTCTCTACATCTGTGTCTCAGTTTCTGCCCTGCAAACAGGTTCATCTGGACCATTTTTTTAGATTCCACATATATGCATTAATATATGATACTTGTTTTTCTCTTTCTGACTTAATTCACTCTGTATGACAGTCTCTAGATTCATCCACGTCTCTACAAATGACCCAATTTTGTTCCTTTTTATGGCTGAGTAATATTCCATTATATATATATACCACATCTTCTTTATCCATTTGTCTGTCAGTGGGCATTTAGGTTGCTTCATGACCTGGCTATAGTAAATAGTGCTGCAATGAACATTGTGGTGCATGTGTCTTTTTCAGTTATGGTTTCCTCAAGGTATATTCCCAGTAGTGGGATTGCTGGGTCATATGGTAATTCTATTTTTAGCTTTTGAAGGACCCTCCATACTGTTCTCCATAGTGGCTGTATCAATTTACATTCCCACCAACAGTGCAAGAAGGTTCCCTTTTCTCCACACCCTCTCCAGCATTTGTTGTTTGTAGATTTTCTTATGATGCCCATTCTGACTGGTATGAGGTGATACCTCATTGTAGTTTTGATTTGCATTTCTCTAATAATTAGTGATGTTGAGCAGCTTTTCATGTGATTCTTGGCCATCTGTATGTCTTCTTTGGAGAAATGTCTATTTAGGTCTCTGCCAATTTTTGGATTGAGTTGTTTGTTTTTTTAATATTGAGCTGCATGAGTTGTTTATATATTTTGGAGATTAATCCTTTGTCTGTTGATTCATTTGCAAATATTTTCTCCCATTCTGAGAGTTGTCTTTTCGTCTTGTTTGTAGTCTCCTTTGCTGTGCAAAAGCTTTTAAGTTTCATTAGGCCCCATTTGTTTATTTTTGTTTTTATTTCCATTACTCTAGGAGGTGGATCAAAAAAGATCTTGCTGTGATTTATGTCAGAGTGTTCTGCCTATGTTTTCCTCTAAGAGTTTTATAGTGTCCAGTCTTACATTGAGGTCTCTAATCCATTTTGATTTTATTTTTGTGTATGGGGTTAGGGAGTGTTCTAATTTCATTGTTTTATATGTAGCTGTCCAGTTTTCCCAGCACCACTTATTGAAGAGACTATCTTTTCTCCATTGTACGTCCTTGCCTCCTTTGTCGTAGATTAGTTGACCATAGGTGCATGGGTTTATCTGTGGGATTTCTATCCTGTTCCATTGATCTATATTTCAGTTTTTGTGCCAGTACCATATTGTCTTGATTACTGTACCTTTGTAGTATAGTCTGAAGTCAGGGAGTCTGATTCCTCCAGCTCCGTTTTTTGCCCTCAAGCCCGCTTTGGCTATTCAGGGTCTTTTGTGTCTCCATACAAATTTTAAGATTTTTTGTTCTAGTTCTGTAAAAAATGCCATTGGTAATTTCATAGGGATTGCATTGAATCTGTAGATTGCTTTGGGTAGTATAGTCATTTTCACAATACTGGTTCTTCCAATCTAAGAACATGGTATATCTCTCCATCTGTTTGTATCATCTTTAATTTCTTTCATCAGTGTCTTATAGTTTTCTGCATACAGTTCTTTGGTCTCCCTAGGTAGGTTTATTCCTATGTATTTTATTTGTTTTGTTGCAATGGTAAATGGGAATGTTTCCTTAATTTCTCTTTCACATTTTTCATCATTAGTGTATAGGAATGCAAGAGATTTCTGTGCATTAATTTTGTATCCTGCAACTTTACCAAATTCATTGATTAGCTCTAGTAGTTTTCTGGTGGCATCTTTAGGATTCTCTATGTATAGTATCATGTCATCTGCAAACAGTGACAGTTTTACTTCTTCTTTTCCAATTTGTATTCCTTTTATTCCTTTTTCTTCTCTGACTGCCATGGCTAGGACTTCCAAAACTATGTTGAATAATAGTGGTGAGAGTGGACATCCTTGTCTTCTTCCTGATCTTAGAGGAAATGCTTTCAGTTTTTCACCATTGAGAATGATGTTTGCTGTGGGTTTGTCATATATGCCCTTTATTATGTCGAGCTGGGTTCCATCTATGCCCACTTTCTGGAGAGTTTTTATCATAAGTGGGTGTTGAATTTTGTCAAAAGCTTTTTCTGCATCTACTGAGATGATCATATGGTTTTTATTCTTCATTTTGTTAATATGGTGTATCACACTGATTGATTTGCATATACTGAAGAATCCTTGCATTGCTGGGGTAAATCCCACTTGATCATGGTGTATAATCCTTTTAATGTGTTGTTGGATTCTGTTTGCTAGTATTTTGTTGAGGATTTTTGCATCTATATTCATGAGGGATATTGGTCTGTAATTTTCTTTTTTTGTAGTAACTTGGTCTGGTTTTGGTATCAGGGTGATGGTGGCCTCATAGAATGAGTTTGGGAGTGTTCCTTCCTCTGCACTATTTTGGAAGAGTTTGAGGATGGGTGTTAGCTCTTCTCTAAATGTTTGATAGAATTCACCTGTGAAGCCATCTGGTCCTAGGCTTTTGTTTATTGGAAGATTTTTAATCACAGTTTCAATACCATTACTTGCGACTGGTCTGTTCATGTTTTCTCTTTCTTCCTGGTTCAGTCTTGGAAGGTTATACCTTTTTAAGAATTTGTCCATTTCTTCCAGGTTGTCCATTTTATTGGCATAGGGTTGCTTGTAGTAGTCTCTTAGGATGCTTTGTATTTCTGAGGTGTCTGTTGTGACTTCTCCTTTTTCATTTCTAATTTTATTGATTTGTGTCCTCTCCCTCTTTTTCTTGATGAGTCTGGCTAATGGTTTATCAATTTTGTTTATCTTCTCAAAGAACGAGCTTTTAGTTTTATTGATCTTTGCTCTTGTTTTCTTTGTTTCTATTTCATTTATTTCTCTCTGATCTTTATGATTTCTTTCCTTCTGCTAACTTTGGGTTTTGTTTGTTCTTCTTTCTCTAGTTCCTTTAGGTGTAAGATTCAATTGTTTATTTGAGCTTTTTCTTGTTTCTTGAGGTAGGTTTGTATTGCTATAAACTTCCCTCTTAGAACTGCTTTTGCTACATCCCATAGGTTTTGGATAGTTGTGTTTTCATTGTCATTTGTCTCTAGGTATTTTTTGATTTCCTCTTTGATTTCTTCAGTGATCTCTTGCTTATTTAGTAATGTATTGTTTAGCCTCCATGTGTTTGTATTTTTTATGGTTTTTTTCCCTGTAAGTGATTTCTAATCTCATAGCGTTGTGGTCAGAAAAGATGCTTGATATTTCAGTTTTCTTAAATTTACTGAGGCTTGATTTGTTACCCAAGATGTGAACTATCCTGGAGAATGTTCTGTGTGCACTTGAGAAGAAAGTGTAATCTGCTGTTTTTGGATGAAATGTCCTATAAATATCAATTAAATCTATCTGGTCTATTGTGTCACTTAAAGCTTGTATTTCCTTATTAATTTTCTGCCTGGATGATCTGTCCATTGGTGTAAGTGAGGTGCTAAATTCCCCCACTATTTTTGTGTTACTGTCAATTTCCTCTTTTACAGCTGTTAGCAGTTGCCTTATGTATTGAGGTGCTCCTATGTTGGGTGCATATATATTCATAATTGTTATATCTCCTTGGTGAATTTATCCCTTGATCATTATGTAGTGTCCTGCCTTGTCTCTTGTAACATTCTTTATTTTAAAGTCTATTTTATCTGATATGGGTATTGCTACTCCAGCTTTCTTTTGATTTCCATTTGCATGGAATATCTTTTTCCATCCCCTCACTTTCAGTCTGTATGTGTCCCTAGGTCTGAAATGGGTCTCTTGTAGACAGCATATATATGTAGTCTTATTTTTGTATCCACTCACCAAGCCTGTGTCTTTTGGTTGGAGCATTTAATCCATTCACGTTTAAGGTAGTTATTGATATGTATGTTCCTGTTACTATTTTCTTAATTGTTTTGGGTTTGTTTTTGTAGGTCCTTTTCTTCACTTGTGTTTCCCACTTAGAGAAGTTCCTTTAGCATTTGTTGTAGAGCTGGTTTGGTGGTGCTGAATTGTCTTAGCTTTGCTTGTCTGCAAAGCTTTTGATTTCTGCATTGAATCTGAATGAGATCCTTGCTGGGTAGAGTAATCTTGGTTGTAGGTTCTTCCCTTTCATCACTTTAAGTATATCATGCCATTCCCTTCTGGCTTGTAGAATTTCTGCTGAGAAATCAGCTGTTAACCTTATGGGTGTTCCCTTGTATGTTATTTGTCATTTTTCCCTTGCTGCTTTCAATAATTTTTCTTTGTCTTTAATTTTTGTCGTTTGCTTACTATGTGTCTTGGCATGTTTCCCCTTGGGTTTGTCCTGTATAGGACTTTCTGTGCTTCCCGGACTTGGGTGGCTATTTCCTTTCCCATGTTAGGGAAGTTTTTGACTATAATCTCTTCAAATATTTTCTCTGGCCCTTTCTCTCTCTCTTCTCCTTCTGGGACCCCTATAATGCGAATGTTGTTATGTTTAATGTTGTCCCAGAGGTCTCTTAGGCTGTCTTCATTTCTTTTCATTGTTTTTTCTTTATTCTGTTCCGCAGAAGTGAATTCCACCATTCTGTCTTCCAGGTCACTTATCCGTTCTTCTTCCTCAGTTATTCTGCTGTTGATTCCTTCTAGTGTATTTTTCATTTTAGTTATTGTATTGTTCATCTCTGTTTGTTTGTTCTTTAATTCTTGTAGATCTTTGTTCAACATTTCTTGCGTCTTCTCGATCTTTACCTCCATTCTTTTTCCATGGTCCTGGATCATCTTCACTATCATTATTCTGAATTCTTTTTCTGGAAGGTTGCCTATCTCCATTTCATTTAGTTGTTTATCTGGGGGTTTATATTGTTCCTTCATCTGGTACATAGCCCTCTGCCTTTTCATCTTGTCTATCTTTCTGTGAATGTGGTTTTTGTTTCACAGGCTGCAGGATTGTAGTTCTTCTTGCTTCTGCTGTCTGCCCTCTGGTGGATGAGGCCATCTAAGAGGCTTATGCAAGTTTCCTGATGGGAGGGACTGGTGGTGGGTAGAGCTGGCTGTTGTTCTGGTGGCAGAGTTCAGTAAAACTTTAATCTGCTTGCCTGCTGATGGATGGCGCTGGGTTCCCTCCCTGTTGGTGGTTTGGCCTGAGGCGATCTAACACTGGAGCCTACCCGGCCTCTCTGGTGGAGCTAATGGTGGACTCTGGGATGGCTCAGTCCAAGGATTACCTCCCAGAACTTCTGCTGCCAGTGTCCTTGTCCTCTCTGTGAGACGCAGCCACCCCCTACCTCTGCAGGAGACTCTCCAACACTAGCAGGTAGGTCTGGTTCAGTCTCCTATGGTGTCACTGCTCCTTCCCCTGGGTCCTGATGTGCACACTACTTTGCACACTACTTGTGGAGGGCACTACTTGTGCCCTCCAAGAGTGGAGTCTCTGTTTCCCCAAGTCCTGTTGAAGTCCTGAAATCAAATCCCACTAGCCTTCAAAGTCTGATTCTCTAGGAATTCCTCCTCCTGTTGCCAGACCCCCAGGTTGGGAAGCCTGACGTGGGGCTCGGAACCTTCACTCCAGTGGGTGGGCTTCTGTGGTATGTGTTCTCTGGTTTGTGAGTCACCCACCCAGCAGTTATGGGATTTGATTTTATTGTGATTGGGCCCCTCCTACCATCTCACTGTGGCTTCTCCTTTGTCTTTGGATGTGGGGTATCTTTTTTGGTGAGTTCCAGTGTCTTCCTGTTGATGATTGTTCAGCAGTTAGTTGTGATTCCAGTGCTCTCGCAAGAGGGAGTGAGAGCATGTCCTTCTACTCCGCCATCTTGAACCAATCCCCTACATGCAGTTCTTTGTAAATCGATTGCATCTCAATAAGGCTGTTAAAAAAGAAACAAATTTATAATTGACTCTGACCTATGACTTTGTGGCTAAGGGTGAGGGAAGGGATGCAATAAATGTTTCCTTTTTAATTTAATTTAATTAATTTATTTTTTTGAATTTTATTTTATTTTTTATACAGCAGGTTCTTATTAGTTACCTGTTTTATACATATTAGTGTATATGTGTCAATCCCAATCTCCCACTTCATCCTACCACCACCACCCCCTACCCCCGCTTTCCCCCCTTGATGTCCATACGTTTGTTCTCTGCATCTCTGTCTCTATTTCTGCCTTGCAAACCAGTTCATCTGTATCATTTTTCTAGATTCTGCATATATGTGTTAATACACAATATTTGTTTTTCTCTTTCTGACTTCACTCTGTATGACAGTCTCTCGATCCATCCACGTCTCTGCAAATGACCCAATTTTGTTCCTTTTTATGGCTGAGTAATATGCGATTGTATATATGTACCACATCTTTTTTATCCATTTGTCTGTCGATGGACATTTAGGTTGCTTCCATTATCTGGCTGTTGTAAATAGTGCTGCAGTGAACATTGGGGTGCATGTGTCTTTTTGAATTATGATTTGCTCTGGGTATATGCCCAGTAGTGGGATTGCTGGGTCATATGGTAATTCTATTTTTAGTTTTTTAAGGATCCTCCATACTGTTCTCCATAGTGGCTGTATCAATTTACATTCCCACCAACAGTGCAAGAGGGTTCCCTTTTCTCCACACCCTCTCCAGCATTTATTGTTTGTAGATTTTTTGGTGATGGCCATCCTGACTGGTGTGAGGTGATACCTCATTGTAGTTTTGATTTGCATTTCTCTAGTAATTAGTGATGTTGAGCAGCTTTTCATGTGCTTCTTGGCCATCTGTATGTCTTCTTTGGAGAAATGTCTATTTAGATCTTCCACCCATTTTTTAATCCTTTGTCAGTTGCTTCACTTGCAAATATTTTCTCCCATTCTGAGGGTTGTCTTTTTGTCTTGTTTATGGTTTCCTTTGCTGTGCAAAAGCTTTTGGGTTTAATTAGGTCCCATTTGTTTGTTTATTTTGTATTTCCATTACTCTAGGAGATGGCTTAAAAAAGATATTGCTGCAATTTATGTCAAAGGCCAAGGGTCAAAAGGTTGAAGGAATCTAGAAACATGACTGTTGCCCTTACATTTCCAAGAATTCTGGACCTGCTGGAGAAACTCTGTCAGTATTAAAACCTGAGAGCATAGAACCAGCTGGTAATTACCTCGCTAAACACTCTTATATTATCTAAGATCTTTCTCTGCCAGGCATACACATATAAGTTCAGTCCTCAAAACAGTGAAAAATATTGCTGGAACACCATTTCACTTAGGTTGATAATGAAATTTCCATCATAAACCTTATAGAGAAACTTATTAAATAAAACAAACAGTAAACCATGGCATTCTTATTATATGGAAGACTCAAAAATAAAGGTTCTTAGGCAATCCTCCCTATCTCCTCCATAATTGTTAGTATAAATGTTTAACAGTCATGTTTCGAGGTGAGGGTGAAGGGATTGATATGTAGCACTTGATAGTTTCTGTGGTATAAAGACTCCCATCATGACTGATTTCAAGCTACTGGGTAGAGATATTCACAATGGACTCTTGCAAGTCAGTATGAACCACCCGACACCAGCACAGAGCTGTTTACTAGGTACCAAAACATTTGTGATCTTTTGGGCTTCCAGATCTCCTTTTCCTTTCACTTTCAAACACACAGAGATTTATTAGAGGGAATCTCAAATATATATTCCCCATCCCCCCACCGGTAGATGTTATCTTTGTAATCTGCTCCTGTAACGCTCTGTTTGATTCAGGAGCGTTTTAGAAACGTCTCAGGAATCTCCAGTAAAGTGTGTTTTCTTATCTGGACAGCAGTCCCAGAGTTCCTGCAAAACTCTGAGGGTAAAAAGCAAGGCAGCCTAGTTAGCATCCGATAGTATATTCAGGAGTCAAGGTACAGAGCCTAAATCATAAGTCACAGTACAGAGAATGTTTAGGGCTGATTTAAAAGTCATCCAGAGCCATGCTTCTCAAAAAACTTATTCCTCCTTCCTAAATCCATGTATGTCCATGGCTATTAAAAATTGTAAAAAATGTGATGTCCTCCTAGAAATGTTATGTCCTTTATCTCCTAGTTGAAACCACAAAATCTATCTGTGATTAATGATAACAGTTGAGACTTTGCCAATTTTAGTCTGTAATTTCACTGTAAGAAGAATTTTAAAAAATTATTGTAATACTCAATGGGATGTTTAAAATATATGCCTGCTCCCTCCAACTCAAGATTCCAACATGCTTGGGAAGAGATGGATAGCAGTGTGACAGATTCCTTACCTGCCAGAGGTTGCCTAATATAACAGCTGATAGGGGCAGTCCTTTCCTAATTATAGAAACGGAACACCACCCTTTGGTTAACTAGGCTTCATATTAAAAAGTTGATGTGTATGTTTCTATTTTATCCTTTATGGAAAAATCCTTTGGAAACTAGTTCAAATATTTGGAAAGTAAAGCAGTCAACTTAAAAAAAATTATGTTCTAATGGAATGCTTATGGCTAGGAAAATCTCTGTCAATAACCAATGTAAATACAGTTGCATAGAAATTTAAACACAACAGATAATGTATGAAATATATTGTATGTTTCTTAGGCTAACATTGCATTGAATTTTTGGCCCCCCAATAAATCCTGAGCAGGATAGTATGGAAGTCCTGGGTTGGTGATAAAATATTACATAGCAAAATTCAATTCTGTTCATTGTTAATAGTGTTGTTTGGATATCTCAAGATTCTTGGGGGACACCAACTAAATGAGGTGAACAAGACACAGTTATCCGAAGTAATCCACTAATTCTGACATGGTTTTCATCATTATTTTGTGTATTTGCATTTGAACATGTGAAATGTGAATTGGTATCATTTTTACTAAAGAAAGTAGAACATGAGGGAACCCTCATAATTGAAGATTGTGTGAATGCTTTTCCGGATGTTTTCCATATCATCACAGTTGTTTTGTTGGTTATGCCATTCTTGTTCTAAGGAGGAAAATTATTAACTGATGAGCAATATATTGTATGTGGTTTTTTAATGAATATATTCCAATTCTGATTAGTTTTACCTTAACAGAGATGCCTTCTCTACCAGCATAAGGATGGTAGAGTTTCAGTGAAGTATTTTGGGGGCAAATTTTACCTCCATGATTGACATATTTTCTTACTGAAGCAAATATTCCTGCAATCATCTCTTAACAGCTCAGTTTCCAACAATTTATAAGTTACATGACATTTCTCTATATATATGTATATAAAATGTTGGTGTCCCTGCTTCACAGTTGGATAAACTGGTTTTAATTCTGGCTCTGTCACTGTCTTATTGTGACTTTGGGCAAATTGTGTTCTGTCTTTCAAACCTGTTTTCTTAAAACATATTTACCTTGTAGGTATGCTGTGAGGATTTTATGAGAAAATGTATATAGAGCATTAACACAGCCCTGGCAATTAGCATATAATAAGGTATTTATGCATATGCACATAAAGACATAAATATAGAGCTGTGCATAGAGATATACATATTTCTACGCCCAGAAATATACCTATTTCTGTCCACATACATATACACATATGTATATACACACATATCCATATACACATATGGATATGTGTATATGGCTAAACAGACATAAATATAACCCCCCACACATATGGGATTTAATTGTTTTGCACAGTCCCTGCACAAGTTGACATATTTTCCTGGGAATCTTTTGATAGCTTTCTTAGCCTAAATGTCATCAGAGATGATGTAAACTGCTAAGAACATGAAGAATGCATTAATTCTTTCATAACCAGAAAAGGATTCCTATTGCCTGTGGGCAGACATGACATGTGGTAGGACGGGGACTTTTTATTTTTTCTTTTGCAAGTGCATTTATTTTTTTAGACATTTAGACCAAACTTCTCAGATGTTTTACAGGCCTTACAAATACATACAAGATTTTTGCTAAACTATTCAGGCAGTTGAGCAGCATTTGACACACACATCATAAATTGATGCCTCTGTTCTGTTGCTAAGTACATTCAGTAAATGTTAGTTTCTCCCCTTTGTTCTGAAAAATTTTGTAGCAGCTATAATTATTGGTTATTTACCATTATTATTATTAGGCACCAAACAGGGAGCCCTTGATCTTTAAGTGCCTATAATTTATTTTTTTTAACATCTTTATTGGAGTGTAATTGCTTTACAGTGTTGTGTTAGTTTCTGCTGTGTAAGAAAGTGAATCAGCTGTATGTATACATATATCCCCATATCCCCTCCATCTTGCGTCTCCCTCCCACCCTCCCTATCCCACCCCTCTAGGTGGACACAAAGCACAGAGTTGATCTCCCTGTGCTATGCGGCTGCTTCCCACTAGCTATCTATTTTACATTTGGTAGTGTATACATGTCCATGCCACTCTCTCACTTCATCCCAACTTACCCTTCCCCCGCCTCGTGTCCTCAAGTCCATTCTCTACATCTGTGTCTTTATTCCTGCGCTGCCCTTAGGTTCATTAGAACAAATTTTTTTTTTTTTTAGATTCCATATATATGTGTTAACATACGGTATTTGTCTTTCTCTTTCTGACTTCACTCTGTATGACAGGCTCTAGGCCCATCCACCTCACTACAAATAGCTCAATTTCATTTCTTTTTATAGCTGAGTAATATTCCATTGTATATATGTGCCACATCTTCTTTATCCATTCATCTGTCGATGGACACTTGGGTTGCTTCCATGTCCTGGCTATTGAAAATAGTGCTGCAGTGAACACTGTGGTACATGACTCTTTTTGAATTATGGTTTTCTCAGGGTATATGCCCAGCAGTGGGATTGCTGTGTCCTATGGTAGTTCTATTTTTAGTTTTTTAAGGAACCTCCTTTTTTTTTCTGAAGTTTGGTTCCAGCAAACTTATTTCATAGATTCTTATGTACAAGTGTCCAGTGACCAAACAAGCTGTGTAAACAGACTTATAGGATGAGAGATGGAGGGGTGATCACTGTCACTGATCCAACCTCATTTACGTAGAAGGAAAGTGAAAGCCAGAGAACTAGAAAAATGACATTTGAAGATTCACACATTAAAACTGAGCAGAGAATGACTCGCCTTTTCATGCTGACAATGCTGAAAAACTCACTCTTGTTAGGACTTGTATGATCATAACCCCAAAACATTTTGAAGATAATGTGAATCATCCAATCTGAGGACAAGGGGAATAAATTTCCAAAGATGAAATATCTTGTGACATACTTAATATTCAGTTGGAAGCAAGGAAATAGCAGAAGCAGTAAACGATTTAACCACTTTGTTTCCAAGGTCATATGTGGTGGTTAATTAAGTAGTTTGAACTTCGTGAGGGTAGGAAGAGTGTCTAATTCAGTTTTGAACCATGGCTAATAGGAGGCACCTCAAAAGTTTTCATTGTGAAGTGCCTAGAATACTATAGGTTCCCAGTTAATGTGTGAAGCACTTAGCATGTACTGCATAAATGTTTGTTGAATTGAATTTGGAGGTTGTAGTCTTGCCAAGCCACTTAGCACAGTGATAATGATTTTTGCGTCATCCATGCTCATAAATTTTCTAACATGGAAGCAAAGAAGGGGAACAATGAACAGGTTAAGGAGAAAAACTCTCCCACCTCTGTCTTATTCCATAAAGTACAATTTACATACAAATGCATAAAATAGAAAAACCACAAGAAACGGAATCACATTTGGAACGTCATTAAAGTCCATTTGTAATGTGTTTGTGTTCAAGAGATTTACTCTTGGCAAAACAAAACTTCTTGTTTGAAAGATAAAAGGCTTATTTTCCAAATGGCTTCAAATGCAGTGAATCTCTACAGAGCAATTAGTTACCGATAACATTTTAATATATTAATGTAAGTGAATACAAAATATATGAAACTGAATCTCCTGAATTCCCATATGATTCAGAGTAAATGAAAAAGATACTTTAGTAAATATTTTTGGATTTCTTAGTGGACTCAGGCAGTTCTGTAAGTAGTCTGATAGGTGAATGATCAAAAATGCATCTAAATTTGCCTGTCCTTGGTCAAGCATTCATTCATTGCTTCTACACTCATTCAGTGAGCGCCTACCATGTGCCAAGGCAGCAAGCAGTTGTTACTTAGGGTTTGGACAAACTTCCCCTGAAGGGCTCTGAAGGCTCAAAATCCAAAGTAGGAAAACATTCTCTAACTCTTTGTATCATCCTTTCCCTGGTACTTTGTGTGGACATGATTGGCTAGAGCATGCCAAGGTGAAAGAGTGATAAATTAGCTCAGTTAGGCCTCATTTTGCAAACAAGCCAATGATGTACTTTACTTTCCATCAACTAGTTGGATAACTCTTTGATATATTTACTGCATCTGCGATTACAAATACTTTTTTCTTCTTCCTTATCTTGGTTGTAGTCTTAAGGCCACATGTCATATTTCATTTGCTTCATATGTTATATGGAATTGCGGTAGATATCTCCTGTATCTGTATTGGCTTCTCAGGTGGGATAGATCATATAAACTCTCATAGACCCTTGCAAAATCTTTAGCACCAATATAAACATTAGCAGAAATAGAGGTCGCTGTTACAATATGAGTCATTCTAAGAATCAAAGATGTTTTTTATGTTTTCTAAGTGTGCCGAAAACTTCAAGTTTTATGAAAGTTGAGGATTGGCTCTTTCAGAAATTGGATTTGGAAAACTAGATTGATGTTCCCCAAAGCTCCTAATATAATTATAAAGGCTTGACCTACTTTATGATCTCGAAACTCTGGAACTGATCAAGTTGATTCCTTCAAAGGAACACATACAGGGATATTAATAGTCTTAAGAAGGTAAACAATCTTTATAAAATAAAGAATAAAAGTAAGCTGTTAAGTACTCCTGAGAAGTTCTCCCATAACTCTGTGAAGAACTCCATCATTTTGAACAACTTTAGACTTTGTGAATCCTTGTATCCCACATACATAAGCTCCTTGTTGCTAATGTATGCTACATATTCTATAACATAAATCAGCTAAGTTAGAAGGTGAAATTTAGAAAATAGCTAGTGTGAAGGTGAGAAACCTAGATCAAGAGGGATTATTAACTGGGAGCAAAGAACAGAACTTTTTTTTTTTTTCAAAATTACTGGACTGTAATCTACAGTAAGTATTACATTTTATCTCGTGGCCCGGTGCTACACATACATACATATGTATTTATATGTATAGCTGAAACAAAAGTAACAATACTTACCCTTACTACAGTAAAGAATGCTTTCTATGCAATGGATGCCTTCCAGTATTTTCTATTCTGTTGTATATCATCTCTTAAAATATCATGTCCATTATAGAAATCTTACTAAAAGATAGTGGTCATGAATTGCAGTTTGACAAACACTGGAATTAAAGGTCAGGTCCATCCCAGAAGCTGGTTGTAGGGGCAAGGCTGGAGGAGTGTGGGGGGGAGGGCCACTAGGATGAGGCTAGTGAGGCAATTTAAGGAGGTACTTACCCTAACATAACTGACTCATTGCTTGTAGGACCTGTGAGTAAGTGCTTCCTTAAATTTTGCCCTCTTGCACCTTACTCCACATCTTGGTCACATCCCTGCGGACCAAAACAGCTTCCTTAATGGAGAGCCAACCATTTCATTCTGGTTGAAGAATAGTATCAGAATCAGGAAGGTAAATGAGACCAGGAGAAAGATCCAAGAAAGAAAAATGAAACACTTTAAGATAAATAGTAGGTCAGAAGTTCACCCAACTGGCTACACCTTGGAAGAGAATATTCCAGAGGGTAGATGTGAGTTAGAAAGTTCCAAACAAAGAGGAGGGTGACAAAAGCCAGAGGTTTAATGTAGGGCGGCTGGATCTTGCTAGTGTTAGTAGTCTTCTGGCTGAGATGAAGTACTTCTATTCCACAGCAGTGCTTTGGGTAGGGATTATGCTTGTAGTACAAAACTGTAATAGTGGTTTAAACACATGGGGGCTTATTATTGTTATGTAGCACTGAATCTAGAGGTAGAAGGTCCAAGACTGCTTTAAAGATGCCACCAAAGACCCAGGCTTCTTGCTCCATCATCCTTAGCACAGGCTTTCATCTTCATGGATATAATGGTCCACGTCCACCCCCAGCCTCACAGACACATTCCAGTTAGTAGAAAGAGTATTCATCAGAGGAGAAAGAAAAGGGAGGAAGAACATGAAGAAAAGGGAAAAGGGAGACAGGGAAGCAGTACTTTCCTAGAAACACTCAACTGAATTCATCTTGGGTCTTAGTGGCCAGTCACAGGCCCACTCATAGCTGTGAGTAAGAGTTAGGTATGGTGCTTTTTATCTGGGTGCATTGCTGCCTTCTGTCAAATGATGGGCTTCTGTTAGCAAGCCACAATGGAAGAATGGATGAGTAACTAGGTCCACACACAAGAGGACCTAATCCCAGTTGGACTAACCCATGTGGAATAGGTAATTGAGAGCACCAGCTAGTAAAAGATGTATGTTTCCATTCCCCTTTTACACCTGAGGATACTGGGGCTCCGGGGCAAGCAAAGGGCGGCGGTAAGATGGAAACACCAGTCTGTTTGACTCCAAAGACAGATTTTTCCGTGACTCCATGATGCTCTCTGAGGGTAAATCAGCATATGCCTCTTTTCCTGTCTCCTGAGTTTTCATCTGTGGGCCCATATAGCCAAATGTTCTCTTTCTTTATACAGAATAAGAGATGGAAATGTCAGTGAGTTAGCTGATGGCTCTCAGAGAGGAGGGCATAAGGTTGGGGAAAGTGAGACTCTTGAGGTTAATTGTCCCAGAATTTAGATTCTAGAGAAAACAGAAGGCAAGAAGACATATCATAATTTTGCTTTCTCTCTGGAGGTGCAAGGAGTCAGAGAGCATCTGGTTGAGAATATTTGGGGAGGTCCAGTGCCAACCCCTGGACTGCAGAGTTTCTTGACATACGGGCCACAGACCATGTAGGTCAGAATCATTGGGTCTCTTCTAAAAAATGCAGATTCTAGGTAGATACTCCTGCCATAGGAGATCAGAACCTCTGCAGTTAGGAGCTGACAATGTGAATTTTAATAATCTTCCCAGGTTAATTATGCATAATACAGTTTGGGATCTATTGATATAAAGTATTAATAATAGCATTTATTGAGTACCTACTTTGGCAAACAGTGGGTCAGACACAGATATATATTGTTTAATCTGAACAAGATCCATTCTCCTGTTCTTATTTTATTACTGAGGAGCTCGGATTCAGGAAGGTTAAGTATCTTTTCCAACTCAGTTGGCCCTTAGGTAGTACACCTGGGATTCCTTCCCAGCCTTCCTTCCAGCCATTTTCCTTCCTGGGCACCAGACTAAGTATGGAGAGTGGGAGGGTTCCCTGTCATTTCCCCCATCCTATGAGGTAGCCCATGTAAGGAGATTTTCTGGGTCCATTAGAAACTCAGTGTGTAGCTTGGGAAAAGACACCTAGACAAATACTAGGTGGTGTAAATGGAGTGAAGAGAAATCACAGATGGAAACAGTCCTCTCAAATTTTTCATATTCTAACTCTGGGGTTATAGCAGGGTTTTTCAACCTTGGCACTATTGACTTGTGAGGCCTGATCAGTTGTATGGGGGACTGTCCTGTGCATTGCAGGATATTTAGCAACATCCCTGGGCTCTACACAATAGATGCCAATAACAGCTCCCCCTTCTGCACCAGTTGCTACAACCAAAAATGTCTGCAGACATCGCCAAATCACTCCTGGGCACAAAATCACCCCTGGTGGAGAACCACTGGGTTGCAATATAAATCTTGGTAAAAGCCCATTGTGTTGGCTTCCCTGATAGAGAATTCTACTTATGCCTGGAAAAGGGAAACAAGGCCATGTGAGAGCCAGAGGGGATCCTCCAGTGTGTGCAGGTCTGCTTGACGCCCTGCGAGTGCATGTGAAAGTACGCTTCTTCCTTTAGTTGGGCAGGGGGCTAAGCTCGGGGAAGAGGGGAGAGAAGGAAAATAGCAGATATACCAGAAATCTGTCCTTGAATCAGGGCTGACACAGAGCAACAAAGTAGCAGGAGATGCACCAGGGGCGAGCTCTCGCTTGGCTTTGAGATTGTTGTTTTGGGGGAGTCACTTTTTAAAAAAAAAACAAAACAGAATCATTTCATCTGAGTTGGGAAAGCAGTAAATAATTAAGCTAATTTGTTTGTGTACGTGGTTCAAACACGCCTCCAGAAACCATGGTCCCCTTATCCTAAATGGTGAAGCCAAGCGGGAAGGTGAAGCCTCATCAGTATAATGCACTGGATGCGGGGCTGGGGAAGGGCTGACTTGAATTATTCATCCTTGACTTCTGGAAGGTCAGTTTGGCTTTTTACAACTTGATTGTATTTTGGATTAGCGTACACTTTGTTGTCAAATGTTTCTAAGGCTACAATTAACTATTTAAGCACTCTGCAAATGACTTAAATCCATGACTAACAGGTAATTCCACTTAGGCTGGGGAAAATGGAGACAAATGGATCCGTACTTCTTACATATTCCCTCTGCCTGAACCAAATTTCCACATCTTGCCTTTTTTTTTCTTTTCTCATTTACTTCTTTTATTTCAGTTGTTTTTCCTCCTTTGATCCTTCACCTCATGACCTCTTTGTTTTTGTTCTTTTCCACATTTGCTTTCACTGTTCCTCATTAGAGATTCTGCACCGTCCTAGGGGTTCCTAGCCGTTGGTCTGTGGTGTACTGGGCAGTGAATGGAAGGTCTTCCCCCGGGGTCCTTGAAACCCTTGAAATTGTACACCACATTTTGTGAGGATGGACCGCTTTTCTCTGCACAGTGCGTCCTTAGACCTCCTCAGATTCCCAGTGGATCTTGACTTAAAAATGGCAAAGCCCACTGAGGGGAATTTGCTTCAGAATTTCAGCACAGAAGGGGCAGAGCCTGTGTAGGCTCTTTGCCCTGTTTCATCATTTAACCCCCAGATTCTATATGATACAGATGGTGTTATTTTCATAGATAGCTGAGGATGTGAAGACCTGGAGAGACTAGGTAGTCACCAAGGTGATCCAGCTTTCGAAGTGGCTCAGTGGTTGGAATTTAAATGGCTCTTTTCAGGATTGGCTCAAAAGCCTCTTTCCAAGACTTGAATAAGATTGGGGAATTGATAATCGGGCTGAAGTAAAGAAGAGGGATGAAATGGAGGGGGGACTCATATTCCCATGCCATCCCCAAGGACAAGGATAAGTAGGACTCAAGTGGGCTCTGGTCAGTTTTCTAGAAAGAAAGATGATTAGAACAAGGACACTTCGCATTACATTAATACAGTATTTTAGTAGCTTGCACTGTCAATATTGTTTGTACCTTCTGAATGTTGTGCTAATAAAAAGTTCTGTGCTAACATAAAAGGCTGATTTCAATAGATATTAGAAGAAATTCATAATTCAGTTTCACTAATTTGTAGGAAACTCAGTTTAGCATCAACGAACCGTCCAATACAAGTTAATGGCAGGTTTTAAAATAGTGAACCTTAACATTGTAATTTCAGTAATGATCCCATTTATATTGTCTACTCCTGTCCGTGTAAACAAAAATTTATTAGAATGTTGTACTCCTTACATTTAACTATTTTTGGAAAGTAAAAAGAGGACCACTCTTACTGTTATTTTTGAAAATTTTCTTTTCATTATTTTTCCCCTTAATTATTTAATATTGTGTGCCAAACATTTCCTCATGTTTTTATATTTTCCATGTTTCTCTATAGTCATTGAATTGTTACTCTAATTGCTACACAGTATTCCATTATGTTGGTTTACAATAATTTACTTAAAGACTTCTTTATTGAAGGATATTTTAGTAGTTTTGAATTGTTGACATTTTAAATGATGTTGGAAAAAACAGCCTTGTGCATGTAGTATTTTTCTCTTATTAAATCATTTTATTTCAGGATAAGAAATGGGCAAACCTACTCTGAGTTATGATTGATGAACTTTTATCAGAGATTTTAGAAATGTAGTGCTTTTAAATAACCACTAAAAACGTTAGAATTTTGTATGTTTTGACCCAGCAATTCCACTTCTACTATTTATCAAAAAGTAATAATTTTGCATATGTGTTGAGGTCAAATAAGAATAATCATCCTTACACGTTTGTTTATGATGTGAATAAAATGGTCACAACTAGGCTTAATAACAAAATTAATTAAATTGAATAAAATAAATCTAAAGGCCATGTAACAAGAGATCAATGAAAAAAATGAGGGAGGGGAGGAGCTTCAAGATGGCGGACGAGTAAGACGCGGAGATCACCTTCCTCCCCACAAATACACAAATACTCTGCCAGAAGACCTCAGACCTCCCAAAAGGCAAGAAACTCCCCCACGTACCTGGGCAGGGCAAAAGAAAAAAGAAAAAACAGAGACAAAAGAATAGGGACGGGACCTGCACCAGTGGGAGGGAGCTGTGAAGGAGGAAAGGTGTCCACACACTAGGAAGCCCCTTCGCGGGCAGAGACTGCGAGTGGCAGAGGTGGGGGAGCTTTGGCGCCACGGAGGAGAGCGCAGCCACAGGGGTGCGGAGGGCAAAGCGAAGACATTTCCGCACAGAGGATCAGTGCTGACCAGCACTCACCAGCCCGAGAGGCTTGTCTGCTCACCCGCCGGGGTGGGCAGGGGCTGGGAGCTGAGGCTCGGGCTTCGGGCGGATCCCAGGGAGAGGACTGGGGTTGGCTGCGTGAACACAGCCTGCAGGGGGTTAGTGCGCCACGGCTAGCTGGGAGGGAGTCCGCGGAAAAGTCTGGAGCTGCCGAAGAGGCAAGAGACTTTTTCTTGCCTCTGTTTCCTGGTGCACGAGGACACGGGATTAAGAGCGCTGCTTAAAGGAGCTCCAAAGACTGGCGCGAGCTGCGGCTATCAGCGCAAACCCCAGAGACGGGTATGAGACACTAAGGCTGCTGCTGCCGCCACCAAGAAGCCTGTGTGCGAGCACAGGTCACTATCCACACCTCCCCTCCCAGGAGCCTGTGCAGCCTGCCACTGCCAGGGTCCCGTGATCCAGGGACAACTTCCCCGGGAGAACACATGGCGCCTCAGGCTAGTGCAACGTCATGGTGGCCTCTGCTGCCGCAGGCTCGCCCCGCATTCCATACCCCTCCCTCCCCCCCCCCCCCCCCCCGGCCTGAGTGAGCCAGAGCCCCCGAATCAGCAGCTCCTTTAACCCCGTCCTGTCTGAGCGAAGAACAGATGCCCTCAGGAGACCTACATGCAGAGACAGGGCCAAATCCAAAGCTGAACCCCGGGAGCTGTGCGAACAAAGAAGAGAAAGGGAAATCTCTCCCAGCAGCCTCAGGAGCAGCGGATTAAATCTCCACAATCAACTTGACGTACCCTGCATCTATGGAATACATGAATAGACAACGAATCATCCCAAATTGAGGAGGTGGACTTTGGGAGCAACGATATATATATATTTTTCCCCTTTTTCTCTTTTTGTGAGTGTGTATGCTTCTCTGTGTGATTTTGTCTGTATAGCTTTGCTTTTACCATTGGTCCTAGGGTTCTGTCTGTCCGGTGTTTTTTGGGGTTTTTTTAGTATATTTTTCAGTGCTTGTTATCATTGGTGGATTTGCTTTTTGGTTTGGTTGTTCTCTTCTTTCTTTTTTTTTAACTTAAAAATATTTTAAAAATTATTTTTTGTTTTTTATTTTAATAACTTTATTTTATCTTTCTTCCTTTCTTTCTTTTTTCTCTTTCTTTCTTTCTCCCTCCCTTCCTTTCTTCCTCCCTTCCTCCCTTTCTCCCTTTCTCGCCCTTCGTTCATTCCTTCGTTCGTTCCTTCGTTCCTTCCTTCCCTCCTTCCCTTCCTTCCTTCCTTCCCTTCCTTCCTTCCCTTCCTTCCTTCCTTCCTTCCTTCTTTCTTCCTCTCTCTCTCTGTCTCTCTTTCTCTCTCTCTTTCTCTCTCTTTCTTTCTTTCTTTTCTTTCTTTCTTTCTTTCTTTCTTTCTTTCTTTCTTTCTTTCTTTCTTTCTTTCTTTCTTTCTTCCTTCCTTCCTTCCTTCCTTCCTTCCTTCCTCTCCTTTTATTCTGAGCCGTGTGGATGACAGGATCTTGGTGCTCCACCCTCGGAAGTGGGAGACCCAAGTTCAGGACATTGAACCACCAGAGACATCCCAGCCCCATGTAATATCAAACAGCGAAAATCTCCCGGAGATCTCCATCTCAACGCCAGCTCCACTCAACAACCAGCAAGCTACAGTGCTGGACACCCTATGCCAAACAACTAGCAAGACAGGAACACAATCCTACCCATTAGCAGAGAGGTTGCCTAAAATCAAAATAAGGTCACAGACACCCCAAAACACACCACCAGATGTGGACCTGCACACCAGAAAGACAAGATCCAGGCTCATGCAGCAGAACAAAGGCACTAGTCCCCTCCACCAGGAAGCCTACACAATCCACTGAACCAACCTTAGCCACTGGGGGCAGACACCAAAAGCAATGGGAACTACGAACCTGCAGCCTGTGAAAAGGAGACCCAAATACAGTAAGTTAAGCAAAATGAGAAGACAAACACAGCAGATGAAGGAGCAAGGTAAAAACCCACCAGACCTAACAAATGAAAAGGAAATAGGCAGTCTACCTGAAAAAGAATTCAGAATAATGATAGTAAACATGTTCCAAAATCTTGGAAATAGAATGGAGAAAATACAAGAAACGTTTAACAAGGACCTAGAAGAACTAAAGAGCAAACAAACAATGATGAACAACACAATAAATGAAATTAAAAATTCTCTAGAAGGGATCAATAGCAGAATAACTGACGCAGAAGAACGGATAAGGGACCTGAGAGAAAAAAATCGTAGAAATAACTACTGCAGAGCAGAATAAAGAAAAAAGAATGAAAAGAATTGAGGACAGTCTCAGAGACCTCTGGGACAACATTAAACACACCAACATTCGAATTATAGGGGCCCCAGAAGAAGAAGAGAAAAAGAAAGGGACTGAGAAAATATTTGAAGAGATTATAGTTGAAAACTTCCCTAATATGGGAAAGGAAATAGTTAATCAAGTCCAGGAAGCACAGAGAGTCCCATACAGGATAAATCGAAGAGGAAACATGCCAAGACACATATTAATCAAACTATCAAAAATTAAATACAAAGAAAAAATATTAAAAGCAGCAAGAGAAAAACAAATAGCATACAAGGGTATCCCCATAAGGTTAACAGCTGATCTTTCAGCAGAAACTCTGCAAGCCAGAAGGGAGTGGCAGGACACATTTAAAGTGATGAAAGGGAAAAACCTACAACCAAGATTACTCTACCCAGCAAGGATCTCATTCAGATTAGACGGAGAAATTAAAACCTTTACAGAAAGGCAAAAGCTAAGAGAATTCAGCACCACCAAACCAGCTTTACAACAAATGCTAAAGGAACTGCTCTCAGCAGGAAACACAACAGAAGGAAAAGACCTACAATAACATACCAAAAACAATTAAGAAAATGGTAATAGGAACATACATATCAATAATTACCTTAAATGTAAATGGATTAAATGCTCCAACCAAAAGACATACACTGGATAAATGGATACAGAAACAAGACCTGTATATATTCTGTCTACAAGAGACCCACTTCAGAATTAGGGACACATACAGACTGAAAGTGAGGGGATGGAAAATGATATTCCATACACATGGAAATCAGAAGAAAGCTGGAGTAGCAATTCTCATATCAGAGAAAATGGACTTTAAAATAAAGACTATTGCAAGAGACAAAGAAGGACACTACATAATAATCAAGGGATCAATCCAAGAAGAAGATATAACAATTGTAAATATTTATGCACCCAGCATAGGAGCACCTCAATACATAAGGCAAATACTAACAGCCATAAAAGGGGAAATCGACAGTAACACCATCATAATAGGCGAGTTTAACACCCCACTTTCACCAATGGAAAGATCATCCAAAATGAAAATAAATAAGGAAAGCCAAGCTTTAAATGATACGTTAAACAAGATGGACTTCACTGATATTTATACGACATTCCATCCAAAAACAACAGAATTAACTTTCTTCTCAAGTGCTCATGAAACAGTCTCCAGAATAGAGCATGTGGGATCTTCCCGGACCAGGGCACAAACCCGTGTCCCCTGCATCAGCAGGCGGATCTCAACCAGTGCGCCACCAGGGAAGCCCTCAAGTATCTTTTCTGACCGCAATGCTATGAGAATATACATCAATTACAGGGAAAAAAATCTGTAAATAATGCAAACAAAGGGATGCTAAACAATACACTACTAAACAACCAAGAAATCAAAGAGAAGATCAAAAAATTCCTAGGAACAAATGATGATGAAAAAATGATGACCCAACACCTATGAGATGCAGCAAAAGCAGTTCTAAGAGGGAAGTTTATAACAGTAAAATCCTACCTTAAGAAACAAGAAACATCTCAAATAAACAACCTAACCTTACATCTAAAGCAATTAGAGAAAGAAGAACAATAAACCCCCAAAGGTAGTAGAAGGAAAGAAATCATAAAGATCAGATCAGAAATAAAGGGGAAAAAAATGAAGGAAATGATAGCAAAGATCAATAAAACTAAAAGCTGGTTCTTTGAGAAAATAAACAACATTGATAAACCATTAACCAGACTCATCAAGAAAAAAAGGGAGAAGACTCAAATCAACAGAATTAGAAATGAAAAAGAAGTAGCAACTGACACAGCAGAAATACAAAGGATCATGAGAGATTACTGTAAGCAACTGTATACCAATAAAATAGACAACCTGCAAGAAATGGGCAAATTCTTAGAAAAGCACAACCTTCTGATACTGAACCAGGAAGAAATAGAAAATATAAACAGACCAATCACAAGCACTGAAATTGAAACTGTGATTAAAAATCTTCCAGCAAGCAAATGCCCAGGACCAGATGGCTTCAGAGGCAAATTCTATCAAACGTGTAGAGAAGAGCTAATACCTACCCCTCTCAAACTCTTCCAAAATATAGCAGAGGGAGGAACACTCCCAAAGTCATTCTACAAGGCCACCATCACCCTGATACCAAAACCAGACAAAGATGTCACAAAAAATGAAAACTACAGGCCAATATCACTGATGAACATAGATGCAGAAATCCTCAACAAAATACCAGCAACCAGAATCCAACAGCACATTAAAAGGATCATACACCATGGTTAAGAGGGGTTTGTCCGAGGAATGCAAGGTTTCTTCAATATACGGAAATCAATCAATGTGATACACCATATTAACAAATCGAAGTAGAAAAACCATATGATCATCTCAATAGATGCAGAGAAAGCTTTCGACAAAATTCAACAGCATTTATGATAAAAACCCTCCAGAAAGTAGGCAGAGAGGGAACTTACCTCAACATAATAAAGGCCATATATGACAAACCCACAGCCAACATCGTCCTCAATGGTGAAAAACTGAAACTATTTCCACTAAGATCAGGAACAAGACAAGGTTGCCTACTCTCACCACTGTTATTCAACATAGTTTTGGAAGTGTTAGCCACAGCCATCAGGGAAGAAAAAGAAAAAAAAGGAATCCAAATCGGAAAAGAAGAAGTAAAACTGTCAGTGTTTGCAAATAACATGATACTATACATAGAGAATCCTAAAGATGCTACCAGAAAACTACTTGAGCTAATCAATGAATTTGGTAAAGTAGCAGGATACAAAAGTAATGCACAGAAATCTCTGGCATTCCTATACACTAATGATGAAAACTCTGAAATTGAAATTAAGGAACCACTCCCATTTACCACTGCAACAAAAAGAATAAAATACCTAGGAATAAACCTACCTAAGGAGACAAAAGAACTGTATGCAGAAAATTATAAGACACTGATGAAAGAAATTAAAGATGATAGAAATAGATGGAGAGATATACCATGTTCTTGGATTGGAAGAATCAACATTGTGAAAATGACTCTACTACGCAAAGCAATCTACAGATTCAATGCAATCCCTATGAAGCTACCATTGGCATTTTTCACAGAACCAGAACAAAAAAATTTCACAATTTGTATGGAAACACAAAAGACCCCAAATAGCCAAAGCAATCCTGAGAAAGAAAAATGGAGCTGCAGGAATCAAGCGCCCAGACTTCAGACTATACTACAAAGCTACAGTAATCAAGACAGTATGGTAGTGGCACAAAAACAGAAATATAGATCAATGGAACAGGATAGAAAACCCAGAGATAAACCCATGCACATATGGTCACCTTATCTTTGATAAAGGAGGCAAGAATATACAATGGAGAAAAGACAGCCTCTTCAGTAAGTGGTGCTGGGAAAACTGGACAGCCACATGTAAAAGAATGAAATTAGAACGCTCCCTAACACCATACACAAAAATAAACTCAAAATGGATTAAAGTCCTAACTGTAAGGCCAGACACCATCAAACTCTTAGAGGAAAACATAGGCAGAACACTCTATGACATAAATCACAGCAAGATCCTTTTTGACCCAGCTCCTAGAGAAATGGAAATAAAAACAAAAACAAACAAATGGGACCTAATGAAACTTAAAAGGTTTTTGCACAGCAAAGGAAACCATAAACAAGATGAAAAGACAACCCTCAGAATGGGAGAAAATATTTGCAAATGAAGCAACTGACAAGGGATTAATCTCCCAAATTTATAAGCGGCTCATGCAGCTCAATATCTAAAAAACAAACAACCCAAAATGAGCAGAAGACCTAAATAGACATTTCTCCAAAGAAGATATACAGATTGCCAACAAACACATGAAAGAATGCTCAACATCACTAATCATTAGAGAAATGCAAATCAAAAGTACAATGAGGTATCACCTCACACCGGTCAGAATGGCCATCATCAAAAAACCTACAAACAATAAATGCTGGAGAGGGTGTGGAGAAAAGGGAACCCTCTTGCACTGTTGGTGGGAATGTAAATTGATACAGCCACTATGGAGAACAGTATGGAGGTTCCTTAAAAATCTCAAAATAGAACTACCATACGACCCAGCAATCCCACTACAGGGCATATACCCTGAGAAAGCCATAATTCAAAAAGAGTCATGTACCACAGTGCTCATTGCAGCTCTATTTACAATAGTCAGGACATGGAAGCAACCTAAGTGTCCATTGACAGAAGAATGGATAAAGAAGATGTGGCACATGAAATAGAAACGAAATTGAGTTATTTGTAGTGACGTGGATGGATCTAGAGTCTGTCATACAGAGTGAAGTAAGTCAGAAAGAGAAAAACAAATACCATATGCTAAAACATATATGGAATTTAAGAAAAAATGGTCATGAAAAACCTATTTGCAAGATGGGAATAAAGATGCAGACCTACTAGAGAATGTACTTGAAGACACGGGGAGGGGGAAGCATAAGCTGGGAGAAAGTGAGAGAGTTGTAGTGTATATATGGACATATATACACTACCAAATGTAAAATAGATAGCTATTGGGAAGCAGTCGCAAAGCACAGTGAGATCAGCTCGGTGCTTTGTGACCAGCTAGAAGGGTGGGAAAGGGAGGGTGGGAGAGAGGGAGGTGCAAGAGGGAAGAGGTATGGGGATATATGTATATGTATAACTGATTCACTTTGTTATAAAGCAGAGACTAACACACCATAATAAAGCAATTATACTCCACGAAAAATGTTAAAAAATAAAAAATGAGAGGGGGACTTCCTTGGTTGCACAGTGGTTAAGAATCCACATGCTAATGCAGGGGACACGGGTTCCAGCCCTGGTTCAGGAAGATCCCACATGCCATGGAGCAACAAAGCCTGTGCACCACAACTACTGAGCCTGTGCTCTTGAGCCTACGAGCCACAACTACTGAGCCTGCATGCCACAATTACTGCAGCCTGTGCAGCTAGAGCCCGTGATACACAACAAGAGAAGCCACTGCAATGAGAAGCCCGCGCACTGCAATGAAGAGTAGCTCCCGCTCGCCACAACTAGAGAAAGCCCGCGTGCAGCAACGAAGACCCAATGCAGCCAAAAATAAATAAATAAATAAATAAATTTAAAACATAATTAAAAATGAGAGGAACAATGAAATAAAACGTTTATATTCTGCTTAAAATTATCTTTTAGACAAATAATAGTAACAGTAGGCAGTAATAGTAGAATAGCAACAACTAATATTTATTAAGTATCTGGTATACATCAGGTATTATGGGAAGCTCTGTGTGTCCCGTACATGGTCTCATTTAACACTTACAGCACAGAAAGGATTCATTCATTCATTCAACAAGTACAATGGTGCCTATTTTGTGTCCATATTGCACTAGATGCTGGAGATAGAATGCTGAACACCATATAGTCCTACAATCACGCTTGTAAGGAGGTGGACTGGCGGTGGGGGGGGGGGGCGCGGAGGAACATTAATTCCATCCCTGGGGAGAAAGAGAGGGAAGTAGGGAGGGAAGAACAGAACATAGGAGCCTCTGCTCTCCTGCCATCTCCATCACTTCTTAGCCCCAAGTATGTTTTCTGTTTGCAGGAGAGAGTGAGCAATTCTTGGGGTTTGGCAGGGGCCCATTAGACCTCACAGATAGAGGTGGGGGAGCCTAGTTAAGTGCCCAAGGCCCTAAAGATGGTTACCTGAGTTCAAAGTCTGGCTTCCATAATGATTAGTAGCCTTAGACAAGTGACTCAACTTCTCCCTGCCCCAGTTTCCTCAAGTGAGAAATGGGATTAATCGTAGCTCCTGCTTTGAAGTTATGATAATTAGATTATGATTCATTTAAGGCATGTAATACAGTATGTTAACCTTAGCTATTACTAGTACCAGCTTTCCTGGGGACACTGTGGTTGGAATCTGAAGGTTTTTCTTTTCCTTATACCAGCATGTGTCATTGTTGATTTCATTATACTTTATTGCCAATTACATTCCTGTTAAAGGTAGAACCAGTGCAAAAACAACTGTTTGGGGTATTGTATATTTTATATAATTCATACATATCAGTAATATGAAATCAAACAGATAGTTGAAACTGTGAACTCTACATTCCACATAAAAGTTTTAAGTTTCACCAATGATGGGAGATAAGGAATGGAAAGATCTGAATTACCCCTAATAATTTAGTCTAGTCCAGGCATTGATTCTTTCTTTCTTTTTAGATGAATTTTTTTTTATTGAAGTATAATTGACTTACAGTGTTGTGTCAATCTTTGCTGTACAGCAAAGTGACTCAGTTATACACATGTATACATTCTTTTTTATATTCTTTTCCATTATGGTTTATCACAGGATATTGAATATAGTTACCTGTGCCATACATTAGGACCTTGTTATTTTTCAATTCTAAATGTAATAGTTTGCCTCTACCAACCCCAAACTCCCAGTCCATCCCTCTCCCTTCCCCCTCCCCGTTGGCAACCACAAGTCTGTTCTCTATGTCTATGAGTCTGTGTCTCTTTTAGAGGTTCATTTGTGCCATATTTTAGATTTCGCATATAAGTGATATCATACGGTATTTGTCCTTCTCTTTCTGACTTACTTAGTAGGACAATTTCTAGTCGCATCCATGTTGCTGCAAATGGCATTATTTTGTTCTTTTTTATGGCTAAGTAATATTCCATTGTATACATGTACCACATCTTCTTTATCCATTCTTCTGTCGATGGACCTTTAGGTTGTTTCATGTTTTGGCTATTGTGAATAGTGCTGCTCTGAACATAGGGGTGCATGTATCTTTTTGAATTACAGTTTTGTCTGGGTGTATTCCCAGGAGAGGGATTGCTGGATCATATGGTAGTTCTATTTTTAGTTTTCTGAGGAACCTCCATATTGTTTTCTGTTGTGGCTGCACCAACTTACATTCCCACCAACAGTGTAGGAGGGTTCCCTTTTCTCTACATTGATTCTTAATGATATAAATATCTGAATGTACTGAAAATTTGTAAAACAGAGATGATACCATTAAGGAGAGCTGCTGTTTCTGGAATTAGATATTAAAATGAGAATTCTATAAAATGTAAATATTCTGAATTGCAGCACCACACATCAGTGTGATGAGATGGGAGCTGCTTCTCTAGGAGCCAATAACTGCCTTCTCTTTTTAAAGAAAAGCGGTGTAATTATTCTTTCTTCATCTGTAAAAGGAGTATATCCCAAGAGTTCTTTTAGCATTCTCCATTCCAGATTTCTATGATTTTAGTACTCTAACTTGGGTAATTATTTGAATGATGAAGATATACTTTTCTAAAAGAACTTTTGAATACATTAAAATTGGCATGCAGATAGAAATTTGAAGCTCTTACGTTCCACTGATACTTTTGAAACATAACTGGCATAGTTTTTACTTGTCTTTCTTTCAGGGACCAATAATCTTCTGTAAATATCAACATCAGTCTTTGTGAGAGAGGAAGAGTTGACAGCATACAGATCACACCTTCACACTAGGCTACCAGCAGAAACTTCCAGTTTACCCCTTTGTCACCTGTGCTCCAAAGGTAAGCACTTGTAAGCTGTTATAGCCTTCAATTTAGATAAGCATTCAGAAAACAACAGCTTGATGATGATAAAGATAATGACTTTTCATTATCTGTAACCTTTCACCTGGGAGAATTTAAAAGGATTTTTTAATGAGAAAAAAAATCCATCCAGAAATTTAATTTCAGGAGAGTTTTTTTTTTTAATCACAAATGGATGTTGAATTTTATCAAAAGCTCTTTATGCATCTGTTGAGATGATCACATGGTTTTTATTCTTCAGTTGGTCATTGTGGTGTATCATATTGATTGATTTGTGGATATTAAAAATCCTTGCCTCCCTGCGATAAATCCCACTTGATTATGGCATATAATCCTTTTAATGTATTGTTGGTTCGGTTTGCTAATATTTTGCTGAGGATTTTTGCATCTATGTTCATCAGTAATATTGGCTTGTCATTTTTTTTTTTTTGTGATACCTGTGTCTGGTTTTGGTGTCAGCGTAATGCTCGCCTTATAGAATGAGTTCAGAAATGTTCCTTGCTCTGCAGTTTTTTGGAATAGTTTAAGAAGGTTAACTCTTCTCTAAATGTTTGGTATAATTCACCTATGAAGCCGTCTTGTCCTGGACTTTGGTTTGTTGGGAGTTTTTAAATTAGTGATTCAGTTTCATTACTGGTAATTGGTCTGTTCCTAGTTTCTATTTTTTCCTGTTTCAGTCTTGGGAGATTGTACATTTCTAAGAATTTATCCATTTCTTCTAGATTGTCCATTTTATTGGCATATAGTTGTTTGTAGCAGTTTCTTATGACCTTTTATATTTCTGCGGTGTCAGTTGGAACTTCTCCTTTTTCATTTCCAATTTTATTGATTTGGGTCTGCTCCCTTTTTTTTCTTGATGAGTCTGATTAAAGGCTATCAATTGTGTTTATCTTTTCAAAGAACAAGTTTTTAGTTTCAGATTTTTTTCTCTTTTTTTTGTCTCTAGTTCATTTATTTCTGCTCTGATCTTTATAATTTCTTTCCTTCTGCTAACGTTGGGTTTTGTTTTTTCTTCTTTCTTTAGATCCTTCAGGTGTATGGTTAGGTTGCTTGTTTGAGATATTTCTTGTATCCCAAGGTAAGCTTGTGTTTTTATAAACTTCCCTCTTAGAACTGATTTTGCTGTGTCCCATAGGTTTTGGATTGTCATGTTTTTGTTTTTATTTTTCTCTAGGTATTTTTTCATTTCCTCTTTGATTTCTTCAGTGATCCATTCGTTCTTTAGTGGCATATTGTTTAGCCTCCATGTGTTTGTATTTTTTGCAGTTTTTTTCTCGTAGTTGACTTCTAATCCCATAGTGTTCTGTTCAGAAAAGATGCTTGAAATGATTTCAATTTTCTTAAATTTTCCAAGGCTTGTTTTGTGGCCTAGCATGTGATCTATATTGGAGAATATTCCATGTGCATTTGAAAAGAATATGTATTCTGCTGTTTTGGAATGGAATTTTCTATATATATTAAGTGTATCTGGTCTAACGTGTCATTAGGGGCCAATGCTTCCCTATTGATTGTCTGCATGATCTGTATGTCGATGTAAGTGGGATGTTAAAGTCCAGTACTATTCTTGTGTAACTGTTGATTTCTCCCTTTATGTCCATTAATATTTGCTTTATATATTTAGGTGCTCCTATGTTGGGTGCATATGTATTTACAATTGTTGTATCTTCTTCTTAGATTGATCTCTTGATCATTATATAATGTCCTCCTGTGTCTCTTGTAACAGTCTTTACTTTAAGGTCTGATATAAGTATTGCTACCCCGACTTTCTTTTGATGTCCATTTGCATGGAAAACCTTTCTCCATCCCCTCACTTTCAGTCTGTATGTGTCTTTAGATCTGAAGTGAATCTCTTGTAGGCAGCATATATACGGGTCTTGTTGTGTATCCAATCAGCCACTCTGTGTCTTTTGATTGGTGCATTTAGTTTATTTACATTTATGGTAATTATTGATATGTATGCCATTTTGTTAATTGTTTTGGGGTTGTTTCATAGGTATTTTTTGTTCCTTCTTCTTTTGTTATCTTCTCTTGTGGTTTGATGACTCTTTAGTTTTATGTTTTGATTTCTCTTTCTTTTTTGTATATGTATCTATTATAGATTTTTGGTTTGTGATGAGGTTTAAAAAGCCATGAGGTTTTTATACAGCTATATATATAATTGTTTTAAGTTGCTGATCTCTTACTTTCAGATGCATTTCAGCAACCTTCCACTTGTACTCTCCCCCCCACAGAATTTTTTTGATATCATATTTTATATCTAATTGTTTTGTGTATCCCCTAACAGCTTATTGTGGATATACATGATTTTACTACTTTTGTTTTTTTAACCTTCCTACTGGGTATGTGAATGATTTCCTACCTTTACTGTATGTTTGCTTTTCTGGATGAGTTTTTTCATGCTGTAATGTTCATGTGTCTAGTTGTGGCCTTTTCTTTTTCACTTAGAGAAGTTTCTTTAACATTTCTTGTAAAGCTGGTTTGGTGGTGCTGAATTCTTTTAGCTTTTGCTTGTCTATAAAACTTTTCATTTCTCTATCAAATCTGTACAAGAGCCTTGCTGGGCAGATTATTCTTGGTTGTAGGTTTTTCCCTTTCATCACTTTAAATATATCATGCCACTCCCTTCTGGCCTGCAGAGTTTCTACTGAAAAATCAGCTGATAGCCTTAAGGGAATTCACTTGTGTGTTATTTGTTATTTTTCCCTTGCTGCTTTTAATATTCTCTCTTTATCTTTATTTTTTGTCATTTTTAACTACAGTGTGTCTTGGTGTGTTCTTCTTTGGGTTCATCCTGTATGGGACTCTCTGCATTTCCTAGACTTGGGTGATGGTTTCCTTTCTCAGGTTAGGGAAGTTTTCAGCTATTATGTCTTCAAATGTGTTCTCTGTTCCCTTTTCTCTCTCTTCTCCTTCTGGGACCTCTATAATGCAAATATTAGTGTGCTTGCTGTTTCCCAGAGGTCTCTTAAACTGTCCTCATTTCATTTCATTCTTCTTTCTTTTTTCTGTTCAGCAGCAGTGATTTCCACTACTCCGTCTTCCAGCTCACTGATCTGTTCCTCTGTATCATTTAGTCTACTATTTATTCCTTCAAGTGTATTTTTCATTTCAGTTTTTGTATTCTTCATCACTGTTTGTTCTTTATATTTTCTAACTCCATGTTAAAAACTTCTGACTTCTTGCTCTGCGCATCCATTCTTCTCCTGAGTTCTTTGATCATCTTTACAATCACTACCCAGAACTCCTTCTTGGGTAGATTGCCTATCTCCACTTCACTTAGTTCTTCTTCTGGGGTTTTATCTTGTTTCTTTCTCTGCAACATGTTCCTCTGTCACCTCATTTTGCTTAAGTTGCTGTTTGTATTTTTATGTATCTGGTAGGTTAGTTACATTTCTGGACCTTGGAGAAATGGCCTCCTGTAGGAAAAGTCCTATGCATCCCAGCAGTGTATTCCCCTCTTATCACCCAAGCTATATGCTCTAGGGGTTCCCCCTATGAGGGCTGCTTGGGTCCTTCTGTTGTGGCAGGCTGACACTGAGGGCAGTCTGGTAGGCTTGTGTGGCCCCCAGTCTGATTGGTTGCCAGGTCCTACCTTGTGCAGAGGCTGCTGGTTGGGGTGGTGGGGGCTGGGTCATGAGGCAGCCAGCCACAGAATCCCAGGGGGCCCTGGAGCTAGTGCCAGCTCACTGGTGAATGGAGTCAGGGTCTAGAATACTCTTGGGATATTGCCCACCCACTGGCACATGAAGCCATGTCCTCGGGTTAGTGCCAGTCTACTGGCAGGCATAGCCAGATCTTGGAGTCTGTTTGCAGGGCCCAGGGGTCTCAGAGCTGGTGTCATATAGCTATTGGGGGGGGTTGATTCCTGACACAGTTGGGTATGGGGTCCTGGGTGTCCCAAAGCTTGTGTTGGCCTGCTAGTGGGCAGGGCCAGGGCCCAGCTGGCCCCAGAACAGGGTCTCCCTCATAGCTTTTTATAATGAGATAATTTAAAATAGGTCTGGCTCACAGTAGCCACTTCATAAATATTAGTTCCCTTTTTCTTTTCCTACGTCAATACATTTTGAACTTGACACAAATGAAATGAAAACACAGAAGACATTTGGGGTGGTTCTGTTCTGCCTTTTCCCCACCATGGGGTGCTGGATTCCACTTAAGAGAGCTGATTTTGCCTATCCATCTGTTCCCGATTCTGTGTTTACTGATGTGACATTGGTGGCTTAAAATAAGCATGGTGGTAATATTTACACCATGAAAACTGACTAATTTTACAAATCAGCACTGTTTTGTTGTTTGAGAGATGGTTGTTAAACATTTATCAGTACACCACTACTAATGTCTATCAGTTTCTTCAAGACTAAATTTTATTATTATTCAGGGCCACATTAAGTGTCTCATCTCTTTGTCATGACCAGTAAATTTAACCAAGTTCTCATCAGTCGGGAAATAGAGAACCTCAACTGGATAAACACTATATTCTTAACTAACCAGTTAATTTCTCTGTGATTTTTTTTGGGGGGGTGGTAAAAAACAAACAAACATGAAATTGACCATCTTAACCATTTTTAATTGTACAGTTCAGTAGTGTTAAGTGTGACTTGTTATTTTTTGTCTTCTATAGCATGGTTTATGTGGTGGAGGATGGGCATGATTATAAAATGTCTAAATGGTTTTATTTCATTTGCAAGAAGGTGGTTAAATTCTGTTATGGTCAGGCTTAATTATCACAATTAGTTTTCGGTTGGTTTACTTCTGGCTGGTCTTTCAGAAGCCCTTGAAACTGATTTCACATCAGGCTAGCTTTTAGGGACCTTGGTCATTGGGAATTCTGGACTTCCTTAGAACATTGAAGTCATGTGATACAGTTTTAATGACCGCCACAGTTTTCCTGACTCTCAGTTCCAAATTCCGGATACCTGAGACGGGACTGGGGTCCACCGAGCTTGGTTTCAGAAGACACAATTGCATTGCTCCAGTGCTGGCTCCATGGCAATCATTTTGAATGATGTGCTGGCAGAGCTGTTCCTTCATGTAGAGAGATTCTGGGCAGTTAAAGCACCTAGTCTAGTACAGTGTGCTTTATATATCAAATGATGATAAATGATGGCTTTAAAAAATAATTAATCAAGGTAGTTGGCATTGTAGTTAAGAATGTCCAGAATAGTATATATAGCATAGATAAAATTAACATAAAATTTCTATAATCGCAATGAGAGAGAAAGAAGAGAATTAGTTAACATAATTCATTTGGGACTCCATCTGGTTAGAATTTTAGTTATATAATTATAAAACTAATTTCTTGGATTTAAAACAGAGACCATTCTTTCTGATAGTTTCTGGTGTGATTTAAGCATTAACACATGTACACTCATATTGTTCAAATCAGAAAGGGGGTTTCAAATATTTTTAACCCCACTTCCCCACTTCAAGTGGACAAATTGTGATAAAAACAGTTGAGGTGAATAGTTCCCAGGCAAATAAGAGTTTACAGTGAAGTGTGGAGTCTAGGTCTTGAGTAGGCATTTCCCCAGAAGGTGGTTATGGTATAGGACACAGCGTAGAACGTGGCACAGAGATTTGGACTGTGAGTCGTTCCTACCTACTGTTTTTACACCACTGACAAGCTATGTGATCTTGGGAACATCATTTAAAACTTTCTGGGCCTAAGTTTCCTGTCCATAAAACAGGGAGAATAATATCTATTTGACAGAAATGTTTTGAAAATTAAGTTAAATAATGTATCCTTGTACTCAGTAAATAATACTTTTACTCAGTTTTCAGTTACAGGTTATCTTTTTCATGTATAATCAACCATTTACACATATCTAATGTCTACATATTACTTCATAACTCTTTTTCAGCACCAACGATCTGGCACATGCTGTGTGGGGCGAATGGGATACCATGGCCCATCTAAAATGATCCCTGCCCTCAAGTAGCTAAACGCAAAGCTATTTGTTATTTAATTTGAGTAGCTATCACCAGTTTTTTCATATTATAAAGCCATGCCTAAAAAGCACTAGCCAAAAATCTAGAAACATGAGATGTTTGCACATGATTTTCATATTCAGTGGTCTGTAGGATATGCAGTCCTTATGGTAAAGTGTAAAGCAAGTAGCCAGCTTGGAGGACAGCCTTTTCTGGAAGGGTATTTATGGAGAAGTGTTCTTTGCCACATTGAGTTTGGGTAGCAGTATCTTCACTTCTGACTGTATGTCTTCTGTATAATACACTTGGAATTTAGCTGCTCAGAAAACAAGTTCATTTCTTTTTAAAATATAGATTTATTATTTTTATAACTACAAATACAGTGCATTGAAGGGGACACTGCTACACTGTAATACACCACCAGAGCTCTCCTACAGGATTGAAAGACTTCTACGTCTAGCTGCTTGGAGTATCTCAAAGTGCTACAAACTGGGTGGCTTAAAACAACAGAAATTTGTTCTCTCATAGTTCTAGAGGCTAGAAGCTCAAAATCAAGGTGTTGGGAGGGCCACAGTCTCTCCAGAGCCTCTACAGAAAAACCGTTCCTTGACTCTTCCAGCTTCTGGTAGCCCCAGGCGTTCGATTTCTGTATCTGTCTTCACGTGGTAGTCTCTTTTTTGTATTTTTGTGTTCATGTCCAAATTTTCCTCCTCTTATAAACACACCAGTCATATTGGATTAGGCCACACCCAAATTCAGCTTGCTCTCATTGTAACTTGATTACATTTACAAAAACTTTCTAAATAAGATCACATTCATAGGTACCAAGGGTCAGGACTTGAATGTGTCTTTGGGGGGCACAATTCAATTCATAACATCCTGAATATTTACATTATTCTTATTAATAAGATACTACTATGGCACTTTAATAAACACTGACTCATGGTTCAGGAAAATTCAGTTTTATGTAACCATAATCTTCTTATTGAATAAATAGGCAAGGGGGAAGGCAGTGGACTTACTCCTGGCTTATAAAACAGCTCAGAAAGAAATAACCTTAATTAAACTGACCAAGCTGTAGAATGTAAGCAGAATCTGTTTTCTGTGTTCTAAGGACCAAGAACTTATCTTGAGCTCTCTGCAGTATTGCATATCTTCGAGAGTATTAATCCAGTGATTTCTTATGAATATTTGGGGGCAACAGAAACAAAAATAAGCAGATGGAACTGTGTTAAATTAAAAAGCATCTTCACAGCCAAGTAAACCATTAGCACAATGAAAAGGAAACCTAGAAAATGGGAGAAAATACTTGCAAACCACATATCTGATATGGGGTTAATATCCCAAACATACCAGAAACGCATACAACTCATTAGCAAAGAAATAAAACAATTAAAAACGGGGCAAAGTACCTAAATAAACATTTTTTCCAAAGCATGTATCCAGTTGCCCAAGGTGCCGAACATCACTAATCATCGGGAAATGCAAATCAGAAACGCAATGAGATGTCACCTCACACGTGCAATCACAAAGACAAGAGATGACAAATGCTGGTGGGGATGTGGAAAAAAGGGAACCCTTATACACTGTTGGTGGGAATGTAAATTGGTGCAGCCTCTATGAAGAACAATATGGAAGTTTCTAAAGAAATTAAAAATAGAACCACCATCTGATCCAGCAATTCCACTTCTGGGTATATATCCCCCCAAAATGAAATTATCTCTTGAAGCTATGTCTGTACTCCCATGTTCACAGCATTATTCACAGTAGCCCAGGTATGGAAACAACCTAAGTATCTGTTGATGAATGAATGGATCAAGAAAATGGGGTATATATACACAGTGGAATATTAGTCAACCTTGAAAGAGGAAGAAATCCTATCATTTGCAACAACAATGGATGAACCTGGAGGGCATTATGCTAAGTGAAATAAACCAGACAGAGGATGACAAATACTACATGATAGCACTTATATGTAGAATTCTAAAAGGAAAAATAGTCAAATTCATAGAAACAGAGAGTAGAAAAGTGTTTGCCGTAAGGTGGTGGGGGAGATAGGAAGAGATTCATTAAGAGGTATAAACTTTCAGTTATAAGATGAATAAGGTCTGAGTATCTAACGTATAACATGGTGATTATAGTTGATAACACTGTATCATATGACTGAAATTTGCTAAAAGAGTTGAACAACAACAACAAAAAATTGGAAAGTAGGTAAATGCCCTTATTGTGCCTAAGTGTTACAAGGCACATTCTGGAGCTATTTCATAGTGTGGTGCTTTAAACTATGGCATACAGAAACAAGCGTCAACACCAGTAGGCTACCACCGAAAGTGGCATTTGGTATCATGAAGGATGAATTAAAAGCTACCACAGAACCAGCCACAGCAGAAGCTCCCCCCGTTAGGGTTACAGGACCCGCACAGCTCATCTCTCATCTCAGATAATGAGCCACTGTGACTCTGGGAGCTCTGCCTGGTGACAGCTGAGAGCAAAGGCCGTGACTTCTGGCTTCCAGTGCTGCAATGTGATCTTTCTTCTCCCCTTTTTGCTTTTTTCTCCGTAAAAATTGACAATGAAGACCTTTTTGAGGGGGGAAATGACATAAATCATTGCAAATGGAGATAAATCAGTTAACAGACAAGAGAAGCTGATCTGGAAACCAAGAGATAATATTGTGTGTAAAATAAAGTTCATACATTCATGAAAAATAAAACTGTGTTTTTGTTTTATGTTCTGTTTTGTATTTTGTTTGATTTTATTAGGGCATATAATAGTATCCTCTGTATTTGGTGAAAATAAAAATTATTTTATAAACTTGAATTAGAGGCATAAAGGAAGAACTCCTAAATCTGGCGTCTCATAGGATAGATATAATGAAATGTACTGAACCTTGAAATAGGGAGCTAAGTAGAAATGATCGTTATGATTATTTTGTCGTGGCATACAGTGGTCATTAATAGTGACAGAAAAGGCAAGACCTTGATTTTAATTGTGCCAGAGGTTGTTTGTAAAAGTTAGAACATCTTCTCATATGTCAAGAGAATATGAATATTCTAGACTAGGAGTTGATGCTGTGAACTAACAGCTTTGGATTCTAATTTAGTGTAAATTTTTTTTAATCAAGAAAAGAGACATTTTCAACAGAAATAACTCGCTCACGGTACATGAATACATAACTCAGGCCGCATTTTAATACCTCAAGTGTAAATGAATGAAAAACATATGAATTACATCTTCCTTCAAATATCCAAGTAAAAAACAAAAGGAGAAAATGTGCTTGACAAAATGATTGAGAGCATTTCAAGTTACAGACACACACATACACATACACACACACATTCACACACACACACATTCTGGATGACTTAGCCATTCCACATGGATTTCATTCTATTTGTAGAGTTTGTTTCCTGTCCTTTATGTATTATAAAAATTGTCTTAATTTTAGAAGCAGTACAAACACCATTTTATGATATTTAAATAAACTCAAATGTCTTCTTGCATTCCATTTTTTCAGTGCTATGCTAAAACTAAAAGGAATGGAAATAGCCTAGTCCAAATATCAGGGGTTTTGGAGTGTTTTAATCGATACCTTATTCCTGTTAATAAGTCTACATGTTTTCATCTTCTTCAAACTCCACTCGTCTTAGGTAGATGTATTTACGGTCCTTGTCTGATAATTCCACTGCAGCTTCAGATGGTTTTCTCATGTTATATCTGTGCTTGGAAATTTTTTTTTCTTCATGTCATTTTTGGTCTTCCAGTTTGAAAAGCATTCTGTATTCTAGTACTCAAACATGTCCTAAAACATTACTTCCTCCAATAAAGCATTTTAAAGCTATTTGGAAAAGAGCTGACATTTTTATGGGCAGAATCAAAAATCATTCAACTATGCAAGAGTTGGATTTGCCATAAGGAGACTCCTGGTTCATTTCCTTGATTCAAAACTCTTCATCCATAGTCTTTGAAGCTGTTAATCTCTGAAGTAGTAACACCTTTCTAGTTTTTCAAGCATCATCTGAATGAACTCCTAGCCCCTGATGATGACAGGTTTGGGTTGAGAGCAGCGTCGTGCCCAAGCCATATTAGAAATGTAGATCTGGAATCTAAGAGTGAGAATAGTGCCATATCATCATCTTTTGAAAGCTTGGTTATGAAGGAACAGAAAGTTCTTTTTGGAAAATGCTTAAGGGAGTTGAATCATACACATATTTGTTATTAAGGTCACAGGCTACACAGAAATTTCTGGCATAGCCATCCTAGGTCAGTGTGCAATAGTTGAGCACGTTGTCTTTCTAAAACCCACAAACTCAAAAACAAACAGGAAAAACAGACAAACGGTGTAAATATTTATTTGATGTAAATATTATGTCCTAAGGGGAGGCAAATGTATTCCTACGTTCAAGTCGTAGAGAGGTCTGCAAAGGCATTAGGAATCACTAATCACATATCCAAATTCTTATATATCGTTGCCCCTTGAACAACACAGGTTTGAACTGCATGGGTCCACTTATATGCAAGTTTTTTTCAACAGCAAATACCACCGTACTATAAGAGCCCAGTTGGTTGAATAATCAGTTGCAGAACTGGAGATGCAAGGAACTAGGGACACAGAGGGACAACTATAAGTTATGTTTAGATTTACGACTACATGCAGGGTCAGTGTCCCTAATGCCTGAGTTGTTCAATGGTTAATTGTGTACATATTACCATGAGACATAAACTCTGGTCAGAACCTACAGGCAATGTTTTTCTACTTCTTTCTTCTGAAATAAGAATTTAAATTATTTAAATTCCTTCCTACATAAAGAAAAATATAAAGAATAAGTGTCCTCCCACAATAATTGGCTTAATTTAATTTCTGACAAAATGCCATTACAAGTCTTACTTACTCTGCAGAATCTCAAGTGTTATTCTTATGACTAACATAGAAATATGTTAGCTTTTTCCTTAAAGAATTCGAGAGAAAATATTTTATTCAGCTAATAAGAATAAAAGTGGAAGCTGAAGTACCAAGGCTAATGACATTTATTAGCTTGTCAAGTTTCTTACTGACCACTCTTCATGTATTTGTAATTGATAAATACTCTGATCTTGAAAATGAGTAATAATAAGTTTTCAAGTCATTAAGCTTAAGTACTGATTCTACTTGCTACCTAGTGAATGATCTAAGCCTAGGAACCCAGTCTAGCCTTGCCAAAACTTTCCAAAATCCTGACTTTCATAGAACACAGTTTCCTGCTGTAGAAAATGTGGATAAAAGCAAAATTATTTGCTTCATGATACTGTTGTGAGAATCAAGTAAAGAACGTTGGTGAAATAGTTTTGTAACATTTTAAAAGACAGTGTTAATGGTTGCATTGAAAAACAAAATTCAGGGCTTCCCTGGTGGCGCAGTGGTTGAGAGTCCGCCTGCCGATGCAGGGGACACGGGTTCGTGCCCCGGTCCGGGAAGATCCTACATGCCGCGGAGCGACTGGGCCCGTGAGCCATGGCCGCTGAGTCAGCGCATCCGGAGCCTGTGCTCCGCAACGGGAGAGGCCACAACAGTGAGAGGCCTGCGTACCACAAAACAAAAAACAAAATTCATCTGAGTACATTTTAAAGATCATACTAGCTTTATTCAGGGATTCATGAATCAGGCAGCATCCAATCTAGCAGGTACAAAGGAGCTCCAGAGAGCTATACAAGGTACAAGATTTTATAGGCAGAGGGCGCAGGAAGAAGGAAGTTGTATTAGGCAGGAAGAAGCAGATTGATTATTGCAGGGTTTCTTTCCTTATAGGAGATGGTGGGGGTCTATCAGTCTGATTAGCTAACTGATGGTAATCAGTAGAGTCCCGATTGGTTTAAGATTCCATGTCTGGGAGAATCAAAACTGTAATTAAGTCTCAGTTTTGTGATATAGGGCTTAGCATAAGTGACTTCTTTTGGGGACTCATGTCTTGTTTTTAGCTTGTTTAGTGCCTATTAACAAAGGAATTAGGTTAATAATTATTTCAGGGTGATTAATATATTTCTGCACTATTTATCATTGCCCACATGTTATTTATACTGTATTAGATGAACATCATCCCTCTGCCTGTGGTCCGCACTGTTCTCAGCACAAGAGCTGGCCTCCTCTGTCTAAGTCAGCCTCACCTTCCTCTACACCCTGCCCAGTCTGCCGCTGCTGACCCCTCAAACCCACCAACCCCCAGGGCTCCTCTCCCTCTGTGGAGAATGGAGAGAAGCTCTGTTCCCTTCTCATGAGCAACTTTCTCTAAGAGGGAATCCCACAGGAGGACTGGGGAGCCTCAGCTACACAGTCCAGTCCTAGCCAGGGTGAACAAGAGCTCCTGGCAAGGAAGAAAGGAAGGATTATTATGGGGGGCACACGTGGTAAATGGCTTCCATTGTGCCTGGACTATTGCTTTCTCTGATTTATGACTCTACTCTGAAAGACCTCATCTTTCCATCTGTGTGGTCAGATGGTTTTTGTTTCATTTTCATTTAATCCTTGTTGTCTCTTTCTTCTGTTGTACCCCGTCAGCCAGACACACCCAAAGGTAGCACACTCATTAATAATAATCATCAAAACCACAAAGAGAGCTTAATTGTTATAATTAAGAATTAAGAATTACAGCATGTGTATAATCTCCCCTAAACTAATTGCATTTAAAACAAAGCAGTTAAACAATTGATTGAATTATTAATGGATTATTAATCAAGTATTGATTTATTTATTATTTAATAATAAAATTATTTATTATTAAGTATTGATTTATTAACTAAAAATGGTTTAGTGATGGGTGTTAATATACTGTGATAATCATTTTATAATCTATACATATATCAAATCATTATATTGTACCCTCTAATACAGTGCTATATGTCAATCATATCTCAATAAAACTTGAAAAAATAAGGCAATTATTTCTACCTATAAAGGCCTGTATTCTTGAAAACATTCAAAATGCAATTGACAATAAAGTGAACACATTAGATATAGTTTGTATGGACCACTCTCAAGTATTTTGCTCTTGGAGAAAAACACAACGTGTGTTTTATGTTTAAGAAAAAACAGTAGTAATTATTTTTAAGCTGTTCTTAAGTAATATTTATCCAAATAGTCATGCCCTCAAGAGAAACTTTTGACTCTATTTCTCCTTACCTTAATTTTTCTCTTATTGCTTATTATAGGTCAATAGAGGTAATCTGGCTAAAAGAGAAAATCTCAATGTTCATTTGGTAATTGTGGGCATGTTTGGGATGTATTTGCAAAGGCATTTGTTAAAAGATAGTTTTAGAATTATTTATTTTAATTATTTCGAAGAAGGCAGCTTTGAGCAAAGAACTGTGACTATGTATTTCTGTTCCAAACACAGCAAATTGCTGATATTGAATGTAAAATTTCCAGTCCATAGGCCACTACTACCATGACTCTTTTTCCCATACAAGTAAATTATATTTGAAAGTAATCAATTATTTTAATCCTCGTTTTAATAAGCCACATTCATTGATAACAAAATCTCATCCATCCACTTATTCATTTCTTCAAAACTACTTGTTAAGCCCCTACTATGGGTAAGGTACTGGGGCTATAACTGTGAAGGAGAAGTTGTCCGTGACTGCAAGGAGACAGCCTGGTAAAAAGGACAGTCAGTAGTGTGATACTTGCTCCATGCAGGCTGGCAGGAGCACTGTGAGATCCCATAGAAGGGGCCTAACCCCCTCTGGGCAGGAGGGTACACAGGGGTAGGGAAGTTGGAGAATTGGATCTCCAACTCATGATGAGTGGGAGTCAATCAGGCTAACTGAAGGGGTGGGTAAGAAGTCAGTGTGTTTCAGAGAAAACAACGTGGAGGGGAAGGTGGGAGATCTGCGTTTTTTATTGTGTCTAGAACTGAGTGTGTGTTTGTTGGGGGCTGGAAAAAAGAGGGTCCAGAAGAGGGGAGCGGAAAGATTAAGAGGTGAGACTAAGTTGTGAATAGAGGCTTAATCCTGAAAAGTCTTACAAAGGCATGCTAAAGAATTTGAACCGCTGAGTACAGTGGTGGGGAGTCACTGCAGAGTGTCAAGCCTGGAAGAGAAAAAAGTATACTTGTTATTTAGAAATAGGACTCATTTTCAATGTAGACAATGGGTATTTTGCCCATGAGTATGTACCAGCTCTCACAAGATATGCAAAATGTAAAGTAAAATGTATTCAACCAAGTTGGGATTTTCCATAGATTACATTATTTTAACATTTAGACTATAGACCAGTTGTTCTTAACATAAGTAACAACTAATTTTCTAAAGAACTGAAATAATTTAGGTTGTGCGTTTAAAAACCTGAAATTCATCTCTCACTCCTTTCCTACTGCCTAGGCAAATGTATCAGTTTTAGACAGTAAACTCTTGGGCAGACATGTTTTTATTAAAACACTTGAGCAATTTTTTTTTTTCTCCCTTTGGCTATTCAGTAACGGATAATTTAGGTTTTTATAAATTGAGTCAATTTGTCTTCCTTTAAAATAAATATGTTATCAGATATTTAGTGAGATATTGCGAACAAGGCCCCGTGAGTTTCTGGGAGACACAGTAATGTCTGATATGGTTTCATCCCACAAATCTCTTAACTTATAGTAATTGGAGAAAGGAGACATACATGCAGAAAAAATGCATGATAATACAGGATAGTACATGACAGATATCAGGTAAGTGGAACTGATATTAAGAGTGAATAAAGTTTAGGGAAGGAAGTGACACTTTGAACAGGATGCAAGAGAAACTGGGTTCCTTATCTTTCGTGCAATAAATATTTATGGAGAACATTTTCTAATCTTGGCATTCAGCTATACAGTGTCCCTGTTTTCATGGAGCTTGCTTTCTTTGAGGGAGATAGACATGGTAAAAATAAATATTTAAGATAATTTGAGATAATAACAGATTTCATTAAGAATATGAAATGGGAGGCAGACTAACTGAGGAATCTGGGTACTATCTAATCAGAGGTACTTCTCTGAGGAGGAGACATTTGAGACTGGATGATAAGAAGAAGCCAGCAATGATCTATGGAGAGAGAATTGCAAGTAGAGGAACCAGCCAGTCTAAGACAGGAATACATTTAGAGTGTTCAAAGTTCAGAAAGAAGGTCAGGGTGGCTGGAGGGATTGCACTGGGCAAGGAGAGAAAGGTAGAAAATAAAGTGAAAATGTGTCTAGATAAGGAGGGGCAATGGAAGTCAAGGGGGAAAGATTTGTATTTGTTATATATGACATGGAAATCCATTTCAGGGTTTAATGTAGGGTGGTGAAATAATGTGTTTATCTATTAAAAAGATAATTTGGCTGCTGAGCAGAGAAAGGGAGAGAAATCAGCTGTATCAAGTGCTATTGAGAATACAAGGAGGTCAAAGAAGTGACCATTGCTCTTGGCAATATGGAAATCATCGTGACCTTGACAAGAGTCACCTGAGTGGAGCAGTGCCAAGTGAACTCCCAACAGCAGTTGGTTGAGGAGAAAATACAAGAAGAGAAAGTGGAATCCATGAAACACATCTTTGTGACAGTGATTAAATGCCTTAAAAATATTCTGCTATAATAGTATCACCTTCTGTTAAAAACTTTGCACAATGTAGCACACCCCCCCAAAAAAGTATTTTAAAACAATATTTTTGTTGTTGTTGTTGGGCTAAAGTGCTTTGCCTTATTATTGTCTCACTCATTTCAACAACACTGTGAGGGTGTGTGTGTTGGGGGAAATGATCATATCTAATTAACTTTGACATCATAGTAGCACATTTGCTGCAGCAACACTTGGTTATATAAACTTTTAAAAAAATGTTTATTGGAGTATAGTTGCTTTACAATGTTATGTTAGTTTCAGGTGTACAGCGAAGTGAATCAGTTATACATATATCCACTCTTTTTTAGGTTCTTTTCCCATATACATCATTACAGAGTACTGAGTAGAGTTCTCTGTGCTATACAGTAGGTCCTTATTAATTATCTATTTTATATATAGTAGTAGTGTGTATATGTCAATCCCAGTCTTCCAATTTATCCCTCCCCTCTTCCCCCCTTGTACCCATAATTTGTTTTATACATCTGTGACTCTGTTTCTGTTTTGTAAATAAGTTCATTTGTACCATTTTTTTAGATTCCACATATAAGCAAGATCATATGATATTTGTCTTTCTGACTTACTTGACTCAGTATGACAATATCTGGGTCCATCCATGTTGCTGCAAATGGCATTATTTTGTTCTTCTTTTATGGCTGAGTAATATTCCATTGTATATATGTACCACATCTTCTTTGTCCATTCCTCTGTCAATGGACATTTAGGTTGGTCAATGTCCTGGCTATTGTAAATAGTGCTGCAATGAATGTTGGGGTACATATATCTTTTTTTTTTTTTTGAGGTACACAGGCCTCTCACTGTTGCGGCCTCTCCTTTTGTAGAGCACAGGCTCCGGACGCGCAGGCTCAGCAGCCATGGCTCACGGGCCCAGCCATTCCGCGGCATGTGGGATCTTCCCAGACCGGGGCATGAACCCATGTCCCCTGCATCGCAGGCGGACTCTCAACCACTACACCACCAGGGAAGCCCCATATATCTTTTTGAACTATGGTTTTCTCCAGGTATATGCCCAGGAGTGGGATTGCTGGATTATATGGTAGCTCTATTTTTAGTTTTTTAAGGAACCTCCATACTTGTCTCCATAGTGGCTGTACCAGTTTACATTTGCACCAACAGTGTAGGAGGGTTCCCTTTTCTCCATATCCTCTACAGCATTTGTTATTTGTAGACATTTTAATGATGGCCATTCTGACCTGTGTGAGGTGATACCTCATTGTAGTTTTGATTTGCATTTCTCTGATAATTAGTGATGTTGAGCATCTTTTCATGTGCTTTTTGGCCATTTGTATGTCTTCTTTGGAAATGTCTATTTAGATCTTCCACCCATTTTTTGATGGGCTTGTTTGTTTTTTTGATATTGAGCTGCATGTGCTGTTTGTATATTTTGGAGATTAATCCCTTGTTGGTTGCTTCATTAGCAAATATTTTCTCCCATTCTGAGGGTTGCCTTTTCATTTTGTTTATGGTTTCCCTTGCTGTGCAAAACCTTTTAAGTTTAATCATGTCACATTTGTTTATTTTTGGTTTTATTTCCATTACTCTAGGAGGTAGATCAAAGAAGGTCTTGCTGTGATTTATGTTAGAGAGTGTTCTGACTATATTTTCCTCTAAGAGTTTTATAGTATCTCGTCTTACATTTAGGTCTTTAATCCATTTTTAGTTTATTTTTGTGTACAGTGTTAGGGAGTGTTCTAATTTCATTCGTCTACATGTAGCTGTCCAGTTTTCACAGTGCCAGTTATGTAAGAGACTGTCTTTTCTCCATTTTATATTCTTGTCTGCTTTGTTATATATTAGGTGCCCACAGGTGCATGGGTTTATATCTGGACTTTGTGTCCTGTTTCATTGATCCATGTTTCTGTTTTTGTGCCAGTGCCTTACTGTTTTGATTACTGTAGCTTTGTAGTATAGTTTGAAGTCAGGGAGACTGATTTCTCCAGCTCTGTTTTTCTTTCTTACGATTGCTTTGGGTATTTGGGGTCTTTTGTGTTTCCATACAGTAAAACAATATTTTTTAAAGTAAAAAGGAACTTTAGAGACAATCTAGCCCAGCCCTTCCATTTTACAGCTGGCTGAAATGAAATCTGGGGAATTTAACTAGTAGAAGAACCAGAGCCAGGTGCCTAACTTAGAGTTTTCTGTTCTTTTTACTATTACACTTTACACATATTCACTAATTTCCTTTGAAGAAAGTTTTATTAGAATATCGTTTTACAGCTGAGAAAACTAAGGCACAGAATATTGAAGTATCTTGGCCAAGGTCATACATCTAGTAAGTTCTACAGAGCCAGAATTCAAAACCCAGGTACCAGATTCAGGAGGCCACATTCTTAACAATTATGCTATTATATTTATTATTCCATATAATTCTAATCCTTAAGACTCTATTTAAAATGAATATCTGCATACTTTACTGTTAACATTTCTGTGGTCTCATAACATATCTAATTCCATTTAACCCCAGTGCATCCCATCATTACTTTCTGTAGAAAATACTGTTTATGTTTAAAGTTCTGCTTGAGTATTCGTTTTTAAAGTATTCTTAAAATTTTTATTTTATATTGGGGTATATTTGATTTACAGTGTTGTGTTAGTTTCAGGTGTACAGCAAAGTGATTCAGTATTGCTTGAGTATTGTTAACTTTTATTCTTTTTTGTGGTGGTAAAAGTTGATACCATGTTGGCATGTTCATATCGCTCACTGAAACAAGCTTTCTAAGAAATTTGTTTGTCATTGACTGACCAGTGTAATAAACCGGTTTGTGAGGAGAGTAAGGTAAGAAATCATTACTCATGGCTGTGCTTGCCAATCTCCAAACTTTACCTTTGTCATTATTCATTAAATTGCCTCTTTCCAACATCTAAATTTTAAAAGGAATAAGATCATCCCTTTTTTCAGAGCATCTGCCACATGGTTCTAGGCAATAGGGATTTAACATTTTTCCTAAGAATAAAAATATATAAATGGGATTTTCTCTTTTTTCAACCTCTTAAATAAAAACAGTGAAATTTCAGGAAACAATATTACTTCTCTCATGTCCCTTGCTTTTGTAAGATCTGAACTTCACAATTCAACTGGATTTTCATTGAAATTCACCATGCTCCCCTCCACAGCTGTGGTCTCAAAATACCATTTCTGCATTTATTTTCGCCCATGGAATTACTGCTCAGAGAAACCACAGAGTCAATCAGACTCAGAATGGCCCAAATCCTTCCTGCTTTGGAGTTTTCCATCTTCAGATCAAAGCATTTCATGCCCGTCAGCAACTTTTTTTAAAATGCATTTGCTCCTCGTATGCACAACTTCCATTTATAGACTCTCCTTGGCTGACTTCTCTGATGAAGTTGTCTGCTTGCCAGGAGAGCAACACTAATGCAGAAGTAACAAAGGGGCCTTCAGGTCCTCTTTGTCAATGACCTGTTTCAGATAATGGCCAACTTCAGTTGTGGACAAACCATCATTCTTTGCATGAGAGGCAGAGAAACTGGTTTTCAGTGTGTGCAAGCTGTGAAGATAATGAGGACAAACATAAACTGCTTAAATGAGAAGATCATTTAGGAGGGGAATTAAAGACAGAATAGAAGTAATTAATGGAATCTGTCAAAGTAGTGTCATGTCTTTAATACTGGATTTAAGAGTTTTGTTTATTTTAGCTTCAGCTTGCATATGTGCAGTGGGGTTGAAAAAAGCGTAGAAATGGTTTTTTTTCTTACCTTCTTTTTTTTTGTTAAATCTGAGTTTATTTGAATAGCCTCAAGTTGCCTTCTTTTAATGAGAGGAAAAACAATACATGCAAAATAATAGATTTGGAAAAGAATAACTCAAAATCCCAAGGGCAGTAATCTTTTGGAAAAAGTTAATATTCATGATTTATGGGAAAGTGATGAAAGCCAGCACACTACTTTTCTATGATCCAAGTCTTCAGCTTTTTGCCCACAGCCAAACCAGGCCTTATAATAAAACCATTATTACCTTAAAGAGGGGGGGAAGCAGCAAACACATATTATTGAGCCTTTATAACCTTACCAGTAATAAACCTAGGCTTTATATTTATGTATACCTTAAGCTCATGCTAAGTCTTCATGTAAAACTTCCATCTATTTTTGAAAGCAGTTTTTTTTTTTCTTTCTTTGGTCCATCCAATCATAGTATTACTGTACTATAAAAACAGAGTTGGATGAAATTTGGCCTAAATAGCCTTCTTTCATTTCTGTATTTGTCCTAAATCAATACAACAAGGTCCAAATTCAACTTGCTGATTTATTTATAGAATGTTCATCCTATACCCCATAGAATTTATAACTATAGAAAATGTAGAAATAATTCTCTGCTTTTTTCAGTGGTTCCCATTCTAAGAATGCTAGGTTAAACAGATCTAGACCATTCTTCTGTTCATTTTCATGTTTCCTTCTTTCTCTTAGGAGGAGAGTGATAGTTTCTGAAATCGTGAGCAAATCTGGATATCTACATTTCATCTTGACTTTTTGGGGGGAGAACTTTATGAAAGAGGAAGGAATGAAGTGACTGGATGGGAGAGTGGGACTTGGTTGGCAGTGTGGTGACTCAGTCGATGGTGAAAAAGAGGGTCCCTCTCAATTTCATATACAATTCTTCCAGGAAAAGATTCCTTGGGTTTGTTTTTTATCTTGTTCTGGCATGGAAAGTAAAAAGAATAGGGTACTCATAGGACCACTTTTACAACATGCAATGTTCTCATAGAGGTACATTTTTTGTTTGTTTGATGGACTTATAAGTCTATAAAAGGGCATGAACCTTAAGTTCATATACAAGAGCTTAAGGATTCATCTCAGCAACAGGTAAGAAAGATGTGTAGTGTGTAGAATGTCGTATGAGAGTAACCTCAACTAATTGCTGATTAGCCGAAAACGTGTAGAAATTTTCAGCAATTAGTGGAGAGATCAATAGAAAACATCTATATTTAATTAGCCATATGGTTGTTTTACTGGAATTGAAACTGCATGTCTCTCCCAGTGTGTCTGGCTTTTCAGACTTCACAAGTTCTGTCTATGTACATACATATACTTCATTTGTTGTGGTTATTCAGAAAAGTGAGCAGAATTGGGATCATATTCAAATCATATTTAGCTGTGTTGCTAGAAAAGTAATTGAACTATAGCAGAGGTATTTCCATCCTTTAAGTAGTAGGAAGTCTGGAAACTATTGGTTTCAAGTGTACAAAGTACACTGTTTAAATTCCTTTACATATTATAAGTAGTTGTTAGAAAGAGATGATTTCAAGATCGGTGGCAAGTTCAAGCTCAGTAGTCACGTTCTGTAAAGTTGACTTTCAATTTAATCCAAACTTTAAGGAATCTCTGACACAATGTACATCCTTTTCCCATGCCCAACAGAGGAAGCCAGGGCCACAATCACTATTTAATGCAAGTTACCTCTTGAAGCCTTATAATGAAGAATTTATTTTTCTATTTATGGTATATTAGTCCTGCCTCCTCCAAAAGGCTCCTTGGAAATGTAAGGAAGAGAAGTTATGGTTCTTTCTGAACCTAGTCATCAGCCTTGTCTGTGATTAAAATACCATCCAGCTACCCCTTCCCTCTGCCAGCTCTGCGAGTAGGTCTCTGGCAGACAGATCCATTGTAGACTGGCTTTGTCTGAATTACAGAAGCAGAGATGCCCTATCCGTATAATTAGTTAGGTGTTCCTTCATTTCAATTATTTTATCCCTGTTCTTGTTATTTTATCCTTTTACCACTAGAAAAGTTACCACTCATGTATGTAGTGGTCCTTACCATTTCAGGAGGTTACTGTGAAGTGACATCTCTCAGGCAAGAAAGCCTAAATACCACAACTCTCAGATCTCATTAGTCACTTTTATATAGCAAAATAATTGATACCTTCTCTATCAAATCAATAATGTTCAGTCAGGCAATTTGTTTTCAGGATGAAGACGAAATCTTTTTCAGAATGAAGGTGAAGTCTTATAATTCAAAATAGCAATGAGGCTCATGAGAATTTTCCAGAAACTCACTGTTGACTCTAGGACAACTATTCGAACTTTCTGTCTTTGATTAGACCAAGAACTCTTGATGCTTTTTTTTTTCTAGCTTCTTCAACAGCTGTAATTAATCACAGAATTTTGGCATTGATCTTTCCACCAAGGCCATGATACTCTTTGAATGAATGATGGTTATTTCTTTGTGTTAAGTCTCTCTGCCCCAAGACTATCAAAATTTCATAGTTGTGTTTCTCCACATTCTTCAAAGCTTTCTCTTTCAACTTTTGCCTAAAAACAACATAACAGAGCAAGATTCATTATCTGGGTCTATGAGTTAATCTGCATTCTAAGGCCTGGTGATTATATCACTTAAACCTGTTAATCAAAGCACAGGGTTTTGGAGAAAGTATATTGGAAAGTTGTGTCTGTAAGAAGGGTAGAAAAGTCTATGTCTTGATCAGAGCATTAGGACCAGGTAGTCATCAATCCACATATATTTGGGGGACTAGCGTTAGGCCTCCACAGAGCAGTGGAGTTTACAAAATGAGCAAAAAGAGCCAAAAGATCAGAAAATAATATTAGGTCTGTTTCATTGTTCTGGGACTCTATTCCTAGATTATTGAAGAGTCAAAGGGGTTTTCACCTCTTCTTGTACTGATATCTAGAATTTCCCAGCTAGTGTGGCCAAACTTACCTGATGAAGACTCAGCATTTTACATCTGGCTTTTAGTTAAACTCCTTTGTGTAAACTGACTCTCTATCCTCCCATTTTATCTTCTTGAAATGGAAAACAGCCAAAACTCCCCTCTCCTGCTCTACATCTCTGTCTTTGCGTGGCAACAAATCATCACACTTATTGCTACTTCCATGTTTTTTTTTTTAATGTTCTCCAGCTTCCCTTAACCAATCCCCAGTGCCATTCTTCCTTTCCCTTTCTCCCTCCTTCCTCATCTCTCCGGTCTACCTGCTCTGCTCCCACAGTTCTAAACGCCCTTTAGAAGGGCTTCCTCGCACTCCTTGCCCAACCTAGTCTTCATCAGTTGGTAGAGTGACTCCCTGCTTCCCAAAGACTCAATGTAGAGGAGTATTTGATAGAAGAGAAAGGGAAATATAATCAAGCAACTTTTAGGAATTTTTGAGCTTTTGGAAAAAGTTCAAAAGAAAGTTGCAAAGCCTATGGGAAAGGTTTAGAGGAAGTAAGATAGGCTTATTGAGATACAGCTAATGGGAGCTAAAGACTGTCGTACAGTGAGAGTACCTGGAAGCAATAACTATAGACTAGTTCCTAAAATAATGCTGTGTGGGAAAATACATGGTCTAATTGTCATAAATTCTATGTCATTATGATAAAAATGTTCTGGTGAATAGGAAGGTAAAACCAGATCCAAATTTAAAATGACTCACTCATTCCTGATGATAAATGGATGGAAGGACAAGCAGAATAAATCCTCTATAGGAATTGATGTCCATGGCATTTTAATATCACTAATGTGGACAATTACCTCAGTACCTCATTAATTTGATTTTGCAAGGATTTCTAGGTCCATGTTGCTCACCTGACCACGTGGATTATTCTCATTCATTATTTTTGTTGTTCATTCTGTTATGTGCCAGGTGGTGGGGGGATAAGGATGGTTCTGAAACTAATTGAATACGTCCCTGTACCAGGCTCCATACCAGTTGTTCTATCTTTGATAATGTAATTAATCCTGACAACTATCCTGAGAGATGAGTTGTATTACCCCCATTTTACAAAGGATAAAACTGAGGTTCAGGGTGGTTAAATAACAAGGTCACGTGCTAATAAATATTAAAAGCTGGACTTCAATTCAGGCCTGCCTGACTTCATTGATCAGGCATTTCACCAGCTGTTTACATTTACAGCTCTAAGTCCATTATCGAAAACCATGGTGTCCTGCCAAGAGATTTGGGGGTTTTAACACAAATTCCAGGAAGCCTCAGGGAGATATGATATAAAAGGAAGGGAGTTGTAATTTTCAGGTCAAAGGATGTAACAGGGTCAACAGATCATGGAATATTCACTCACTTATCTGAGCTGACCCTTTTAAATGAGATGAGGGGGCTTCTCAGGGTCATCTTTCTTAGATCCTGGTATAGAACAGTGACACTTGTTTAACTTACCTATTTAAAGATCAGTGGTTTTCATTTATTTATTTAATAAATATTTATAAAGAGCCTGTGATATACAGGGCAATGTGACAGGCAATGGGGATATAAAATAAATAAGAAATGATCTCGGACCTCAGGGTCTTTTTAGTCTCAGGCAAGAAGTAATGATGCAAATAAATTTTATCAAACTTAAGAAACCATCGATTTTAAGATGCACTATCTTGCCTACCACCAAGGAAAAAGATGTCAAATTAACTTTGACATACCCTCAACTGTAAAATCTGAATATAGTTATTAGAATCAATTAAATAGAGTGAGTGCCCAGCTACGTGTACGTGCACTTGCAGTAATGGTATTAGGGCTGGGATGAGAATGGGGAAAGAGGAGAGTCAGAAAAATCTTTCCAAGCAAAGTAACTTAAAAAAAAAATTTTTTTAAATTGAAGTATAGTTGATTTACAATGTTGTGTTAATGCCTACTGTAAAGCAAAGTGACTCAGTTATACATATATGTACATTCTTTTTTAACATCTTTATTGGAGTATAATTGCTTTACAATGGTGTGTTAGTTTCTGTTTTATAACGAAGTGAATCAGCTATACATATACATATATCCCCATATCTCCTCCCTCTTGCGTCTCCCTCCTACCCTCCCTATCCCACCCCTCTAGGTGGTCACAGAGCACGGAGCTGGTCTCCCTGTGCTATGTGGCTGCTTCCCACTAGCTATCTATTCTACATTTGGTAGTGTATATATGTTCATGCCATTCTCTCACTTCGTCCCAGCTTCCCCTTCCCCCTCCCCGTGTCCTCAAGTCCATTCTCTACATCTGCATCTTTATTCCTGTCCTGCCCCTAGGTTCTTCATGACCTTTTTTTTTTGTTTTTAGATTCCATATATATGTGTTAGCGTACTTATTTATATTCTTTTCCATTATGGTTTATCTCAGGATATTGAATATAGTTCTCTTTGCTATACAGTAGGACTTTGTTGTTTATCAATTCTACATGTAATAGTTTGCATCTACCAACCCCAAACTCCCAGTCCACCTCTCCCCTACCTCCCCTCCCCCTTGGCAACCACAAGTCTATTCTCTATGTCTGTGAGTCTGTTTCTGTTTCATAGATAGGTTCATTTGTGTCATATTTTAGATTCCACATACAAGCGATATCATATCGTATTTGTCTTTCTCTGACTTACTTCACCTAATATGATAATCTCTAGTTGTATCCATGTTGCTGCAAATGGCACAATTTCATTCTTTTTTATGGCTGAGTAGTATTCCATTGTATGTATGTACCACATCTATATCCATTCATCTGTCAATGGACATTTAGGTTGTTTCCATGTCTTGACTATTGTGAATAGTGCTGCTATGAACATAGGGGGTGTGTGTATCTTTTTAAATTATAGTTCTGTCTGGATATACGCCCAGGAGTGGGATTGCTAGATCATGTGGTAATTTTATTTTTAGTTTTCTAAGGAAACTCCATACTGTTTTCCACAGTGGCTGCACCAACTTACATTTCTACCAACAGTGTAGGAGGGTTCCCTTTTCTCCACACCGTCTCCAGCATTTGTTATTTGTAGGGTCTTTAATGATGGCCATTCTGACCAGTGTGAGGAGGTACCTCATCAAGCAAAGTGACTTTTGCATTGAATTTGTAAAGGTGAGTAGGTGGTGGTGTGGAGAAAAGACATGAAGGATATTCCATGCAGAAGAAATAGAACGAGTGAAAATGTGTGTTTGGGATGATAGATAGGGCAACTGGAACACTGCTGGAGGGCTGGGAAAAGGAGCACTGAGGCAGTGTGATGGTTTGATATGGCTCCCGAGGAGCAGGCCAGTCTAAGAGGTCTTGAGAACCATGCTGAGTGGTTTGCTTCAACCTAATGTAAGCAATATGATGCCACTGAAGAAATTCAAGCAGGAAGAGGAGTCTGTCTTGACATTTTTTCCTTCCTTTCAGCCCTTCCAATGAGGGACTTCACAGATATCTGTTTTTATATCACACCCTTGCCACCTCAAATTTCATGCAGCTTGTTTTTCTTGCTGTACTTCTATAGTCATGAAGATATGATTATCCAAATTTCTGATTCAGAGATTTGCTCTAAGATTCTAGTGGGTTACATGCTTGTCCTCCTTTAAGTCTCCTATTATCTCCTCTCTGTTATTTCCCTTTGACCTGATCTTTATTATTTGAAATAAAGTTTGTGCTCTAGCTCTGTCACTTACTATTTGGTTCCCAAGGAGGAAATTATTTAATCTCTCTTTTTTTTTTTTTTTTTTTTTTTTTTTGCGGTACGCGGGCCTCTCACTGTTGTGGCCCCTCCCGTTGCAGAGCACAGGCTCCGGACGCGCAGGCTCAGCGGCCGTGGCTTACGGGCCCAGCCGCTCCACGACATGTGGGATCTTCCCAGACCGGGGCATGAACCCGTGTCCCCTGCATCGGCAGGCGGACTCTCAACCACTGCGCCACCAGGGAAGCCCTATTTAATCTCTTTTAAGTCATGATTTCCACTCCAGTAAAATGGATATAGTCATTCACACTCTGCATACCTAAAGGATGAAATGAGTCAGTGTGTGTAAAAGGACTTTGTAAACTGCTAGACACCATCTAAGTAGAAGTGCTTTACAAACAGTGATGCTGACATATTATTGGCTCAACAGACCCGTTTCCTGAGTTAACTGGGGGGTGGCCATCTGACAGCACAGAGATCCTCTCCTGAGGCGGCATTTGGCCTGCTGGTGACTTGGGTGCTGGGCAAGTGTGTGCCAGTCATAGGCTTCCTGCTTTACCCTGGCTCAGGATGTCAAGGATTCTCAGTCTCTTGCCTTCTGTATCGAATTTGATTTTGAGACGATGGGGCCACAGAGAGTTAAGAACAGCATATGGCCCTCCTTGTGGTCAACCTGATGCTGTCAATTACAAATTTAGGTAAATTTGCACCTTTACACTTGAGACAGGAAAAGAACAGTGTCTCCATATCACGAAGAGAATCCTAGCTGCATTACTGAGACTGATATCTAAGACTGAATTATAAAAACAATGGAAAAATAAATTCACATTTATATTAAGCTTCTAAATAAATGTATTAGATCATCCGTGGACTAGCCCCCCAGCTTGTTTTATCATAGCATGTTAGAAATAAGCATTTCCTATCTTAAATTTTGAGTACACATTTTTGGTGAATATTCATAATTAACATGTTAAGAAACAAACATTTTCTATCTTAAATTTTGTGTACACATTTTTTGGTGAATATTCATAATTTACAACATACTTTTTTCCAGCTTTATTGAGATATAACTGACCTATAACATTATATAAGTTTAAGGCGTACAACATGTTTTGATATATGTATAGATTTCGAAATGATTACTCAATAAGGTTAGTTAACATCTATCACCTCACATAGGTAAAACATTTTTCTTGTGATGAGAACTTTTAAGATCTACTCTCTTGTTTTTAATTGAAGTATAGTTGATTTACAATGTTGTGTTACTGTTGTACAACAAAGCGATTCAGTTATACGTATATATACATTCTTTTATAATATTCTTTTCCATTATGGCTTGTCATAGGATACTGAATATAGTTCTCTGTATTATACAGTAGGACCCTGTTGTTTATCCATTCTATATAAGATCTACTCTCTTAGCAACTTTTGAATATACAGTTCAGTATTGTTAACTATAGTCACCATGTCATTCATTACATCCCCAAAACTTATCTTATAACTGAAAGTTTGTGCCTTTTGAGCACTCTTATCCATTTCTCCCACTCCCCATGCCCTGCCTCTGACAATCACCAAGCTGTTCTCTGTTTCTCTGAGTTTGTTGTTTTTGAGAAGGATCATACAGTATTTGTGTTTCTATGTCTAACTTATTACACTTAGCATAATGTCCTCAAGTTTCATCCATGTTATCACAAATAGCAGGATTTGTTTCTTTTTAATGGCTGAAAAACATTCCAGTTGTGTGTATATGTGTGTGTGTATCACGTTTTCCTTACCCATTCATCTGTCGATGGACACTTAGGTTGTTTCCATGTCTTGGCTATTGTAAATACTGCTGCAAATGAACATGGCAGTACTTGAGACAGTGATTTCATTTCCTTCAGATATATACCCCAAATTTCTGGATCATATATGGCAGTTCTATTTTTAATTTCTTGAGGAAACTTCTTACTGTTTTCCACCACCAATAGCGTACAGGCTTCCCCTTTTCCCACACCCTCACTGGCATTTGTTATCTCTTGTCTTTTTGATAATAGCCATGTTAGCACATAGGATGTAAGATCTTATTATGATTTTGATCTCCTTGATGATTAGTGATGCTGAGCACATTTTCATGTACTATTATCCATTTGAATATTTTCTTTGGAAAAAAAGGCTATTCAGTTCCTTTGCCCAGTTTTAAATTAGATTTGTTTTTTGCTATTGAGTTGTGTGAGTTCTTTATATAATTTGGATGTTAACCCCTTATCAGATATGTGGTTTGCAAATATTTTCTCCCATTCCATGGGTTGTGTCTTAATTTTTCTGATAATTTATTTTTCTGTGTAGATTATTCGTTTGATGTAGTTCCACATTATTTTTGCTTTTGTTGCTTGTGCTTTAGATGTCTTACTTAAAAGCTCATTGCCAAGATCAATGTTAAGAAGCCTTTGCTGTTTTCTTCTAGGAGTTTTATGGTTTCACATGTTACATTTAAGTCTTTAATCCATTTCTAGTTAATTTTTGTGAGTGGTATAAGATAGAGGTCTAATTTCATTATTTTGTATGTGAATATCCAATTTTCCCAGCACCATTTATTGACAAGACTATCTTTTCTCCAGTGAGTACTCTTGGCCCTCTTGTCAAATATTAGTTGACTGTATATGCGTAGATTTATTTCTGGGCTCTTTATTCTTGTTCCACTGGTCTGTGTGTGTGTTTTTATGCCAGTACTATACTGTTTTGATTACTGTAGCTTTGAAGTATAGTTTGAAATCAGGAAGTATGATACCTTCTTTGTTCTTCTTTCTCAAGATTGCTTTGGCTATTCAAGTTCTTTTGTGGTTCCAAATGAATTTTAGGGTTTTTTAAAATTTCTGTAAAAAAGGTCATTGGAATTTTGAAAGGGATTGGATTGAATCTGTAGATGGGTTTGGATTGTATGGACATTTTAACAACATGAATTCTTAACAATACACCTTTTATAAAAATTCAATGCTGAATGTATTTTTTGATAAAATTGTTTCTTTGTGACCAAATAATAGCTTGCTTTTACTTATCAGTGGCATTTAAATATTTCTAGAAGCCTGGAATCTTAGAGTTACAATTAATCTGACAGTCATGTCTGCCATTTCCCAAAAGGAATGGACTTTAAATAGTCTTGTCAGTGGCCTATTTATTTTCAAAGGCTTTCAGGCAAGGTATTGCATAACACCTTTAGCAGATGCTGTGGATATCCCACTCTTATTCCCTCAATGCCCATCTAGTTAGACAGCTCCTTAATGCAAAACCTTGCAACTTTCTGCCTGAGAGCTTTCTCTGGCTGAAGGAGCAAGCTTGGTCCATACATGCATGGGGAAGGCTGGAAGATCTGCGTAGTGAACACCCCTGGAAGCAGTCCTTAATCAACCAGTGACAGGAGCTGGTAGCTAAATACTCCAGCTTCCTCATATCTTAGATGGTACAGCTCTAGGTGTGTTCTACGCAGGGGGATTGAACTCTATTACCTAGAGTAGTAACCTGTTCATTAATATATCCTCTACTGGATTCCTTCCTTTCCCACTCTCCTACCAGGACTTCCTAAGATCACTACCCAAATAAACTCTGTGGACCCAAATCATTGTCTCAGAGTCTGCTTTTGGGGGGAATCCAACCTAAACCCCCCCTTAATTAAGTTTTCTAAAAATATATCCAGCCAGCTCCAAATTATACTTTAGAATGTTCCCTCACCAGTGATATTTACAAGGGAAAAATGTGCTTGGATGCCATTTCAGAAGACTTTTTTACAGTTATCCAAGCCAAAACGGTATACCAGAATCACGTTTTTTCAGTAATATCAGTTGGCTGTATAATAAAACAGATGAAATAGTTTCAAGGAAATTTTTTCAAATTAAATAAAATATGCTTATTACAAGAATTTCTACATCTTGTTGCATAAGAAAAGGGATAACTTTTTTCAGGTATCTTTCGTAAGTTAGTGGGCAAGGCCTTTCCACTTCTGGTCTGATGAATCATCACTTGCTTTCTAGAGACAGCTGGGGAAATACTGGGATAGAAGGAGGAGATGGTGGTGGGACAGCTCATGTATTTGTTAGTTTGTGATACTATTCAGTCTAATGGTAACTGGACTGCATTTTCCCCTAGTTGGGAGCTAGTGGTAGAGGGCAGCAGAAGATTTTTTGTTGGTAAGTAAATTGATTCTCTGCTACTTTAGATCAAATAATTAATTCTAACATTAATGGAATTGAGGTGAAGATGGAGATGAGGTTGCATTTTAGAAATTTTATAATATTAATTTTTAATAACCAAAATTATTATTCTTTCATGGATCATTAATTTGTTGCTTACCTCCTACATATATATTCATTTGTCTTAGGTCAGATTCCCCAGAACACAGACTCTGAGACAGAGATTTGCATGAGAGCTGTTTATTGGAATGTGCTCTGGGAATCAGAGTGCCAGTGAGTACAGGAAACCAGAGAGCTGAGGTGAGATTCAGCTTCAGCAAAGGCCTCAGCCAATCTCATAGGGAGCTGTGGAGCTGATGGCCCTTCAGAGAGATCTTGAATTGAGGCCGAAGGGGCCAGGTCTTCCACCACCCACCCCACTGTATCAATCAGCTGCTGGATGCTGGTGTACCCTGTGCGGGGGCGTGGCTTTAGTGGCTCCCTCCAACACAGGGAAATTCCCAGAGAGGACTGAGCTTTGAGCCAAAGTGCAAGTAGCTGGGGAAGTACAAACCTTTGCGCTTAGTAGGGGGACTGGATAACACAACACAGCCTCCACTATAACCACTAGAAAAAGTGCATGTTGGTCAGAGTGTGAGAACTGCTGTGAAAGAAAATACAGTACTTTGTTTACTTAGATATTTTGAGTAATAGTAAATCAAGTAGTTTGATTTTCAAGTTTCAAAGCATTAGAATACAACAAATACACTTAACACCAAAGCTATATGAACTATAATTTAATAATTTAAATTTTTATAGCTGACACAGATGGAGGAAAAAATAATCCAAATCTTATAGAGCTTTAAGAACATTTATTAGCAAGGAGACGCTTAGGGGTATATACATTAATAGCTTCCTGACTGATAGATAACTGCTTCATATGACAGTAGTACTTAAACATTTTATTCATGATGTCACTTCACTGACCTCTGTGTCCATTTTTGTCTCTTGGTTCCTGTTGCTTCTCTGGCTAATCCAAGACTAGTGTTGGTGCCTTTGGGAGGCAGGCATTTAGGGGTGGCTCCTAGATCAGTTCTTGGGTAGGGTAGGTGGGCCTACAAGGGGAGCCTGCCCACTGAGTAATTCCCTGAGCTGAAAGATCCACTCTGCTTTCCTTTGCACCCCAGTGCTCTCCCAGCTCCTGTGGTACAGCCCACAGGATATGTTGCTGGTTCCCCTTACCCTCAGGGCAGTCCTCTTGAATAGGGTATCAACCCAAGAAGCCCACCTAGGTGCCTTCTATGGTGTTCTCAGAAAACTCATGCATTTCTGTACAATGTGAGACGACACAGAGCACACCACTGCTACCTTCCCCACTCAGCTGTCTCTGTTTTTACACTCTAGTGGGCATAGGTCAACTCTACTGCAAGGACAATTATGGAACAAAGAGAAGATCCCGCTCAGTCTATCTATTTCTGTGTCTACATGTGAATTATTATCTATCAATGAATCCCTAGCACTTAATACGGTATCTAAGACACAGGGTGAATTGAATAAATATTGGTGGGGTGAACAAAGGTTTAGCTGCTCAATAGCTCTTTTCCAAAAAAAATGTAACTCTTTAAAAAGCTTTATCTCGAGTCACAGCCCAAGTGCTCCCACTCCATCTTGTTCCATTTTCATTGGGGAAAAACATCTGTTCTCTAGCCTCTTTATAAGGCGTATGATACACACCAAAACTGCAGTTAAGTCACCCGCAGCCTCCTCCTCCTTCTGGCCAACCAACATCATTTCCATGATCCCTTCCTTGTAAGCCTGGCTTTCCAACCCTTTAATCATCTCTGCTCTCTTCTAGATCCAAATGTCCCGCTTACTTTTAAACTATGGGGACCCAAATGCAAATATATCATAACGATGTTGTAAAAGTTTGGCAAATTTCAGGGGAAACCAACATCTGTTTGGTCCTTTCTAATTATCTTCTTGTGCCTTTTCATTAAGGAATTCCCAGGAAGAGCTGTAAATTTTAAAATTGATTCAACAATTTCCTTTCTAGTGTAAGTCTTTCTATTTGCATGCATACGGTTTCTATGCAAAAATGGATTCATAAATGGAGGATTTTTAAGCTCACAAATATAAGCCTTTACACAATGTTTTAAAATATCTTGCACATTCTTTTAGGATCTAATTGCCGAATACAGATCTTTTTAACTCTTAAATTTTTGTGTGTGTGTTTTAATACTCAACAGTGACACTGTTTTTGAATAAATTGTTCTTCAGCTTAAAAACATTTTTGTTATTTTTATTTGAACTTTTTCCATGCTCTTGATATAGACCCATTGTATAAGAATAAAAATAATAGCTGGTATTATATAGCACTTACTCTGTGCCAGGCATGTGTTTTAGATGTATTAACATACTTAATCTAAACAGCAACCCAGTGAGCCAGCTACTCTTGTCATCCCATTTTTCAGATGAAGAGATTAAGGGACAGACAGGCTAAGGACTTGCCCAGCCTAGCACAGCAAATGAGGTTCAGAACTGGGATTTAAACCCTGGATACCTAGCCTTAGGGTTTACAATCTTATGACGATGTACTGCCATATGTTTATGAATATAGTGGTGAACTGATTCTTGGTAAAGGTTTCTTTTTATTAGTGGTCTTTAATACATACAAGCAGAATTTTTCTTTGTATATGAAGATGATTTTTCTAATACAGTTATTATACTTGAGTACTGACGTTGGTTTGAGTGAAGAAATGACTCATGGTAGTGTCTTTGCTCCCTTACGTGAAGGGAGATTTCACTTACTTTTTGCTGTGAGAATGTGAATCCTGCAGTTGCTAAATATTGATGAATCTAATTTCCTTTAAGTCAAATATTGAGCTCATCTTGCCACCGTGAATTGCAAATGTAACCTCCAGGAGCCCTATAAACTTGTTCCAAACAGCTGTGACATACGTGTTGGGCTCTCCATAAATATAGAGTGCTTGATCATCTCGCCTTGAGTGTAACTCATTTCGGAGTCAGTTTTCCAGAACAGATGGTTCTATTGTTACCATGCAGGTCTTCCTGTGGGGCTTTCAGAAACCTTACTGTCTTTTCAGAGAACACTTGAGACCTTTCCCAGAAAACTGTCTGTACGATTAGTGGTGGTGTGTTGAAACCCCAGTAAACTTGTTATGGCTTTGGGTTGCTCTTTATATGTTTCATTTAAACTTTGGGGAAAATAATTACCCTACTGAAGAAAACAGAATCATATCTTATTTCATTTGGACTAACTGACCTGTTTCAAAATGGACCTTTGTCCTTACTGTCTATATATAGGACAGGAAAAAATATTTGCAGTCATACATAGGCATTTGAAAACATTTTAGCAAATGCTCTTTAACCAGTCTCTAATGTTTCAAAATGTTCTCTAAAATGATGATTTCCCCTTTAAAAATATGATATGCATGCAGTTTCATGGTGGGATCTGCCCATATTAGGAAATACTTAAGCAGCACATCTATTTCCTAGTGTCCCATGATTTTCAAAGGAGTAACGGCCAAATGTTAATAATGTTTCTCACTGAAGAAGTGGAATTGGTGACTGTTAGGGATGGAGGTGAATATTTTCCATTTTTCATTTTATTCATTCTTCTAATGTCTGGATTTCTTTTTATCCTCTGCACATGTATTTCTTTACAAGTAGTTAGCTAAGCAGTGAGATTATGAGCCACTTTGTTTTCACACATTTTTCCAACTTTAACAGAAATATTATTTAAAATGCAAAGTGTTTCTTTAACTCTCTCATAAAAGTTTAATTGGTTAATGTATTTAGATAGTTGGTAACTTTGACTTGGAAAGGGATAGGTGCCTATCTCTTCATTTTAGAATTTTAGCACTGAAAGGATCCAGCCTTATGTCTTTATAATAAAGAACTGAATTTAAATGAAATTAAATGGTTTGTCCGAGTTCAAACAGCTGGTGAGTGGCAAAACTAGGACTAGAATCCAGGTCTCCTAACTCTAGCCAGTACTTCTCCTATGAAACCATCCCACCTTCCTAAGAGTTAATTATTTATATTTTCAAAATAGTATTGTATTTTGCAACTGTAAAAATTTGCAAGTATATTCCATTAATTTCATTGTATAATGAAGCCAAGCTTTAGAAGAGATATAAATACAGGTAAGGAATAAATACCATGATTCATAGGTTAAATGAATTGTAATCATGTTACATACAGTATTAAATGCTGGATAATACACTCAGTTTAAAAATGAAATGGTGCTTACTAGGGGGCAAAGTCATTTCTGAGGGATGGAGGATTCCGGGTGAAAATAATGATCTCATCTAATGATTTGTATGCTGCCATTCTTCTGTTGGGATTGTAATGAGACCTTCTAATTGGGACATATGAAAACTTTAATTCTAAAAACTGTTTCTTTTAAAAAGAAAAAGGTTGGTAGAGTAGAGACACATGTGTTCCTATAAAAGCATGATACATAGTGTGTTTCATTCAAGGATTTTGCAGCCATGAAAAGAAAAGGGGAAAAAAATGAGGTAATTCTAGACTAGAGGAAAGTAAGAAGCATGAAAAATTATCAGCATTGATGCTGAAACCTAATTTGAAGGCAGATTTTATTAAAAATACACCTAAAGAGAAGAGAAACTGAAAGCACTGCTTTCGCCTAGTGGAGTTATAGTCTTATTATTTCCTACCACTGTTTATAAAAAGGTTTAGGGGTGGAGTCAAGATGGTGGTGTGGAAAGACTCCGAGTTAGTGTCTCCCAACAACTAGAGTGCCTGCCCGTTGGTGGGGGACCCTGACACCCAAGGAGAAGGGAGGAACCCCCAAGTGAACTGGTAGAACGTGGGGGGACTGAAGAGGGAGGAGAAGTTGAGGCCAGACAGGATGGGTGCCCCTGAGGCCCAGGAAATCAGGAGAGGAAGGCAGGAGGGGCCCTCCAGGAGGAGCAGGAGAGGAGTGGAGGGCGTCTGCCCTACCCACTCGGGCCCGAGGAGCCTGCTGAACTCACAGGCCAGTCCCCTGCCCTCCAAGGCTCTTCCCTTCCCCTGGCCGCATTGGTCCTGGGGGCTTAGGAAGGAGGCGGAGGGGAGAACAGGAGAGGCAGGTGGGAGGGGCCCTGCAAGGGGAGCAGGAGAGGAGCAGAGGGTGTTTGCCTCACCCACTCGAGCGCAGGAAGCTTGCTGGGGTCCCAGGGGAGGTCCCCTGCTCTCTGAGATGAGGGGTGGAGGGCACGCCTGGGCCCCTTCTGTTCCTTGAGCCTAAACCCCACCCCCACAGCCCTCAGGGCCTTTTCTAGCCCTGTGGGTCCTAAGCGTTGGCCCCACCCACTGCCCAAACCTCGCCCTTGCTTAGGCCCCGCCCTCCACAGCCAAGGCCTTCACCACCACCCCCCCTTTTGTTTTCTTTTTCCTCCTCCTCTACTTTACTATTGTGGTATGGTTATAACTTCCAGTGGTTGATTCATCTCTCTCTCTCTCTATATATATATATATATTTTTTTTTTTTGAGGTACGCGGGCCTCTCACTGTTGCAGACTCTCCTGTTGTGGAGCAAGGCTCCAGACACGCAGTCTCAGCAGCTGTGGCCCACGGACCCAGCTGCTCTGTGGCATGTGGGATCTTCCCGGACCGGGGCACGAACCCTGTTCCCTGCATCGGCAGGCGGACTCCCAACCACTGCGCCACCAGGGAAGCCCCTCATCTATATTTTTATTTTTATATTCTTTCTAACGTATCTGTCAGTTTCCTAGTCTAATTTTTTTCTTTTTACTTTGTTATTGTTCTCTTTTTTTTTTTTTGCCACCCCACATGGCTTGTGGGATCTTGGTTCATGAGCCAGGGGTTGGGCCAAAGCTCCTGCAGTGGGAGCTCCAAGTACAAACCACTGGACTAACAGAGAACCTCAGACCACAGCGAATATTCATTGGAGTGAGGTCTCACGGAGGTCCTCATCTCAGTACCAAGACCCAGCTCTACCCAACAGCCTACAAAATCCAGTGTTGGAAGCCTCATGCCAAACAACCAGTAAAAGAGGAACACTATCCCCAGTCATAAAAACAAAACAAAAAAAAAGGAGACCGCAAAAAAAATATGTCACAGATGAAGGAGCAAGGTAAAAACTTACAAGACCAAATAAATGAAGAGGAAATAGGCAATCTACCTGAAAAAGAATTCAGAGTAATGATAGTAAAGATGATTCAGAATCTCAGAAATAGAATGGAGGCACAGATCGAGAAACTACCAGAAATGTTTAACAAGGATCTAGAAGAACTAAAGAACAAACAAACAGAGATGAACAACACAATAACTGAAATAAAAAATACACTAGAATGGGCTTCCCTGGTGGCGCAGTGGTTGAGAGTCCGCCTGCTGATGCAGGGGACACGGGTTCGTGCCCCAGTCCAGGAGGATCCCACATGCCGCGGAGCGGCTGGGCCTGTGGGCCATGGCTGCTGAGCCTGCGCGTCCAGAGCCTGTGCTCCGCAGCGGGAGAGGCCACAACAGTGAGAGGCCTCCGTAACGCAAAAAAAAAAAAAAAAAAATACACTAGAAGGAATCAATAACAGAATAACTGAGGCAGAAGAACGAATATGTGAGCTGGAAGACAAAATGGTGGAAATAACTGCCGAGGAGCACAATAAAGAAAAAAGAATGAAAATAATTGAAGACAAGCTCAGAGACCTCTGGGACAATACTAAACACACCAACATTCAAATTATAGGGGTCCCAGGAGAAGAAGAGATAAAGAAAGGGTCTGAGAAAATATTTGAAGAGATTATAGTGGAAAATTTCCCTAGCATGGGAAAGGAAATAGTCACCCAAGTCCAGGAAGCACAGAGAGTCCCACACAGGTTAAACACTAGGAAAAACACACCAAGACACATATTAATCAAACTAACAAAAATTAAATTCAAAGAAAGAGTATTAAAAGCAGCAAAGGAAAAACAAAAAATAACATACAAAGGAATCCCCATAAGGTTATCAGCTGATTTTTTAGCATAAACTCTGCAGGCCAGAAGGGAGCGGCAGGATATACTTAAAGTGATGAAAGAGAAAAACCTACAACCAAGATTACTCTACCCAGCAAGGATCTCATTCAGATTTGATGGAGAAATCAAAAGCTTTTCAGACAAGCAAAAACTAAGAGAATTCAGCACCACCAAACCAACTTTACAACAAATGCTAAAGAAACTTCTCTAGGTGGGAAAAACAAGAGAAGAAAAAGACCCACAAAAACAAACCCAAAACAATTAAGAAAATGGTAATAGGAACATACATATCAATAATAGCCTTGGGGCTTCCCTGGTGGTGCAGTTGTTGAGAGTCCGCCTGCCGATGCAGGGGACGTGGGTTCGTGCCCCGGTCCGGGAAGATCCCACATGCGGTGGAGCGGCTGTGCCCGTGAGCCATGGCTGCTGAGCTTGCGCATCCGGAGCCTGTGCTCCGCAACGGGAGAGGCCACAACAGTGAGTGGCTCGTGTACCGCAAAATAATAATAATAATAATAATAATAATAATAATAATAACCTTGAATGTAAATGGATTAAATACTCTAACCAAAAGACACAGACTGGCTGAATGGATACAAAAAGAAGACCCATATATACACTGTCAACAAGAGACCCACTTCAGACCTAGGGACACATACAGAGTGAAAGTGAAGGGATGGAAAATGATAGTCCATGCAAATGGAAATCAGAAGAAAGCTGGAGTAGCAATACTCACATCAGATAAAGTAGACTTTAAAATAAAGACTGTTACAAGAGATAAGGAGGGACACTACATAATGATCAGAGGATCATCCCAAGAAGAAGATATAACAATTATACACCTTTATGCACCCAACATAGGAGCAACTCAATACATAAGTCAAAAGCTAACAACCATGAAAAGAGAAATAGACAGTAACACAATAATAGCAGAGGACTTTAACACCCCACTTACACCAATGGACAGATCATCCAAACAGAAAATAACTAAGGGAACATAAGCTGTAAATGACACAATAGACCAGACATTTAACTGACATATATATATAGAACATTCCACCCAAAGTGGCAGAATACACTTTCTTCTCAAGTGCACATGGAACATTCTCCAGGATACATCACATCTTGGGTCAAAAATCAAGCCTCGGAAAATTTAAGAAAATTGAAATTGTATCAAGCAACTTTTCTGACCACGATGCTATGAGATTGGAAATCAATTACAGGAAACAAACTGTAAAAAACACAAATACATGGAGGCTAAACAGTGCGCTACTAAACAACCAAGAGATCACTGAAAAATCAAAGAAGAAATTAAAAAATACATAGAAACAAATGACAATGAAAACACAATGATTCAAAACCTAAGGGATGCAGCAAAAGCAGTTCTAAGAGGGAAGTTTATAGCAATTCAGTCTCACCCCAAGAAATAAGAAAAATCTCAAATAAACAATCTAACCCCACACTTAAAACAACTAGAGAAAGAAGAACAAAGAAAACCCAAAGTCAGTAGAAGGAAAGAAATCATAAAGATCAGAGCAGAAATAAATGAAATAGAAATGAAGAAAACAATAGCAAAGATCAATAAAACTAAAAGCTGGTTCTTTGAGAAGATAAACAAAATTGATAAACCACTAGCCAGACTCATCAAGAATAAAAGAGAGAGGACGCAAATCAATAAAATTAGAAATGAAAAAGGAGGAATCACAACTGACGCCACAGAAATACAAAGGATTATAAGAGACTACTACAAACAACTATATGCCAATAAAATGGACAACCTGGAAGAAATGGACAAATTCTTGGAAAGGTTAAATTTTCCAAGACTGAACCAAGAAAAATTAGAAAATATAAACAGACCTATCACAAGTAATGAAATTGAAACTGTGATTAAAAATCTTCCAGCAAGCAAAAGTCTAGGGCGATGGTGTCACAGGCAAATTCTATCAAACATTTAGAGGAGAAGTAATGCCAATCCTTCTCAAAATCTCCCATAAAATTGCAGAAGGAGGAACACTTCCAAATTTGTTCTACAAAGCCACTATCACCCTGATACCAAAACCAGAAAAAGAAGAAAATTATAGACCAATATCACTGATGAACATAGATGCAAAAATCCTGAAAAAAATACTAGCAAACAGAATCCAACAGCACATTAAAAGAATGATCCATCATGATCAGATGGGATTTATCCCAGGAATGCAAGGATTCTTCAATATACGCAAATCAATCAGTGTGATACACCACACTAACAAATTAAGGAATAAGAAACCATATGATCATCTCAGTAGATGCAGGAAAAGCTTTTGACAAAATTCAACACCCATTTATGATAAAACTCTCCAGAAAATGGGCATAGAGGGAACCTGCCTCAACATAATAAAGGCCATATATTGAAAACCCACAGCAAGCATCATATTCAATGGTGAAAAACTGAAAGCATTTCCACTAAGATCAGGAACAAGACAAGGATGGCCACCCTCGCCACTCTTATTCAACATAGTTTTGGAAGTCCTAGCCATGGCAATCAGAGAATAAAACAAAATAAAAGGAATACAAATTGGGAAAGAAGTAAAACTGTCACTGTTTGCAGATGACATGATACTATACATAGAAAATCCTAAAGATGCCACCAGAAAACTACTAGAACTAATCAATGAATTTGGTAAGGTTGCAGGATGCAAAATTAATGCACAGAAATCTTTGGCATTCCTATACACCAACAATGAAGAATCAGAAAGGGAAATTAAGAAACAGTCCCATTTACCATCGCAACAAAAATAATGAAATGCCTAGGAATAAACCTGCCTAAGGAGGTAAAAGACTTGTACTCAGAAAACAATAAAACACTAATGAAAGAAATCAAAGATGACATAAACAGATGGAGAAATATACCATGTTCCTGGATTGGAAGAATCAGTATTGTGAAAATGACTATACTACCCAAAGCAATCTACAGATTCAGTACAGTCCCTATCAAACTACCAATGGCACTCTTCATAGAATTAGAACAAAAAAGTTTACAATTCATATGGAAACACAAAAGACCCTGAATAGCCAAAGCAATCTTGAGAACGAAAAATGGAGCTGGAGGAATCAGGCTCCCAGACTTCAGACTATACTACAAAGCTACAGTAATCAAGACAATATGGTACTGGCACAAAAACAGAAGTATAGGTCAATGGAACAGGATAGAAAGCCCAGGGATAAACCCACACACCTATGGTCAACTAATCTATGACAAAGGAGGCAAGGATATACAATGGAGAAAAGACCGTCTCTTCAATAAGTGGTGCTGGGAAAACTGGACAGCTACATGTAAAAGAATGAAATTAGAACACTCCCTATCACCATACACAAAAATAAACTCAAAATGGATTAAAGACCTAAACATAAGGCCAGACACTATAAAACTCAGAAGAAAACATAGGAAAAGCATTCTTTGACATAAACCACAGCAAGATCTTTTTTTCCCACCTCCTAAGGGTAATGGAAATAAAAACAAAACTAGGGCTTCCCTGGTGGTGCAGTGGTTGAGAGTCTGCCTGCCGATGCAGGGGACATGGGTTCATGCCCCGGTCCGGGAAGATCCTACATGCCGCGGAGCGGCTGGGCCCATGAGCCATGGCCGCTGAGCCTGCGCGTCTGGAGCCCGTGCTCCGCAACGGGAGAGGCTACAGCGGTGAGAGGTCCACATACCACAGAAAAACCCCAAAAACAAACAAAAAAAATAAAATATAAACAAAACTAAAAAATGGGACTTAATTAAACTTAAAAGCTTTTGCACAGCAAAGGAAACCATAAACAAGACAAAAAGACAACCCCCAAAATAGGAGAAGTTATTTGCAAATGAAACAACAGACAAAGGGTTAATCTCCAAAATATACAAACAGCTCATGGAGCTCAATATCAAACAATCCACTTATGGAATGGGCAGAAGACCTAAATAGACATTTCACCAAGGAAGACATACAGATGGTCAAGAGGCACATGAAAATATGCTCAGCATCACTAATTATTAGAGAAATTCAAATCAGAACTACAGTGAGGAATCACCTCACGCCAGTCAGAATGGCCATTATCAAAAAAGCTAGAAGCAATAAATGCTGGAAAGGGTGTGGTGAAAAGGGAACCCTCCTGCACTGCTGGTGGGAATGTAAATTGATACAACCACTATGGAAAACAGTATGGCAGTTCCTTAAAAAACTAAAAATAGAATTACCATATGACCCAGCAATCCCACTACTGGGCACATACCCTGAGAAAACCATAATTCAAAAAGATACATGCACCCCAGTTTTCATTGCAGCAGCGTTTACAATAGCCAGGACATGGAACCAACCTAAATGTCCATCGACAAATGAATAGGTAAAGAAAATGAGGCACATATATACAATGGAATATTACTCAGCCGTAAGAAGAAACGAAATTGAACTATTTGTAGTGAGGTGGATGGACCTAGAGTCTGTCATACAGAGTGAAGTCAGAAAGAGAAATACAAATACCATATGGTAATACATATATATGGAACCAAAAAAAAAAAAAAAAAAAAGGTCCTGATGAACTTAGTTGCAGGGTAGGAATAAAGATGCAGACAAAGAGAATGGACTTGAGGACACAGGGTGGGAGGGGGAACCTGGGGCGAAGTAGCATCGACATATATACACTACCGAATGTAAAATAGTTAGCTAGTGGGAAGAAGTAGCATAGCACAGGGAGATCAGCTCAGTGCTGTGCGATGACCTAGAGGGGTGGGATAGGGAGGATTCAAGGGAGGCTCAAGGGGGAGTGTATATGGAGACATATGTATGCATATGGCTGATTCACTTCAGTGTACAACAGAAACTAACACAGTATTGTGAAGCAATTATACTCTAATAAAGATCTTTTAAAATTAAAAAAAAAAAAGTCTTAGCTCAGCTCTTAGAATTGGTGAACAGAGATGTAGGATCCTTGTGTATCCTTTTTCTGTAGCTTGTAGAAACGTATGTACTCTGCTCCCTGGACTGCTGACGTCTACAAAGTGAGGGAATATCCCAGAGGGATATTTCCTTTCCTTATGGAAGCAATGACTTAGCACCAAGATGGCACTCAGTTTTTGGTGAATAAATGAATCAATACTTGTTACTGCTTTTCCCTCTCCACCCCAAACCCATAAGTAAGCTTGGAAAAGTCTGGAGAAAATTTATTTCTACTTCTTTCCATTCTGCTATTCTGAACTGGAAAGACATAAAGGAAAATGGATCATGGATAATTTCAAGCCCAATTCCTGGAGGAAAAAAATAAAAGAGAAATTACTACCTAAGAATTTTTGAGATCAAATAAATTTTCATTATTTCACCATTACCTCCTTCCTGGAGAAAATTAGCATGGCTAGTAACCCTCATTTATTATTTTTTTTCATTTAGTATGCTCTAGTAGGATGATAAATGATATGTTATTTTCATTTTTTCATATGTGATAACAGATGCTTTGAAAAGTTAAGTAACTGGCCACACAAAGAAGTCACTGGTTCAAAGATGGGGCTGGTATAATGGGTTTGAAGAAGAGCCTGGATACGGAGAGGCAGGTGCTGAATCAGTGGAATGTGAGAAGTTGTTGGCCCTGAGTGAGGAGACAAGCCTGAGAGAAAGAGGGCTGACTCACCAGGAAGTAGAACGAGCACAAAAGGTCAACTTTCTCTCACAGATAAAGGAAAACTCACAGTCATATCCCTGACATGATGAAAACAAAGCCTGGACACTTTGGCAAAAACATAACATGCCCAGAGTATGACTTTTCTAGAAAAGTCTTTGATTAAGATTTAAATATATATAAAAAAAATGTTTAAAATGGGGTACCTATTGGGATAGAAAGCATTTTCAGGCAAGATAAGGGTTAACTCTAGATCCCTTGTCACATGTTTAGGAGTATAGAGAGAAATATTTTAGGAGATTTTATTTCAAAACAAAGGTAAATGAGAGAGAACTGTGTGAAAATGATAATATAAAATTAATTTTAGCAGCACAGTGTCATTGCTATCATTTAAACTAAAAAACAGCAGTTTCAGTATTGCTACCACAGGCTTAATTCATTACCACTCGGGTTGGGACAGAGTTGCTGAAGACACGAGAGAAAGGGAAGCGCTAAATGTGAAAATCTTCAGGAGGGACATGGGAACCCATTAAAATTCACTGATTCAAGCGGTCCATTAAAACATTTTCCAGTCTGGTTATTGAAGCTGTGGAAAAGTGGGGAACTCACATTTCTCACTCTCAGATGTGGAGTTTAAATTACAAGAAGAATGAGAGGAAGGAAAACCGTGATTCAGTTATGGCTAATCTGAATTTATTGGTATTTCTCCATTTAAGAAAAGGCAGAGGGGAACAAAAGGATGGGGCTGAGATAAAACTGCAATTAATCTATATACCACAAGAGGAGGGGAAAAAGGCTTTCTTCAATGAAGCTCATAAGCTCTTTTTTTTAATCATTTTATTTTTAAATTTTAAATTAATTTTTATTTGAGTATACTTGCTTTACAATGTTGTGTTAGTTTTTGCTCTACAGCAAAGTGAATCAGCTATACATACACATATATCCCCTCTTTTTTGTATTTCCTTACCATTTAGGTCACCAGAGAGCATTGAGTAGAGTTCCCTGTGCTATATGGTAGGTTCTCATTAGTTATCTGTTTTATACCTAGTAGTGTATATATGTCAATCCCAATCTCCCAGTTCTTTATACTATGCCCTGCTCTCTGTCCCCTCTATCTTATCCTATAAGGCATGTTTAGTTTGACGAGGAAGAGAAAGTCTTCTGAGAACATGGAAACCAAAGTCACTACTCCCAAGAGAGGAGGGCTAAATAAAAGAATTTAAGATATCAGCATGGACACCTGAGAGGGTGCATGATGTGGGCACCCAGCAGAGTGCTTGGTGTAGCATCGGGGCTCAAGGTATGGTAATATTGATGGAGGGCAGGGAGGAACAAAGAGGCAGGCTTAGCCTGGGTGGTTAAACAGTTGGCCAAGTAGAAAGATTTTTCTTTTCCTTTGAATGAAGTTTTTAGGGTTCTGTATGTGTTGTCATTTCAAAGAAATGGAGGGAAGCATACACAGCTGAGGTCATGCCAGAGATAGGGTTTTTGGAGGAATGGAAAAGAAATACACCTTCAAGATCTGAGGGTTGGAGGCACAGTCTTCAAACCCCGCCCCCCCTGCAATAGAGTGCTTTCTTATTCCATCAGTCATCATGCACGAAGGACAAAGCATTTCAAAAAGTAGGGGCTTCAAAGGCTTAGGATATATATTTTCTTCACAGCTGCTAGTTTTGTCATTTATTTCTGTTAAACGTGTAAAGCTGGCTCTGTGTTAAGTGCTTGCCAGGGAGAAAGTGATGAGGAAGTGGTTCCTCATCTTTTTTCAGCCGCTGCAGATCACAAGGGGCTATTCATCAACATTACAATCTGAGTTTTCACATCATTTTGTAAAAAGTTTCACTTTTTTCTCATGACATACTGAAAGGATTTGGGGGCACACATCATGACCTTGAACATTTTTTGAAAGAAAAAAATAGACATTTGAAATTAAGGAAAACCTTAAGTATTTAGAGGTAGCTGATTTTGATCAGATTGTTGCCTGGAGAATTTCTACTAAATAGCATAGCTGTAGAAAGAGGCAGTCAAGCTTGAAACCTCAGGTAACACTGACTAGAAGATCAAATAAAAGTTACTTGTTTTTCAAAGTATCACATTACTTAAGGTATCTTAATATGTCTGATCCATACCTAAGTCCGTCTTAACCAAAGTTGTGACTAAAAAATTAGCTAAATATCTTCACTCTACATTTTGAACATTTCTAGGGTAAAATTTTGGTCCCTTTCCTTTATATCTTGGTAGAAAATTATTGGTAGAAAATTTTTATTTCAAAATATACCTGTAAGTATTTCAGGGTTTCTGACTGTAAAAAGTAAGGCATTATTTTCACCTTTCCAAAACAAAAATATAAACAATCATCGAACTCATTTTGCAAACTACACAACAGTATAAAAAAGAAACATAATCACCATCCAAAGATAGCAATTTTGTATATTTCCTACAGGGCTGTCTTTGGAACTGGAGAAGAATGATATGTTTTGGGGGTTTTTTTTTGCGGTATGCGGGCCTCTCACTGTTGTGGCCTCTCCCGTTGCAGAGCACAGGCTCCAGACGCACAGGCTCAGCGGCCATGGCTCACGGGCCCAGCCGCTCCGCGGCATGTGGGATCTTCCCGGACCAGGGCACGAACCCGTGTCCCCTGCATCGGCAGGCTGACTCTCAACCACTGTGCCACAAGGGAAGCCCAAGAATGATATGTTTTGATAGGACTTTTGTTTAGGCTGCCAAGATCAGGACTATTGCCTTTAAGAGAAGGATTGTTAGAAAATCCATGGCAATGGATCTACAGTGTAAGCCTGTATTTCCCAAACAAAGGAAAACAATGATTCTCTCCACCCTTATAAAGTAAAAACGCCATGTCTAGAAAATGAACTGCTCAAAAGATGTTTGTGAACAATTGCTTAAAAATATGTGCCTTGGGAAGGAAGGAAGGAATGAAAGAAGGAAGGGAGGGAGGATGGAAGGGAGGGAGGGAGGGAATCCTCCTCGGCTGTGTGGCTGACAGGGTCTTGGTGCTCAGGCTGGGTGTCAGGCCTGAGCCTCTGAGGTGGGAGAGCAGAGTTCAGGACATTGGACCACTAGAGACCTCCTGGCTACATGTAATATCAATCAACGAGAGCTCTCCCAGAGATCTCCATCTCAATCCTAAGGCCCAGCTCCACTGAACGACCAGGAAGCTCCAGTGCTGGACACCCCATGCCAAACAACTAGCAAGACAGGAACACAATCCTACCCATTAGCAGAGAGGCTGCCTAAAATCATAATAATCTAACAGACCCCAAAACACACCACCAGATGTGATCCTGCCCACCAGAAAGACAAGATCCAGCCTCATCCACCAGAACACAGGCACCAATCCCCTCCACCGGGAAGCCTACACAACCCACTGAACCAACCTTACCCATGGGGGCAGACACCAAAAACAATGGGAAATACGAACCTGCAGCCTGCGAAAAAGAGACCACAAACCAGTTAGTTAAGCAAAATGAGAAAACAGAGAAATTTGCAACAGAGGTAGGAGCAAGGTAAAAACCCACCAGACCAAACAAATGAAGAGGAAATAGGCAATCTACCTGAAAAAGAATTCAGAGGAATGATAGTAAAGATGATCCAAAATCTTGGAAATAGAATGGAGAAAATACAAGAAATGTTTAACAAGGATCTAGAAGAACTAAAGGGCAAACAAACAATGATGAACAACACAATAAATGAAATTTAAAATTCTCTAGAAGGAATCAATAACAGAATAACTGAGGCAGAAGAACGGATAAGGGACCTGGAAGATAAAATAGTGGAAATAACTACCACGGAGCAGAATAAAGCAAAAAGAATGAAAAGAATCGAGGACAGTCTCAGAGACTTCTGGGACAACATTAAACACACCAACATTCGAATTATAGGGGTCCCAGAAGAAGAAGAGAAAAAGAAAGGGACTGAGAAAATATTTGAAGACATTATAGTTGAAAACTTCCCTAATATGGGAAAGGAAATAGTCAATCAAGTCCAGGAAGCGCAGAGCATCCCATACAGGATAAATCCAAGGAGAAACATGCCAAGACACATATTAATCAAACTATCAAAAATTAAACACAAAGAAAAAATATTAAAAGCAGCAAGGGAAAAACAACAAATAACATACAAGGGAATCTCCATAAGGTTAACAGCTGATCTTTCAGCAGAAACTCTGCAAGCCAGAAGGGAGTGGCAGGACATCTTTAAAGTGATGAAAGGGAAAAACCTACAACCAAGATTAATCCACCCAGCGAGGATCTCATTCAGATTCAGTGGAGAAATTACAACCTTTACAGACCAGCAAAAGTTAAGAGAATTCAGCACCACCAAACCAGCTTTACAACAAATGCTGAAGGAACTTCTCTAGGCAGGAAACACAAGAGAAGGAAAAGACCTACAATAACAAACCCAAAACAGTTAAGAAAATGTCAGTAGGAACATAGATATTGATAATTACCTTAAATGTAAATGGATTAAATGCTCCAACCAAAAGACATAGACTGACTGAATAGATACAAAAACAAGACCCATATATATGCTGCCTACAAGGGACACACCTCAGACCTAGGGACACATACAGACTGAAAGTGAGAGGATGGAAAAAGATATTCCATGCAAATGGAAATCGAAAGAAAACTGGAGTAGCAATTCTCATATCAGACAATATAGACTTTAAAATAAAGACTATTACAAGAGACAAAGAAGGGCATTATATGATGATCAAGGGATCAATCCAAGAGGAAGATATAACAATTGTAAACATTTATGCACCCAACATAGGAGCACCTCAATATGTAAGGCAAATGCTAACAGCCATAAAATGGGAAATTGACAGTAACACAATAATAGTAAGGGACTTTAACACCCCACTGTCACCAATGGACAGATCACCTGAAATGAAAATAAATAAGGAAATGCAAGCTTTAAATGGTACATTAAACAGGATGGACTTAATTGATATTTATAGGACATTCCAGCCAAAAACAACATAATACACTTTCTTCTCAAGTGCTCCTGCAGCATTCTCCAAGATAGATCATATCTTGGGTCACAAATCAAGCCTTGGTAAATGTAAGAAAATTGAAGTCATATCAAGTATCATTTCTGACCACAGTGCTCTAAGAGTAGACATCATACAGGAGAAAAACTGTAAAAAATACAAACACATGGAGGCTAAACAGTACACTACTAAATAACCAAGAGATCACTGAAGAAGTCAAAGAAGAATTCAAGAAATACCTAGAAACAAATGACAATGAAAACATGACAACCCAAAGCCTATGGGATGCAGCCAAAGCAGTTCTAAGAGGGAAGTTTATAGCAATACAGTTCTACCTTAAGAAACAAGAAACACCTCAAATAAACAACCTAACCTTATACCTAAAGCAATTAGAGAAAGAAGAACAAAAATAACCCAAAGTTAGAAGAAGGAAAGAAATCATAAAGATCAGATCAGAAATAAATGAAAAAGAAATGAAGGAAATGATAGCAAAGATCAATAAAACTAAAAGCTGGTTCTTTGAGAAGATAAACAAGATTGACAAACCATTAACCAGACTCACGAAGAAAAAAAGGGAGAAGATTCAAATCAACAGAATTAGAAATGAAAAAGGAGAAGTAGCAACTGACACAGCAGAAATACAAAGGATCATGAGAGATTACTGTAAGCAACTATATGCCAATAAAATAGACAATCTGGAAGAACTGTGCAAGTTCTTAGAAAAGCACAACCTTCTGAGACTGAATCAGGAAGAAATAGAAAATATAAACAGACCAATCACAAGCACTGAAATTGAAACTGTGATTAAAAATCTTCCAACAAACAAAAGCCCAGGACCAGATGACTTCACAGGCAAATTCTATCAAATGTTTAGAGAAGAGCTAATACCTACCCCTCTCAAACTCTTCCAAAATATAGCAGAGAGAGGAACACTCCCAAAGTCATTCTACAAGGCCACCATCACCCTGATACCAAAACCACACAAAGATGTCACAAAAAATGAAAACTACAGACCAATATCACTGATGAACATGGATGCAGAAATCCTCAACAAAATGCTAGCAACCAGAATCCAACAGCACATTAAAAGGATCATACACCATAATCAACTGGGGTTTATCCCAGGAATGCAAGGAATCTTCAATATATGCAAATCAATCAATGTGATACACCTTATTAACAAATTGACGGATAAAAACCATATGATAATCTCAATAGATGCAGAAAAAGCTTTTGACAAAATTCAACAGCATTTATGATAAAAAAACTCTCCAGAAAGTAGACATAGAGGGAATTTACCTCAGCATAATAAAGGCCATATATGACAAACCCACAGCCAACATCATTCTCAATGGTGAAAAACTGAAACTATTTTCCACTAAAGTGAGGAACAAGACAAGGTTGCTTACTCTCACCACTATTATTCAACATAGTTTTGGAAGTTTTAGCCACAGCAATCAGAGAAGAAAGAGAAATAAAAGGAATCCAAATAGGAAAGAAGTAAAGCTGTCACTGTTTGCAGATGACATGATTCTATGCATAGAGAATCCTAAAGATGCTACCAGAAAACTACTAGAATTAATCAATGAGTTTGGTGAAGTAGCAGGATACAACATTAATGCACAGAAATCTCTTGCATTCCTATATACTAATGATGAAATATCTGAAAGAGAAATTAAGGAAACACTCCCATTTACCACTGCAACAAAAAGAATAAAATACCTAGGAATGAACCTACCTAAGGAGACAAAAGACCCATATGCAGAAAACTATAAGACACTGATGAAAGAAATTAAAGATGATACAAACAAATGGAGAGCTATACCATGTTCTTGGATTGGAAGAATCAACATTGTGAAAATGACTATACTACCCAAAGCAATCTACAGATTCAATGCAATCCCTATCAAACTACCAATGGCATTTTTCACAGAACTAGAACAAAAATTTTCACAATTTGTATGGAAACACAAAAGACCCCAATAGCCAAAGCAATCTTGAGAAAGAAGAATGGAGCTGGAGGAATCAGGCTCCTGGACCTCAGACTGTAGTACAAAGTTACAGTAATTAAGACACTATGGTGCTGGCACAAAAGCAGGTATATCGATCAATGGAACACATATAAAGCCAAGAAATGAAACCACGCAACTACGGTCAACTAATCTATGACAAAGGAGGTAAGGATATACAATGGAGAAAAGACAGTCTCTTCAATAAGTGGTGCTGGGAAAACTGGACAGCTACATGTAAAAACATGAAATTAGAACACTCCCTAACACCATACACAAAAATAAACTCAAAATGGATTAAAGGGGTTTCCCTGGTGGCGCAGTGGTTGAGAATCTGCCTGCTAATGCAGGGGACATGGGTTCGAGCCCTGGTCTGGGAGGATCCCACATGCTGCGGAGCCACTAGGCCTGTGAGCCACAACTACTGAGCCTGTACGTCTGGAGCCTGTGCTCCGCAACAAGAGAGGCCACGATAGTGAGAGGCCTGTGCACCGTGATGAAGAGTGGCCCCCACTTGCCACAAGTAGAAAAAGTCCTCTCGCAGAAACGAAGACCCAACACATCAAAAATAAATTAATTAATTAATAAACTCCTACCCCCAACATCTTAAAAAGAAATGGATTAAAGACATAAATGTAAGACCACACACTATAAAACTCTTAGAGGAAAACTTAGGCAGAACACTCTATGACATAAATCACAGCAAGATCCTTTTTGACCCAGCTCCTAGAGAAATGGAAATAAAAACAATAACAAACAAATGGGACCTAATGAAGCTTAAAAGCTTTTGCACAGCAAAGGAAACCATAAAGAAGATGAAAAGACACTGCTCAGAATGGGAGAAAATATTTGCAAATGAAACGACTGACAAAGGATTAATCTTCAAAATATACAAGCAGCTCATGCAGCTCAATATCAAAAAAACAACTGAATCCAAAAATGGGCAGAAGACCTAAATAGACATTTCTCCAAAAAAGATATACAGACTGCCAACAAACACATGAAAGAATGCTCAATATCACTAATCATTAGAGAAATGCAAATCAAAACTTCAATGAGGTATCACCTCGTACCGGTCAGAATGGCCACCATCAAAAGGTCTACAAACAATAAATGCTGGAAAGGGTGTGGAGAAAAGGGAGACTTCTTGCACTGTTGGTGGGAATGTGAATTCATACAGCCACTATGGAGAACAGTATGAAGGTTCCTTAAAAATCTAAAAATAGAACTACCATATGGCCCAGCAATCCCACTACTGGGCATATACCCTGAGAAAACCATAATTCAGAAAGAGTCATGTAACACAATGTTCACTGCAGCACTATTTACAGTAGCCAGGACATGGAAGCAACGTAAGTGTCCATCGACAGACAAATGGATAAAGAAGATTGGCACATATATACAGTGTTATATTACTCAGCCATAAAAAGAAACGAAATTGAACTCTTTGTAGTGAGGTGGGTGGACCAGGGTCTGTCATAGAGAGTGAAGTAAGTCAGAAAGAGAAAAACAAATACTGTACGCTAACACATATATATGGAATCTAAAAAAAAATGGTTATGAAGAACCTAGGGGCAGGACAGGAATAGGGATGCAGACATAGAGAATAGACTTGAGGACATGGGGAGGGGGAAGGGTAAGCTGTGATGAAGTGACCGAGTGGCATTGACATATATACACTAGCAAATGTAAAATAGATAGCTAGTGGGAAGCAGCCATGTAGCACAGGGAGATCAGCTCAGTGCTTTGTGACCACCTAGAGGGGTAGACTAGGGAGTGTGGGAAGGAGACGCAAGAGGGAGGAGATATGGGGATATATGTAAGTACAGCTGATTCACTTTGTTATACAGCAGAAACTGACACAACATTGTAGAGCAATTATACTCCAATAAAGATGTTTAAAAAAAAATGTGCCTTTTTAAAGTTACATACCATATTATTCAATCTGAAATTTCAGCATGTTTTTTTTTCTGGGATTTTTTTTATTAATAAACTTTATTTTTTAAGAGCAGTTTTCATAGAAAAAAAAGATGAACAACTAACGCTTCACATTATAGGTAATGTACAAAATGACTTCAGATTTTCCAAACTCAATCTGCATGATTTTGCATGCTCATTGTTTGTAGATGACTCCTTGGTGACCGAACGGCAACCTCTCCCCTCCTAATGTGGCCCGGGTTCCCAGACTCCTTAGCCTCATTTTTCTTTAAGGGAAGATGCAGCACGAGACTATTTCATACTTCAGTCTAAGGATACTCAGGGATTTCAGGTGTGTGCATTTCCATTTCTAGACATAGTCTGTTAATTACATCCTGTTTTAAAATAAGTTCCTGTCTACCCTTCCTTTCAAAGAATCTTTTAACTCAGGCATTAAGTTGCACAGCCTCATTTTCAACAATTCTTTAGATAGGTATTAGTTTTACTGGTTCCTTGCTCCACATTATTTCTTGTTTCCATATCCGTCTTTCTTGGATTCATGTTTCATTTGCTAGACTACGTTTACAGTGGCTCTTTGCACATCTGAAAAGTTTAAATTGTATAGTTTCTGTGTAGTATCTCTTAACGATGCCTCAGAACAGGTGTTTCATGGCTTATGTTGACTGGAAGCATTGAGATTTTTGAAGCCAGACTTTATTTCACTATTAAGATGAAACATTTTTTGTGATCCAAGAACCCCCATTCGTTCAAATGGGCTTCACACAAATAATTACCAGGAATATACATTTACCTTATTTTAATAGATGGCATATCAGTTATACTTTCTCGCTCTGTTCTATTGTACTGCTGAGTTACAAAGAGAAATAGGAAATTAAACATGGTTCACCTAAAGTCTTAAAAGTAAAAGCTTCTCAAAAAAGGCAGGATATGGGAAGCTGTATATTTATCCCTTCCACTCTATTGCCCTTACCCCCATCATAGGTAAATTAGATCATAGTTATCAATATATATATATAAGAAGATAGCACATCCTATGCTTGTGAACTAGTATCACTACTGAGATTTGTATGGCCAAAATTACCTTTGCTAGCAGTGTATGGAAAATGAGGTTTGGGTAAGAACAAATGCTAAAGTAAGGAGTGAATAGCAACGCTATTTTGAAATAAGACTTCCTAAAGTAAGTGCTTTGCATTTATGACTGGAAATTTCCACTCTCCCTGTCCCTCCGCCCTACCCTAGTTATCTGTACTCAAAATTCATTGCTAGGGATCCCAACCTGTAGTATGAAGGTATTTAAAGAAACCATATAGACGAGCTCTGGAAATATAGTCACATTTAAAAGAAAAATCTCTTATTGGAGTTTGGTGACATTAGAATTTGCTGGCTATGGAAAATGAATACCATGGCCTTTCCCTTCATATCCTGGAGTAGCTCTGCCATGCCCACCGGAATTCCTCCTTGAGAACTTGAAACGAGATTTGATTTCAGTCTCCACAATGTACACATGGTGGATCCACAAATGGCTTCTAAGCCTTTTGATGTTCATGAAGAGGAAGGAGCGGGGAGCTGTTTCCTGGAAGCGTATGGGGCACTAGGGAGCATTAAAGAAAGAAACAATGGCAAAGGAAATGTCAGCCTTCTGCACTCATTACGTTCCTGTGAACAATGAATTTCATGAGTTTTGGGTCCTTGAATGGACATGTTACAGGTTCCAATCCTGTTTCCAGCACTGTCTTGGGGACCACACATAACATTTAGATTTATACTTGAAAAAACAATCAACGTTGTACCTCCTTCCCCAAGTCACCTAAAGGGGATACTGGGTTATTTTAATTACAGACAATATGAAAAGCCCTTTGGAACATTTGTAGTTTGAAGATGTATTAAAAGGCATGATTGTGTCAAATCTTACTCTTTCCACCCCTCAGTTCCTCATGTTAATTTTCTCCGTCTTAAGAATAGAGAATACTAGAAAAACGTAAAGAAGAAAATAATAACCCTCTATCTTTATACATTAACTTCTCTGTGACTTTCAATATGTATCTTATAGTCATATAAATAGGTATGTATTGTTTTGCTCTTAAGGTAAGAATTAAGAGTTTTGTAAGTTATAACAAATGGGATTGATTTTTAAAATTTTAAGCATAGTTATTCAAATAGAAGTCATCTGTGGATTTTATTTCCCACAAAACTTTGTTTCTGCCAAACAACTACCCTAATTTTTATTTTTTCTGACCTCAAGGCACAGTAATACTTTACAAATTTTTTAGTGGTTTGTGTACGACTCACATTTCCCATGTTTTATCCAGTGCATATCATCCAAACCCTTAGATTGCTCCAGAGCTGCAGAAAGAGAAATCATGGTGATCTGGACACCTTACTCAGAAATTTATCCGTGAACTGTTCAACTGACAAAGTCCCAATCAGAGTCTAATCTGCTCTTAAGCTTATTACCTTAGGACTTTCAGTGCTGAATATGGTTGAACAGCAAATAATAAACTAGCAGATATCTACCACCTATAATTTCCAAAGAACTATGTTAGAAACAAAAAGTAGAAGTCATGGTTCCTATAACCAAAAAGGAATGACACCTCATCCCTGTCATGTTTTTATTTATTTTATTTTTATTTTTTTGCGGTACGCGGGCTTCTCACTGTTGTGGCCTCTTCCGTTGCGGAGCACAGGCTCCGGACGCGCAGGCTCAGCGGCCATGGCTCACGGGCCCAGCTGCTCCGCGGCATGTGGGATCTTCCCGGACCGGGGCACGAACCCGTGTCCCCTGCATCGGCAGGTGGACTCTCAACCACTGCGCCACCAGGGAAGCCCCCTTGTCATGTTTTTAGAGAGGTATCTTAGGAGAATTATTCCATATTCAACCTCCACTGTGACACTTAGTGTTAATTAAACCATTCAGGAATGAGAGTTATTTAAATTTCAGGTATCCCCAGACCTGGCTCATTTTCCCCTACTCCCCTCACATCTTAATTTAGAGCTGTGCATCATGTTTCTCATTTCCCTTCCTGTTTTTTTTAATAATTACCAGTCCCTTAAGAAGAACATAAATGAGGGCAAGAGAGTGTTTGTTGGGTATTAAGCCCTTAGCCATACTCTATATTAGCATGTGCTTAGCACGTTAAAAATATTATGTAATCTTTACCTCTTGCTTTGATATTGGTATTGCTGATATCTATCTAATACCTATTCACCCTCAGAATCCCATTCTCCCCTTTTTCCTGGGCACATGGCCTCTCTGTTGCTGATCACATTTGTCAGTTTCTCATGCTCTTCCCCTTACATCCTATTGGTGAGAATGAGTCACATGATCAACGGGAGTGAGGTGAAGAGCAAAACCTTTGCGTGTGTGACTTATTTATAGAAAATTGCTCGTCCTGGGCTTCCTCTTTTCCCCCTTCCTGCAGGCTGGCTGGATTTGCTGAGACCCAGCTGTGCCCTTGTAAAGGTGGAAGAGGGGCTAGAAGATGGAAGGAATCCGTGCTCCTAAATGGCTCAGAGGAGTAGAACCGCCCACCCAGCTTAGAATGCCCACCTTAAAATGGTTCCACAAGAAGGAGAGACACAAACCTCTAATTTAAGTCATTGCCTTTTTTTTTTTTTTAAGCACTGTATTTTGAGGTCTCTTTCTTTCAGCAGCTTAGTCCTTACCTCAGCTAAGAAAGATTTCTTGATTTCATTTTATAGATCAAGAAAAGAGAGGCTCACAGGGGTAAGTCACTTACATATTAGGATTTTTCCAGCTTCCTCTTTTGCTCAGCAGAGCATATTTCTACTGAGCCCCATTGGAATAGGAACAGAACAAAACCCAAAACCATGTGGGCCCATGGACCAGAGAACACTCAGCCCCTATAAGATCTAAGTCAGAACCCTTTATTCTCTCTATTTCTGGATCTCAAATGAGCACCCTTGCATTCAATGGTTCTCCTCCAGAGGTTTGCTTTCTTGGAACTGCCCGTCCTCACTGCAAGTTCAAAAAAGAGCTTTCAGGGCTGTAGGTCATGTGACATCACCTCAGTTGATCTCAACACCTCTGACAAATGGCAGCAGAAGAAAGGACTCTTTCCACGTGAGTTCCTCATCTGTCCCCATCTCTTAGGAAGAATATTATTCCTTACAAAAAAAAAAAAAAAAAAGCTATCATCTTGTTCTACAAAGGCCAAATAAATATAATTAGCACCAAATTTGTTCTGCTGACCAAACAGCACAGTCGTAAAAAGATAATCTTCATGAAATAAATGATGAGGCCTCCTTGATAAATCAATAAGGCAAAAACTTTGAGAGTAAATCAAGACAAAGGGGAAACCAGAGGGAAGAAATCAAACAGGCAAAGCAGGTGCATTGGCTTGTGTTTGGGAAGATAAAACACAGCATGAGGCATCGCACATTTACACAAAAAGCAGGCTTTGAACTGAGTTAAATGCATGACTTAGAAGAGCTGGTAGCTGGGAACTAGTTGAACTAAGAGTGTCAAGACCAATTCTGAAGACGTTTTCTCATACTTAGCCTGTTTTCCTGTGCTCCGAGGATTGCCAAACAGCCAGTGGCAGATGGCCCTTCCGCTAAGTGTGTTTTAAGTGATGTGAAGGACTGTGTGATGGACCATTTCCCCAGAGTAGCAGGAAGAAAAAATTCTTGTAAAAATGCCTCTGCTATGTGGGGTGGCTGTAAAACATGCAGGGGGTGGACAGACCTTTGACAAGACCACACTGGGCCCAACAGTGCTGAATGACTTCAACACACATCTGTGGGCATTCAACAGGGACAAAAGCGTAAATACTAAACCACGGCACGACCTGGAGTACATACCTTAGGCAACATAATCTCTTACCCAGCAACACTATTTCCTTTTCCAGAGAAGGCCTCCTTGCCGTTGTGGAGGTAGATTTAGATATCACACTTGATTCCATTTTGGCAGCGTTCATTAGGCCAAGCATAACTGCCTCCTTCATTTTGGGCCTCTGAGAATGCTTCAGAAGTTGTAGTCCAAGCATGCAAACACACACACTGAAGAGTGCCAGGAGTCTGATTTCCAATAGTTTCTGGCTAAGAGCCTTTCCTAATTTCTCACACAAAAATATGAACACTGAGAAAAGCCACCAAAAATTTGAATTTTCAGAATCTGGGAGCTCTTAACATCCAACCGCAAGATGGGCAGAACTGTATTGAAAAATGCAATTGAGACCCACCAATGCCAGATCTTTGCAACAGAGCAAGCTGCCCAGCTGGAAGAAAAGCAGAGAAATCCCCAAACCATTTGTCTTTTGGCTCCAAAATCTTAGAACTATACCAGCAAGAAAATTGAGCAGCTGTCTCGCTCTCCTGCACAGGTGTCCGGCCTTACGTAGTACACTACAGCTAATACAGCTTTTCCTATGCAAATTAGAGACTGATGCTTCTAGAGAACAACTTGAGAGGAGTGTGGAGGAAGGGTTGCCAGATTTAGCAGATACAAATACAGGGCCCAGTTAAATTTGAATTTCATGTAAACTTCAAATAATGTTTTAATATAACTATGTCCCAAAGAGTAAATGGAAACAAAAACATAATTTTTTTTTTTTTTTTTTTTTTTCGGTACACGGGCCTCTCACTGTTGTGGCCTCTCCCGTTGCGGAGCACAGGCTCCGGACGCGCAGGCTCAGCAGCCATGGCTCACGGGCCCAGCCTGTCCGCAGCATGTGGGATCTTCCCGGACCGGGGCACGAACCCGCGTCCCCTGCATCGGCAGGCAGACTCTCAACCACCGCGCCACCAGGGAAGCCCCAACAACATAATTTTTTAGTGTAAGTATGTCCCCAATAGTTGTGGGACATACTTACACTAAAAAATTATTTGTAGTTCTATCTGAAATTCAAACTTAACTGGGCATCCTGTGCTTAATCACGGAGATATAGATCCTACAAATAAAGGTGTGGAAGGTGAGGCAAAGCCACAAGAAGCCCCTATAAGCATGCTAGCTGGATGTTAGAAATTTACATTTATTTAATCTGTTCAGAACAGCATAGCCCGGGAAGGATAATACCCGAAATCAGCCCAGCACAGATGAGAATTACTACAATGAAGACTGCCTCTTAGAAACCAAGAATTGGGCTAAATTCTTGTACATTCACTGTATATTCTTGTATATTCAAATTCTTGTATATTCACTGACCTGCCTTCTAGTTGGTCTATAGCTAGATTCCAACAGACGCTGAATGTCATGAAAGGAAATCCACATTCCCATCAACGGGCAAACACTGGCAGAGTGGCAAGCTCTAGACAGAGCTTGTTTCATTAAGAATAAATAAAGGAGAAAAGACAAAACAAAACAAGGGAAAACATATCAGAGAAAGTAACTACTAGCCGAAGAACATAGTATTTTTATACTTCTTGACATAGTCCGTTTGCACTCCGTGAGACGAGGCAAATGTCATAAACATGAATTGAGAAGCAAGGTATGTGAGATAAAGAGATTTTAGGAGTTCAGAATTAAGTATAGTAGGAGTATTAGAAGTGTTGTTGGCGTCATGAAGGCGTTAATGTGTAACATTGATTCAGAGTTTAGATAGGAGATGCTTTCAGAACTTATAAAAAAAGTCAAAGGCGAAAAACATGAAGAGATGATACTAGAAAGGATGGAGAACCCTGCAAGTTTCAAGAATAAACAAACAATCCAAATTAAAAAGGAAAAAGGAAAGTCTGCATCAGACTTGCCTTCTGCAAATATAAATGCCAGGAGAGAGTGTGGAGAAATAGCTATAAAATTTAGTAAAAATTGGTCTCCCAATGTCCACATTTACCTAAATTACTCTTCTTGTGTAAAGAAATAAGACATTCTCATATGTGAAAGATTTGGAAAACGTTATCACATATGCATGTTTCTTGAAAGTAAATTTCATTGAGAAGTTCAACATGTGTTCAAGAAATTAATCAAATTAAGAATTCAAAACTAGGCAAGTCTTGGAGAAAGTGCCTTGATGCTTTCCATAATCATCTGAGGAACAGCAGTGTTCATGCTGGTGAAGCAGCGTGGTTTACAGCAGCGGTTCGCAAATGTGGAAATGCGTGGGAATTACCAGGGGAACATTTAAAACCACAAACAATTAAGTCCCATTTCAGATTCATTAAATCAGAAATTCAGAGCAGGAGGTGTGAAAGTGGGTGTTTAATGCTTTAAAAGCATTAATATGTAGCCAGGGTTGAGACCCATCATTTAGATAGAGAACAAGCATGAGATTGGAAGGTCTGGGCTTAAACTCTTTGCCTGTGACTTGTGGAGCAAGTGGTGACTATAAGCAAATGGCTCAATCTATCTAGACTTAGTTTATTAAATGTTTTAAAAAGCTTTGATAATAATGTGGTAAGAACAATAATACCTGTCCCATATATTGATCATTAACATAAAACTGGAAAATATATGTGCCATTCGCCAAAGCGGGCTTATACAGCTTCTAGCCACAACACAATATTTTCGTCTTTTCTGGGAATGGCAGTGTGCATGTGCTGTTTCTTTTGTGTGTGTTATCATAAAGAAGGGTTTTGTAGTTTAGTCAGCCTTTCTCCCACAAACCACTAAATTTTATGTAATTTCAAACACATTTCAGTTCTACAGAGAGCAGCAGCTCATTTGCCAGCCTTGAAAGGACCTGTGAAATTTGGTCCCTCTCATTTATTTCAATGCAAACCAATCACTCTGCTCTCCTCACTGAATCCTCGCCCAGCGCTAGATGGCCCTGATCCCGCCCTACTCCCTCCTATCCTGAATCATTCGCTCCCTGCTCACTAGTTCCCACGCCTGGCACCTCCTCAAGGCCCGCCTCATCTTTCATCTCTGCTGCTCTTTCCTGATGACCCCAGCTCTCAGGGACCTTCCGTAACACCCATGTAAACTTAGTCATATTTTCTAACACCTACCTTATAAAATTTAGTACTCTATTAATTATAATTTTGCATGTATTTGCCCTAAGTAAACTTTAATTTCCTGTGAGGGGTGTAGAAAGAAGACAGAGTGATGTGGAAAGAATACTTAATAACATACAAAATGCTCATGATATGGTATTGAAGCAAAAAAAAAAGTTGGACACTAAATTGAATATACAATATTGACTCAATTATGGAAAACTGCATAAAGCCAAGACTGGAAAAATAAGGGGTTGGCATTGGGTATCTCTCAGTGGTCAGATTATGAGGAAATTTTATATGTTTTCTTCATACTTTTCTTTATTTCCCATGAGCTGTATTTATTAATTCTATAATAAGTCAAAATATGTTTTATAAAGAAAATGAACCGTGACACAAAATGGCATATTAACAGAATCAAACTTTTCAGAAAACATGTATTATAAAAGTTTGAGAAGAATATACAAAAATGTTAATAGCATACACCAAAAAAGATATATGGATGGTAAATAGGTACACGAAAAACTTGCTGAATGTCACTATTTGTCAAGAAAATGCAAATTAAAGTCACAAGGAAATATCATTGCGCGTATCAGAACATGACTAAATTAAAATGTCTGACAACACCTAATAACAGCCAGAATTGTACATCTATATTCAATGTTGGCAGCAATACCTATAATAGAAAGAAACTGGAACTAAATTATCTAACCCTATAGAAACTGTCAGAAATTCATTGTACCACTTCAAAACAGAATAATTTACAGCCAACAGAAGTTATGTTTCAAGAGAATTTTAAATAAGTTAAAAGCTTATAATATAATATTGAGAAAATATGTCAGACATCAGCAATAGTCAATCTTTGGTGGTGGTAGAAGACAGCTAATTTTTTTCTTCATGCTTTTCCAAATGTTAGCGTATATTATGTCCACTAGAAGAAAAAGCAAACATTTTAATGTAATGACTTGTTTCTGGAATACAAATAGAATCACTTCAGCAGGGGAATTCAGTGACCCTTGCTGCTGATTTGTGAATGACTTGGGTTTCTAGGACAATAGCTTTTCTTTCTTTTTTTTTTTTCAACATCTTTATTGGAGTATAATTGCTTTCCAATGGTGTGTTAGTTTCTGCTTTATAACAAAGTGAATCAGCTATACATATACATATATCCCCATATCCCTTCTCTCTTGCATCTCCCTCCCACCCTCCCTATCCCACCCCTCTAGGTGGTCACAAAGCACCCAGCTGATCTCCCTGTGCTATGCGGCTGCTTCCCACTAGCTATCAGTTTTACATTTGGTAGTGTATATATGTCCATGCCACTCTCTCATTTTGTCACAGCTTACCCTTTCCCCTCCCTGTGTCCTCAAGTCCATTCTCTAGTAGGTCTGCATCTTTATTCCCATCTTGCCCCTAGGTTCTTCATAGTTTTCGTCTCTAAATATGGTTTGGGAAGGTAGTCAGGCTACATCAGGGTCAGCAACCTTTTCTGTAGTAGGTCTGCATCTTTGTTCCCATCCTGCCCCTAGGTTCTTCATGACCATTTTTTTCCTAAGATTCCATATATATGTGTTAGCATGTGGTATTCGTTTTTCTCTTTCTGACTTACTTCACTCTGTATGACAGACTCTAGGTCCATCCACCTCACTACAAATAACTCAATTTCATTTCTTTTTATGGCTGAGTAATATTCCATTGTATATATGTGCCACATCTTTATCCATTCATCTGTCGATGGACATTTATGTTACTTCCACATCCTGGCTATTGTAAATAGACCAAAGAAGATATACAGATGGCCAGCAAACACATGAAAGAATGCTCAACATCACTAATCATTAGAGAAATGCACATCAAAACTACAGTGAGGTATCACCTCACACCAGTCAGAATGGCCATCATCAAAAAATCTAGGAACAATAAATGCTGGAGAGGGTGTGGAGAAAAGGGAACCCTCTTGCACTGTTGGTGGGAATGTAAATTGATACAGCCACTATGGAGAACAGTATGGAGGGTCCTTAAAACATTAAAAATAGAACTATCATATGACCCAGCAATCCCACTACTGGGCATATACCCTGAGAAAACCATAATTCCAAAAGAGCAATAGCTTTTCTTGACATATTGTGTATTTTTGATTTAATTACTGGTCAACTTGTATTCTATATGGGAGTAATGCCCAAAATGTGGTGTGTATCCCTGGCAGCCTCTGGATTCAAAAACTATTTTCATAATAATACTAAGACATTATTTGCCTTTTTCATAGTGTGAGATTTGCACTGAGAGTACAAAAGGAAGAGCGGATAAAAACTTCTGGTGCCTTAGCGTGAGTCAAGGTAGTGGCACAAAACTGTACCAGTTTTTACTGCATTTTTTGATACCACATACTCACTGCAAAAAAAGGAAAAAGGAGAAAAATATTTAGTTCAGAGTGTCCATGAGGAAACAACAAATATTACTTTATTAAATCTTAGTCCTTGAGTTCATGTTTTTATAGTATTCTCTATGACACAATAGGAAATAAACCTAAACTATACTGAGTATGATGATTGTTTTAAGAGAAAGAACTTGGGATATTATTGATTGAAATTCTGAGCTGGACTATTAGTTTTTTCATTTTTACTTGAAAGAATGACTGACAGAAGGCTATGGTTATCCTGATCTGGATTTTCAACACTTTCTTGAAAATGATCACAGTGAGCCTGTTACTTCAAGGAAAACAATAAGCAGTATTTGTTGTCAGGGATAAAAATCTGAGCTTTCTGGTGAAAATTAGAATTTTGGAAAACTGCTATCCACCCTATGAGCTTAACAGCTTCCCAATACTTAAAGACTCTCCTGATAAAATTAATTTAGTATTACAGAATGTGATTTTTTAAAACGTTACATGATGAATGGGTCGACATTTGGAAGAGCTAGGTAACTCATGGAAGCAATATTTTCTGAATAACCAGAGCATGATCAGACAAAGTTATGCTTGGGTAGAAGATCCATTCAGAGTGCAGGAGAGACCAATGGCCTTTAAAGGAACAGAGTAGGAAAAGTTCACTGAGAAAGTTTCAGATTCCATACTGCAATTTTTAAGAAGCTATTATTAAAATATCCTTCCCTTTTCCAACCATGAATATGAGGTGGGGTTTTCTTTATATACGTCAACCAAAATAACATATTACAACAGATTGAATGCAGAAGCCTATATGATAATCCACTTAAGTTATTCTCAATAAATTCCTGAGTTGGGTTTATGAAGCCCTGAGTTTAAAAGCCCCACACTCACTGTTTCAGATAAATTAGGATTACTATCAATTTTCTGGTACCTATATTCAACAAAACAAAGGAAACGGCCTTTTTGTACGAGATTATCTTAATGAGACATTTCCTCTATTGCCTTACATATTGGAAAGAAACAATTGTAACTGTTTATTTTTTGGAAACTATCCTAATGTAACTGACCCCAGTACCAAATATACATTATTCCAGTGTATCAGTTAGGATGGTGTTTAGCAACATGTAAAATAAAACCAAAATTACAGCGAAAGAGATTTATTTTTTCTTACATAAAGAGAAGTTATGATAGATCCTCTAAAGCTGGTGCAGTGGTTCCACGATGTGGTCGATGTCCTAGGCTTGTGGCATCTTTCTGCCTTGCCTTCCTTAGCGTATGATTTTAATCTTCATGTTTGCAAGAGGGCCACTCTACTACGCATGCTCCAGGCAGGGAGAAGGAGGCAAGGGAACAGAGAGCATCAGAGCTGTTAATTAGCTTTTCACTTCATTGGCCTGAACAGTGTCATGTGACTATTCACAGTTGAAAGAAATGCTGAGAAACTGAGTTTTAACTTTTACTGTCCTGTGGCAGTTGTGGACAGGGGAGAGATGGGTTTGAAACACAGGCTGGATCAGGCAAGTGTCTGTGGTATCTAGTAAGAACAGAAGTAATGGAAAGAAAAAGAATAGACACTGACGAACGCCCGGAAAAATTGAAGTAGGTATATACTTCCTCCTGGATGAAGTGAAGAACAATAGGATTGACAGGGTGGCCAATGTGCTGTTAACTATACAAACACACTCTGTTGAGAAGGAAAGAGTAAATGCAGAACTTACATTCTTAAAAAGAAGGAGGGCTTCCCTGGTGGTGAAATGGTTGAGAGTCCGCCTGCTGATGCAGGGGACACGGGTTCGTGCCCCGGTCCGGGAAGATCCCACATGCCGCGGAGCGGCTGGGCCTGTGAGCCATGGCCGCTGAGCCTGCGCGTCCGGAGCCTGTGCTCCGCAACGGGAGAGGCCACAACAGTGAAAGGCCCGCGTACCGTACCGCAAAAAAAAAAAAAAAAAAAAGAAGGAGAAAAAGAGTCAGCCTTTAATTTTCCTTGTAGGAAAAAAAAAATCATTTTAGGATAAATAATCTAATTACAGAATAGAAAATTTAGCAGGTGCAAAACTTCTTCATTTATGTGGCCCACAGCATGCAAGAAAGCTAAAAGAAGGAAACACCAAATGATGTCTGTGAGCCAGTCCTTACTAGAAACAATTATCTGAAGATGACACCAGAGATCCAGAATCAGTAAGGAAGCCTTCATTCCTTCCACATTCACTGTTTATCAAGCACAATTATGTGTCTGGCTCTCTGTAGCTGGCACGAAGCAATGAGTAAGGTATGGGTTTTCATCTCAGGGAACTCAACATCCCGGAGAAGTTTGCTCTGAATTTTTGCCCATTATTTTATTTACAGGCGGTTTGATGAACCAACTGATATAAAACTGTCTAAAAAATGTCTTGTTCTGACATCAAGAACATGGCCTTTATTTTATGTACTTTGTAGTATAAAATACACTTTGCTCTGCAATTAGGGCACCAAGTACATAATAAATGACTTAGTGACTCATTGAATAAGAGCCTGGAGATAATTTTCCTGAAGCCAAATTCTTAGGAATTATTTTAAAGTCAGGAGGAGAGAAGAGAGCCATATAGCTTTGCTCAGAACAGGTTATTAATTGTTCCTGCACCAAGAGGGGGGATTTGAAGAGCAAAGATTAGGCTGGAAGTTTCTTTCAGCTGAAAGAGCTGACTAAATTTTATCTTCCCTTTTGGAGGAAGATGAGGAATACATAGATAAAAAATACTTAATATTTGAAGATCAAAGTTGGATAATTTCTTAAGCTTTCCAAAATTTCAGTGGTAGAAAATTATATATATATATATAATGTTTTATCATATGCTGTTTTTTAAATATTGTTTAAAAGTTTTTTTAAGCCAAAATTTATTTGAAGCAGCTGTTAAACTTCTTGATGAGTTTTTCTGGTTTGAAGTCTGCTGTTAGTCCCAAATAAAACCAAATACCTACTTAGATATTTTTAACACTTTACCAAGATTAAATACACCAAACCATAACATTTTTGCGGGTTTGAAATTCTAAATTCTGCTTTCAACACTACTTTGAAATGTTTTATTTGGGGAGAAAGGAGATAAAGAAATTTCCAAGTTTATGTGGCTGTTAGGGGAAGTCAGAAGGATAGGTCCACTTTAGCCATGCCTCTATTTAAATCTCCAGCCCTTTTCAACCCAAAGAGGCCCTTTAGTAAGTCAATCCTGCTTCTGTATAACATTTGGACACAACATTTTAATATTTAGTCCTTTATACAAGTTATAATATTGGAATATCATTGCACATATGAACCTCTTTATTATGAGAAATTTGTGCTTGTTTTTGGGAGGGGGAAGATCAGTTAAGTATTATATTGGGGAACCATTATGAATCTCAATTCTCTGCTTAGTTTTAAGTTTAATTTCTGGTTCTGGATCTATTACTCTAATGAAACAATTACTTCTACACCTGAAACTTTATTTTCTTTATTCTTGTTAGTTCTATTAAAAGTTCATACTTCTATAATAAAATTTAAAGTTTAATTTTTAAAAATCATTTTGTTTGCGTGTAAAAGCCAAGGTAATTTTAGTATAGATATCAAGCATTAGTATAATGAATACAGCTTCTGAATATAAGGAAAAAGAGAAGGAGGGAAAATACAGGCCCGGAGTGCAGAAGATCTGACCTTTGTCCCAGTTCTGCCATCAATCAATTGTTAATCTTCCTTAAACTCCCTTTATGTTTTCACATTGAGACAAAATATAAGTTTTCGTGTATTTCTCAAATTCCACAAATCTCCTAAGTATTAGAGAACAGTGTATTCTGTTTACTATTTATGTATCTTTATATCTTTCCAGGATACTAGCACCCCAATATTACAACATCATGGAGTACCTGAGAGTTTACAAACTTACATATCATATACATTATTAGATTATTATTTATTATCTCTTTAGGCATATCTTCTAGGCAGACTTAATTGTAAGGACTAGAAGAAATTGTTTCATGGGAAATCCTTCCATTGAATAAAAAGCAAGATTTGCACTTCCAGAATCTCATCTAGTATTTTTGTAAAATATATAACCTATCACATCTAAGTTAAAAGCATACTTAATACTCAGTAAAAATGTTCAGCTATTTATGAAACTAAAAGGAAGTTACACACTACAGGTTGGAAAGCAAATGTAAACATTTTGCAAAAATCATACCAGTGACCCCACCCTTTTTCATTAACTTCATATCGAAATAAAATTTTATCCAGGACCCTGCTTCAGGCAACATCTGTTCCATATTTACTATTATCAATCCTTTCAGTTTTCTTAAAACCTACTTCTAAAGATAAACTTGATTTCATAGGACTCTAATTTCCAACATTATAAAGCAAAGCTTTCTTTGTTGAATCCATCATCTACAGTACTTAGATTACGGAAGTGTTTTTAATAAAAAACTTCATAGGAGGTATTTAGATCATTATTAATTTCAGAATATACCAGTGAGAACTATATTAGCATTTTCTCTTCATTGTTGTTCACAAAGCAATTGTGATGGTTTTATCATGTCCACGATGGTTTATTGTTTTTCTACTGACTTTTTTCCTGCGTTTTAGACTAACATGGTATTTCTCATCCAAAACCCTCTTAGGTAATTAAACTGTTGTAACTGCCCTCTGGGGCATCTTTATTTCATCTCTAACAGTTCATGCAAGAAACACACACACGCAAACTCATTCACAAATACGAACACACACCTGTCATTCCATGGCTCTCACAGTCCTTTCCACTTATAAATATTACTCTATTCCTTCCATTCATGTATTCAGTAACCGTTTATTGAGTACCTTTTATATACTGGGCACTATGCTAAGTGTTGTGGACCTAAAGGTAAATATTACATGTTTTTCTGCCCTTAAGCAGAGTGCAGTCCAGTGACTAATACAGGCATGTAAGCATTACAATGCATAGTGATCAGGTGCTATGAAGTGAAGTAAGTGCAAAGATAAATCTGAGTTGGAAGGATAACTAGGAACAAAATTTAAAGATCGAAAATAAGAGTGAAGGCAGGAGCCTGGCGCTACTGCATTTGAAAACATTATAGAGCTGGGACCTAGCATTCTCTTGATCCTCAAGGGAAACCTGGTTATTCTCCCACACTGTGTGTACCCCATACAAAAGGTGATTATCGAAGCCTCCTAGCTTCCCAACACAACTCATCCATTCTCATTCCTCAGATTCAAACCATTCATTCCCATTCCTCAGACGAAAACCTCTCTTACTTTGGGGCTCTTGCCATCTGGTTGCCATCTCCTACCTTCCATCTAGCTCTTGTTCACCAACACCCTTGTCACTCCTCCACTTTCATCAAGGGCTTTAGACTCTGATCACTTTTTTTTTTCTTGCCATTTTTCGTGGCCAATTTCAATGTCAGGGCAGACGACCCCATCCAACCAACTTTCTTAACAGTTCCCTGATCTCTTCAATGCCAGGGACCCGCACCACATACAACAGACCCCACCTGGACTTCATCAGCATCCTTCCATTTTCCTGTTCTGGATTTTTAAACTCTTGGCAGTACCTTCCTTTTCCTCACATTTCTCTCAATCCCTTATTTTCAGCACTCCCCTTTCTTTGGCCACATCAAGAACACCAACACTTTTACTCTCCTTTTCTCTCCATCCTTCCACCCTCTCTTCTGTTTCTGACTTGCATCTGCCTAAACCCCAGAGGCTCATTAATGTATCACTTGAGCCCAGGTGTGCCCGTTGCGGCACCTTCCAAGGAAAATATAAAGCTTAGCTCATTCCAGACCTTTCCTTTACTCTTACACCTGAGAATCTTGACACAACTGGAGAGAAGGAACAAATGGATGTGATGATATATTCATGGTCTCCAGCTTGCTGCAGACCCTTGTTCTCTTTCCCAGACTCACAGAAATCACTTTAAACTTCTGCCAGTCTCCTTAATGCCCTGGCTTGCTGTTTTACCTGTTAGTTTCAACAGATGACTGAAATCCGAATTCACGGAGAAAACAGTGACCATCAAACCTCTTTGCCTTTTTGACCTTCCTTTCGGTCAAGATCTGTATGTATCATAAACTGTCCCTTCAGTTTTGGTGGGAAGAGAGACACCCACCTCTGATGAAAGCGATTCTCTCCACCTTCACGTGGTTCGCATTTCCACCTGTAGCCTCAGTCACCTGATTCATCAATTCCGTAGTTAGCCTTTCCTTTTCAGCACATTAACATTCAAGTTTCTCTGAGAAAAAAAACAAGACCCTTTTCTGATTCTGTTTCCTACTCCAGCTACTTTTCTCCTTTCTCTTCCTTTCACACCTAAGTGCCCCCCCCACAAAAAAGGAACATACACGCTCAGCTTCCATTTCCTCACATTCCACCCATGCTTTATCAATCATTTATTATAAAATATTACATATGTATAAAATAATATGCATATATAAGATATAATAATTTAAATGTCTCCACAGCTCAGCTTAGGAAATATAACATTACCAGTGCCTTTAAAATTAGTTTGTTTTCCCTTCCAATCCATGCCCCTCCCCTATAAAGGCAGTCATGACTTTTTGCTTATTTTTCATTTGTTTCTTCATTTATACCTACCTAAACAATACATGGTAGGGTCTTACCTGTTTTAGTTTTATGTAAATTTTATCAGATTGTTGGTATTCTTCTGTATCTTGTTTTCTTGCTGTTTTTGCTCCATATTAGCTCTGTTCCATTTACAGTTATATTGACAAACCAGGTGACTGTGGTTGGTAATTCCTTACATCATGAGAATTTACTATGAATAGAAATTGTTTTCAGTTGTTGCTGTTATTACCTTGAGCCTCATGAAACTGCAGCTTTTGTAGATTAAAAATATGTGATTATCAGGGTTTAGTATGATTTAACCTATACAAACAACTGTGCTGCCAACATTCTTGTACCTGTTTTCTTATGCCATGTGTGAGAATTTCTCGAGGTCAAGGTAGAAGTGGAATTCATTGTTCCAACAGAATAAACATCGCCGTATTAAGAATGTCAAATGGTTTTTCAAAATTATGGTTCCAGTTGGCATCACCACCGTTAATGTTTAAATGTCCTCACTGGTTCATATTCTCAACGACACATAGTGTAAGAGGAAAAAATTTGCAAGTCTGAGATGTGTAAAATTACACTTCACTATGTCTTGAACTTGTTTGTGTATTAAGACTGCTTTTTTAAGAGAAGTTTCAGGTTCAAGCAAAATCGAGGGGAAGGTACAGAGGTTTCCCATGTACTCCCTGCCCACACACATGCATCATCACAGCCCCCCGCCCCCATCCATCATCAACTTTACACCAGAGTGGTGCATGTGCTGTAACTGATGGATCTACACGGACACATCATAACCACAGAAAGCCTGTAGTTTACGGTTCACTCTGTGGGTTTGGATAAATGTATAAGGACAGGTATCCATCATTATGGTTTCATTACAGTGCCCTGAAACTCCGATGTGCCGCATCTGTTCATTCCTCCCCTCTCCCAGGACCTGGCAATCCCCTCTCTTTTTACTGTCTCCGTAGTTTTGCTTCTTCCAGAATATTATATGTTTGGAATCATACAATATGTAGCCTTTTCAGATTGGCCTCTTTCAGTTAGTAATATTAATTTTAATTAATAAATTAAATGATTAATTTAAATTTCCTGCTCTTTTTTTTCATGGCTTGATAGCTCATTTCTTTGTAGCACTGAATAATATTCCATTGTCTGGATGTACCACAGTTCATCCATTCACCTACTGAAGGACATCTTGGTTTCTCCCAAGTTTTGGCAACTATGAATAAAGCTGCTATAAGCGTGTGCGTGCAGATTTTTGTGTGGAGATAAGGATTTGACACCTTTGGGTAAATACCAAGGAGCGAGATTCCTGGATCGCATCGTGGGAGTATGTTTAGTTTTGTAAGAAACAAGCAAACTGTCTTCCAAAGAGGCTGTACTGTTTTACATTCCCACCGGCAATGAAGGAGAGTTTCTGTTTTTGCATATCCTTGCCGGGCGTTTGGTGTTGTCAGTGTTCCAGATTTTGGCCAGTCTAATAGGTGTGTAGAGGTATCTTGTTTTAATTTGCATTTCCCTGATGGCAGATAATGTGCAGCATCTTCTCATATGCTTATTTTCCATCTGTATACCTTCTCTGGTGAAGAGTCTGTTAAGGTCTTTGGCCCATTTTAAGTGGTTGTTTACTTTCTTTTGTTGAGTAATTAGGTCTCAGTCTTTCAGGAGCCTATATCTCTGGACTGTGAACTTCACTAGTGTTTCTGGTTTTTTCTACCCCTTTAGGTGGGACAGGATGACTAGAGCAGGCAGGAGTTGATATTTCGCTACTCCCTGGTGGAAGGTACAGCTGACTGCAGTTGAGATTTCCCTTCCCCCCAGGTCAATTAGGTCCTGATTATACCCCAGCAGGTTAGGCTCTGGTTAATTAGTTTCCCCTGAGGTCAGGCCTTGTTAAGAAACACAAAGGTGCTCTGGTTTATTTTAAAGTGGCTTTCCTCCCCCTGCCAGAAGCATGTCGGGATTTTTCTCCCATATTTACTGTGGAATCTGGCTGAGCTCGTGGAAGTGAGTCTCACAGTTTGGTGGGGCCCCTTTCTGACTGGGCTCCCAGGGATTTTTTAACGCTCAAAGCTGTGCACACTGAGCCCTCATCAGTTCCACAACTGTGGCTCAGGCCTTCCTACCTTGGCAGTGGTTCCCACCGGTGATTCTGCTAGTGAGTCTCTGCTCGGGTAAGTGACAACAAGCGTTCTTCCCTACTCTGTCTCTCCAGTCTTGGGGGCCGCGGTTTCCCCTCTGTCCTCCTTTCTTTTACGGACCCAAGAATTGTTAATTTTTCAGTCAAGTTCAGCCTTACTTGTTGTTAGGATGGAGTGATGTCTTCTAAGCTCCTTGTATGCAAAACCAGCTTTTATTGTGTCTTTAATTTTCATTTTCCTAATTAGTAATGAGGTTATCTTTTCATATTTTTATTGGCCACTTGTGTTTTCTCTTTGCTTTATGTTTATGCCCTTTTTTTCTGTTTAAAATTTGTTGGGTAAGACTTGTCTACGAGTTTTGGATACTAATTGTTTCCCAGTGATACTGATTGCAAATATATCTTTCCAGTTGTGGCATATTTTTCCTCCTTGAGTTTTGTGGTGTCTTTTTTTTTTTTTTGTGGTACGCGGGCCTCTCACTGCTGTGGCCCCTCCCGTCGCGGAGCACAGGCTCGGGGCGCGCAGGCCCAGCGGCCATGGCTCACGGTTCCAGCCGCTCCGCGGCATGCGGGATTCTCCCGGACCGGGGCACGAACCCGCGTCCCCCGCATCGGCAGGCGGACCCCCAACCACTGCGCCACCAGGGAAGCCCTTGTGGTGTCTTTTGATAAACGTCGTAATGTTCTCAGTGTTAATGGAGTCAAATTCACCAATTACTTTCTTTACTTGTTGTTGTTAAAGAATTCCTTTTTCCTCCTCTACAAACGTAAAGATAGTTTCCTATTTTGCTATGTAAAATTGTTAAAGTTTTGACTTTTATGCTTTATCTTTAAATCCATTTAGAACTGATTTTTGTGTAAGATGTGAAGTAGGAATCCATTTTCAGTTTTTAAAAATACAGGTACCGATTTCCAGAGCACCATCTATTGCATAGTTCATCTTGTACTCATACATATCTGTGCTGAATCTGTCATCTATCAAGTTTCCTTAAAAGTTTTGGTCTAATTCAGGCCTCTTTCTTCACTTCCACTGGTTTGTCTATTTCTGGACCAAAGAAGCTAAGACACCTGTGACAGCTAGTATCTATACTTCATTTTTTTCTTCTTGACTCTAATCCTTCTCCTTAAATCTTCAAATCAGTCTTTTAAAGTTCAAGGGATATACAGTTTAGATTTTGGAAGAAATTTCATTGACTCTATATCAATTTAGGAAAAACTGATATATTTAAAATATTAATCTTGTTATTTATATCTCTCAATTTAGGTTTTTTAAAATGCATTTTAAAAAGTATGAATTTCTCCGTGAAAAGATTGATCTTTTGTTAAATTGATTCCTAATTATATATGTTTTTATAATTTTTAAAATTTATATTTTGTTTTTAACTTTTGTTTATTGATCTTATGTGGTCACCGAGCTAAGCTCTTTTATTTGAATACTTTGTAGCTTTCTTTTGGGTTTGACTGTCTTCAGTAAATGAGATTTCTTCTGTACTTTTTCTATCCTTACATATTTTTCATTTTCTTATTTTCTTGTGCTTTCTGGGATCCTCAGTTCAATGTTAATGTGTGTGGTAATAGTAGGTATCTTTCTTTTGTTTCTCTCTTTAAAGAGAATGATTTTTCTATTTACCAATGACTATGATGTTTCCTGTGAAATTATTATACTCTTTTGCCAATTAGGAAAGTTTCCTTCAATTCCAAGTTTACTAAGAGTTTCTAATATGAATGAATGTTGTGTCTCTTTTATCTGTAAAAACTGAAATGATTTTATGCGTTTTTAGCATTTTTCAGTTAATTTATATTAATAGTTTTTAAAATGTTATCTAGCTTTTTATTTCTTGGATAAAGGCAACTTAGTAATATGTGTGTGTGTCTGTGTGTTTTCAATATATTGCTGGATTTAGTTCGCTAATATTCTATATAGGACTTTTGCATCTGTGTTCATAATTGAGACCTATAATTTTTCCTTTGAAACTTTCGTTATTGGCTTTTGGAATCAAAATTATAATGCTGACCTTATAAAACAAGTCAAGGAGGAGTGTGTCATTGTTTTTTGCTTTCTGGAAGAATTTATGTGATGTTGGAATTGTTTGCTCCTTAAATATCTAGTGGAATTTGTTGTCAAACTGTGGACTTGAGTTTTTTTGGTGAGAAGATGACAGTTTATTTTCTTCAATGGTTATAGGATCACGCACGTTTTCTAGTTCTTTCATAAATCAATTATTTTGAGAAATAATTTTCTAGAAATGCACCCATTTCATCGAAGTTGTCATAATCTGAAGTTGTCATAATCTAAAATTGTCTGTAACATTCTGCTCTGTTTCTTCTGTAGCTATGTTTCCTTTAACTTTGCTAATATTGTTTGTATCTTTCCTCTTTTTTCTTGATCAATTTCATCAGAGACATCTGGATTTTGTTTTTAAAAAAACACACTTGTTTTTATTGATTTTCTTAATTATTTTCTACTTTATTAATGTTTATTATTTTTGTTAATTTTCTTCTAATATTTGGGTTTATTTTGTCACTGTTTTTCTAAATTTAATTAGGTGCTTAATTAGTTAATTATCAGCCTTCCTAACATATTACATAAGAGTACACATTTTTCTCTATGAACTATTTTACCCATATGCTATAATTTTTCATGATTGTTTTAAAATTTTCTAATATCCAGTTTGATTGCTTTGTTATTTATAAGTATTTTCAAATTTCTAAACAAGAGTCATTTCATGATCTTCAAACTTAATTTTACTGTGGCTAGAGAATGTGACCCATATCGTATCAAATATTTCATATTTGTTAAAACTAGTTTTATAGTTTATTACATGGTTTCTGTATATTTATATAGGCAATACGCATCAAGTGTGCTTGAAAATTACGTGTTGTCTCTAATTGTTTCATACTTTACATAATGCAGTTAGTTCAAGCGTGTTATTTATATTCTCAAAGTCTTTGGGGGGAGGGGTCAATTTGATCTATCTATTGTCAAGCAGTATGTCTCAAAATCACCAACTAACTATGATCTGTGACTCTCTCCTGCTAATTTTTACTATATACATTTTGAATTGTGAAATTTGGTGCATGGGATATTTTTATTATTAGGTAGTGTGAACCTCTAACCGAAATACTGCTTTATACCTTAAGGACTATTTTATCTGACATTTATATAGCCACATTAAATTTTGTTCACCATTTCATTTAAGAAGATGTTTGTGGGCTTATATTTTAGATTCCTGATATATTTTGGTTAATTTCTACCATCTTATTTTGTCCTTTGTATTCATGCTTAATACAGTTTAAAATTAATCTGTATCTTTTTGAACTTTATAAAAGGACTTTAGCATGCTTTAACTCGAATCATGCTCTTTCTGACTTACTGTTTTAGCTTTATCTTGTTTTTTTGTCCCAACTTCTTTGTGCAGTACACACCCTAAGGTGACCCCCGATGAGTCATGCCTTTGCATAATTCTCTCCCTTTGAGTGTTGGCAGAACTTACGCCTTGCTTCTAACCGATAGAATATTGTAAAAATAATGGGATGTCACTCCCTTGATAAGATTACATTGTATGCCAAAGGTGATGGGGATGTCACTTCAGTTATTGCGTTATGTTATATGCACTGGGGAGAGATTCTCTTTACTGGGTTGAAGAAATTAGCTGCCCTATTGTGAGCGGGTGTATGGAATGGGATGGCCTCTAGGAACTAAGGGTGGCCCCTAGCTGGCAGCCAGTTAAAGGTCTAGACCCTCAGTAATAGAGCCTCAGGGAAATTACTCTGCTAAAACTGTGAATGAGCTTGGAAGTAGATTGTTCCTCAGTGGCCCCTCCAAATGAGATCACAGCTTGATATCTGCCTTGACTGCAGACCTGTGATACCCATTAAGCTGGGTCCCAACTCATGATCCTTGGAAACTTAGGGACCAACACATATGTGTTGTTTTAAGCCACTAAATTTGTGGTATGTCATTACACAGCAACAGAAAACTAATACATTCTCAAATTAGACTTCATTGTTATTGTTTTATAGAGTTAATATTTGTTTAGATTCACTTATATTTACCACTTCATTCGCTTACCTTTTCTTCTTGAACTCGGTAGTTTTTCTGAAATCATTTTCCTTTTTCTTGAAGAATATATTTTAGAAGTTTCTGTAGGGAGGAGCTGCTTGTAGGAAATTTGATTTAGTTGTATCTCAAAGTTTCATTTTACTACCACACCACACTTCTAAGTCTGTAGCTATGAATAATTTTTTCATAATTTTGATATTACCTCACAGTTTTTGTGCTTCCGTTGTTGTCATTTAGAATTCAGTTATCTTTCCAATTTTTTGTTTGGATATAATGTTTTTCTCTCTGGGTTTTTAAAAGTTCTTTGGCATTTGTGTTCTACAGCTTGGTTAAAATTGGGATTGTTTTGCTTCCCGAATCTGAGGATTCAAATCATCTGGAATTCTGAGATTTCCCTAAGATTTTGCCTTCCAAAATAATGTCTCTCCTATTTTTCTGCTATTTCTTTCTGGAATTCTCATTTGACTTGTGTTACATCTATCACTGTATCCTTTATGTCTCTCGATTGATTTTATATTCCATCTATGTCTCTCTGTGCTCTCTTGGGGCTAATGGCTTTATGTCTATATTTCTAGTTGAGTCACTCTTCAGTCATGTCTAATAGACTAAGTAGGCACCTATTGTTTTTATTCCCAATTTTTATTTCTGTATGTCCAACTTATTTTTGATTTTTTATTCCAACTGCTTATGTTTATAGTCACTTCTTCCTTATTCATACATTTGATTTTTTTGTTTTGCTTTAGATGATTACATACTAATCTCATATTGTGAATGTGACAGTTGCAAAATCAGAACTCTTTCTTGAGTTTGATTTTGTGTTTACTGTTTCTGCTGATGTTTACTCCTACTCCTTGTTTCCTTGTTTATTTTGTACTTAAATTCTGAGGTGACGTGAGGACTTTACATGTGGAGATTCTTTGAGGCTTGATTTGATGGTGGATTCATCTAGAGAAAGCTATCATTTGCTTTTGACAGGCACTTAGGGAAGCTTTAAGACTGGGGTTGCTTGAGTCTTTTTCAGACTATGCAGGCAGTGAGATGTGAGACCCTAGCCTGTATGAGGACTAGCTTGGGCTCATGAAATCCCAAGGGTATTTTGTTTGTTTCTTCATCCAATGTCTATTTTATTTATTTTGAAATTTTTTCTAATTCACACTTTCACTGAAGATGCAATTCTTTACAGTTCCCAGAACTGAATTCCAGCTCTCCTGCCAAAGCAGACCTGAGTTTGTCGAGGTCAAAACCAAAGCTCTAGGTTTCTGGAATTAATAGATGATTTTGGTGCTTATAACTCTTTGAGTTGATCCTCCCCAGAACTTTTGGCCTCTGATGATTCTGGTAGTTCTCTTACTCTTTCCGACTCAGTCATGCGTTAAAATATGTTTTTAATTTTGTATCTACTAGGATACAAAATTAGGAGCTAGGATAAGCAGCAGGATCATTTTCAGGATATTTACTCTGCCAGTATTGTTGGAAAAGGAAGTTTCTGTCTACTCTTCACCTTCCTGTAACCAAGGTTTGCCCTTAGCACTTTATAGAATCTATCCTTGCTCAGGTCACCAGTGACATCATAATTCCTAAATAAAGTGAATGCTCATCAGATCTTTTCTCACTTTGCAGCCTCTGAAACTATTGTTCACTTTCTCCATGAATTACTTTTCTTTCATATATTATCTGATGTCTCCCTCATATTATATAGGCATGCACACTGACACATGCTAATTTGGAATTTGCCACTGCCAACTCCTAGGATGGTATTTTCACACTGTCTAGTATCCTAATAAGGGCTATAAGAAATATTACCAAACCAAGGACATTTTCCTAACTCTGTGTATGTTCAATGGGCTATTGGCCATACATTTCAATACTTCTATTTCTTTTTGCAAGAACTGCTTATCTCTCAAGGCTGCTCTGTCATTCATCTATTCCAAAAATGCACCAGCCCATCTTAGAAGTTGCTTGTTACTTAAAATCCTATCACTTCCTGATTTTATTGCATCCTTCTATGCAGTTGATTGTTTTGCTTTGAATTACCAGTGAATAAAAATGGCTAGGTGCTGGTTTTAACGGCAACCTTCCAATTCCTTAAAGTGGTAAAAGTCAACTTCAGTAAAGCTCCTCTTGGAATGATTGGGGTGGAAGTTCCAGAGTCATAGGTCACTTCACCAGCAGAACATCAGGTTGAGGTCTGATTTTTCAGCTGTGTCCGAGTCAGGAGGCAGGATCATTAGTGACTCTTTAGCAATGGCTAGTAAGGAGGATCACGTGGTGCCACTCTGAACATCCCTATGACACGTGCCTCTCCGTGTTTTGTAGTAAAATGTCCTTTTAAATAAAAATCTATAAGTTATGTTAATCAAGTGATATTTAATTGGGAATGTCACTTTTTATAAAACTCAGGGAGTGTCACTGAACATCAGATAGATGTAAGATCTGGACTTACTGCTTTAGCAGTTGGGGAAAAAAACAGGTAAAGCCTGTGCTCTGGACCAGAAGCACAGAGAGCCAGTTTCCCCTTCTGTTCCAGCTCTGGAGTTGCAGGCTCCTTCCCCAGCTCCTCATTCACTCTGTCCTCTAAATAGTACTCTTCCCGCAGTGTGTGTGCTCTCAGTCATCATCTCTTCTCACTCCGCCTGAGCTCCTTATGTGCAGTTCTGGACACCAGATTTACTTTCACGACTGCCACACGTGTGCTATTAGCTCCGATAGCCATCTGAGTTTAAGGTACACTTTCAAATTCTTCCTGATTATCTCATTTAGAGGCACCTAAAATTCAGCATGACTGAAATTGAACTCTCTCCCTACTTGTCAGCTGTCAGTTCTCATCACACCAACACTTATAAAATCTCTTACTAGTTCACTCCTTTTAAATTGCTGCATAAAATTAAAGAAAACCTAAATATGGCCAAGGAATAACCCATCCTGCTTAATCGATACTTGTAATTTTGCCCTCAACTTCAGTAGTTTCTGATGCAAGAGCTGTTCCATTCTTCACCTCTGAGTAAAGAAGTTAAACTTGTTTTTGCAGTTTCTAAGTTCCCCTTAACCTTGAGGATTTACTGTCACCTCTGGGTTTACAGCTAAGCTCCTCATGACGGATACTGCTAAAAGCTTCATTTTAATAAAACATCGATGTATGTATAAAAGAAATCATCTCACTAGAATTGCTTAATTTGAAGAAAAAGATTTAATGATAAAGACAGAAGCCAGTATTAAATCTCTTAAGTAATGTAGGCAATAGGCAGGAAGAAAAATAACCCCAAACCATTGGCTTCCCAGAACCCAACATCTCTCTCACTTCCTGCTTGAGGTAAAGGCAAGCAGAGAGACTTCATTCCTTACGTTGCCATGGTCACAAGATAAATATGAGCTGTTATTATTTTTAAATCAATAAAGAACTTTCCACTGCTCCTTTCGCAGCTGTATGCACCAACCACTTCCCGCTCCTAACTCCAGTCAACGGTTCTCACATCTTCTGAGAAAAATAGGTGGAGGATATTTCTGCGATCCTCTGCTGCTGAGGTTGCCCACATTCAGGTAAAATCGTGGGAAACGCCTGGACCACTAAAAACCTATTCCTGAGAGACAGAAGTAGAAACAAAAATTTACACATATAAAAAAAGAGAAGTTGAGGTGCTGTGGGCGAGGCCTGCAACTCGATGAACTTCCTCTCAAGATAAAATAAAATTGAAGTACCTGCTGATGTATTGGCAGAAGCCAAGACCAGTCTTTTTATAGGCACCTCAGAGAGTATCTTCAGGATTGCCAAGTGTTTAAATATTTTCAGCTTAAGCACCTGGAGCAACAGGAAGGGTGTAGGCAACCGTGTTAGCAGAGCCCTTTGGAAAGGAAGCTGGGTGAGCTCTTCAGGACTGCTTATCATTTCCCTTTTTTGAAGATAGGAAGAATTTAGTGACCTTTCCATGATGCTTTATTTGAATCCCATGTGAGAGCACAATAACAATATGATCACATTTCTTTTATATTTTTTATATTTTAAGGTCTACCTTAGGAGAAACTGAGCCAAGAAGAAAATAGTAGTAGAAAATAGCTTTAGAAAACAAGTATGATCGTCATAGTCTCACAGTTTACTCTTGCTGCTGAGATGGGGGTTGAGTTTGGTATCCAGGTTACTGGGTCTTATTTCTATGTGTCTTAAATTTTGGGGGGTAGATGTTGAGTAACAGGTGAGAGAGAGAGAGGGAGGGAGGATAGGAATTCAAAATAGTTCATTACAGTGTGATCTGATTTGGACTGGAAAGGACAGATGGTCACTAAATAGAAAACCAGAATAGTTAGAATAGCTGCCTCGGTGCAGAGAGAGAAGATAGGAGACATCTTGGTCTGGGTTGAGAAAGAGTTTGGGTCAAACTGAGGAATGGGAAGGCAGCTGTCTTTCTGGTGAGACAACTAGAGGAGTGATGGGAAAAGAGAATTAAAAAAAAATAATTCTCTGCATCATGATGCAATGTCCCTTGGACACTTTTTTCAAGATGCTTCCATAGACAATTAAACTGCTTTTCAGCTGCGGTTTGTAGGTGCCCCTTGGTCTGCTGTGGGATACTGAGATGGGCTACAGGGAAGAAGCAAAAAGTTCTAGCTGTTCACATAATTTGCAACTGCCCCATCACAGCAGGGGTTACATTCTCCTTAAGAATAACCTAACATACTTGGAAGCCACATCAACACTTTAGGCCCTGACAGTACAGAGTTAAATAACTTAATTCTTTGGTCATAATAATTTGTTACGTTAGTTCTTGTTATACTAATGTTTACTAATATCGGGTGAATATAATGAATAAGGAGTTGTGTTAAGTGCTATGCATGAGATAGTTTGATTAACTCTATGAACTCTAGGAGGTCGGTGCTATTTTTATCCTTATTTAAAGGTTGAAGTTACTGAGACACAGAGATTTAACGACTTGCCCAGTCATACAGCAAATAAGTGGCTGAGCCAGGATTTGAATGGAAGCTGCCTGCCCTCTAAGCCTGAGATTTTTTTCCCCCCCAAATTTATTTATTTATTTGTTTGCTTGTTTGTTTATTTATTTAAGCTCTGCCTCAAAGCACCTGCTTGATTTATATTAATCTGAAAATGGAACCATCGACACAATTTTGTATTTAGAGTTTAAAAGCACATACTTAGACTTTTAAAAGCACAGTCATGGGTAATATATCCTAAAGTCCTGTCTTTGAATTGACTGGACTAGTTTTCCACTGGGAAAACTATATTGCTGTCCTTTGCAGGGAAAATGATACTTAGATCATGTCACTCGAGCTTCCTCCTAAAGAGATGTGTCCAGAGAGGGATTTGAAGTTGGAAAATGTTTCCTTTTCCTTAAGGCTATTCCATGCACCCTTCTAATTAAATGGGAAGATTTTATGCTGCGAGATTCACTTCCTTCTTTTCCCAAATCTAAGAGATCCTGGAGAGGACCAAAACAGGATCTGACACCAGAATAGACTCCCTGTCATTCATCATCTTTGAACATCACGAGTCATGAAATGTGACATAAGTTACCCTCAGGGTACCATGAAATGGACCAAAAAGACACAGGGAGTTCTATTTCTAGCTTCTCATTCCACAGTTTGAAAACTTGGCTTTTGTGGATCTGCAGGTGGACTTTGAAAACAATATCGTGTTCTTCCAGGTGGCGAAGAAAATGAATGAATATGTAAAAGAAAAAAGGCATTTCTTTTCTTTAGGTCTTGACATTTCAGTGACTGTCTATCTTTCCATTCATGCACACACGCACACCTTCCAGCTTCTACTCTAAGTCTCCACAACGAGATGTATATCATATGCATACACGTGTACACATACACAAACACTTATACATATCATAAAACTTTATGTTTCAGTAACTCTTCTTCTTAACCTAAAGCTTTAAACAATACTACTGATGACTTCTAAACTGCAGACTTCTAGCAGTCTAAGAATGTGGAGTTGTGGAAAGTCCCTCAGTGGACACCACAACACGAATAAAAACTGTACTTTGAACAATTGCCTCTCAAAAAATATGACCACACATGTTATTCATATGGGTTACCTGACAACATGTAATGAGAAGAAATAGTAAGGCAACCTGATTAGCCTTAGAAAGGTGAGAAAGGTGTATGGCTGCCCCAAGAAATATATTCACCTGCATGCAATGTGTGTTTCTTTATGGAAAGCACACTGAGAGGAAATGAATAATTGTACTGATCTCGGGTGACCTTGGCCTACAGCGGCTTGAAGCAGGGTTTCGACCCGACCAGAGATTGAGGTCCGGCAGCGGCAGTGAGAGCGTTGAATCCTAGCTACCAGACCACCAGGGACCAGTGGCCAGTGAACAAGGCCCTGGCCTGTAAGCTGTGTAGAAATGAATTTCCACATAGAGACGGAAAGTAGTGAAACAAGTAAAGTGTTTATTAGGAGGAAAAAGAGTACAGTACGTGTGGATAGACCCATGGGCGGGCTCAGAGAGAGAGAGTCACGCCTTCGTGGCAGTTTGAATCACTTTTATAGGGCATTTATTCTGGGTTGCCTTTGACCAATCACCTTGCTTTGCTGGGTTCTGGGTCCGTATTTGGTATATCTCAGCGTCCTCCCCTGTGTGCCTGTGCATCTCTTAGCCAAGATGGATTCCAGTGAAGAGGCCTATGGGTAGTTGACATCACTTACTATGGGGTGGCACCTCCTCTCCTTTGACCTCCAGGGAGCCTTTCTGTGCATGTGTAGTCAGGGAGGTCTCCTTGACTTTGAAAATGAGGAATATGTGGTCTTTTATCTGGGCAGGGCCCAGCCTCCTCCATCATCCTGCTTTTATGGAGTTTCTGTCCACAGGGGAGAAACTGTTCAGCCTGGAGCCCATCTATCTCCTGCCTCAGTACCTTGAATTGGATATATGAGTATATGACACATAAATACAAATAATGCATTAAAGTCAGCCTACCCTGCTTATAAGAAAATTATAGGGTTATTTTGAAAAAGGAGAAGTTTCTGGAAACTAAGCCCTAAAATTCTTTTGCCTGCTTTCCTCTCTTCTAAGTACTTTTTGACATGATTATTTGCCATTTTTAAATGTTCAAACACAAAAGTATTTTCTTTAAGGACTTGGAAAGTGTTTTAACACCCTGACTGCAGAAGATATAGGTCACATCCACGTATACGTGCACACATACACAACGCACGTATACACATACGTACACACATACACACACACACACACATCTTCCAGCTTTGACTGTCTCCCTGCCTTCACTACATACCACTCAACAGCCAGAGTAATTTCTTAAAAAATTATAAATTGTATCTTGTCGATCCCATGCTCTCCTTGACTTCCAGTTTTACTTGGATAAAAGACAAAGTCTTCTCTCTGGCCATCAAGGTCTGGCGTGATTTGGCTGTTAACCTCTTCAGCTCTTACTATTCTATCAAACCCTTTGCTTTGTGATCTCCCACCACTGAGGTCACCTTGCTGTTTCTCCCACAGGCCAAGCTTGTTTTCACCTCTGAGCCTTTCGTCAGCCTGAAATGTTCTCGCTCTCTTTTTTTTTTTTTTTTTTTTTTGCGCTACGCGGGCTTCTCACTGTTGCGGCCTCTCCCGTTGCGGAGCACAGGCTCCGGACACGCAGGCTCAGCGGCCACGGCTCACGGGCCCAGCCGCTCCGTGGCATGTGGGATCCTCCCGGACCGGGGCACGAACCCGTGTCCCCTGCATCAGCAGGGGGACTCTCAACCACTGCGCCAACAGGGAAGCCCTGAAATGTTCTCTTTTTATGGCTGGCTCCTCCTCATTTTTCCTGGTTACTTTTTTGGAGAAGTCATCCGTGACCATCCAATTTGAAGTCTCTCCCTACTGTCCTCTCATGATATTCTCTTCTCATTTTTGCTTGTACTTGTTAAAGTCGGTCTCTTCTGCTAGAATATCAGTTAAAAGAAGGCAGGAATGATATCTTCTTTATTTTCCATGTATATTCAGAACCTAGCACATTGATACATGTGTGTATAGGCACAGGCAATTATTAATCAATCAATCAACTTCCTTGCAAATAAAAATGGTTTCTGGCTTCTAACGCCCCTCCATTTTCACCTGATACTGTCTCCAGTTATCTCACAAGAAACTGTGAAGTTTTAGTGAACTTTAGAGTGAAGTGAGGCAATACAAGATGCCTAACATAACCGTTGGTGGACCTATAAGACAGAAAAACAACTGGTTAACTAAGGAGATTACGTTGTTACTAGCAATGTAACTTTTTCTGGAAGGATTCCAACCCGAAATTTTGGTCAGTCTCACTGTGATTATCTGAGATATGGTGGACATGTTCAGCCCAGACCTCAAAGCTCAGATTTTATTGTACTGCAATGACAATGACTACTTTGAACTTTGATTGTATCATGCATATTGACTCCCCAACTTATTCTGGTAATGGGCAAGTAGAAAACAAAACCAGTCCACCTGATGGTTTGTTTGTATAGACCAAGGAGCAAGTTGGCCAAATTCTTCATTGTTCACTAGTTATTACGGTGGTGTATTGACCCTGCCTTTAGCTTTAGACCTTCTGCAAAGTAGTCACTCAAACTGTCATATTTCAAAATGGTCACATTGTTGATGGCTGCTACTTACTAAAGCACAGGAAAGAACATCTGTCTGTTAATACAGTTCTAAAGAATCTTAGAGAATGTTTCCATCGTTTCATTGAAAAATGTGAATTGGATCACTTTACATATTTCAGCTGCCATATTGATTCACAAATAGGAATAAATTTCTCTTTACGGTACAAACATCTTTGATTGAGCTTTTGGGAAATGAAAAATAACTCTTGATGCACCTTAGATCCATCCTCTGAATGGCTTCTCTTTCCTTAACACCATCTTCTAGCTGTTCCTCAGTAGACAGCTGCTACTGTTGCTAACTTTCCTGCCATTACTAGTTCAACAGTACTTGCTTATTATCTTGTGGTAAGCCTACTTTTCAGACTAATGGCACAAGTATTAAGAAAGAGAAACATTTTCTTCTAAAAATGTATAGATAAATTGACAGTGTACAAACCTTAGAGAAACTTATGCAGAATCTTTAGGCAAGCTTTGGACCACTGCCTGTTAAGCTACATTTGGTGACAGAAAACTATCATCATCTTTCTTTATTTTTTATTTTATTTTTTTCATCATCTTTCTTTAGATGGTCAAGTAAAATTCCCAAATTATTGTTCAAATATGTGAATGTTATGCATTTCAGTTTTTAAAATTCACACACATAGGATTAATCTTGTAGCTGGGCAGTAAAGCAAAAACCAAGTTACTAACTCCGACACACTGTATTTTGAAAAACAAACAAACAAAAGACAAACCAATAGTCAGTGTGTTGGATCCATAAGCAATACATTTTATATGTATTACCAAGAAAAACTATTACAAAACTTGTGTAATTCCAGGTCAATTAGGAAGAAATTTGTCAGCTGAGAAACATTCTCACAATTTTGGCTTTTGGCACAATACTTTTCAAATGTCAGTGACTGCTGCTTTTTTTAACCCAAGGGCATAGAAACATGCTTTAGTTCTTTGAATTTATTAAAAAAAAAAAAGTGGAAAGAAAAATAGGAGTTTATTAGTATTGGATGCTTTCATGCTTATGTAACCAAAAAATCTGGCTGAATTGCTTTGGCAAGTATGCAATGCATCATATAGTGTAATAACTTATGGTGTTTGGAAGAAAAATAAAAGCTGCGAAGATATTGTGGTTTTGAACTTGGCAAAAGAGTTGTAGAATGAAATTGGCCCATGCACTTTCATAAGAACTTTGACAATGGATAACAGACTTTCCAGTATATAATGAGGTGGTAAGCAACTTACTACGTTGAATCCCACTGTAACCTTTTTAGTTTCCATATATTAAGAGAGTCTTAAAGGGAAATTATTTTATAGAGAAGGGTCCCTGGAACATCAATAAATGAACCTTTTGAATATAGTTCAAGAAAGTCGTAGTTTATCTTATATTTAAGAGGGATTGCCATATAGCAATATTTTAATTTAACATCAAATGTTTAATGAATACCTCCTATGTGCTAGTAGCTATAGAGAACACAAATATTAGTAAGAAAAGACAGACCCTGCCTCTGTAGAATTTATGTTTTATGGTCTCCCATGTAGGCATATAGCCATAACAGTTCTATAGGCAGAATAATGTAGGTTTGTAAGAGGTAAAATAATTCTATGTTTCAGGTAGTGGGTGAGGAAAAGGCTTTGCTGGTGTCACTCTCTAATCTCTAGGGAAGAGCTGACTATTCCCATTCTCACAACCAACAGCAGAACATGAATCAATAAATAAGATCCCTTTCTCCAAAGACAGAAAAATGATATGAGAACGAGTATAGGATGAAGAAAAGGAAATCCTCAAATATGCTTATTTAAGATATTACAATAATGACTGGAGCATTCATTCATTTCATGGGAGGATTAAAGAGTTTAAATCTCCTCTTTGTGGTGCTTTCTTCCATGAATTCTGATACGGCTGATGTGGTCGTTATGGGATTGTCCAGGGCTCTGAAGCAGCATCCATTATAGGGCTTCCTGGAAAAGGAGGCACCTCTTACTCTTGGCATTGTAATAAAGGGGTAAGGACAGTGGGTGAATTACAAATGACCCAGCTCTCTGTGCTAGAGCAGGAGAGAGCTGAAGATTTGTTACTAATCCTTAGTTGGCAGTCGGGAACCTATCACTTTTTTGGAGTAAATCCCATGAAAATAACCCTTAGAAATAAGCAGAGGTGTTGTCATAGGCCACTGGCAGCTCATAAAGGATTTTAGGACTTGGCATCCCAGCTGTTTCTTCTTTACGAGCTTTATGAAAGGTATTTTGAAGTTAACCTTGAAAGTCACAAAGGATTTCAAATGGCAGAAATAAGAGGAAGAACATTCTAGAGAAAGGAAATAGTGCAAATACAGGTATGCAGAAGAATGGGGTAGGTTGGGGATGGGGTAGCAGAGCTGACAAAAAGATGCAAGTAAGCGTTTCAAGAGAGGCAGTGCTGGAAAGAGAGGTTGGGGTCATATTGAAAGCTAGGATGAGAAAGCTGTGGTAAATTTAGCAAGAGTTAGCATGTCTCCAGCATTTCTGCTTGAACATACGACAAACATGCCTTTCATATGTTCTCTAGGAAGATGCCTTTTTTTCTTCTTTCCTTCTGTCCCTTTGAATTTGCTCCATAGACTTCACCCTTCCATTCCTGGATGGAATCTTGTATAGATCTGGTAACTTACCCAGGTAATAAATAAGTAGTCTCTTTTTCCAATTATTGAAACGCCTTGTCCAGTGTAATTTCAAAACCCAAAGCTGTCATCCAATTTACAACTGCTGTTCTTTATTGGGCTGGAAATCTTTTCTTAAAAATATATACTTATCTATTTTCATTCAGGGTTTCATTTCATGGTTATCGAGGTATAATATAACAGATTTCACTGTGTTTCAGTGTTCAGTTAATGAGTTTTAACAAATTTATATTGTCTTGTAACAACACTGTGATCAAGATTATAGAACATTTCCACGCTAACAAAAAGCTTTCTCTCAGTCCTTTGCAGTCTCTTCCCTCTCCCAGTCTTTGCCAGCCACTGATCTGATTTCTGTCCCTATAGTTGTGCCTTTTCTAGAATGTCAGATAAATGAAATCATGGAGTATGTATTTTGGGTTGTGTTTTTTTCCTCTAGCATAATGCTTTGGATATTCATCCAAGTTGTTGCATATATCAGTACATTCTTTTCGTTGCTGAGTGGTATGCCATTGTATGATGTACCTCAACTAGTTATCCGTTTAAGGTTGATGAATATTTGAATTGTTCCCAGTTTTTGACTGTTACGAAATAAAGCTGTTACGGACATTCACATACAGGTCTTTACGCAGAAATGTTTTCAGTTCTCTTGGTTTAATACCTAGAAGTGGAAATGCTGGGTCATATGAGTATGTTCTTAATTTATATAAGAAACTGTCAAAATATTTTCCAAAGTGGCTTTACCATTTTGCACTCTTATCAGCAGTGTATGAGAATTTTCCATTTTAGCGATTGTAGTGGACATGTTCTGAATGTTGTTTGAAGTTATCTATTCTAATGATGTCCTTGCCTGGTTTTGGTATAAAGTGTATGCTGGCCTCATAAAATGATTGAGTCATAAAATGAGGAGGAATGCATTCTCTTCTATTTTCTGGAAGACTTTACTTCTTCCTTAAGTGTTTGGTAGAATTCACCAGTGAAGCCATCTGAGCCTGGCTGTTTTCTCCAGGAAAAAAAACCATGTTTTTCCTTTCAGTTTTACTGAGATAAAATTGACATACAACACTGTATAAGTTTAGGGTGTACAGCGTAATGACTTGACGTACGTATATTGCAAAATGATTACCACAGTAAGTTTATTTAACATCCGTCATGTCATACAGACACTAAAAAAAAAAACAAAAAACTTTTCCTCTTGTGATGAAAACTTCTAGAATCTACTCTCTTAGAAACTTTCAAATAGATCACACAGCAGTGTTAGCTATAGTCATCATATTGTATATCCCCAATACTGATTTATCTTCTAACAAGAAATCTGTACCTTTTGACCAGCTTCATCCAAATTTCCATGGGCTGGGAATCTTGCAGTGGGGAATAGGGAATAGTTGGCCGCTTTTCTCCCTTGAAACAGCTCCTCCCTTACTTTCTAGCTGCATTTTCTGGTGGTCAAAGAAAGGCAGAGAGAAGAGCGAAGGGAAGGGAAGTCTTCCTTGATTGGCACAGTTAATAGGGCACTGGTACGTGGTAGATGACAAAAGCTGACTCACCTGTGGGGGACTTTCGAGAGTTCCTTGGACCCTGTGCGTCCGTCTCCTCCCAGACCTTCCGCTGCCTTTACCTGGAGCCTGGAGTTTCAGTAATGGATGTTTGTTGTACTCACAGCCAGAAGCCCTCTTCCTTTTCAAGAGATCTTGCCATCAGCTCCCCTCCTAGCCCCTGGAAATCGTGCATCCTTTATATACCGTTGGTCGAAGGGCAGCCCTTTATTTATTCCCTTCTCAGAATGCTGCCAGTGTATTCCTCTGGATTATTTTTAGACCGTTCCCTAGCCCCACACTCCAAGGGAAATATGACAAGTTCTTCAAGTGGTTCTTTCAAAGCTCCCTTCATTGATTTGAGACAAATGGGAAGACTCCCATTTCCCCTCCCGCATGGGAGAAATACATAACACATTTACTACAGAGTTATTACTACCTTCTTCTTGACGCAAGGATTTGTTCTGTGTAAGCTGGATGTGGGTGATCAGTTGAACAATGTAGCATGTGCTGCATAGGTGGTCTTGCACCTCCATTTAGGATCCTGAGCTGCTTGGAACTTAACTGGTTTTAGGGGCCTCTGCTGAAATTGACCATAGGGAAGGTCTAATTTGACAACCTATTCCATACATAAACAGGAGATCCAGTGTTTATGAATGGTTTATCTAAAGGTCCGCTTGTGAGTTACTTTTTGGAACATTGAAACCATGTTGCCTAAAAACCGTGTATAATCATCATACGTGAGGTTGAGAGAGGACCTCAAAGACCTGTGTTTATGTGAGTCACAGTTACTGATATTTAACATATTAAAACAAACTTTTAAAACAAAAGAGTACACAAGCACGTGTCACATTAGACATCAGAGCGATGACATCATCACGTGTCATGTAGACTCTGGAAAACTCCAGTGTGTGCTTGAGTGAAAACAAGTGAAAATGGCATATAGCATCTTGGCATTATTATGAAAATAGTTCTGACAGCACGAACCCCTTGAAAGGATCTCAAAACCCCGCCAGGGGTCCCTGGACTGTGCTTTGATACTTGCTTGTCTAGAGTGAGGAGGGGCTGGGAGTTAGAAAAGAAGCATTGTGTTCAGTGCTCTCAAGTGCGGAATTCAGATAATGATTGAGAAGAATGGGTAATGGGAATAAGGCAGTCCACACATAATGCTCTGAAAATGCTACATCATCGGAATGAAGGCGTGTTGTCTTCATTCGCGAAGTAAATATTTGATGCCAAGCGTTGGAAATACAATGCTTATCTGTAGATTAGACAGAGACCTTGCTCCCACAGAATGTGGATTCTGCTTTATAGAGGCAGATAACATAGTAAACAAAAGCACACGTTAATTGGAAAATCATGAGACTTTCAAAAGAAAACGTATTTTGGATAAAACATGAATAGAGAAATCCAGGGTTGAATTGACGCTTCAGAAGATGGCTCAGTATTCAGAAAGATTATGGTATCATTTCAGGATACGTTAATACCAATACAAATGTGTTTTTCTTCGCGTAGTGGTGGAGGAGGAAACAATAGGCATGAGTGTGCTGCTCGGAAGGCTTCTGGTCCTCGTTCAGCTCCGAAGTCAGAGCAAGACTTCAGAGGAAACAAGATGGAGAAAGAATTTGTGTCATTTAAAATCACAAATTTACTTAGAAACCAATCCCTGATTACAGATAAGGGGGGTAAGGGCACATGGAAAGGATGAAACATCCTCTGTCACATGTGCTATGAGAATGCTTTTTTTTTTTTTTTTTTTTTTCCCGGTACGCGGGCCTCTCACTGTTGTGGCCTCTCCCGTTGCGGAGCACAGGCTCCGGACGCGCAGGCTCAGCGGCCATGGCTCACGGGCCCAGACGCTCCGCGGCATGTGGGATCCTCCCGGACCGGGGCACGAACCCGCATCCCCTGCATCGGCAGGCGGACTCCCAACCACTGCGCCACCAAGGGAAGTCCGAGAATGCTTTTTTGTATCTATGAAAAGCTCTGCTTAGTAATTAACGGTGGTAATTGTTCTTCCATTGAGAACTTTCTTTGACAAAGACTTTAGATTGGCAGTCATTCAGCAGATTTCACACCTGAATTGATCTTTTATCTGCTGTATTTTGAAGTACATAGTCTTTATGTATTGGTGTAGGTGTCATAGGTATGCATTCGGGAGTGTGTTTTCTATGAAAGTATTTCCATAATTATTTACACCATTTTTCTTCATTATTAAAGTTAATTAGATCTGTCTGGATATCGAATTTAAAATCCTGATTAGAGTTATAATAAATCTGTTCTCTCCTGCATTCTTTTTTTTTTTTTTTTGCGGTACGCGGGCTTCTCACTGTTGCGGCCTCTCCCGTTGCGGAGCACAGGCTCCGGATGCATAGGCTCAGTGGCCATGGCTCACGGGCCCAGCCGCCCCGTGGCATGTGGGATCTTCCCGGACTGGGGCACGAACCCGCATGGCAGGTGGACTCTCAACCACTGCACCACCAGGGAAGCCCTCTCCTACATTCTTAGGAGTTTATGTATCATTTCAACCTCAGACTTAAAATATTTTAGGATTTTTGTTCTGTTTTGTTTTTGTCTTTTGATGAGTAGTGAGGTTTATCCTTTATTTGTGTACCCAGAATTATTAAACCATTGTTGGCAAAATACTTTGCCTTGCATGACTTTTTACAGTAAAAAAATTTAGGTAGACTCTTTGGAGAAGACCTGGTAGAAATACTTAAGGGCTTAAAATAGTGATCAAAAGTTTCTTAGGTATATATGATATTTGTATAAAATACAGATTTTATTCCATTTCTTCTTGGCAAAAACCTGTGACATTCAATAAGACACTGCGCCAGCACCGACTCCTGGCTTGACGACTTTAGTTTCTTCAAATCACCCCCAATGGCATAAAATTTAAGTCTCAGGCCAATTGTAATAGGCTTTTTTGTTGTACCTGGATTTTGTAAGACTCTCTGTTGAGCCCTCCACAGTGCACACAGGTGATAAAGACAGAGCTCTTGCTATTAAGTGCTTAAATATTTAGAGAAAATAAATGTTTTTCTTACATTTTGATCATTTTCTAAACCATGCTGCCAAATCAATAAATTGATTAGAGGTTGAATAAGAATTATTAGAAAACCTATTATATCTACTTTTTTAAAGTGAAAGAAAATAGACATGAATATTTCATAAGTCTCTGAAGAAGCAAGGGCTTCCTAGATTTAAAAAGGGTAGAAGAAATCACAGTTAAAAAAGCAAAAGATAAAAATCTTAAACTTTTATATTTCTGGAAATAACTGAAATAGATTATATCTAGATTATATCTATGTTTAACAGTTTGGCTAAGTAATTCCAGTGGGAATATTATGTTACTTCTTTTCTAGAACTGTTTATTCAAGCTGATAAGAAAAATAGTAAGATGTCTGATAAATTAATGGTCAAAGAACTGGAATGGACTTCACAACAGAAGATATAAAAAGGCAATTTGCATAAAAGTATTTATCTCTACTAGCAATGGAAGGGACATAAATATATATAAAGATAGGTTCGTGAAATTAACCAATTAAAGTTATAAAAAACTCAGTGTTAGTGATATGTGCTCACTAGAGTACTGTTTAGTGACTATCCAGGAACCATAATTTTAAAAACTTTTTTGGTAAACAATTTAGTAATATGCATTATAAGTCTTCAAATAATCATATCTTTTGATCCAGTAGTTCACTTGGATTGTTACTTTATCTTAAAAAAAAAAAGTCTTGGGCACCAAAATGATAGTTACAGTGCCGTTTTACATGACAAAAATAAAAGCAACTTAAATGTCAATATCAAGAAAATGGTTAAGTAAATTATGGTACATCAACATGACGGAACACTTTGCTTCTACTTAAAAAGGATGCTTGATTCTTTGAGAAAGCAGTGTTCTCTGAAGCCTGACATTTTTTCAGATCCCCACTTAGTAGCCATGTGTCCTTGGGCAAGTGTCATAAGCTCATAACAGACAATGATTGTCTTAGTTTAAAAAAGGGGAAATTATTGAAGCATTTGATATAATTTAATAATAAAGGGCCTGATATCTATCCTCATGAAGTTAAGAATTCAACAGAGGACTAAAGTTAAGAACAGAAAGAACTATCATTTAGGGCAGAATGTATTAATCACTAGCACAGAGAAAGTGGGGGATTGATTCAGCAGAGGACGGATGAGATGCTTCACAGGGAAGTAGCATTTGGCTAAGGCCTGACTGAATTAGATTTAAGTACATGGGAAGATCTACACTTATCAAACGGTGACAACAGTGAGGACAAAATCAAGAATGTAAAAGGAGCAGTTGCTGACAAGTCACTTGGCCGGTTGGAACATACAAAACTTGGAAAAAAAATTGAAAAAGCTGTTTGGAATCCATAGTGGAAGGTCTGAAATCTCTTCTGAAAGCAATTGGGTATATTCAGGTTGGCAGGTTTATATCTGCCATCTATTTAGAGAAGGATATAGATGAGGTTTAGCTCTCACTGAAATATTATCTTCTACCTAAAAATATTAAGCCATAAAACAAACAACATTGCCGCAGCCTTTTGATTCTTCACAATGAATAAATTCTTAGCTTGCTTACATTAGTAGCTAAGGTCCTCCGGGGTCTGCTGGCACGCAGCTTCCCCACCCCTCTCTGTGTTTACCCACACTTTCAGGCCTACCGTCCATCTCCTGAACAAATACTCCTCCCCACATTTCCACCTTTGGTCAAGAAACCCTTTTGTCATCCTGCTTAGCCTTTTGACTGCAATGCTGATTTATTTCCACACTCAGCTCAGTTTTTAGTTCCACCTCTGCCAGGGCAGTCCTCTGTGACTCTCTGTGCTTGTTCTCTCCTAAGACACATACACTTAGTCTGTTGTGTACTGCCTTGAGATCCCTCAATATTCTTACCATGAGCATATGTCTAGGGCCTGGTATTCATTTTTAGGAGTTAAAAGTATATTTGGGTTCAGGGTCATTTGCGATGCTTCATAGTGTCCTCCGTGGACAATCATTTACACCCAGTCAGTGTTCAGCTCATTTTTTTCAGTGCTTATTTCTTTGACCCTGTCAATAAATTACTGAGCAGCGCTCTGGATATACAAGAAGAGCTAACGTTATGGATCCCATTCTATTTCTGCTCAGGTCTGTCAAGAAATAGACTTAATTTTCTCATGAAATCCATGTAATTTTCGGATGTCATTAGTGTTTCTGCAATTCTTATGAAGAGTTTTAGATACTTAGCCATCGTTTCCAAATACCGTAGCCAAACCAAATTGGTTTCTAGCCCAAGATTATTTCTCCTTGTATGATTTTTAGATGTTAATGAACATGAGATCTATATTTAGAATATTACTGGATTTAAATGCATTGGATAATATTTACAGTTTAAAGCAGCCCATTTGGAGACAGTTAAATTCAGCTTCAGTTTTGCAACTCATAAAAAAAGACGTATAAAACCGAGAAAAGGTCTAGTTGATAGTGGGAGGATACTCAATTATAGTCATGTCATGATAAATGCCCTGAGAAGTCACACTGAGACTTATGGCTGATCGGTTTTCCTTGTATCCTTGACACAAGCATGCACATGAAATATTCGTAATTTCAACAGTTTCACATTAAAAATAGCACTGGCAAGGAGTTTTAAATGACAGAACTCAGAGATTGGCAAGGGTGTAATAAATGAGCACTTTCCTACATCACTAGTGAGGGTGTTGATTTGTTCCATATTCGGCAGCATAATTGAATACATGTTGCCAGAGGCTTTAAAAAGAGCATACCCTTTAATATAGCCGTCTTACTTCTAGGAATTTTTCCTAAGGAAATAATTCTGGATGTGCACGCAGATGTAGCTATCAAGATGCTTGTAATGTGGTGACCATTTTCGTAATGTGTAGAATATCAAATCACTATGTTGAACACCAGGAACTAGCATAGTGCTGGAGGTCAGTCATACTTTAAAAACAAGCAAACTCGTAGAAAAAGACATCAGGTATGTGGTTACCAAAGGTGGGGGGGAGGGGAGAGGGAACTGAATAAAAGTGGTCAGAAGGTACAAACTTGGAGTTACAAGAGGAAAGTAATGTACTTCATGTACATTAGGGCTGTAATGTACGACATGATAAATATACTTAGCTCTGCTGTACGTTATGTATGAAAGTTAAGAGAGTAAACCCTAGGAGTTCTCATCACAGGGAGAAAATATTTTTTCTTTTATTTTGTGTCTATATGAGATGATGGATATTCATTAAACCCACTGTGTTAATCATTTCAGGGTGTATGTAAGTCAAATGATTGTGTTGTACACCTTAAACTTATACAGTGCCGTATGTCAATTATATCGCAACAAAACTGGGAGAAAAAATGATTCGAAGTGGAAAAAAAATTTAATAATGTAATATGGAAAACACTGAATTGTACACTTGAAATGGAGGAATTGTATATTTCATTGAGAGACTAGACATAGATAGGTAAGTGAATTATGTCTCAGTAAAGTTGTTTAAAAACAAAAACAACTGCTGTTTGGAAAACCATGGCCCGTGGGCCAAATCTGGCCTACCGTCTGTTTTTGTAAATAAAATTCTATTGAAACAACAACAACACGAACAACAAAACACATAAAAACAAAAGAAAAAAAAGCTGCTTATCACTGCATGATTAACATAGTGAAAAATTGGAAATGACCAAAATGTCCTGCATTTGAAATTATGAAATTTTAGAATGATTGATAAAAATAATTTCTGACACACCCATACACACCTATATACACAGAGCCACTGGATATAGCCACCACATGATGTTCTGGGAAAATATTTTCTGACATGGAAAAATGTTCGTGGTATGGTCAGTTCCAATTAACAGACCTACAAATACTTCCTGAAAAACAAAAATGTGCTTGACATTGGTTGTAGGCTCAGCTGTTATAAAAATGTCGAGAGACATACTACGACCACAAACAAATGAATTTCAGGTACCGCTATGGACTATAAGGAAAAATAAAATTAGGGTGATGTGATAAAGAGTGACAGGGAGGCTGGGGAGGGGCTGCTTTGTCTAGACCTGTCAGGGAAGGCCTCTCTACAGAGGTGACATTTGAATTGAAACCTGAATGAGGCAGGCACACGTAGATCTGGGGAAGAACGTTTTAAGCAGAAGAAACAGCAGTGGAAAGACCTTTGGACAGGAACGAGCTTATAAGGTCTATAAATATGTGTATCAATGCTAACTAATAATGGTTATTTCCTACTGGCGAGATTACAGATTAGTTTTTACTTTATTGTATTTGCTTACCTGTAACAGTCTAATATTTCTGTAATCAACATGGATTTTTAATAAGAAAAAATGAAAGGTAATCTAATAATAAAATACCACTTTCATCTACATGCTTTAGGTGGCAGTTTCCCAAAATGATTGCCTACAGTAACAAAGATAAGGTGTTACTCTAGAAAGTACGTAGGACATGCTTTGCCAACTGTATGACTGAAACGGCCTGTGTTACAGGTCATTCTTATCTTGTTTTCTTTGATTGGGAAGTAATTCATTTAACCTAGTTAAGATAGTCTGTGGAAGCCTAAGGGTAGTGTAGAGTTGCACATTTGCTGAAGAAGCTAGGTCTGGACTTAACCTGATGGCCGTACATAGATTGGGGCAAATTTATTTTGGCTCAGTGTTATGATAAACAAAATGCAACTCACTTACCTAGTGTTAAAATCAAATAGGAGTGGGGCAGCAATCTTTCACACGTGACTGCCAGTAAGACAAATCCACACTTAGATGCAAACATGCTAAACATCATCTTCTGTAGGGGACTTACATAGTACCGATTGCCAGGGAAGAAAAATAAGACATCTGCTTTCTATTGATTCTGTAGGGAGCAACTCACTGAATCATCACATTTCTTCCTAGTGAAATAAGCACTTTGGTCTTTGGTCCATTTTCTGATAAGAGGTTAATAAATAATCCAAAGGAAAATACACTCACACTGTATAGCGATTCTGAATTTCTTTTTATTTAAATCAGTTTGACTTAATCTCTAAACACTGGTTGTTTGCTGTGGCAGCAGAGAGAAATGTGATAGAACCACACAGCTGGTTAATTCACTAAAGATGCAGAAGGTCTATGGAGAAGGGAACTACTCCTTTGCAAATAATGTAAAGTTAACAACGCAAACGTTCTTTGGCAAAAGGAGAAGGCTTTGACCTCTATTGGGCTAAATTTTTATAAGCAGTTGTACCACAAAATTGAAATTAAGTTATGTGTGGGATTTGGAGTAAGTACACGTTTGGGGATATAGAAGAAGGGAAGGATGTTTTGGAGGAAGTCCAGGGGAAAAACACTTTGTGTAAAATTTTGCTTTAGTTTGGCTCTGCCTAAGGGATTTTTAGGATGTATTTGATCTCTGAAGTTCTATCAGACTTTACCTTTTAATGAGAAGCAGGTTAGACTTAGAGTCATAAGGGGCTCACTTAGTAGAAACTTTAATTAAAATGGAAGGTTTGTAAGAATATTTATATTAAACTTTTCAATCTTCTCATTTTTCTTTCAGCTGCATCTATTGTTAAAATGTTTTTCAATTTCTCTGAAGAAATGAGGCTATGGTGTAAACCAGTTTATAAAGCAGACAGAGCTGCCTACTTTCTGTAGACCAAAGGACCTGACAAAGTCTTGGTAGGACAGACAATAAAGAATAGTGTTTGCTTGGATTACATGGAAATCAAATAAAAATGTATCAGATTACTATCTTGAATAATGGAAGAGACAGAACATTTGGTATTATTTTGAGGTGCTAAAAAGGGTTATTGTAGTTATTACATTTATAAATGAAAAAGACTGGCCCTTCAGAGGCATGATAAAAATATGGCGTTTTTCAAATAATGGAAATTTCAGGGATATCATAGAATCATTAAACAAATTGATGATTTGGATATATTGTTACAGAGGTTGCTGAGAAAAAGTCAAGTTTCGAAAAACAATATTATTTACCCCAAAAAACTCGTTAGGATTAATCAAAATAATTGGCAAATGTAAACCAGATGAAGTACTAAATAGAATAAATTAAACGTGAAATATGAGTCCGTTATGGCAGATTCTGTCCTGAATGTGACCAGCACCAATCAATTGGTGCTTATTGCGTGCAGCTATTAAAATGAACAATCCTGTGAGCCTTTTTAACTTTTTTTTTTTTTTTTTTTTTTTGGCCAATAAAACCCCTCTGTGACTTTACTCAACCAAGGAGCTCTGGACAATTTCACCTGCAGTCGAAAGACTCACAGCATTTATGATGAGTCTTTTGATAGTAATGAAAGGTATAGACAGCGTTCTCTTAAACACATAAATACACAGAATATGTCCAGGAGCAGCTCATTCTCTAAATTTCATTAAAGGGAGGGCCACCTCCAGGGCAACATGAAATTGTAGACTATTTATATATTGTTGCAACAGTTACATATTTATGTCTTCTTTTCAGGTTTGTCTTAAAAATGGAGTATTTAAACGCACATGCCGAATTAGATTTTCCTTTAAAGAATTTAAATATAATGAGGTGGTTTGCCCATTGCAAAGTTTTTTAGGCCTTGGAAGAGGTACGATGATACCTTTTTTCTTTTTTTTTTAAATTGAGATATAATCGGCACAAACATGATTGTTTCAGTTATACAACATAATGATTCGATATGTGTATATATTGTGAAATGATCGCCACAATAAGTCTAGCTCATATCCATTATCATACCTAGTTACAATTTTTTTCTTGTGATGAGAACTTTAAGAACATTTAAAAACAGGGAACCTCAAACTCAAACAAGATACAACATTTATTTAAAAAGTTAATAAGGCTCAAATACACCATTTTAAACTGTAAGTTGTAAAGATACTTAGAACATTTCGATAAAACAGATGAGAAACTATAGACTCCTTTTTTTGAACTATCTTATTTGGTCATCTTGAGATTTATTAAGGAACTAAGGGAGAATGTCGATAAAACCTTTAAAATTATAACAAAAGCAATAAAGTCTAATAGTAAAGTCAAGATAAATTATTCCGACACCTAGAAAAATATTGTAACAAAAAGTTTTCATGGGTAAACTGCAGTTATGTCTCTAAATTCTAAAAGGCTGTGAAGGACTAAGGATGCTGCTGGCTTGTGGAAAGCCCTCAGGATAGTCACGTGTAGTCCATGACTAGTAATTGCAGAAATGCACTAAGAATCCAGACATTGGTGTCAGGCAGTGGACCAAATATTAGTAAAACGTAGCTTGTTGTCTATTCACATAAACAGCACATTTAAATCTAAGTTCTGATATTAACTCCCTTTGCTCTGTTGGATCCTTCGGTGCATTTCCTGGGAGGCAAGAACAATGCTTAGAGACTAATGCTCTTAGGTGTTTTCATGCTTTAAAATTCTAAGATCAGGTCACTGTAACACGTCAGTCCATGACAGATTCATTAGACTCTGATCCAAATAATGTTAATTTTTCATCTGGCTAACATTCCTTCTATGACTAATGATCAATTTTTCCTTAATATGAATACTTAACATTAGCCTCATATTAATCCTTTGGTCTCTGGGGAAGAAAAATAAAGATGCTTGACTATTTTGCATGTAATTTACCGAAACACTTCACACTTTTCCCCATGTTTAAAATATTTGGGGATATAGTAACTTATAATTAATAGAAAGACATTATTAATGGAAATATACTACCCATACTGAAAACTGCCCTGGAATAAATTGCTTTGGGATAAATCTTGGGTTAGAGGTTTTAGCATAAACCCTAAGAGCTGTGTGATTAAAAATAGTAAAACACAGTCTGTTAGACATGCTGCCCAGCAATTCTCAGAACCGTCTAGTAATCTACTGACCACATTGTTAGAGCCGAGAGATGGGTGCTCATTCAACTGAGCTTTGTGATTCAAGTTAATATAGCTAAATAAATTATATTTCTGTAAATGTCCTTTTCAGTTTGTCATGTTAATCATTAAGATAGGCAGTGGTGGATGCATGTAGATATCTAAAAGTATACACGCCTTAATGTGTGGTAGAGAGAAGGTAAGAGTACTTCATTATTTGATAAACTTGGCGAACTTTCTTTTAAATTACCTTTTTAAACTTGACAGTTTTAACATGCACTTCAAGGTCGTATGGGTGCATATTCTTGGTCCAAATTCCATGATATTTTAAATAAACCTATAACATTATGCATTACTGCAGATGTAACTGTGATTTAACAGCCATTCGATAAAAATCTTTTGCCTTAAAGCTTGTCATTTTGAGTACGATTTTGATTGTGAGTGCACCTCAAAAAATGTCACACTCGTCACCAGGATTATCCCCCCACCCTTCCGTGAAATTTCCCTTTCTATGAGAGTCATAGAAAGTCTCAGATGACATGTTGCTGCATGTAATACTTGGCTGCAGAAGGGGTAGAGATTTAACTCTTTCCTTAATATTTAGCAGTTTTCATTGCTCAATGTTAAACCTACCTTCCAGTTTAAGGAGATCCACTGTTTTGTGACATTAATCCCCCAAGTGGATAATTATTTATTTTATAGTTTGAGGCACAAGATCAAGAAATTTAAAAAGAGAGCCATGAAGAGGTAGAATATGCTCTGCTACATATAACCCTGTTATTATTATTATTTTTTTTTACTTTGGGAAAAATATCAACTATTCCCCCAAATATTAGGGAACAGCAAATAGCAGTTAAGGAAACACCCTTTGCACCACCAATATAAAAACTAAAGATGCATCAATTCTGGAAATGACAACCAACTGAAAGGTATTCCCAGGTCCTTGGAAGAGCAGCGCCATGAGAGGGGTGGGAGGAAAATAATCTCCATTGGGAAAACATATGCACATCCACACACACATGGACATCTACACAGTAACCCACGATAATCTACTCATGTTCATCCACGCACGTGTATATTGGTACCTCTGAATGTTCTCATTGCTAAGTTTAGCTCTGTATTTTATATGGGCCTATTCATTTAGCTATTTTTCTAAGTCAACAATTCATACAGAGCTCTTCACTCTGTCTGAAACACACAAGCCAAAGCTCTAGAACACATTCACAATTAATAGGTTTCACGCACTTTGGTTCCCAAGCAATTGAGTTGTGCCGTGCCTGAAATTCATTTTAATTTGTCTCAAACCTGTAATTACAAATATTACAAGTGAAGTAGTGTAACAAGGAAGAATTTTGCTGTGCCTGTAAAAATTCAGTTAAAAGTTTTAAGATGTTTTTGAGAAAGGGAGTCATTAAAAAATGCTTTTGAATTAAGTGTGGGTGGGAAAGTGGTTAGAGATCAGGGAAGAAAACGTTAAGATTCTGCAGAGATTCTGCACTCTGCTTTCTTTGCAAGTGTCTCCGAGTTCTCATTCCATTTTTTAAAAATGGGGCTAGTACAGATATGATATAAGAATGACAGTGACAAGCTCCATCAGTAGATCTTTTTCTAGAGACAAGGGTTTGGCTCTGTGTCAAAAGATCAATTAAAAGATGCACAACTTTTATGTTTTTAGTTAAAATAAAAATTTTAAGGTGTGTATACATCATATTTTCATAAAACCCTGCATTTAATTGCATTTTTCAACTAATCAGTTACCTATTAGCCTGGATCTCATCGTGGAAAAGTGCTTCTAATGTAATTAACGTATGCTGGTACCATTCCACAAAGTCCTTGAATCACCTTACAAAAACACAGACAGTCTTATAAAATTATATAAAATTTACGTATGTAAAACGTACATAAATATTATATAAAAGTATAAAGCAAAAGCTGAGATTTTTAAGCAGGAAAGGGAAAAAAGGGAGAGAAAATAATAAAGCCAGTTTTATTTAGTTCTTGAGATTAGGGTCACATTAGTTTTCTAATGGCCAAAGCACAGAGAGAGATTGACCACAAGATTCATAACATCCAAATTAAAATAAAAGAAAAATGAAAACAGACGAGTTGCTTAGGGGAAGCACAGCTTTTCCTGATATTGAGAAAAATCTGATAAATAACAGGTCAATCTGGCATGGTTGTTTGGATACTAAAATATACCTGAAATGAAATACGTTTACAGAGTGCTTGAAAAACCCAAGAGGACTTTATTACATGGCAGTATTTCAGTGTAAACGTCCAAGATAACCCTATATGAATACCAGTTCATTTCTGAGTCTTTAAACATTACCAGAAACAGTTCATGGCTTGTGTGGATTATCTCATGATTCGTCACTGCAATCACAGAGGGTAGGTGGCCTCACAGTGCCATTTTAAAGACAGGAATCTGAGGCCCAGAGGCCAGGGTTAGAGGGCTAGCCAGCAGGAGACCAAGCCCCAGGATGCCATACCCCTGCCCATCGTAATGCTGACATTTACCTCCTCAAGTATTTTTAGTCCATTCCACTGAACCTAGTCCTTGGACAGCTTCCTTGAGCTACTTTTGCTTGTATTTATAATCAAAGCTGCTGGCACATTAGAATCACCTAGGCAGTTTTAAAAAATACTTTGGGGCTTCACCCCCACCCCTTGCCCCAGAGATTCTGATTCAGTCAGTCTGGGGTTGGGACTTGGCATTAGTATTTTTTAAAATCACCCTATGTTGAGTACCTGTGGAGGTGGGACAAGCATTTCCTTATTCTTAGTGAGAAATGATGTTTTGCAAAGTAAATGTCCTCATCCTCATATTCTGGGGTTACTGTCACCTCTGGACATGACATAATCCTTCCCACTCTAAGCACAGATTGGGCTAACACAACTGAAGTTATTTCAGTCTCCTCTTTGGTGAGCTTTGCCGATATCTAGGAATAATTTTCTTAGAACCACCTTTTACCTGCCTTGGATTCGTCGGGCATGACCTTAGGAAGGGAGGGGAAAGCTGCTTGTTACAAATCCCAAAGGATCCATCACAATTCTCCTCTACCTCTTCCCCACCCTGCTTCTCTATCCTGTCCTTAAATACCCTGGGGATCGGGGTGACTGTAGACGGCCTATTCTGCTGCTTCTTAGTCTGTGCCTATTTTGGGCAGCTCTCATTAGAACCGATAGACTTATAACACCTCACTTTTCCAGCGTTATGGCTTTAGTCACAATTCTAGGTTAACACAAAAGTTTCATTTCCCATCCCATCATATTCATTTTTAGTCAACTTTGAAGACTTTTCTGGTGATGTATTGCTGTGTAACAAACCACCTCAAAACTTAGTGGCATAGCTCATGAAAAGCCTCTCAACATCACTAATTATTAGGGAAATGCAAATCAAATCCACAGTGAGGTATCATCTCACACCAGTCAGAATGGGCATCGTCAGAAAATCTACAAACAACAAATGCTGGAGAGGGTGTGCAGAAAAAAAGGGAACCCTCTTGCACTGTTGGTGGGAATGTAAATTGATACAGTCACTGTGGAGAACAGTATGGAGGGTCCTTGAGAAACTAAAACTAGAACTACCATATGACCCAGCAATCCCACTACTGGGCATATACCCTGAGAACACCATAATTCAAAAAGAGTCATGTACCACAGTGTTCATTGTAGCACTATTTAAAATAGCCAGGTCATGGAAGCAACCTAAATGCTCACCGACAGACGAATGGATAAAGAAGATGTGTACATATATACAATGGAATATTACTCAGCCATAAAAAAAACGAAATTGGGTCATTTGCAGAGAGGTAGATGGATCTAGAGACTGTCATACAGAGTGAAGTAAATCAGAAAAACAAATATCGTATATTAACGCATATATGTGGGACCTAGAAGAATGGTACAGATGAACCGGTTTGCAGGGCAGAAATAGACACACAGATGTAGAGAAACAAATGTATGGGTACCAAGGGGGGAAAGTGGTGGTGGTGGTGGTGTGATGAACTGGGAGATTGGGATTGACATGTATACACTAATATGTATAAAATAGATAACTAATAAGAACCTGCTGTATAAAAAATAAATAAAATTCAAAAAAAAATTTACACCACCGTCTCATGACCCCCTCAGATTTGATGGGTCAGGGATCTGGACAGGGATGGCTCCATCGTATGGGCTCAAACCGCTGCAGGTGACTTGAATGGCAGTGGGCAGAAATCATCTGGAGGCTTCTTCCCTCAGGTCTCTGGGGCCTGGGCTGGAATGATGTGAAGGCTAGCTGCAGCTGGGACCATCACTGGTACCTTACACGTGGGCTATCCTTGTGGCCTGGGCTTCCTCACACCTTTGCAGCTCTGCCTTACGTGGTAGCTCAGGGCTCTGAGAGCAAAAGTTCTACCTGATGTTCAGTGACCTTTCCTGCTGTGGATAGTCACTCTGTATCGCTTCTGCTGAACTCTGTTGACTGAAGCAGACACAAACCTGCTCAGAATCCAGAGGAGGAGACCAACACCCCACAGGTGCTTTTAGACTCAAGAATAAAATCTATCTTTATGTCTCCCTCAAAGTACATAATGCCTACCTTAATAGGAAGTATTTAAATATTTGTTGAACTAGTACAGCTGATGTCCCATAGTTTATGATGATTTTTTACATCTATTGGAAGATAATAGAACTGACTTCTTTAAAGTACACTTTCTTAGCAAGCAAAATGTCTAAGCAGCTCACTCAGGTAATCAGAGCAGAGTACTTAGTGAAAAGATATCTGCACTGTACTCTAATTCCAAACTTTTTTTTCAGAAATGTATAGCATTGGTTATAAACGGGGTCTGGGTAAAAAGAATGGTTCAAATCAAACTAATCTATCTAGAAAACAACTCAAAGCCAAGGTTGTATGGTATTGTTACTTAGCAATGTGTTTTATAAATGGAGCCAAGTTCTGCGTTTTTGGATCATTTTTTAGTTTTCATTTCATTTCCATGGAACAAGCCACAGTTACAGGGCGTCTCAATAATCTTCTCAGGAAGCCTCACTCCTGGGTTTAATACAACATTGAAAAGTCCCAGATGTACACTGGATTAAAATTAATCACTCAGTGAATTTTTTCCAGACCTATTTCTTATTTACTTAAACCGGTTTAGGTAATTAGTTGGATGCCTACCAATTCTTAACTAAGTTTAGTTTGAAGTTTGTTTCAGCATTGTGATAAAATGAATAATAGCCCCCCCAAATGCCCAAACTCTAATCCCCAGAACCTGTGAATATGTTACTTTACATGATAAGAGACTTTGTAGGTGTGATTAAATTAAGGATCTTGGGATGGGGAAATTAGCCTGGATTATCGGTGGGCCCAGTGTAATCATGAGAGTCCTTATAAGAGGCAGGCAGATCAGAGGAATAGTAGTAAGAAGCAAGAGGTTGGAGTGATGTGAAGAAATCATGAACCAAAGAATGCAGGTAGCCACTAGAAATTGACAAAGGCAAGAAAATCGTTTCTTCTCCTGTTCCAGAAGCAACCAGCCCTGTCCACACCTTGGCTTTAGCCCAGTGAGACTGATTTTTAGATCTGTGACCTCTAGAACGATAGGATAATAAATTTGTGGTGTTTTAAGCCATTAAGCTTATGGCAATTTGTTATAGCAGTAATAGGAAACTAACAAAAAACATGCAGGACACACAGCTATACCTTCCGTTAGATTGGTCTGAATATTGGTGTTAATAATTGATTCCTACACCATCTACTTCATCACTGTAAAAACATAATCTGTTGTTGGTTTAGATTTCATTGATGACTTGAGAAAATAGTATAATGTCCATCTTTGAGAAAACTTTTAAAAGTTCAGAATTAAAAATCAGAAAAAAAGAAATACTAGGGTTTTATGTATAAACATGATTAATACAATGAACACTTCTGTATGTTATATAAGAAAATTGTTAAGAGAGTAAATCCCAAGAGTCCTCATCACAAGAAAAAATATTTTTTCTTTAATTTTGTATCTGTATAAGACGATGGGTATTCACTAAACTTACTGTGGTAATCCTTTCATGTTGTATGTAAGTCAAATCATTCTGTTGTACACCTTAAACTTATACAGTGCTGTATGTCAGTTATATCTCAGTATAACTGGAAGGGAAAATATTTAATATGAAGAAGGAATGAATGAATAAGTAAATAAATAGATAAAACTCGTTATTATGATTCCAAAAAAAATAAAATAAAAATCAGATAAAGGGTGGCTCATCATTTTCCCAAAGGATGTCTTGTTTAATCAAAGGCAGGTTTATTTCATCAGTCTTAAATATTGAGCCATACTAAAACTTTTCAAAAGTGAGTCAACTTAGAAAATTGCAATTTGCTTCCCAATTTTGGGAGCACATCTACTGCATAAAGGAATCAAGCAAGCAAGGAAGTGATAAATAAAGATAAAATTAGAAATTTTTTAAAAATGAAAGTAATTTTTTTGAGCACAGAGAACTCTAAAACATGTTTGACATTATTAGCCTTAATGCTTTCCTTTTGTTCCCCGATAGCGCCCAAATGTATTGAGTTGTAAACATGAAGATAAATTTTGTGGAGGTGCCTAGATTAGCATCTGGCACATGGTAGGTGTATAAGTAATGTTAGTTGAGTGCGAATAGAGATGGCGTGAAAGCTGCCGGGCAGCAGACTGTTTATTGGAAGGCGATGAATGTCATCCCCCAGCTTAGAGCTGAGGGAGAGACCAGCCTTTTTCCTTTTTCTTTTCAGTAGAGGAGAGGGGAAATATAGGGCCCCTTTAATCTGGCCCTGTGCCAGGGCCTTAAGCTATTAACATTATCTACCATAAATAACTTGTGTTGACACTGACACACTTCTAGGCCATCACGTTTTCAGAATGTTAGAGAAGCCATGAACATGAAATGAGTTTTTAAATACTTAACATATGTGTTTTACTTCAGAGCTCTCTTAACAGGGAGCTAACAAATCTAAGAACAAGTGGTTCTTTTAGTAGACCATTGTTCCGCATTTGCCAAAAGGCGAACGTCTGATTAACTGCTCTCTCTTGCTCTCTCTTTCGTCAATAGAGTATTAGTAAAACATTTGTCACTAGTACTGCAGCGAGAAAACCTCTCTCGGAATCCTGTGGTGCATGTTGTAAGCTGACCTACTGTGGCTAAGTATAAACACAGCTGCTCCAGAAGTTAGCTAGCTAACGAGAGGGCTGAGGAGCTGCGCGCAGAGGGTGAGGAATGTTTTCTTGAAGTAATGTTTGTACATTTGCACCTTATAGAAGACGGAAGACGTTTCGCACCCCAGCTGAATAGTCCCTGATCTGGGGACATGTTGGCGCCCCCGTACAGCTCTGGTCTCGCCTTTTCTAAGCTTGTACTGATGACAGTGGAGAAAAGTATTGACTCCTCCCCACTACCTACCACGTCAGCAAAGACTCCATCTTGATCTGGAATCTGAGATTTTGCTTCATTGAAGTTTGTACCATTGAAAAATGCAATATCGATAACACCTTGACTTCACTGTTTGAACAGAAAGAAACATGTCCAATAGTGATAACCATGCTTCTGACTTAAGTTCAGTGTGTGACCCCAAGATGCAGGAAGAGCTGTAAGATTCCTTTCAGATGTAAAATTGTATAATTTTATGTTTTAAGCTAGTTGTCTTTTCCAACGTAGTACTGTTACTCGTTAAAGCAGTGGTTTCCAGCTATGGGTGATCTTGCCTCCTACGGAACATTTGGTAATTTCTGGAGACATTTCTGGTTGTCGCAACTGGTGGTGTGGTGCTACTGGCATCTAGTGGGTTGTAATGGACTGTTAGTGCCCCCCCCCCACCAAATTCATATGTTCACATGCCTTATTCATTCACATACCTAATGTGATGGTATTTGGAGATGGGGCCTTTGGGAGGTAATTAGGTCATGAACCCCTATGATGAAATTACTGTCCTTATAAAAAGAGGAAGAGAGCTAGCTCTTTATCTGCTTTCACTAAGTGAAGATCTGAGAAGACGCCTCTCTCTAAACCAGGAAGAAGGCCTCTACCAAGAACTCAATCATGCTGGCCCCCTGGTTGTGGTCTTCCAACCCCCCAGAACTATGAGAAATAAGTGCACCGTGTTTCAGCCACCCGTTCTAGCGTATTCTGTTATAGCAGCCTAAACTAAGACATGACCACAGCCCGGAGGTGCTGCTAAGCACCCTACAGTGCACGGGACAGCTCCCCACAGCTAAGAACGCCCAGTCCCCAGACGGCATTAGTGCTGAAGTTGAGAAACCCGTGAATGAGAGCCCGCAGGAGAGAACAGAGTGGGTTAGGGAGGGGAACTTGTTATGAGCGAAAGCCAGCAGTTGTGTTTCCTGGGAACATTTTGCTAGTTGCCTACCTGCAATTTTGCAATGTTGATTATTACTTAAGAGGAAGCAGAGCCTGCTCTGAGTGAGTGGGAGACACAGGCGTGCACTTTCTGAATTACGAGCCTACTGTGCTAAGGATACTAAGAAATGCAATTTGCGTACTTACACAAATAGGAGACATGTAAATTCATCCATCCTCTTAGTTTTACTTTTTTTTCTGAAAGGAGCCCTCACAAGAAATTCTGTTCGCCGTAGGCACAGCAAAGTACTTTTCTGATGAGAACTCCTTACCTTACCAGGAGAGAATGAATTCTCAGTGGGAAGTCTTGCATACCTTTCTGCTGGAGGCTGAGGTCCATCCACACAAGGCCAGGGCGTTGCCTATAAACACTTGATATTCAAAAGTAGAGGCCAGCAACGTGGGTGCCACCTGGGAGCTTGTTAGCAGTGCAGAATCTCAGGCCCAGACTTGACCTGCTGCATCTGAATCTGCATTGTAACAAGATGGGAGTGAGGTGGGGGGGTAGATAGCTATGCGTGTTCAAGATCAAGAAGCGCTGCTAGATGATCTTCATTCTATGGTAATCAAGCCCTAATTTTTGAGCCTGTGAATAAAATGCATTTTACTCTTTTTCAAAGTATATGGGCATTTGTTTATGACTAGTTCTGTTGTATTGGGCAAATTGGTTCACCTTTTGGGCTTCAGTAATCTCATTTTTGAAAAGAGGGTGTGACGATGAGAGGATCTCTGAGTTCTTTTCCACTTCTCACGTTGTCAGAAATAGATTTTTTTTTCTCCAGTGTAAACATCATTTATAACTGCCTGAGTTATCCTGGTGAATGTAAACTTAAGAAAGAGAAGGTCTGTGGCCAATACATACCATAGATGCACATAGGCATAGACCCTTGTCAATTAATAGTCACTGAATTTTTATGCAAAATATTCCACCCTCAACTTGGAAACTGAACCTACTGAAGTCAGGGGCTGCCCCTTGACTGACACTTGGATCTGCTCTTTGCAGGAGCATTCCTTGCCTCCCTGGTTAAATGAGCATCCTGTGTCAATGGACCAAGCACCAGCCTTGTGCGTACAAGCAGGCTCTACCTGGGTGTGCCACGTGGGCCCCTGGGCAATGTCTACCTGCTCCGAATCACCCCACTTAAATCCCAAAGCAGAGGTCACCCAGCTCCTTTCTTGCAGTCTGCACCATTTGAAAACAGAAAGCCTGGGTGGAGGAAGATCTTTCAGCACAACTCACAAAGATGAAAAGTGTCTGCAGTTCAGCTTCTTTCAAGAGCTACCTCTGGAGTGTGATTTCGGGAGACGGCACTTTGGCTTTTTTTGTTTTGTACAATTCAAGAGACCACAAGATCACAAACGCCAGCCCAATCCCAGACACCACCGTACCTCTGAAGCACAGGAGGGACCGTTGCAGTTCTTTTTCCTCTGGAAACGATGGAATAATTAAGTGGAAAAGTGAGATTTATTTTTACTATAAACCAGAACATAGAAAAAATATAATAGTTTATTATTGTCTAGTTAGCCAGTGTAAACTGCTCTACAATAGAGAGTTGAAAATAATATCACGTTTCTGCACTTCCCAAATTAAATTAGAACTGGGCCCAGCTGCCAACCATCGGATGAGCAAAACATTCAGTTTCAGTGTCCTCTCCCAAGGTTAAGAACTCACAGGCTGGTGCCTTGGCAGGTGACGAGGTGGGAGGCCTGGGATGGCATCTGGACTGTGGCTACTGCAGACCTAGCAGGGGTCCTCCTGTCTGCTCACACACCGTCTGCCTGGCCTTGCAGCCCATCCATGTGCAGCTTCCTGCCCAGGCCAGTGGGGTCTCCACAGATGGAGTTAGTCCACTTCCACTGTCTCATGAGAAGGAGGTCAGACCTTAGAAAAGGCCAGCTCTTCCATGCCTCAAGAAGAAAAAAATGTATCTTTCTTTCATTCCTTGACACAACCCAGTCTGCCTTCTATCAAAATGGTAAAAATTATAAAATGATTATTAATACTTGGTGCATTTTTAAACACTGTAGCAGGATTTACATTGATACAATCTTTTCAGAGGGCAATTTGGCTGTTATCTTAAAATATTTTCAATGTACATATACTTCACTGTACTAAGAATTTATCAAACAGAAGTATCTCCAAAAGTGTATGAAGATGTACATAGAAAGATGATTATTTCTTCTTTGTTTGTAAAATAGTTACAAAAAATTGTAAACCTGAAGTTCCATTAATAGGGGGGAGATTGAATAATTCGTGGCATATGCATATAGTAAATCACTACCCAAATTCCTAGTGAGGAAAAATTGAGTTTTATATACAATCATTCAGTAGAAAATGTGGTAAGTGAAAAAGCTTCATACACCCACGCACACACACGAAACACTGAAATGGTTGCATATAGAGTATGAAAATATATACATCCGTGCAGCAGGCCATTAAAAATGACACCCTCTGGAGAATGGTTTGGAGAGATGAAACTTTCACTTTCTGTTTTATGCATTCCTTTACTCTAAATATTATGCAGTAGCAGGAACTACTTTTGCAAACATAGTTAATATTTGGATTTTTACATCTATAATCTGAAACAAATAATAAAGATGAACAATTTTTTATTATATAATATTACCAATCCCACCACTGTTTTGTAATGAACATCCTATCAACCCTTACTCATTGTGCATAATTTATTGTCTCAAAGGCCTCTCTTCTTGGTCTCTGTGTGAATAATTGGCTCCCTTCTGACTGACACTCTCTGCTAGATGATCTGTTACAGCTAGGTACCACACAGCTATTCACTAATTTCAGGGGTGCTGTTGGGAAAGAGAAAGATATGAATCAGGTAGGACCTCTCAGAAACCGCCATTTAATTTCATTTCCTGGACCGTCTCCAACACAAAAAACTGTCCTTTTGGAAATCCTCCTTCTTCTATTAGTGGTTTTGAACCAAGGGTGTTTCCCTCCCTCCCCACCGCCCAATCCCTAGAGGCATTTGGCAATATCTGGAGACATTTTTGGTTTTCACACCTGGAGGTGGGACTGTTACTGTCATCTAGTGAGTAGAGGCCAGGAATGCTGCTAAGCATCGTGCAACACACAGGCCAGCCCTTCCCACAAGGAAGAATTGTCCCAGAATGTCAATAGTACCATGAGTGAGAAACCCTGCTCCGCATCAAGATAAGATGGGCATTTTTTTAAAGCTGCTAGAGAGACTCTATGCCTGCCTCAAAAGGTTAGCTTCTACCATTCACACCTATCTTTTCATCATAGCTTTTTTGAGGTATAATTTACAAATAAAATTTTAAGATATTTATAGTGTACAATATTAGGATTTGAGATATATATATATACATATATATATGTGTGTGTGTGTGTGTATATATATATATATAGAGAGAGAGAGAGAGGGGAAAGATTTCCCCCAAATTAATTAACATGGCCATATTTACCCCCCTTCCTTTTTTGTAGTGAGACCATTTAAGTTCTACTCTCTTAGCAAATAGCGATTACACCATGCAGAATTATCAACAATAGCCATCATGTTATACATTAGATCCTTAGACCTTATTCTTCTTATAGCTGAAATTTTGTACCCTTTAACCAACCCCTCCTTATTTCCCCCATACCTCATCCATTGGCAACCTCTTTTCTACTCTCTTCTTCCTCCCTCCCTCCCTCTCCCTGTCTCTCTCTTTCTTTCTCTCCTCTCTCCCTCTTTCTCTCTCTCTCTCTCTCTTTTTCTTTTTCTTTCTCTCTTTCTTTCTCGCTCTTTCCTTTTCTCTTTCTCTCTCCCTCTTTCTCTCTCTTTCTCTCTTTCTTTCTTTCTCTTTTTCTTTCTTTCTTTCTCTCTCTTTCCTTTTCTCTTTCTCTTTCTTTCTCTTTTTCTTCAACATTTAAGTGCTGTCATGCAGTTTTTGTCTTTCTCTGTCTGGCTTGAACTTAGCATAATACCCCCCAGGTTCATCCATGTTGTTGCAAATGACAAGATTTTCTTTTTTTTTAAGGCTGAATAATATTCCATTGTATGTATATACCACATTTTCTTGATCCATAAATTTGTCAATGAACACAGGTTGTTTCCATACCTGGGCTATTGTGATCAATGCTGCAGTGAACAAGGGAGTATGGATATCTCTTTGAGATAATGGTCTCATATCCTTTGGATAAATACCCACGAGTGGGCTTGCTGGATACTATGGTTGTTCTGGTTTTCTTGAGGAACCTCATACTATTTTCCATAATAGCTGTACCAGTTTACATTCCCAATAACCGTATAAAGGATTCCCTTTTCTCCACATCCTTGCCAGAATTTTTTATATCTTTTTGATAACAACTATCCTAAAAGGTGTGCAGTGATATCTCATTGTGGTTTTGATTTGCATCTCCATGATGATTAGTGATGTTGAGCATCTTTTCATGTGCATATTGGTCATTTGTACGTCTTAGGAAAAAACATCTATTCAGGTCCTTTCTCCATTTTTTAATCGAGTAATTTGGTTTTTTCACTACTGGTTTGTGTGTGTTCCTTGTATAGTTCGGATATCAACCTTTTACTGGATATGGGGTTTGCCTTTTCTTTTTGTTGATTGTTTCCTTTGCTGAGCAGAAGCTTTTTGGTTTGCTACAGTCCCACTTGTTGATTTTTACTTTTGTTGCCTTGGCTTTTCGTTTCAAACCCAAAAAATCATTGCCAAGGCCAAAGTCAAGGGGCTTACCACTTGTGTTTTCTTTTAGGATTTTAAAGGTTTCAGATCTTAATTTCAAGTCTTGAATCCATTTTGAGTTGTTTTTTGTGTATGGTGTAGGATAGGGATCCAGTTTCATTCTTTTGCATGTGGTTGTCCAGTTTTCCCAGCACCATGTATTGAAGAGACTATTCTTTCCCCATTGAGTGTTTTGGATCCCTTGTAAAATATTAGTTGACCATATATGCAAGGGTTTATTTCTGGGCTGTCTATCCTGTTCCATTCATCTGTATGGCTGGTTTTATACCAATACCATACTGTTTTCGTTACAATAGCTTTATAATGTAGTTTGAAATCAGGGAGTGTGATGCCTCCAGCTTTGTATTTAGTTCCCAGGATTGCTTTGGCTATCTGGGGTCTCTTGTGGTTCCATATATATTTGATGGTTGTTTTTTTCTATTTCTGTGAAAAATGCCATTTGAATGTTGATAGATATTGCATTGAATCTGGAGGTTGCTTTGGGTAGTATGGACTTTTTAACAATATTCTTCCAATCCATGAGCACAGAATATCTTTCTACTTATTTGTGTCTTTGTCAATTTTTTTCATCAATATCTTATAGTTTCTAGTGTATAGATCTTTAACCACCTTGGTTAAATTTATTCCTAGGTAGTGTATTTCTTTTTGTGTGTGTGTGATGCTATTATAAGTGGGACTGTTTTCTTAAATTCTCTTCCTGATAATTCATTGTTAGTATGCACAAACACAACTGGTTTTTGTATATTGAATTTGTATCCTGCAACTTCACTAAATTCATTTATTAGTTCTAACCATTATTTGGTGGAGTCTTTTGAATGTTCTTTATGTAATATCACATCATCTGTAAATACAGAAAATTTTATTTTATCCTTTCTGATTTGGATGGCTTTTTTTTTTTTTTTTTTTTTTTTGCCTGAGTGCTCTGGCTAGGACTTGCAGTACTATGTTGAATAGAAGTAACAAGAGTGAACATCCTTGTCTTGTTCCAGATCTTAGAGAAAAAGTTTCAGCTTTTAACCATTGAGTATAATATTAGCTGTGGGCTTGTCATATATGGCCTTTATTATGTTGAGGTACATCCCCTCTCTAGCAAGATTCTTGAGATATTTCATTGTGAAAAGATTTTGAATTTTATGAAATGCTTTCTCTGTGTTGATTGAGATGATTATATGATTTTTATTCTCCATTTTGTTAATGTGTATCACAATAGTTGATTTGTGCATGTTGAACCATCCTTGCATTTCTGGAGTAAATTCCACTTGATTATGGCATGTCATCCTTTTAATGTATTGTCAAATTCAGTTTGCTAATATTTTGATGATGATTTTTGCATCTATGTTTATTGGAGACATTGGCCTGTAATTTTATTTTCTTGAAGTGTCTTTGGTTTTGGTATGAGGTTAATGCTACCCCCGTAAAATGAGTTTGGAAGTCTTCTCTCCTCTCCTATTTTTTTGGAATAGTTTGAGAAGGATAGCTATTAATTCTTTTTTAAACGTTTGGTAAAATTGACCAGTGAATCTATCTGTTGGATGGTTATTTGTTGGAAAGTTTTTGATTACAGATTTAGCCTCCTTATAGCAATTAGTCTGTTCAGATTTTCAATATCTTCATGAATCAGTCTTGGTAATTTGTATGTTTCTAAGAATATATGCATTGCTTATAGGTTGTCCAATTTGTTGGCATATAATTGTTCATAGTAGTCTCTTATGATTCTTTGTATTTCTGTGGTATCAGTTATAATGTCCCCTCTTTCATGTCTAATTTTGTTTGAGTCCTCTCTTTTTTTGTCTTGGTTAGTCTGGCTAAAGGCTTGGAAATTTTGTTTATCCTTTCAAAGAACCAACTCTTAGTTTCATTGATCCTTCCTATTGTCTTTTTAGTCTCTGTTTCATTTATTTACACTCTTATCTTTGTCTTTCTTTCCTTCTATTGACTTTGGGCTTAGTTCTTCTTTTTTTCTAGTTCCTTATGTCGTAAACTTAGGTTGTTTATTTGAGATCTTTCTTGTTTCTTAATCTAGGCATTTATCTCTATGAATTTTCTCAAAGAACTACTCTTGCTGCATAGCATGACTTTGGTATATTGTGCTTTCATTTTCAGTTATTTCAAGATATTTTTATTGCACTTTGATTTCATCTTTAACCCATTGATTGTTCAGAAGTGTATTGTTTAATGTCCACATATTTGTAAATTTTCCAGTTTTCTTCTTGTGACTTCTAGTTTCTTACCATTGTGGTTAGAAAAGATACTTGATATGGTTTCAATCTCCTTAAATTTATTAAGACTGAGAAGAATGTGTTCTGTGGCTTTTGAATGGAATGTACTATAAATGTCTGTTAGGTCCATCTGCTCTAACATAGCTTGGGTTCATTTTCTTATTGATTTTCAGTCTATGTGATCCATTTGCTGTTGAAAGTGGGATATTGAAGTCCCCTAATATGATTGTATTGAAATTTATCTCTCTCTTCAGATAAGTTAATATTTGCTTTAAATATTTAGGTGTTCCTCTGTTGGGTGCATGAATATTAATGTAATGTCCTCCAGATGAATGGACCCCTTTATAATTATATAATAACCTTCTTTGTCTCTTGTTACAGTTTTTTTGGTTAAAAGTCTGTTTTGTCTGATACAAGTATAGCTACCCCTGTTTCTTTCTGCTTCCATCTGCATGGAATATATTTTTCCATCCCTTCAGTTTCAGCCTATGTGTGCCCTTAAAGCTAAAGTGAGTCACCTGTAGACAGTATGTAGTTGGGTCTTGATTTTTGTAACCATTCTGTCACTCTATGTCTCTTGATTGGAGAATTTAGTTCATTTCTATTTAAAGTAATTATTGACAGGTATGGACTTACTATTGCCATTTTGTCAATTGTTTTCTGGTTGTTCTATACATCCTCTCTTCTTTTCTTCCTCTTTTGTTCTCTTCCTTTGTGACTTGATGATTTTCTGTAGTGATATGCTTAGAATCCTTTTTCTTTATCATCTGTGTATCTACTATAAGGTTTTGCTTTGTGGTTATCATGAAGCTTACATAAAACATGTTATATTTGTAACAGTCTATTTTAAGCTGATAACAACTTCAAATGCACACAAAAGCTCTAAATTTTAACTCTCCCTCCTTGCATTTTGTGTTTTGGTGTCAAAATTTACGAATTTTTACTTTGTCCATTAACAAATTATTGTAATTAAGTTATTTTAATACGCTTGTCTTTTGCTCTTTATACTAGAGTTATAAGTGATTTACCCACCTCCTTTACCACATTAAAGTATTCTGAATTTAATTATATATTTACTTTTACCAATGAGTTTTATACTATCATCTGTTTTCATGTTACTAATTAACATCCTTTTGTTTCAGCTGAAGAATCCCCGTTAACTTTTCTTGTAAGGCTGGTCTCGTGGTATTAAACTCCTTTAGCTTGTGTTTGCTTGGAAAACTATTTTTCCTTCAATTCTGAAAGATACTTTTGCAGTGGAGTATTCTCATTGGCAGTTTTTTTCTTTCAGCATTTTGACTAAATCATGCCCCTCCCTTCTGGCTTGCAAAGTTTCTGCTAAAAATTCTGATGATAGGGTTCCCTTGTATGTAAAAAGTTGCTTTTCTCTTGCTGCTTTTAAGGTTTTTTTCTTGTTTTTAACTTTTGACAACTTAATTATGGTGTATCTCGGTGTGGCTCTCTTTGGATTCCCCTTATTTGAAATTCTGTTGGTTTTCTGCATCTGAAAGTCTGTTTATTTATCTAGGTTAGGGAAATTTTCAGTCATTATTTCTTTGAATAAGCTTTCTGCTCCTTTCTCTCTACTTCTGGGATCCCTTATAGTTTGAATATTGGCTGCTTGATGGTGTCCCATAAGTCCTTTAAGCTATCTCCATTTTTTTTCATTCATTTTTCCTTTCACTCCTCAATTGGATGAATTAACTGCCTTGTCTTTTAGTTTGCTGATCTTCTCTTTTGGTTGATCTAGTCTGCTGTTAAACCTCTCTATTGAATTTTTCAGTTCAATTATTATATCATTCTGCTCTGTGATTTCTCTTTGGTATTTTTTAATATTTTCTTTCTCTTTGTTGAAATTCTTCCTTTGTTCATGCATTGCTCTCCTGACCTTGATGAGCATCCCTACCAGCATTATTTTGAACTCTCTATCAGGTTAATTACTAAAGTTTGTGTCATTAAGATCTGCTTCTGGAGAATTATCTTGTTCTTTTATTTGAAACACATTCCTTTTTGTTCACTTTCCTTGACTGTCTGTGTTGTTTTCTATGCATGAAATAGAGCAGCCACATTTCCCAGTCCTTACAGAGTGCTCTCATATAGGAGATGAACCTCATCAATCAGTCCAGCCTAAGACCCTGGTTTTCGTTCAAGACTTTGTAATTGACCAAGCTGCCCTCTTTGTTCTTAGTGACTTACAGTAGTTTAGGGTGTGCCAAGACCTGTCAGTGTCCCTAGAGAGAGGATCGCATTCAGTGTCTAGAATGTGGACCCAACTTAGGTGGAAGGGAATGTATGTAGTTAAGTCCGTTTCACAGAGAAACCGGAGATGGGTATTTTTCTTCCTGCTTCCTCTGTACTGGATCCAGGTGTATAGCTGCGGGGGTTACCTGTAATTGTCATAGTCCTGTTGGACCTGTGAAGGGAAGCCCCACTGGCTGTCAGCACCAGACATACCAGGGACTTGCCCCTTGTGCAGCAGCTGCAAAAGCTGGGACACAGACATATGTACAAGCTTCTTCCAGGAAGATATTGGTGACTTGGAGCAGGCTACCAGGAGTCAATGAGAAAGGTGTTTGTTAGTTTCCCTGGTTTCCAGGAATTTCCAGCTAGCCCCTGTATGTGTGCTAAATCAAAAGGCCTAAACCTCAGGCAGCAGCTTTCAGAGTATGCAGATGGACTCCTTTTGGGGGAAAGACTAGGAGTTGGGCAATTTTGCTTGCTCCCTCTGTACTGAGCCCTGGGAGAATAGCTCTATTGCAAGCACTTGCATACCCGTTAACAACTATTCCTTTTTCTGCTATAGTCTTACAGATACAAGCCTCATTGGCTTTAAGAAATAGATGTTTTAGGGGCCTATACCTCCACTGAGAGTTTTAAAAGTTTGGGTATTAGATGTTGGAGCAAACCCTTTGCTCCTCAAGGAGAATCTGGAAATGAGGAGTTCCCTTCCAATTGTATGCTGCTGTGCAGGGGTGGAGTTTATGGCATGTGTATATCTCAGCCTTTTCTACCCATTTTGATGTGGGCAATTTTCTAATTTGCTTGATGTGTAGGAATTGTTCCCTAGTTTCAGATTTCTTTCAGAGGTAATTGCTCTTTGTGTAGCCATAGATTCAGTGTGTACATAGGAGGGGAATTCAGGAGCCTCCTATATTGCCATCTTGGTTGACCTCTCTGTTCATAATTATCTTGGTCACACCTTTAGATACTCATGGATTTTTAACTGAAGCAATTAAGGAGGATTGAAGAATTTGGTTCCTTTAATGTGTATGCTAGCACTATTATAAAACCAGAAAAAAATTAGCTACCATGAACTTTGTTGACATGTATTCCAAATTGAGCTATGAATGTTAAGTACTCACCCAGTATCAGTTATATCTGGTATCACTGCTTCTAGTAATCAAGAATTACTAGAACCAGAGTTCTTTTTTTTCTTTTTTTACATTCTTTGTTTTGTTCTTTTATCAAATCATTCCAAAAAGAAAAAATAAATCTGATTAAAATGAGAACATATAAAATAGTATAGCAGGAACAGGAAAAAAAAAAGCAAGATAACAGCAGAGAAAATATAAATTAGAGGGGGAGGTTAACACAAGTTAGAGAGAGGTGAAAATATAACACAAATGTGCAGTCTGTAAGAGCATAAATCCTTGATCTAGTTGTGCCCTGACTTGGCTTTAAGCTTCCTGGTGTTCAGAATAAAAAGAGACTCAAGTATAGTTTGATGAGGAGAAAACATGCTGTTTTCCTAGTTCTAATACTAAAAAACGCATATGGATCTTCGCAAAGGGACTTAAATACAATCTCTACAGTAATTGCCATAATATATCTCGTAAGACTGCTTTTCCTACTACCCCTCAACGAAAACTAAGATCAAAACCTTCCAAAATAAACTCGGTGAAACTCTTTCTGCATATAGTCAAAATAATGTGGCGAAACTACAGAGTTTTTTGATGGTCAAGCTTGATCAGAAGAAAAGCTTACAATATTTTTATAGGTGATATAGAGAGGAGCCCCTACAGTGGGTACTTGAGGTATAAAAATAACATTAAACTCCTCCACATAGTGAGAAGCTGGATTGGAGGAATCTGGGTGCTTAGGCAGAGAAGTGGCAGATGATTTCAATGTGGATGGGTACGTCATAGGTATTCCAAAGCATATCTGTAAAATAAGGACTCTGAGCCATAGGAGCAATGTGGTAAGGTCTGAAAATGGTTCCAGTGTCAAATAAGTTTGGAAAATATTGCATACCAGTTCCATCTCTTGGAAAATTAGTAGTAGTATTACATGGTAGTACTACACAATACTACACAGCACAGTAATACATTAGAGACCTGTAATAAAGGAATCTGATTAACTTTTCTTTGCCTAGTGTTTCCCAAACTTATTTGATCATCAAATCCACGTTAACATTTGGTATGACTAATATTCTATAAAACAGACGCTGAAAAATATCTCATAGTTTCTGATGACATTGACTCAGTGTTATTAAGATTAAAATCACTTTAAAAAACATCACTGTGAAGAATGTCCTAGGAAACAAAACAGTAGACATTAACTCAAACTCTTGCACACCCACAGCCAGAATAGGATTCTGGTATATCTACTTTAAACAAGTATTAAATGGACATATGGCTTCCTCAGAACCTCAAAAGGCTAATGAAAATGTATATATTGGATGTTTATAACATGGAAGGTAATCAGAAGTCAAAATTCTTTTCTATACTATAAAATCTGTTTGGTAACTTGATTTTTAAATGAATTTTCAAATGCCGTAGGTTGTGAATTCAGGAAAAATATGGGAGTCTGTTTTCTTTGTTTTTCAAGTGAGGTATTCTCATAAATTTTTAAAAGTCCAATTTGCAGCTTAGGACTTTTCTTTGATACGTACACAAATGTAAGACTATATTTTGTCAATGGCCTTTGTGTAGAGGCACATGTTAATTTTCTGGGAACACTGAAGTTCTGTTAAGAGCAAAGAGCCATCTTGCATATCCTAGTTGATATGAATGTTCAGTGGGAAACAGTTTCATATCTCACTTGAATCAAGCAGAGAAACCTCCTAAAAGATTGCTCAGTCAAATGACCAGATGATTCTTAAATCTGGTTATATTAATTTACTAGACCAATAAGGGGCATTTTAGGTAGAACAACATTGATTATCTCATATTCTAGCTTCAATTTCCTCCACTGTAGGAATTCCTCAGCAGTCTTTCCTCAACAGATTCCACACACGTATTCCTGCCCTGCTATCTGAAGATGAACCCACAGTGTAGCATCTCAACTTCAAGGGAAATTTTAACTGTTTGATGCATGTAGTTAAACCAGTGATGCAATTCCTGTTGTATCCTATTGAAGACCAACCTGAAATATCCTTAAAAAAGTTTTTGAACTTGGAGGTCAGATGACTTGAGCACAGTTTTTGATGCTCCCAGTTACTGGCTGTACGGTGTTGCATAATCTTCTTGGAGTCTCCCTTTTCCATAAAAACTCACCTTATTGTAGCATAGTCGTTGGTATCGATTCTGATAATGGTTGTGAAATTTCTGGGTAAATAAAGCACTGACCAGATATATGCTTCCCTGCGTTCAGAAAAGAAAAGCTTTCTGACACTTCTGGGTCACTTATTCTCTTTTAATGGTCTTTTCTTAGACCCACCAGTGTGAGACTGTCAAGGTCTACGTAAAAATGTGTTCTTCCCCATATACAAGAAGCTTAGATGCATAGTTGCAAATAGCATGCTCAAAAAGGCTTTATTAATTTTAAAATAAGAACAAACACTTCAAGCTGGATAACTGACACTGCTTGTGTAATGTCTAACTTACTGTAGTGAAACCATTCTTCTCCTAGGAATCAGGCCAATTTTGGGGTTTTTTTGCAAAGACCAGACACATTTATCAGGACCCTTCTTCAGAAACACATGTGGGCTGTAAGCAATGTATTTCCTGGCTTCTGACATGAGCTAAACATCTGGAAAAGGCAAAGTTGTAATGAAACTGTGCATTGGCTGTGTTCTTCCACATTTCTTTGCAAAGGCAAGGCAAGGCTGGCGCCCGTAAGGCACCACTCTCATCTATAAAGTGGAGGTTCTTTTGCAGGCCCAGATGTATCTAAGGGTGGAGTGGAGGGATGGGGACCACTGCCAGACCTTCCTGGTCCTCTCCTGCAGAATGGTCAGGGAGAGGTACAGAGAACGGCTCTTCTATTCTTCTCTAGACATGATTTTAACAGAGGAGTGTTTTTTTTCCCCAAATGCCTCCCTTGCCTTCTTAAAATCGATAACCAACGTATTAGTTTCCTATTGATGGTAATTCCTAAATTACCCCAAACTTAGTGGCTTAAAACAATGCAAATTAATTATTTTACAGTACTGGAAGTCAGAAACCCTAAAATCAAGGTGTTGGCCGGGCTGCCTTCCTTCTGAAGGCACTAGGGGAGAATTGGTTTCCTTGCCTTTTCCAGCTTTTAGAGGCTGCCTGCATTCCTTGGCCTGTGGCCCTCCATCTTCAAGGCCAGCAGCAGAGTATATTCAAATCTTCTCTCTCTCTTTCTCTTGCTTTCTCTCTCTCATCTCTCCTGTCATCACATCTCCTCCTTTGACTCTGACCCTCCTGTCTTCTTCTTATAAGGCCTCTTGTGATTACATGGGTCCACCAAGGTAATAGAGGATAACCATTCCATCTCAAGCTCCTTCCCTTAGTAACATCTGTGAAGACCCTCTTGCCATCTAATCTGGGGATTAGAATATGCACATCTTTGGTGGGGGCTGGTGGGGGATGGGGCATTATTTTATCTACTGCCACCATGTTGGTTGTTTTGATTGCTTTTTAAAATAGTTTCGTCATGTGTAAATTTGGGGCAATTATATTCACCTCCTGGAGATATAGAGTTCATGAGATAGGTTGGCTTCAGCCTCACAGCAAAGTGCTTGGATGGTGGCCATTAGAAGATTTACTTTTTGTAAGTGCTCTCAATTCAGAGGTGCAAAGTCTAGATCCTGTACCCACTACCGACTCTGTTACCTGAACAGGCCACTTTGCCTCTTTGGCCTCAGTTTTTGCATCTTTAAGTGCATCACTTGAGTTTTCTCATCAGCCTGTGAATAATGACTCAAGTTGCAATAGGACTCCACCTATAAAAGAAAGCACTTACAAGCTTCTTACAGTGTCACCTACTTATTTGTAGGAGTGTTAAGGTGGTGGTTTGCATGTATCCACACATCAGTTCTCCCAAGTGTTCCCACTCTGGGCCCTTTTTACTCAGGTCCAGAAAAGAAAGCAGATAATCTGTACGATAGGAAATAGTTGAAGATATGACAACCTCAATGGGGAATATTAGAGGGGTCAAAAAGTAAAGGATTTCATGGACAGTGCAAATAATTTCAAGTTAGCAGTGTCAGAGAGAAGGATCATGAAAAAATGTCACAGCTCCAGAAAGGCAGACAAGATGGAAACCATTATTCATAGTCATCATTCCTTCATCTTAAGGCTGCTTCTATACTGAGCCAATCTTTCTCCTGTAAATGCTCCCAAGTTTAATTGGCCAACACTTTCTCCAAAAGCACTCATGGATAGCATGTTTCTCTTCAACATTTTTTCCTACATCACTGCATTTACTGATTGCATCTTTATGAGGATAATTTATATCCTACCTAAAAAGAATTTGTGGCAGCTGACACGAAAACTTAAAAGTGGTGACGTCTAGAGGGAAGTAACAGATGAAGCAGGAAGAGTAGTCAGGCAGAAGCATAAAAAAATTTGCCAGACATAAAGGCAGAGGGAAATTGTTGCACTAAGTACAAAACTGAATTCTGTGCTTCCTGGCAGAGCAAACAGGTAAATGAAAGAAATCACGCAGCACTTTGAGAGAAGAGACAAGTCTTTTTTCTCAGTCTAAACTCTAGCTTAGTTCTGCATCTCATTGGTGTCATTGAACAAAATAATGGACAGTGGACAGGGCCCTTAAGAGAAGTTTTTACCAAATTAGTTTGCCTTATAATAATAATAATGGTGGTGATGGTGGTCATGTTTGGCCAGGAAAATCTTTTTCCTGTTGCTCGAGTTTCCATGAGGAAGGATGAGCACTCCTAGCCTCTTGCCTTATTCCTTAATTCTCCCCATGGTAGAAAGCCTGGGTGGGTGACAGCCACTGTCCACTCTCCTCGCATATGTGAAGCACACCTATCAGTGGCCCGGGCATGAGGAATTTGGTCTCTTTTTCCCTTTTTCTCTCTCTGGAATGGCAAGAGGCAGTGACATGGGAAAGTAGGCTGGCTCTACTCATTCAAAATATCCCAGAATAGTTTAAGGTCTGGATTCAAGACTGGGGAATGGAGTGGTCAATCCCCATTTGACTCTTCCAAGTTATAGTTTCTAGTAACGATGACATTTTCCCTGTTTACACTTTTTTCTTATTTCTCAATAGCTTCAAAATTCCAGTAGAATAGAGAAGTGATATTTATTTTTTTCTTGGTCCTTTCAGTTGCCCACCAAAATCTGTTTCTTCTTTTTCCACAGAAATAGAATTGTTGCTGGGCAGATGGTGGCAGCCAGGTGTGACCATAGGACTAAGTTCATGGGTACCGAATGTGGGCAGAAGCAATGTATGCACCTTCTGACTTAAGCTCTCAAAGATCCTTGGCCTGGACAAGGTCCTTCCTTTCCTTTCTCCTGGTAGGAAGAAGCAGTGGCTGGAGCCTATTGAGGATAGAAGAGCTGCCCCACCAGCCTGGGTGGCATTCTGGAGCAGAGCCCACTCATATGAGACAAAAGTCTATTTTTGAAACAACTCATTCTTTGATCTCTTCATTATAGCAAGTTGGTCTTTAGCTAATACAGACTCCAAAAACAATAAGAGCTAGCAATTCTTTAACACTTTTCTTGAGTTTTCTAAAACAAATTTTTTATTTTATATTGGCGCATAGTTGATTAACAATGTTGTATTAGTTTCAGGTGTACAGCACAGCGATTCAGTTATACATACACATGTACCTATTCTTTTTCATATTATTTTCCCATTTAGGTTATTACAGAATATTGAGCAGAGTTCCCTGTGCTATACAGTAGGTCCTTGTTGGTTATCTATTTTAAATATAGCGGTGTGTACATGTCAATCTCAAACTCCCAATCCATCCCTCCCCCGCACCCTTCCTCCCTCGGTAACCATAAGTTTGTTCTCTAAGTCTGTGACTCTATTTCTGTTTTGTAAATAAGTTCATGTGGATCATTTTTTTTAGATTCCACATATAAGCGATATCATATATTCGTCTTTCACTGCCTGACTTACTTCACTTAGTATGATCACCTCCAGGTCCATCCATGTTGCTGCAAATGGCATTTCATTTCATTCCTTTTAATGGCTGAGTAGTATTCCACTGTATATATGTACCACATCTTCTTTATCCATTCATTTGTCGATGGACATTTAGGTTGCATCCATGTCTTGGCTATTGTAAACAGTGCTGCAATGAACATTGGGGTGCATGTATCGTTTTGACCTATGTTTTTCTAGGGATATAAGCCCAGGCGTGGGAATTGCTGGATCATATGGTATAGCTCTATTTTTAGTTCTTTAAGGAACCTCCATACTGTTCTCCATAGTGGCTGTACCAATATACATTCCCACAAACAGTGTAGGAGGATTCCCATTTCTCCACATCCTCTCCAGCATTTATTGTCTGTAGACTTTTTGATGATGGCCATTCTGACTGGTGTGAGGTGATATCTCATTTTAGTTTTGATTTGCATTTCTCTAATAATTAGTGATGTTGAGCATCTTTTCATGTGCCTCTTGGCCATCTGTATGCCTTCTTTGGAGAAATGTCTTTTTAGGTCTTCTGCCCCTTTTTTGATTGGGTTGTTTGTTTGTTTGTTTGTTTTGCGGTACGTGGGCCTCTCACTGTTGTGGCCTCTCCCGTTGCAGAGCACAGGCTCCTGACGCACAGGCTCAGCGGCCATGGCTCACGGGCCCAGCCACTCCGCGGCATGTGGGATCTTCCCGGACCGGGGCACGAACCCGTGTCCCCCGCATCGGCAGGCAGACTCTCAACCACTGCCCCACCAGGGAAGCCGGTTGTTTGTTTTTTGATATTGAGCTGCATGAGCTGTTTGTAAATTTTGGAAACTAATCCCTTGTCGGTCGCATCATTTGCAATTATTTTCTCCCATTCTGTGGGTTGTCTTTTCGTTTTGTCTGTGGTTTCCTTTGCTGTGCAGAAGATTTTGAGTTTAATTAGGGTCCCATTTGTTTGTTTTTATTGCCTTTACTTTAGGAGATGGCTCAGAAAAGATACTGCTGCGACTCACGTCAGAGTGCTCTGCCTATGTTTTCCTCTAAGAGTTTTATATTATCCAGTCATACATTTAGGCCTTTAATCCATTTTTAGTTTGTTTTCATGTATGATGTTAAAAAATGTTCTCATCTCATTTATTACATGTAGCTCACCAGTTTTTCCAGCACCATTTATTGAAGAGACTGTCTTTCCTCCATTGTATAGTCTTGCCTCCTTTGTTGTACATTAATTGACAATAGGTGCATGGGTTTATTTCTGGGCTTTCTGTCCTGGTCCATTGATCTATATTTCTGTTTTTGTGCCAGTACCATACTGTTTTGGTGACTTTAGTATAGTCTGAAGTATAGTATAGTCTGAAGACAGGGAGTCTGATTCCTGGCTCTGTTTTCTTTCTCAAGTTTGCTTTGGCCATTCAGGGACTTTTGTGTTCCCATACACATTTTAAGATTTTTTGTTCTAGTTCTGAGAAAAATGCCATTGGCAATTTGATAGGGATTGCACTGAATCTGTAGGTTGCCTTGGGTAGTATAGTCATTTTGACAATTTGATTCTTCCTGTCCAAGGACATGGTATATTTTTCCAACTGTTTGTGTCATCTTCAGTTTCTTTCATCAGCATCTTATAGTATTTGGAGTACAGGTCTTTTGTCTCCTTAGGTAGGTTTATTCCTAGATATTTTATTCTTTTTGATGCTATGGTAAATGGGATTGTTTCTTTCATTTCTCTTTCTGACATTTAATTGTTAGTATATAGAAGTGCAATGGATTTCTGTGTGTTAATTTTGTGTCCTGCAACTTTACTGAATTCATTGTTGAGCTCTAGTAGTTTTCTGGTAGCATCTTTAGGATTTTCTGTGTATGGTATCATGTCATCTGCAAACAGTGATAGTTTTTTTTCTTCTTGTCCAATTTGGATTCCTTTTATTTCTTTTTCTTCTCTGATTGACATGGCTAGGACTTCCAAAACTATGATGAATAAAAGTGGCAAGAGTGGACCTCCTTGTCTTGTTCCTGATCTTAAAGGAAATACTTCCAGCTTTTCACCATTGAGTATAATGTTTGTCATATATGGCCTTTATTATGTTGAGGTATGTTCCCTCTGTGCCCACTTTTTGGAGAGTTTTTATTATAAATGGGTGTCAAATTGTGCCAAAGTCAAAAGCTTTTTCTGCATCTATTGAGATGATCATATGGTTTTTATTCTTCAAATTGTTGGTGTGGTGTATCACATTGATTGATTTGTGGATATTAGAAAATCCTTGCATCCCTGGGATAAATCCCACTTGATCATGGTGTATGATCATTTTAATGTATTGTTGGATTCAGATTACTAGTATTTTATTGAGGATTTTTGCATCTATATTCCTCAGTGATACTGGTCACTAACTTTCTTTTTTGTGGTATTGTTGTCTGGTTTTGGTATCAGGGTAATGGTGGCCTCATAGAGTGAGTTTGGGAGAATTCCTTCCTCTGCAATTTTTTTTGGAAGAGTTTCAGAAGGATAGGTCTTACCTCTTCTCTAAATGTTTGATAGAATTCGCCTGTGAAGCTATCTGGTCCTGGAATTTTGTTTGTTGGGAGTTTTAAAATCACAGTTTCAATTTCCGTACTTGTGATTGGTCCTCTTTAACACTTATTGTCATGTGCCAGTGTCTGTGCTGAGCACTTTGCATGTATTATGTCATTTGGGTCTCATGAAGAGCCTGTAAGGTAAAGTCATTACATCTTCTTTTTACAGAGGAAGGAATGAAGGCACAGAAGGTTAAATGAGCAATTTATACTACACATCTGGCAAGGGAGCAGAGTCAGAGTTCAAACCCAGTGCCCCGTGCCCTGAATCTTAAACATCATGGTGTCTTTGCTCTTTACAAGGACTTAGAACAGAGACTTAAAGGAAGGGTTTCAGAGCTATTTCCATGGAAAATCAGAATAATGTAACTTGAGGATAGAAAATGCTTCAGGTTTGGCATGCTCCCCCTCTCAAATAACAATCGTCTCTGTAGTCAAAACAGGAGGCAGTCAACAGAGGAAGGATGAACATTTTACTTGAAAGAGCAAGCAGAACCCATCAGGGTAAGTGCTGGAGACCATTCTCCGAGGGTCTCTTGTGTTTCTGCACGTGTTGCAAGCAGAGGCACTGACTGCTTTTGTTGTGAACCATCTTTTCAAGGATGTTTGTATAGTGAACAGTCTTAGGAGATAGTGACAGTGTCTCCTTTCAGAGTAAAGGGTCAGGCATGTGTACTGCTGTCATGAAAGATTTGGGTTCCCTAAGGTCAGGGTTCCTTTCCTGTAACTGCATGTGGGGATGTTTGTCTTGCCTTGTGGGGAACCAACACAAATGCTGACACTGGTTGCTGCTACTGTTGTAAGTTATCAAGTGCCCTTTGACTCTGACCCAGGAATCACATGTCTTTCTGCAGCTGGTTAACCTGTTGGCTTGAATGTAGGGTAGAATCTCAGACCATTCACAGTTTACCTTGACAATAAGGTAAATTTTTCTATCCCCTTTTAAGTGCAATGAAACACTCGATATCCAAAGGTAGCTGGTCTGGATTTTCTACATGTCAGTTGGTTGAACAAGGAGGAAGGGAAGTGTCTTCCCAGACAATGGAAATTAACATCCTTGAAATAGATATTCATTTAGTCAGAATTCATGTCAACCTAATTCTGAAACACAGAGTTCCGTCTGAGTTCTAAATGTTATGGCAAAGTCCCCAAATTAGATTTCAGTACCCTAAAATGTCAACAAATATGTGGTTTAAAATTTTTTGAAGATACAACCTGATGGGGAAATGGAGTTGAGATACATTTTTAGACTTTCCACAAGCATTAGGATATCCAGCTCTGTTGGAAAGGAGGGTGAAACTATAATTCTGAATAGAAGGAAAACAAAAGTTTCATACATAAAGATTAAAAAATAAAGTTATTTGAATATTTTGAGTTCCCTAAGTGGGAAATAAAGCAAACTTCTTGTGCTGAGGAAAGAATACTGTACCAGAGCTCAAGATAGGTGAGATCATTTTATCAAGTAATTGTGAGACTTGCACGGGATAGTATCTGGGCCTTGTTTTTTCTTCAGGCATAAAACAGGGGGTATGAAATACATCTCAAAGCTCACATCTAACATGGAAGCTAATGGAATCATAGACTCTCTGAAATAGAAGGAAACAGTAGCGAATTATTTTCTCAGCATAAATTCTAAGTGGTGTTTCTGGAGAGAGAAAGATTATTACATTTCAGATCAGCCTGTTTCATCTCCAGACATCTTTCAATAATAGAGTCTTCTTTATATTGAGGTAAAATGTGTTAACTTGTAACTTTTATCATTGATCCTGGATTAACTTCTGGACCATAAATGACAAGAATAATCTCTTCCCCCTCACCCTTGCTAGCATATCAGTTACTTGAAGTAGGTCATCACATCAGAGATCACTCTATTCTAATCTGTTAGTCCCTGATCCCTATAAATTCTTCTATATATGAGTTTGCGTTCCTTCCTAATTCTGGTTGGTCTTAAATTGTAAGCTGTTTCACGCAGGCCTGTGTACTTTAGACAGCAAAACAGAGTTCTGTCCATTGCTCTTCCTGAAAAAGTTTGCTAGAGGTGGAAGAACTGGTATCAGAAACTGATCTCCAGGGGCTGTGGATCCTGTCCGAGATGGTGGCAGTGGGGTTGGAGATGGGGAAAGGAAGCCAGGGCTGGTTCTGCCTCCTGGAGTTTTAAAAGTCTAAGCTCATCAGCACAGGAAAGCTGATGGGGCAGACTTAAATTCTATCCAAGCACATGGTGATATCCTAAAGATCACATACCACGAGAGAAGGGCAGTTCACCTAATAAACGTGATTTTACTTGTCAGTTGGGAGCCAGAGGATCAGCTGGGATCACGCAAGGAACAGTGTAGCCTGGGCAGGCCTCCCTAGTCTAATACTTAAATTGTAAGACTATCCTGGTGGTTTTCATATCATATCATCAGAGTAGCTTGTTAAAAGTAAGATTCTCAGGCCTACAAATTGGATTCAGCGAGCATGGGGTGTCCACAAATCTAATTTTCAATAGCTCTCTCCATAGACAGAGATGCAGATGGCCCATGGACACTCAGTAAAATACACTGTTTCTGGTTCTTTTGACATCAGAGACACCAAATCCTGAGGACCCCACCATAGGTCCCACCATGATGGAGTAAAATAGAGAACTATTCAGCTGGATGCTTTAAGGTCAGCCTAGAATGGCCCCCTGTAGGCCTGGATGGCTAAATGTTTGTTGAATGAATGCTCCTCCCTACTCCTCCTCTCTAACCACTCCCAAATCCTTGTTTGTTGAAACCATTTTTGTTTTCAATTTTGAAACTTCTCTCAATCCCTACAACCAGTGTCTCCCTACACGTTCCTGTCAGATCTTCGGTAGAAGTTTTTTTTCTTCCCATTCTGTCTTTTCTTACTGCAAGTTGGCAGATCATTCTTGCTGAGTTCCTAACTATAGTTTGAATCTAAAGTGTCTCAGATTATAAGTACAGAAGCAAAGAATTCCATTGTCCAGTGGGACTGACTACTGTGGTAATAGAAAGGGCCAGATGTGAGGATTCGGTTTGAGCTCCTAGAAGATGGAAGTGGAGGTGTTAACAAAAATGGTAGGAGAATCTCTAGACTCAGGAGGGAAAATGAGGCATTCAGTTTTGTTCAAAGACAACTTAAGGTGCTGGTAGGATACTTAAAAGAAAACTATACTATATTACATATTGTACAAAATACACCATTGGAAATCTAGGCCAGGAACTCAGAAAAGAGGTCTAGGTTACATATTGAGTTATACACAGTGATTCGATTAGGTGAGATTATAAAGAGAGAGAGGTATAGGGGGAGGGTAGGAAAAAGGACACACATCGAACCTTAAAAAAAAAAAAGCCTATCTGTAGCAATATAGAAGGAGAGGGACCACAAGTAATCCAATCAGGAAACTAATTAGAGTACAGTATTACAGAAGCCAAGGTAAGAAAGTATCAAGGAAAGATTTCTTGACTTAATAGAACATTTGTACATACAAATCGGTAGTAGTTAAATTCACACTGAAGGTTTAAGCAATAAGAGGTCAGTGATGAAGAAAGCAAGTCATAGCAAGCTGCTCTATTCAGATGTAAAACAATAAAAATGAATGAGTGAATGGATGCATGGAAAAAGAAAAAAGAATCAAGTAGCAGTTTGATTTGTCCTTAGAAGAAAACTGATGATGCTTGCTGGAGAAACCAATACATTCAGTGACTGAAAATGCAAGAAAAAGGAGTTAAGGAAAATCTGAGAGGATAATTGATAGCAACATAAAAGTAAAAAAGGAGGAAACTGAAAATTGTATCAGACTTTTTTGAGTCAAGTTGGAGATAACGTCACTGGAGAGACTGAGAAGATGAAGATACCATGGGTGGCTGGCAGTGGGGGTGGGATAGATAATAGAATGATGGGTTAACCGAAGTCTATTTATCTCTTATATAAAAGAAGTCACAAGGTACACAGACAGGGTTTCTTTGGTGGTTCCAAACATGTGGCTCCACGTCATGAGGGACCCTGGCTCATCCTGTTTTCAATTCACCATCCTAGTTTATGGCTTCTATCTTCATGGTTCAAGAGAGCTGCTAGATCTCCATTGATCACACCCATGTGTGCTGGCTAGAAAGGAAAAGCAGAAAAGCAAAAATGGCTCCTTGCAGCTGCATTAGGTCTCTTTCAGCAGCCTTTTTGGGAAGTATCACACAAGTTTTGCTTTCATGTATTTGGCCAGAACTTTTATCAGCTACACCTATTCACAAAGGAGGCTGGAAGATATAGTTTTGTTCCCTCATTGTGACCAGAGAAATGTCAGGGTTCTCTTACAAAGAAGGAAGGGAAGATGATGGTGTTCGGTAACTGTCAGTTTCTGTCATAGACATGGTGAAACATTTGTGATGAGGCCATTATTCCAGTTTCGTCACTTTTTCTAGCAAAACTGGTTATCAGGAAAAGAAATGTTTTGGCCGGGGCTATGGACTGGAGTGGCAGTTTCCAAGAAGGAAGTGAGCAATTCCAGAGTACAAGCAAACATACTGCTGAAACCCGGATACTGAGGTCCAGGCAGATGGACTGAAAAAGCACAATGGGTACTCATGGGGCTAGAGATCACAAGGAACGCAGAGAGCTAGTTGAATAAAGAAGAAAGGAATGGGAAAGTGGAAGAAAGATGGTGTGATGAGAAGAGGAGATTTCAAGTTGGCAAAAATAAGGCAGTTACAAATGCTCAAAGTATGAGATGTGATTATTCTTGGCTGGAATGGAAAAATAGGTTATTATATTGATGTGTAGTAGTTATGGAAACAAGGCTAGAAGGATCATTGATAAGGATGATATCAGGACTTGAAAGTGGAAAGCAACACTAAACTAGAGACTAAAAACCTAGATATTCATGAGATCAGAAGTAAACAGAATGAGGAGTAGGGTCAATGTAGAGATTCACTTACAACTGAGGAGCGGTTGATTGGAAATCGCAGGGGAATATTAGTAATGGCAGACATTTATTGAGTACTTGCTATGTGACAAACAAGAAACTGTTTTTAATATAAAAATGATTTTTAAATTTACAATTTAGGAATAATTTTAGATTTACGTAAAAGTTGTGACGATACAGACTTTCTTCCCTTCATCCGTCTTCCTCTAAACTTAACCTCTTACATAACTGTGGTACATTGGTAAAGCTAGGAAATGACAGTGGTACAGTACTATTAACTAAACGTGATTCGGCTTTCTTCAGTCGTTCCACTAATGCCTCTTTTCTATTGCAGAATGCAATCCCACATACCCTGTTGTACTTTGTATTTCGTTGTCATGCCTCCTTAGTCTCCTCCGACCTGTGATGTCTCAACATCTGTTTTTCTTGACCTTAACACTTTAAAGAATACTCCCAGGAATCTTGTGGAATGTCTCTCAGTTGGGGTTTCTCTGACATTTTCTGATGAGTAGACTAGGGCTATGTGTGTTTGAGAAAATACCACAGAGCAGAAGTGTGCTGATCATATAGCATCGTATCTGTGAGAACACCACAACATACTTGATGTCAAACTCGATCTCTTGGTTAAAGGGGTGCTTGCCAGATTTCTACAATACAAACATTTTTTCCCCTTTCTCTACTCTATTCAGCAAGAGGCTGAGTTCAGCCCACACTCAAGGGGAGGGGTATTAAGCTCCATCTATTGGAAGGCATAGTTACCTATATTTGTGATTTTCCTGTAAGGAAGGTTTGCCCCCTTGTCCCCATTTATTTATTTCTTCAATCATTTATTCATATCAGGATGGACTCACGGATATTTTATTCTTTGGGTTGTAATCCAATACTATTATTTTTTTGCTCAAATTGTTCGTTTTGGCAACTGGGAACTGTTTTTACATAAATTATTTATTGAATCCTGTGAGGTGCCTATTACTGTTATCCTTATTTAGTAGAAACGGAAACTCAGGCTCAGAGAGTAAGAAACCTTCCCAATGATTCACATCATGTGTGTGTTGAGGCCAGGTGTCTTCAGAGTCTGTGTGCTTAGCTTTGCTGTGCTGCTCTTAGAGGGAAAGGATGCTCGACGCAAGTCAACCAGAGGTAAGGTGTCTTTATTTCACCCTTTTTCAGAGGTGAGATCACAGATTTTGAGGGGATTCATCATAAAGGTAGTAGTTGCAGAATGGATGAGCTTCCAAAGGGTCAGTATGTAGAGAAAGAAACACACATGGTGGTCAGAACTAAGCCTGTTGCCAGGTGGGAGGAGAGGACAGTAGCTAACAAAGGCAGATGAGGGAATAAACAGGATGCAGGACAGCTAATGTCATAGAACCTAAGGGAGGAAAAAAGTTCATAGAGGGTGCAGGGCCGTAGAGAATCAGCCTATGGTAAGACGGAAGTTAAGTGAACATCATCAAAGCAGCGTAATGGGAAGAAAACAAGATTTCAGGAGACCAACATTATTTTAGAGAAAGGAGGCAAAGAAGTAATTTAATAAGAAAAGGGATGCAGAATCAAGTAATTTTTCTTGTTCCTGGGATAGAGGATGACCTGTACACAGGGGTGCCCATAGGAGAGAGAAAAGACTCTGGAAGAGGGAGACGGAGTAGCTGAGTGTATGAAAACTGGAAAGGAAGGGTGCTTTTTTCTTTTTTATTGAAGTAGAGTTGATTTACAGTGTTGTGTTAATTTCTGCTGTACAGCAAAGTCATTCAGTTAAATATAAATACACACGTTCTTTTTTACATTCTTATTCATTATGCTTTATCATAGGATACTGAATACAGTTCTCTGTGCTGTATAGTAGGGCCTTGTTGTTTATCCATTCCAAATACATTAGCTTACATCTGCTACCCCCAACCTCTGGATGTAGAGAACAGACTTGTGGTTGCCAAGGGGGAGGGGGGGGGAGGGATGGAGGGGCAGGTTGTGGTTAGGGAGAGTGTCCATCTTGGAGGCCGGGGAGCTTCTCCTTCTCCCATGTTGGAAGTTGGCCTAAGAGCAGAGGACAGTGGTATTGTGGAGGTAAAAGTACAGACACACTTACGATGTGCTGTGGGGTTTTGATGGTTTCAGTCGTATTAGTGCAACTGGAAGCATGGTCCTCTGCGGACACTGGGATAAAACTTGAGACATTCCCTAGTCTTGTGAGTAGCTAACATCCCTGGTCAGTGTTTGACAGGCTTGGTGACAAGGGGGCAAGTTGCAGTCATTCATGCTGATGAAGTCATTTGACTGAAAGTAGGGATCAGAAATATTATCTGGATTTTTCTTGACTCTTTCAGATCAAACGGTTGAAACTGAATATATTGTGCACGTAGGCAAAAGACAGTGTTAGTCTTTCTCAAATATTCAGAATTAAGTATGATGCTAATTGGCTATGTTTTTATCGACTTGTTGAGAAAAATACCTAATGATTAAGAATCAATGTAAAATTAATGTAAAAAATTGTTACCAGAATGAAAACTTTTTCCCAGGAACTTCTTTTCAACTCTAACTGCAGAATTCTTGGTGAGTGTTTAATAGTTATGAATTTAACACCAAAGGCTTAACATGCCATTTATATTTGTTAGAGGTGTAAGTTTGGGCAATACCTTTTCTAATCTAAGCATAGAATAGAACATGGGTTGTTTAAATTTTTGTCATAAATATTCTTAAAATATTGGCTATTAAAATGGAATGTTGGATTTTAATCTGAGATACAAAACAAATACCACTAGACTATACTACTGATAATACAAGGTTTAAAACAACATACATTTCAGAAGCATTTTAACCTATGAAGTTACTTGAAGTGTGTTTTTTTTTTTATATTCCTGTCAAGGCCAAAATATCCAGGGGCAGAACTTTATAAGAAGTTTATGAATTATTGACTTAACCTATCCTTAAATATGAATTATTGACTTAACCTATCCTTAAATGTTGAAGACTGCTTTCATCTAATATAACACTATACTTTAAGTACTCACTTCCTTTATATGGACCAGAAAGAAGAATTTGCCTTAAAACATATTATTCATACCTGGTGATTATTTTATTACCATATATATTATTGTGTACAATTTTTTGATAATGAAGGATATTTATTACAAATCATATTTTAAACAAAAATGTATTCATGGCATATGTAAGCATTAACATCTTGAAGGAGAGAATACCCATGAAAACATTTACCTCCAATTTAGTAATACTGAAAAACACTAGTTTGAGCATAGCAATGATTGAAAGCTATATAATACATTGGAACACTGGTGAATCTTCAGGTACTGTAGAAACAACCTGGCATAGGAAAAAGATCAAATGAGGCACATCACATCCTCAGAAGTGCACATCATCTAAAAATAAATCCCTCAATACAGCAGTACACAAACCATTCTTCCTTTGTTTGGCACTTAGCAGTACAGACAAAGGTGTATTTGGTTTAATGTGATTTTACTATTCTTAGATAAATTTTAGTTACTTTTATAGATAAAAATATACAATATTGCTTTAAGTTTTTTAAATTTTATAAGTGTATACTTGATTGTCATTATATTCACAATTTAAAAAGCCTATTTTTTCCCCCACTAAACCATTCAGTAACATGTGGAAGAGACTAACAAAAATGGTTTATATGAAGACTTTTAATGAAAGGTTTAAATGTGAAAATGGAATATTAATCTGGATCACTGGTCTAAATCTTTAGTGATACCTCATGCTGGAAACAAATTATGAAATGTTTTAGACAGACAAATTTATTATTTTCAACTCTTAAACTGATTCTACAGGTTCAATATTTTGTCTGAAAATGCATAAAACTGATGTAGATATTTTGTCTGAAGTCACTTTTATATACATTAATTTACTAAAAAAATAACAAAAACATGTATTTTAATACTACATTTCAGTGTGGGATTCCATCACGTTTTTATATAATACGTGCAAAATGTGTCTGTGCCTTTCCAGATGTCATATTTAAATAAAAGAAAGGCAGATGGTGGCACTTTTAAGTTACCTGAGGATGGTTAAATTAATAGCCTGATTAATTTGCCTTATTGATAATAGAGGTCATCGTATCAGAAACAACCTAATACTTGAAGTTAAGAGAACTGCATGATTGTCTTTTTCTTAATACCAACTTTTGAAAGAAGTTGGATTCATTATTTGCTATCTTAAAAAGACACACTGATAAAATATGTTAAGACCCAAACAAATTATTTACGTGCATATATAAGGTATGCACTATTTTTAAATGAAAGAAAATATTTTACAAATAATTTTGTTCATTATAAACTATACAATGCACCATTCTTTTCACTCATACCAATACTTTGCACCAAACATTGCTATATTCAATCTTAACACTTCTCAAATATGAGAAAAACAGTTTCCACTATACTAAGAAGTGAAATTTATAGTGAACATATTCCAACATCTTAAAGGATCACAGATCTACAACAGTTTTTAAAGAATTTATACATATTGAAATGGGTGCTTTACTTATTAAAGAGCTAAAAGTAAAGCTGCTTCTCTTCATTTTAAGTTAAATGCTGTAGCATTTAACAGCAGATTCTTTACACTGCAACATTCAACTATTAAGGTGGAGATTTTAGTAAAGCTAAATGGTGGTATATCTCTTACTTCTGAAAACTGCTGAAATTTTAGTGCTGCTGTCTTATTTATATGATAATTAAAAAATAATTTGGAAAGACATCTTCCCTTTCAAAATTTTTCAACATAAGGCACACGGCAACATTAAAGTCTAGAAACGACGAGATTAAATAATTAACTTTTCAACCATTTTTTGCCCTTTACCTGAAGAAAGTGGGTGAGTAGCACAGTTAAAACATGCCTGGATTAATAAAAATGACTGAATTTAAGAAACACTGATAATATTTGTGTGCAGAATGTTATTAATTTTAAAAAGAGAAAGTATATTTTATATAAAACATACTCATACAGTGTTATAGGTAGAAAAAATTGTGAGGCACTTACATTACCAAGGAAGGAGGAGAGCACTGAGATTATCTTTTTATAAAAGCACCGAACCACTCATTTTATAACATCTGAGATAAAAGCAGAAGCTACAAATAAAAGAAAATAGTTCATATTTGGTACACTAATAAGAATGTTGTTGAAGTTCAAAACTCGAAGTATTTCATTTTATTCTGACAGAAATAATTCCAACAGAGAAAAAGTTCTTATTTAAAAGTGTCATAATGTCCCCCTGAATAAGTTTTGTATATTCTGTGGTATCTCAGAATACTATAAAGTGTAGATTATTTCACTCCTCTGTGGCAGCATACTTTCTATTTTAATGATGGTAATATATGTAATTAACTCCTCTTATAAAATCATTAAAATTTGGTTTGGAAAAACAGTGAGCACTACATATATCAATGCCTCCACGTGAACTTGCTAACATCCAACAATGACTGACAGTTTTATTACTCCCTAATAATGTTTCACAAACGAATTTAATCAAAAAACCAAGATGAAAAGTGGGCTTGGAATTACAAGAATCCACTGGATGTCAAGTCAGAGAAAGGTCTGGCTTCTGACGGGTGAAGATGGGTGGTAGGCTGAGTGTTATTTATGCTGTTTAATTCAGCTGGATAGGTTTCATTTAAGACTCCTCCGTTCTGAAACTGAAAACAAACAAAAATTGCAATGCAACTTATTAGAACAGATCCTTCGTATAGCTTAAGCCGTTAGATGATGTATGAAAATGTATTTTTAAAATCTTTGTCCTGGGCTTCCCTGGTGGCGCAGTGGTTGGGAGTCTGCCTGCCGATGCAGGGGACGCGGGTTCGTGCCCCGGTCCAGGAGGATCCCACATGCCGCAGAGCGGCTGGGCCCGTGAGCCATGGCCGCTAAGACTGCGCGTACGGAGGCTGTGCTCCGTGGCGGGAGAGGCCACAACAGTGAGAGCCCAGCGTACCGCAAAAAAAAAAAAACAAAAAAAAACTTTGTCCTGCACGTTGTTAAACTTCAAATTCCTTTCCTGCTGTTAAATTTTAAATCATTCAGTGAAGACATACTGAACATATATTCTGTATTAGTTGCGTTTACAGCCTTTTGGTTTCTCTCTTACATGGTATGGAGGAATAATATCATTGTCTCACTGCAGATTTGGCATTCCATACCCTGAGAGAGTACTTGATCAGTGAACTGCCTATGGTTTGGATAGGAGCTGATGGATCAGAGAGTACCAATCGTGAATCACAGTAACTGTACTCTCTGTCATAAGTAAGCTTGTTTTGACCAGATTTTATCTAAAAGTTCTAGGTACCGATGAATTAATTACATTGAAGATCACTACACTGAACTACAGATAACCTAGAACCTTCTCAAAGGAGGTAAGTTTTGATTTGCAAGAGGTTTCTTAACATATTACACCATGGGTATATGATTGCTAGAACCAAGTTTTTTAATTCATAACATGCTTTACTACTAAAATTACTGTCCTAATTATGGAAATAAGTTACCAAAGTAAAATACTTGCTCTTGCTGTGTAACAGTGAACTTAGGCTGATTTCCATAACTGCTACTGAAAAAAAGGAGGGATGACAGAGATACCTAGTTCTGTAGGATTTTTACAGATTAGAGAGCCTTTTGTATTTTAGAATATAGTTAGTGAAAGTAACATTATAATCATACCCTTAATTGCTTTGAATGACATCTACCTTTCTGAAGCCTATGTAACATTAGGTTTCAGTAATCAAAACAGACTGCTTCTAAACTTCGTCGAGTTTTCAAAAGGAATATAGTAAGTGCCCAGAGAATGGTAGGTTTTGAATAAATTACTCTCATCAGTCATGATACAATGCACATCAGCAATTCTCTAAATATACTGCCTACAGCAGTGCTGTCCACCAGAATATAATGTGAGCCACAGATGGAATTTTAATTTTCTTTAGTTTTTATAACTCCTAGGGGGAATATATAGGTCTAGAATTCTTATCATTCATAAAGAAGTAATACAAAACAGTGGGGGAAGAAAATACTGTAAGGAACTCATGCTAATGCAGGCCCTGTTCAAAATGTAATTTTACATAATTAACTTGTACAGCAAACTGTACAGAAGTTACCTACCCAGGCTTACTTCACAGCAGTGTTGTGAGATAGACTGTAACCAATTGTTAAATAACTGAAGGAAGTCAGGAATGAGGATAAGAAAAACTTTCACAGCCATTTTCTATGAATAAGCTCATATATAATCAGACAAACCTCATATATAATCAGACAAAACCACGTGTATAAAAAGGCCAGAAAAAAACAATTAGTGAAAAAGAGTCAAGTAACATTTATAAACTATTATAATACATAGTCTTATAACCAGGATTCGCTTCAAAACTAAACTGAAATATACGGTAAAATGAACTAAATATTTTCTAATGGAAAAGCATAAATGCAAACATGATGTATTCCTGGGTGGCCGAAGAGAGCAGCAATCATCAGCACGTACTTTTTGTTTTTTTTAAGTTTCCACGATGCTAGAAGGGTTAGAATGACACATTTAAATGAAGACAAAGCATCCAGCTTGAGTCCCCTGATAGAAAGCCAGCTGAGATACCCTTTTTTTTTTTTAAAGAATGCCAGGGAAAGAAACTATTCTACCTTAAAGGATAAAATGAGGATCTGGCAGGTCACAGAGAGCGACTGCCAGAGAACACCAAGGAAGCCAAGTACTGAATTCCAGAGATCATCTAGGACAAAAGCATTTGAAGGAAGCACAACTATATTGATTTTTAACCCAATTTCAAGAGAAATAGAGCCAATATTAAATAATAACTTTAAATAGAGTATAATCGATAAAAACATTGAATCACTATGTTGTACACCTGAAAGTAATTGTAAATCAATTATATGTCAGCAAAAAAATTGAGCTTTGAAGAAAATATCTTTAAAAATTTAAAAGGCCGTATTTTTAAAAATCAAGATTATACTTTTAACTAATTTCACCTGGTTGTCACTTAAGGCCATGTTGCTTTTTTCCTTGCTTTCTTTCTTTCAGGTAACTATGATATACTTGTATTACTAACATATTAAAAAAGTACTTGGCTTATAAAAAAAATAGGTAAAGTTTAAAATGCTCTCTCACATGAATGCTACAGATAATAGATTAAAATCAGTCACTGACGTAGAAAATTTATAACTTGGTTCGATTTATAATGTACGAAGAATCATCTAAAGGGTTTATTCAGTTTAATAAAACTCTTACCTTGTTTAAAAATGCCTGCGGGCCTGGCATTGTTGGGTTGTACTGCATCTGAGCCACATGGCTGTGCTGAGCTTCCGGCTGGCACTGGTACATTGACACAGCCCCGGCGTAACATGTCTGAGGAGTTACTATGGCTGCCTGTGGACTGAGTCCGTGCCTGTGGCTTTGGGGAACTTGTAAACATGTGACAAAGTCTTCTAAATTAGAAGAAGTTGTAGGGTATGGGGCTGGTTCAAAATCCCCGATGGGAAAGTCTAACTGTGTACCCTTAGAATGCGGCGGCAACACAGACTGACCACAGGGAATAAAGCTCTGTGCGTAAGGCATAGTATCAATCTCAGATTTGTAGGGCAACTCTTGACTGGTCCCAGGTACGTCTGAAAAGACATTGTACTGCTGTAAGTCTTGCTGAGGACAATTAAAAGGCACGGATTGGTTCGAGTTCCAGTTTGCGAACATGCCATTAACTTGCATATGCTGCATTTTCTGACACAGCTGTTGCTGCTGCTCCACTGCTCTGTGCTTCTGATGCTGCTGTAGCTGCTCTTGCTCTTCTAACTGGAGGTGCTCCTGTACCATGCAGCTTGGGTTCAGAGCCATGGACTGTTGCTGATGGTAACCTGAACACCCCAAGGCCGACTTATTTAAAGAGTCTTCGACGTAGGTCAGAATTTCATCTGTTAAGTCAATATCTCTGAAGTCTTCTTCACCAGAAAAGTCAGTTCTGAAAAATTCCTCATTCTGTTGCATGTGTTTGATATCTTCAAAATCGATGCCTAGGTGTTTCATAATGCTGTACAAGTCACTATTTCTATTACCTGGAAAGAGCCCTGCGTGATCTCCAGAGAGGGTTGGGTTCATTTCCTGAGACTGGCCAATCTGCTCGTGTTTCAGGATATTGTCACTTCCCATTGGTGCGACATTGTTTTGCCAATTACTGCACTCATTCTGAGAGTCATTGAAAAAGTTTCTTTCAAAAGGTGTACTACTTGAAGCAGGATAGAGATAAATAGATTCATCTTGTTGCATCATGGCATTCAGGAGGGAACTGGGATTGAGGGAATCCTTACTTAGAGTTGACTTGGTAGCAGAATCTTTTCCACCAGCACCATTTTTAGTCCTTATTGGTAAGGGATCCATTATGGGAGGAAAAGGGTTGGTTACCTCATATAAAACAGCTTCTCCAGTGGTAAACATAAAAGGCAACTTCAGATTTCGTTTTCGTAAATGCTCTGTTCCTTCTTCATCTCTAAAATTGTGCACAAGAAAGTTGGCGTATGTTAAGGAGAGTCGCATCATAAACATTTCAAAATAAGAAATTTTAGAAAAGAAAAAATAATAGCAAGCAAAATACACTGTAGTTGAGTTTCATAGCAGGGAACATGAACTCTGAGAGAAATCTTTCTGATGATAAGTACTTAAAATTGTTTTTCAGACAAATTTAATTTAGAATTTGTCCAAAAACTTAATAATACCGTCATTCATTAATTTCACACTCAGGTTCCATCCCTACCTGAAAAATGGATTACAAATGGAATAAAGATCCAAATGTAAAAATGAGGCTCGTTGAAATAAAATATAAAACCCAGAAGCTCTAAAGGAAGATTGACATATGAAAACTAAAAATGTTTGCATGGGGAAGGAATTCATAAATCAAGGCATGGAGAAAATGTCATAGTTATAGGTTCATATGTACTACACAGAGTGTATATATGTAAAATTTAATATCCATATTAGGTAAAGAGCTCCAATGGATCTCATAACCTCTTAATAACTAATAGAACAAGCAAACAAAAATATCAAATGTATAAAAACATTCTTCCATTCTTATAAACAAATTTTCCCATGGGAATTGACAACTGATTTCTAAACTATTTATTTATATAGAAATGTAAAGAGCCAAGATTATCTTGAAAGAGAACAAAAATTCTGAACAAACGAGATGGCGGGCATACATCAAGATATCAAGGCATATTAAGGTACAGAATAGTTTTGGTCTAAAAATAGACAACCAGACCAATGGAACCCCAGATACAATCCCCTGATTGATTGAAATGCAGTGCAGTGGGGAAAAGATGGTCTTTTCAAAAAACCATCTTTCCAATAAATGTTACTAGTCAGCTAGATATCCATGTAAGGGAAAAGAATAATCTTGATCCTTACCCTCAAAACCACATACAAAAATCATTTCGCCAGACTGGAGAAAACTTTTGCAATACAAATATCTGACAAACTACTCACTTCGAGAATATATGAGAAACTTAAAAATCACTGCCTGCTTATTAGCAAACACGCTAAACAAAGCACTGTTATGTTTTTATTTTATTTGACAGATGGCGCTGGCTTTTCATCTTTCCTTCATATACCCAGGATAAACCCTTGGAGTTTTCTTTGATTATTCTCTTTCTGTAGCTCTACATACACAGTTGTTCAAGAAAGTCTGTTAACTCTGTTTTCTCAATGTCCTTACCCTACGCCGCCTTCTTTCTGTACATATTACCTTTCAATTTTTATTTCCAGTGTAAATTCTCTTATTTTTAGGTTTTCATGAAGGAGAATTTATAAACCAAAGTGTTATTATTAAAATAAAAAACCAAAACATGAAATGTTCTAGGTCTTTGTACTTACGTTAGAGGTCTCTGAGTTGCAATGATATAATCTGGTCTTCCATTCTTATAAACTAAGCGTGCATTCGACTGCACCCAAGTCCATCGATTGTCTTTCGTAAGAAGCCTGAACACTATCATGCCACTCTCTCCAGTCTTAATCACTGAAACAAAAAAGAATTAACTTATCAAATTCAAAATCAACACAATAATCTCTGTAATATTTCTAGATGTAATTCACATATCACCAAAGATGATAACTATGTTGACGACTTTTAAGCACAGTATATTAAAATGTATCAAAATACTTCTTCAGCATTGCTATTTTTTCCTGTTTCATACTAAATTTATTATTTAAATGGTTCAAGGAAAGATTAAGTCAGACAATTCTCGTAACACGTGAAAAGAGAGTATAGAGTTTGGAGGGAAAATTGTTTTCATTTTAAAAAAAAGGGAACATTTCCTACAGCCTAATATTTTACTATACAATTTTAAAGCATAATCTCTATTAACATAAATTTTAGAATTAAAAATGATGCCATTAAAAAAACTGAGCAAAAACGTGGGCAAAAGGTCATTTTCAGAGTAATTAAACTACTTAATTCCTGTGTGGCAGCTAATGAACAGAGAGTGTAACTCAGGCTAATCATAATTGTGGGATACTAAGGAGAAGTTTATCCAAATAGTTTCCTTAAACACTTACATTAGTAATAATTTGAAAGACGTACTAGAGCGTAAGCTGCTTTCACAGCCAAGCTCATGAGAAACTACAACTTACTCCGGATATGGTACTCAGCACAGTAAAGCATATCAGCAGCATGAATAAACTGATATCCTGATCCTCTCATGCATAGCTCTGCTTCAGTATAGCCTAAAACAATTCTTCCTCTGTTTAAAAGAAAGGCAAAATAAGAATGCAATTAAAATTTAACAAAAATGAAGTAGCCAACATCAGTTCATTAGTTATATGCTAGTTTCTGTACTACGTTGACATTCAGAATTTCACACTAGCAGGTAGAAACACACACAGTTCTGTAACTGCTCTCTTTTGCTTATGGTTGCAAATTTCACTTTTAGACTGTTTTCTTCTCCTGAATAAAGACCATGAAAATTATTGCTAAAGATCAGTCTAACAGAGTAGATTATATAGGTGAAACACAAAATCTCTAATTAAATTCTAGAATACCTATACTACATTTTGAGGGGCAGGGTTTCTCCAACCTGTCTGCATTTGCGTTATTAGGAAGGAGAAAAGTAGCAACATGCTTTGGTTACTAAACTTCTAGGGCTAAAAGTCAAAGTTTGTATAGTTTAAAAATGTAAAACAAGTCAACAATAAATGTCATCAGGATACCGAATCTTATATAAACACATCATCTGTATAATACAGAAATTGTGTCAAATATTGTAAAATAATAAAAAGATTTGTGAACGTGATGAAATTTTATTTTAAAAGGCTATGCTGTAAAGTATGAAATAATAATAGCTACTATAATAATAAACTACTATAATCAACACCATATGGAAAATATATACATGCTAAGACACACTTACTGCAACAAAATATACATTTGGTAAAATAAACCTGAAAAGGTTTCACTTACTTGGCATCACAACCAGTAGGTGTAAAGTCTAACTTGTGTTTGGTTCTAAAGATGAAATTTTTGGTTCGGATTTCAAGTATGGATGGTGGCTGCAGTGGAGTAGCTATTGCAAACAAAGCCAACTGCGGTGGAAGTATTGATCCATCTTTCCCTTTCTTGTTCTGTCCGTGAAGATACTTCAACCTCCCTTGGAAATTCATTGCCTTAAAAAACAGTTCATTAAGATTAACGTTTTAAAATGGTTCCTTTTTAAAAGGCTCCATCAGGGCCATTTCCAGTGTTCTTGATAATTCCATAAAAGTTCATGAGGCTATCAAATGTGACTTGAATTCCTTTCTCCCCAGAAAGCCCATTAAAAATATCCTAAAAGGTAGTATGAGGGCTATCCTCAAGGGATTCGTAAGTGAACCACTCAGTGCTTTAATAGGTCACAAAAGGAAGACCTAATGGTTTTCTGACCTTGCGGCTGCCCTACCATCCACGCCTAGCACGGGTCCGTACACACTGCACACTCAAACTCTATTTCCTAAACGAATGAATAGTGATAAAGCCATCAAGTACATATTAATTTTCAGATATAGTCTGTGGACTAGTCCACAGCTCAGAGTATATTCAAAATTCATAGGAATCTTTTATAGAGAGATAAAACAACTGTTTAAAAACACTAAAATGAATCATAAAACGATACAAAGAACACAGAACTCTATTAAAGAACAATTTTAGAAGACAGAGGAAACAGAGACAATTTAATCACGATCATGATCAATCTGGCTGCTTAAAACAGTACCAGGCCAAGGGATGATTCTTACATCAATATGAGAGCAGCACAAGGGAGAAAAGGCCCAATTACACAAAGAAATTCCACCTAGACATATATACTAAGTGATCATCAATACTAGCAAACTAGCTCAAAGCACAGTTCTAATTCTGGGTCAGCAAAACTATCTTCAGGAATAAACACACCAACAAAAATCATTGTTTGCTAATAGATTTGATCATCTGTTTCCAATTCCTGATAAGTCACAAAAGTAATATGCAACATGCTTGGTCTCCTTCTGTACCTGGTGGAGTGCACAATCTTCAGGACACAGGCACCTGACAGGCCGGGCCGTCTCTACTCTTAGCGTCCTGCCTACGCTGCTCCCTCGCCATCCTACTCAGGAGTTCACACTATTCAAGAGCATTTCATACTAGAGGAGGATCCTGCAATCATGAAGACACAACCACTTTTTTACACGGCAGTTATTCCAGCCATGCGGAAAAGGCCGTGATAATTTTTCCATTTGGCAGGCATTAAATCCAAGGAGGGTAAGCAGTCTGCTGCCAAAGAAGTGCTATATAATTCTCTATCTTATACCTAAAAAGTCCAAAAGAAGGGGAAAGAGAGAGAGTTCCCTGTTATTCCACTAGTCTTTGTTACTGCATCCTAAAGGATAGAGATTTATTTCCAAAACTTTAGAAAGATTTTAAAAAGTTACTGTCCTTTATAAAATTATTTAATAAAGTAGATTTTTATAACCCAAACTCAAATACATTCAAATTAAATTGGTTTCACTTTTCTTTTTAATTTTCTAAAACTTCATAGTAAATGTCAGTAAAAGATTTTGCACCTTACCAGAAAACCAGATGAATTATCCAACAGACACCTTAGTCGGCAAACGAAGCACCTTTCCATAGACGAAGAGTTCTCTGGAGGAACCTGGTCTGGGTTATAATAGACTGCTGGCTGTGAGAGGCCATTAGCTTCTGTAGAAATAATAGCAACACAAAGTTACTTTCATTTTGCTGTAAAATTAAGTGTTTGAATAGCTGAAATTTGTGTTAATTTCTAAACCGAAGTCTGTGTTTGGATTACAAAAGAAAAATCGCTTTCAGAAGGGGAGCTAGTGAAAAGAAATGAAAACTTATTGAATAACATTTTCACTACATAGAACTTTACCTATTCGGCTGTTTTTACTTCTACTGAGCTATCCTGTCAACAATTTCTATATTTTCTAAGCCTTTTCTTCTTTTTAACATTTTCACAGATGTGTGAAAACACTGCTTGCATTGAAAGAAGGTTTTTTTATCCTTGCATATGCTAGTCTGCTTTTATATTTGGTGCATTTTAAACACAGAACAATTCATACACACTCCAGAATCAACCTTGTACATTCCTTCCCCCTTTTCACAACAGTGTAAGAGTTCTTTTTATACAATATATTAGTGAGTATATGGGTATACTTTGTCACGTGAAATTCATCAATGGCTGTCATCTGTCAAAATCCTCCTTAGGTCACCAGGTTCCCTGTGACCTGGCTCTGGCCCGCAGCCAGAGATTCATGTCTTTCCCCTTCTCCCCAACCTTCACCATGGAGTTCTATGCCCCTAAAGGTTCTCTGCCTTCTTTCACAGAATTATATCAAAAAATCCCCAACACTATCTTTTGGTAAACATTCTTACCATCCATTTTTTGTCCAGAGTCTGGACACTGTGAAGGGTTTAACGCCCAGTGCAGCTGGCGCTGAAATTCAGCTCGGTCTTCAGTATGGATCAGTTCATACACACTCTGATGGATGACATCAGACTAAAGAAAAAAAAAAAAAAAAAAGGAAATTAACAAGAAGTACTGATTTTTTTAAAATGGGGCTTACTAATTTCAAAATCTTGCTAGATTAGTGGGTGCTTGTTAGTGGTGATGAACGCAAATGAAATGCTTGCAAAGTTCTTCAGGAATCCAATATAGGAAAAGCCAGAAAGAGACTAGCACTGTAATTGACAAGTCAAAAGTTATTTGCCATCACTTCCCTGTGTGAATGCTTTTCAGTCAAATAAGTCACCTTCCCACTCCTTAATTGCAGCACATTAAGTTCTGCTGATTTTTATCTATTTACTGATCTTTTAAAATCCTCCTTCTTCCACAAAACCTTGTCTGAACATCCAGCTGCATTTGACTTCTCTAAGCTTGATAGTATTATGTATTTCCTTCACTGCTCTCTAATAATTTTCCTTATATGAAATTTTTACTTCTAGTAGATTCCATAAGAGTAAGGGATTATGCCATTACCAGGTCAGAATCCCTCCTTCACCTCTTGCTTCTCAGCATTTACTACAGTAAATGGCCCTTCCACCAGAATTGCTCTAACTTTTTTTATTGCAACTCATGGCAAGAAATACATTTTCTATCCATCGTGTGTGTGTGTGTGTGTGTGTGTGTGTGTGTATACACACACGTGGAAAAAAGTTTCACAGAACACTTTTTTTATGTGTAACAATATTTTTAAAATTTATTTTTATTGGTGTATAGTTGCTTTATAATGTCCTGTTAGCTTCTACTGTACAGCAAAATGAATCAGCCATACATATATATATATATATGTGTGTATATATATATATATATATATATATATACCCTCTCTTTTGTATTTCCCTCCCATTTAGGTCACCACAGTGCATTAAGTAGAGTTCTCTGTGCTATACAGTATGTTCCCATCAGCTGTCTGTTTTATACATAGTATCAATAGTGTATATGTGTCGATCGCAATCTCCCAATTCCTCCCACCCCACCCCTTTCCCCGTTGGTGTCCATACATTTGTGCTCTACGTCTGTCTCTATTTCTGCGTGGCAAATAAGGTCATCTCTACCATTTTTCTAGATTCCACATGTGTGTGACAATATTGTGTTTTCTATTTTATTTCATTTTAAGCAACTAAAAGGAATGATTGATGGTGATCCACTATATCAATTTCATAACCCACTAATGAGTCACAAGAGGCAGTTTTAAAAATGGTGCCATAAACCACCACCAATGTCAGATATGAATGTTTTCTTAAAGAATATCCAGGTTATATGCATATATGAAGAAAAAACAGATTGGGAAACAGCTAATCTTTCTGATTTCTTAACTGTTATGAATCACATCAAATAATAACTAAACTAGTTATGTAATTAAGTTGCAAACAGGCTTTTCCATGGACATTAGTATATTTTCTTTAAAATCCAAAAATACTTAAGTTAGGCTTTGTGTCAGTAGCCAGATTCCACCACTTTAGCTATCTGGACTTAAATCTTCCTACGAACTTTATCTTCTAGCATGAAGTCATCTCTATGCCATCCATTACACAATGCCAGAGTTATCTTCTGAAGTATAGATTGGAGCATACACGTTCCCCTTAACAAAAACATTTAGTGGCTTCTGTAGTGTGTATGACGTAATTTAAGCTTCAGTCTATATAACAGTGCAGACGGGGCCATTCAACCATCAGTCTTGGCATCACCTGGGAGCTTGTTAGAAATGAAATACATGGGCCCCACTCTGACGTACTGAATCAGATTATATGGGAAGGAGGCCCATCAATGTTATGACAGCTTATGAAGATCTTCAGGTGATTCTTATGCACATTAGAATTTAAGAACTACTGATACATAAGAGTAGTTAGCATTCAAGTGTACTTACAAACTTCTCAAATCATATTGGATGTTCTTGCCACTCAAATATGCTGAATGCCTTATTACTCCATTTATTCACTAGACACTCAGTAACATTAAACCAAACACGCTCACCTCCTTCAAGGCCTGCCAACCTACTGTCTACATTACGTCTAGCTTTTCTTCTCTGTGTTCCCTCCACAATGGTCCACCCATCCGGAACCTACACTTTCTTTAGGTTAGCTTAAATACCATTTCCTTCAGGAAAGCTTCCATAATCCATACAAGTCGGAATTAAAGGGAGAAGCCATAGTATTTTGCTCATACCTTTACATATCACCTCATTCATTTCATAGTTGTCATATACCTTCCAGTATCCATAACTAATTTGATGGTAAATATTCTCTTGTCTGGCCCTGTCCAAACCCTATCTGCCCCTTACCCTAAAGTTTCGTATATATATGAGTTCTTTATAAGTGGAAGAAGAAACACAAAATCCATGAATCACATATACCCTTAAGGAAATTATAATGCAGTAGATTTTTAAAAGTATAAAAATATATTAGCTGCAAACATATACTTTTTTATTCTATAGCATATGTATTTTAATTACATTTTATATATACAAACTATCACTTGTGTCCCTAAGTATAAGATAAATTAAATGTAGAAAATTAATTTTCCAAAAAATTTTTTTAATGACCTAAGAAAAATATATTTACCTGCTGAAACCCCAGGTAATCTTGTATAGTAGAAGAAGCATAAAAGACCAAAGCATCTGTAGTGACAACCAGTACAAAGCCATTCAGTGCCTACAAGGAAAAAAGTTACAAGATTAGTGATGTGACTAAATAAAAATATTATCATCCATAAATACTGACTTCAGTTAAGGCTGTTACTTTTATTGATGAAAAAATCTTTAAAATGGTTAATATTATCACACTCCACAAATGCAGAAACACCACATACCCCAGTAGTGAGAACAATCTATTCACACCTTTTGATTCTGCCAAAGAAAAGCTTAGAAGTAATTTAATACTCAATCACAATAACTTTAATATTTATTTCTTCTTCTTCCTCATGCTTTAGATTCTGTTTTAAATATACTGTACATGTTTTTTAAATATAATTGTATACACATCATTTACTGTAATCTGTCACACTGCTTTTAAAGGAAGATAGTGTGTAAAGATGTTTATTAGAACCGTAAAAAAATTTGATAGAAGAAAAGCTCTGTGCAAAGATAGTTTAAGCACTGACACAGTTTGAAATGTGGATGCTCTCAAAGTATTATAAAACTTTTAAAAACTTTTTATTAGAAAAGGAATACACAAATGGACTCTACATAAAATACACATGTAGAACGAATACATGTTAAGACAAGTACACAGCAAATATAGTCCATTTAAATTTAATATAATTACTAATATATTTAGGTTTAAAGCTATCATTTTATAGATGTTATTTTTATCTGTTCCACTTATACTATGCTGCTTTTTTCTTTCCATTTTGCCTGCTTTGGGCCAATTATTTTTTATTACTCCTTCTTTCTTTTAGTTTAGAAGTTATCCTCTCTTTTTCTATTCTTTTAGTGGTGGTTCAAGTCCAATGTTAACATCTCTATAGTCTAAGGTAATAAAAGTATTTAGATCAACTTAAACATTAATCGTGATCACATATTTTAATTCTAAAGCCCTCCTTATTTCCTGCTTGAGTTTAATTCAGTACTTGTTTTACTCTATGCTATGTGATCATTGTTAAACCCTCCTGAGACACTCTTCTTCATGTAAAATGAGACGTGGAATGGTTTAGTTTAAGAACCACACAGTTTGGAGTCAGAATTTGGACTGGATTCTTCTGTTTCTTACTAACTGTGTGGTTTTATTAAGTTATTTACCCCTTTAAGCTTTAGTGTCATTGTTTGAAAAACAGGCACTGTACAGTGCCTGGTACAGAGCTGGCGCTCAATTCACGTAAGGCACCATTACTATAATATGAGGTTGTGGAAATGAGCAGATAAAGATTTACATGATCATGCTTTGTGAACTATAGAGAGATACATAAATGACAGCAAGTAGTTCATTCAACACTTAATGAAATATTGCATACCAAAGAGGATGCATGCTAAGTACTGAGATTCAAAACTGAAGAAGGTACTGCGCCTGTGCTTATGATGCTCACACAGTCTTGTGGATACCCTCAGTGTTAGAAGAGGTAAAAGAAATATGGTGACTGTCTTCCTTTTCCCTCAAAGTCCTTTCACCTTCAAGATCCCTGGTCTATAATATACTTCTGAGAACTTAATTATGCAGACAACAAACAGCACCTACTATTTAACAGCCACTCTTCTAAATGCTTTTTTTTTTAACGTATTCAAGTACTTTAATTCCCTCAGCAATCCACTGAAGTAGGTGTCATATTCCAGTTTTTAAATCGAGGAAACTGAGGTAAAGAGCTGCACAGTAACTTGCCCACGGCCATACAGCTAGGAAAAAGCTGAGCCAGAAGGTAAACTTTGTCTAGCTCTAAAGCCTGCACACTTAACATTATATCACGATCTACTGCTTTTAAGTGTTACTGATCACCAACTGTTGCATGCCTATAACTCATGTAATCACAACTGGGATCTAAGATCCTTGACTTTAGATATTATGCCTTATAAAACCTGGCAATTTCCCCAGGATGAAAAATGGCGAAGGCACCCACCAAGAACTTAAATGTTTAATGATTAACACCCCCCAAATTGAGTATTCTTAAGTTTTAGCTGGCAGTAATAGTATATATCCATTACTGCATTTTTTTATCTTGCAGATGTCTTCCTTCTAGAAAATAGTATCCATTGATCATATGCATATTATTTTGTAGAATATGTTTTTCGAACAGTGGAACGAATTTAGTACTGTACAATAAGCTCATTAGTGCATGCCAGGTGACACAAAGATAATTTAGGGTATGACAGATAAGCACTTTTAGACAAACGTTAATTGTCAGAAATAAAACAAAAAGCCTCTTAAAAGAATATATACATACCAATCTTAAAAGAATATATACATACCAATTATATGGATATTAAATGATCTTAAATACCATGTGGAGCAAGGTTATTACTTGTGCTGAATTATTTATCTTAGTAAACTAAAAGAAGGAATTAATTTGGTAATTACATATTAATAAAAGAGATTATTATTCTTTGGTCTAAGTCACAACTATCTCTCTATCTGAAAATCATGTTGAGCTTCACTTACTATTTAATAAGAGAAATAAACTGCAATTAGTACTGTTATTTATAATTTCAACTGCTGTTATCTCAAAAATGAAGCTACAGATATTAATAAGCACAGTATTAAGTAGCAATGGATAGAACATATTTAAATATAAGAAAATAAACAAGTAAAGCAAATAACAGATAATGAAATGATACAAAAAGTTATTTTATTGTTTTATTTTTATTCCTCATAAAACAGTAACAAATTTAAGCTAATCAAGAAAATAAATATTTTAAACTTTCATTAAACATCTTGTAACATTTTCTTCATGTGCCTCCTTTGTTAAAACCAAAGGAAAAGATTTCGTTTCAAAAGTTTCAAGCCAAATGGTATACTGTACCTCTGGAAACATCCTCTGCCTCTAAGTGATAACTAGGGGATAACCACACGTTGGAAATATAAAGTAAGATACCATCATGGCAACTGTGTATAATGAAAGATGCCATTTTCACATATCTACAATGTGTTCATCTGCTCCATAAGTGATAAGAGGTATGGCCCTAAGCAAATTGTATAGTGTCTGATGCTTCCTACTAGAGAGGAAGCATCACATACTATACAAATGGCATCCAACAGAATTAATGACAAGACCACTTATTTTAAATACCTAAATATTTCCAATCTTCAGAAAATTAAAAAGGTAACACTAGTTTTGCAACAGTATATTTTTATTCTGGGTCCTTGACATAGGATATGTTTACAATTTGTCTGAACATTCTAGGGGAAAAATAAAAATCATGGGCCCAGATATCACTGATGAACATAGATGCGAAAATCCTCAACAAAATACTAGCAAACACAATCCAACAGCACATTAAAAGGGTCATATACTATGATCAAGTGGGATTTATCCCAGGAATGCAAGGATTCTTCAGTATATGCAAATCAATGAATGTGATAAACCATATTAACAAACTGAAGGATAAAAACCATATGATCATCTCAATAGATGCAGAAAAAGCTTTCGACAAAATTCAACACCATTTATGATAAAAACCCTCCAGAAAGTAGGCACAGGAGGAACTTACCTCAACATAATAAAGGCCATATATGACAAACCCACAGCCAACATCGTTCTCAATGCTGAAAAGCTGAAAGCATTTCCACTAAGATCAGGAACAAGACAAGGCTGCCCACTCTCACCACTCTTATTCAACACAGTTTTGGAAGGTTTAGCCACAGAAATCAGACAAGAAAAAGAAATATAAAAGGAATCCCAATCGGAAAAGAAGAAGTAAAACTGTCACTGTTTGCAGATGACATGATACTATACATAGAGAATCCTAATGATGCTACCAGAAAACTGCTAGAGCTAATCAATGAATTTGGTAAAATAGCAGGATACAAAATTAATGCACAGAAATCTCTTGCATTCCTATACACTAATTGTGAAAAATCTGAAAGAGAAATTAAGGAAACACTCCCATTTACCACTGCAACAAAAAGAATAAAATACCTAGGAATAAACCTACCTAAGGAGACAAAGGACCTGTATGCAGAAAACTATAAGATACTGATGAAAGAAATTAAAAATGAAACAAACAGATGGAGAGATATACCATGTGCTTGGATTGGAAGAATCAACATTGTGAAAATGACTATACTATACTATGCAAAGCAATCTACAGATTCAATGCAATTCCTATCAAACTACCAACAGCATTTTTCACAGAACTAGAACAAAAAATTTCACAATTTGTATGGAAACACAAAAGACCCCAAATAGCCAAAGCAATATTGAGAAAGAAAAATGGAGCTGGAGGAATCAGGCTCCCAGACTTCAGACTATATTACAAAGCTACAGTCATCAAGACAGTACGGTACTGGCAAAAAAACAGAAATATAGATCAATGGAACAGGATAGAAAGCCCAGAAATAAACCCACGTACATATGGTCACCTTATTTTTGATAAAGGCGGCAAGAATATACAGTAGAGAAAAGACAGCCTCTTCAATAAGTGGTGCTGGGAAAACTGGACAGCTACATGTAAAAGGATGAAATTAGTACACTCCCTAACACCATGCACAAAAATAAATTCAAAATGGATTAAAGTCCTAACTGTAAGGCCAGACACTATAAAACTGTTAGAGGAAAACATAGGCAGAACACTCTATGACATAAATCACAGCAAGATCCTTTTTGACCCACCTGCTAGAGAAATGGAAATAAAAAACAAAAATAAACAAATGGGACCTAATGAAACTTAAAGCTTTTGCACAGCAAAGGAAACCATAAACAAGACGAAAAGACACCCCTCAGAATGGTAGAAAATACTTGCAAACGAAGCAACTGACAAAGGATTAATCTCCAAAATTAACAAGCAGCTCATGCAGCTCAGTATCAAAAAGAACAAACAACCCAATCCAAAAATGGGCAGAAGACCTAAATAGACATTTCTCCGAAGAATATATACAGAATGCCAACAAACACATGAAAGGATGCTCAACGTCACTAATCGTTAGAGAAATGCAAATCAAAACTACAATGAGGTATCACCTCACACCAGTCAGAATGGCCATCATCAAAAACCTACAAACAATAAATGCTGGAGAGGGTGTGGAGAAAAGGGAACGCTCTTGCACTGTTGGTGGGAATATAAATTGATACAGCCTCTATGGAGAACAGTATGGAGGTTCCTTAGAAAACTAAAAATAGAACTACTATACGACCCAGCAGTCCCACTCCTGGGCATATACCCTGAGAAAACTATAATTCAAAAAGAGTCACGTACCACAATGTTCACTGCAGCACTATTTTCAATAGCCAGGAGATGGAAGCAAACGAAGTGTCCATCAACAGACGAATGGATAAAGAACATGTGGCATATATATACAATGGAATATTACTCAGCCATAAAAAGAAACGAAATTGAGTTATTTCCAGTGAGCTGGATGGACCTAGAGACTGTCATACAGAGTGAAGTAAGTCAGAAAGAGGAAAACAAATATCGTATGCTAACACATATATATGGAATCTAAAAAGAAAAAAAAATGGCTCTGAAGAACACAGGGGCAGGACAGGAATAAAGACACAGACGTAGAGAACGGACTTGAGGACACAGGGAGGGGAAAGGGTAAGCTGGGATGAAGTGAGAGTGGCATGGACATATATACACTACCAAATGTAAAATAGATAGCTAGTGGAAAGCAGCTGCATAGCACAGGGAGATCAGCTCGGTGCTTTGTGACCATCTAGAGTTGTGGAATAGGGAGGGAGACGCACGGAGGAGGGGATATGGGGATATATGTATACGTATAGCTGATTCACGTTGTTATACAGCGGGAACTAACACACCATTGTAAAGCAATTATACTCCAATAAAGATGTTAAAAAATAATCACTGGCCCATAATTTAAAGCAGTTTAACAAGTGTTAAGCATGCCACATTTGTCTATTTTCACTTGAGATAAAGAACTTCCTTATTACTTTACTACATAAACTAAGATGCATGTTTAATCACATTCAGCAGCAATTATTAGAATGCTTCCTGTGACCTGAATAAGGGGTCTTTACGTTTCAGCTAATATACATAAAAATCCTCAGCTAGAGGCAGGAGGAGGACAACTCACGGTTGAATATATTTAATTTTTTCTAACATAATGGAAGCAAAAGTTAATTTTCGGTATCAGGGATATGAACACAATTACAAAATTATAATAAAATCTTATAAATTGTTAGGTTACACTTAAGCATTTACTGAATGAATGGAGTTACTGAAACTTATGGCTACTTTTTGTCACAATGACAAATTAAGTTCTCTACTCAGTTCACTGGGTAGAATTGAAAATTATTATGTAATAGTAATAGCGCAGATTATAGCACACATCTTTTCTGTTTTATTTTATTTAACTAGTTTCTTTTTTTTTTTACCATCTTTTTAATTGAAGTATAGTTAATTTACAGTGTTGAGAGTTAGTTTCAGGTGTACCACAAAGTGATGTAGTTATACATATATATATATTCTTTATAGCACACATCTTCATTCTATCTTTCTTTAATAAGATAAATACCTGAGAATTTTAACTGAGAATCGAGCATTGTATCAGATCCAAAAGAAAGAAAAATTGGAAAAGATTTAAAATACTTTTATAGACAAATCTACTAGAAACTCTCCAAGTTCTAGCGCATGACAATAGGGCTGACGGTTGTTGAAAAAAATCTGTAGCAAGGTGATAAGTCACACACAGCTGCTAAAAGAAAATATAATTATAAGAACACATTGAAAAAAATAAAGTTCAGGTTAAGAACAATTTCAAACTATTTAACAAATACAATTATTTTAATGGAGCTATATTCCTCAAAACATATACATAAATCCAGTGTCTTAAATGAGAACCTTTAAAATAATCTAGGAGTTCTTGCTATTTAAAGAAATGCAACATGGAAAGTGATAACTAGACTTCTAATAAATATGCTTCATAAAATTCCATTTTTTCATGTACAATACTAACATTATACCGCTATTGTACTTCAGATGAAAGTGGTATGAAACGCTGGGTGAGTCCTAAATAAACTGGGGATAATTAAAATGCTGTTAATTAATTCTCCATTTATAACTGTCCTAATGAAAACGAACTATATTTACTACAATTTACCTGCAGTAAGAATTCTCCTTCCTGCAAGTTCAGGCCTTCTCTGAATTTTGTTCTACAGTTGTCCTGGACTCCATTTCTGTCAGCTGGAGTGGACTTTAATGCAACTATGAAAAAAAGGGAAAAACAATGATATAGTATAGGTGGTTTTTAAAATAAGCAGTTTCAAAGAGCTATAATAAAAAACCTCTGTACACCAAACACAGAGATAATTTGAAAAATTGGTATCTACTGGTACTACAGTAACTAAGTGAACAATCCTTTGCCAATGGGTGGTTTCCAGTCAGCTGACAGATTCTGGTGTTTTTTTTTTTTTTTTGGCTGCTTTGGGTCTTCATTGCTGCGAGGGCTTTCTTTAGTTGTGGCGAGCGGGGGCTACTCTTCGTTGGTGTGCGGGCTTCTCATTGCGGTGGTTTCTCTTGTTGCTAAGCATGGGATCTAAGCGCGGGCTTCAGTAGTTGTGGCTCGCAGGCTCTAGGGTGCAGGCTCAGTAGTTGTGGCGCACAGGCTTAGTTGCTCCGCAGCATGTGGGATCTTCCCGGACCAGAGATGGAACCCGTGTCCCCTGCGTTGGCAGGCAGATTCTTAACCACTGCTCCACCAGGGAAGTCCCTGACAGATTCTTAAAGATAATTTTTGATGAGTTCACTATATGATTTTTGGCATATTACTTAAGGAGTTTCAAAGAATTGCCACGACATTGCTATAAACACTCCTGCAGTTCTTATCTATTTAGGAGAATAAGGTTCCTCACAACCTAACCTATAAAAATATTTTTAGTATGTCTCTACATATTTATCTTAACATCTGTGAACTACTGGGTGGTGAGAAGAATCAACCAAATGCCTTATTAAGAAATATATGTCCATTGAGGTTAGGATCCTCTTGTCTAGTTTTAAGGTAAAAAAAACTGTTAGTAGTATTATTAAGTTCATATTAAATTTATAGGTCAATTCATGGAGAATTAATGTCTTTATGATGTTGAATCAATCTGAGAACATGTATGTTTTCCCATTTGTTCAAGTCTGTATTTTTTGTCCCACTAGAATGTTTTGAAGTTTTCCACAAAAAAGTATTTTTATGTCTATTCCTAGGTACTACTACACCTTGTAATGTGGCTTCTCTTTCATTATCATCTTCTAGTTGCTTATGGATTGCATATGTGAACGGGAGTCTGACAGGATGGTGGGATGCTTACTATAGAGGGTACCACGCAGTAATGCTGCATCTCCCCACCTTCCCATCTCTCTCCACATCGTGTGTGTGTGCATGCATTTATAGTCTGGGAGGCAGCACAGCTGAATAGAAATAATAATTGTTACCATTTACTTATTTAGCATTTTTCCAAGCACTCTCAAATGTCTTCTCAGTTAAAACATGTGGATGGACATTGGTATCTGACAGAGCTGAGTTCAAATCTCAGCTCTGCCTTTTCCTAAATGTGTGAGCTTTCTGAGCCTGTCTCCTAATATGTAAAGTGGTAATTGAAAAAGCAAACAAACAAACAAAAACACCCTGCAGGGCCGTTGTGAAGAATAATTAGAATATATGTGAAGTTCCTGACGTAGAGCAGCTCAATATTAGTTGGTAGCTTTAATTATTAGCAGTATTTCCTAAAGCTCATAGATTGCCCTGTTATAAAGTTGAAACTTGTAGACACACTATTACACCATCTTTCTATTTTTCTGATCTTTTTTTAACCTGTGATATTTAAAATAAGAGAAACCATTAAGCCAAACCAACTGTGACGTTCCTTTTAAGATTTCTTATTTCATTGGATTTTTAAGCGCTAAGGATAATCTGGCTCAGTGATAAGCTGGAGATATATTAATAACCAGATTTTTCTCTCAGTTTGAGCAAAGCATCACATATAAAACATTTTCATGTGTGAAGCATATTTTCTGGTAAACCAGCAGTGCATGTGTCACACTGGACTCTTATGCCAAGTCCTTGCCTTTGCAGAACTTGAAGCATATCTCTTTGAAAGAAGAAGCCAAAAACCTGGCCTCTGAATATAACAATTCCAAAAGGCCACAGAACAGATTTCTTTAGGCCAAAATATAGTTTGAGGTAAACTAACTGATCTAACAGTTAACCAAGACCAAAGGAAAGGCTTAATCTTTTCTCGTTGAAAGGTAAAGGACAGATTTGTTGTTCCTTGCTTTCCAGTGGCCACATTTGCTTGAACGCATTAAAACCTCACAATGTAAGGGTTAACTACACTCTCCTACTTTTCCAAAAGCTCCAGTACGAGGCACAATTTAAGAGTTATACCAAATATCAATAAGATTTGCTATTAGAAAGAAAACAACAAAACCCAAACCCCGACATTATGAAAGAAGCAAAGTCATCCTAAAAATGGATAGATATTGTGTCAAATTTACAATGCCTAAATTTTCTTATTAGGAATCTTTTAAAGTTAACTTTTAATCAGTGGAATGATGTCAGTTCCCACTAGAGTTATTGGACCACTGAGAAGCTGAATAAGAAATGAAAGAGGCCATTCATCTCAGTAACTTACAATTTGTTTCTGGTCTTGTATTGGGGATATTAGCCAATGTAATTAGACATTAGACAGACTCTGCCTTTAAGTAGGGCATATAAGCTATGGAAATGAAGAACTAGAAAAGAATGTCAAAAATATTGGTAAAGAATGTCAAAAACATTAAGTACCAGGATGGAATTTAATTAAAGTATCAGAGGAACTTGAAAAAGAATAAATTCTTTCTAAACAACAATGCTTACAATTCTAAATGTTAGAGGGACAATGTTTAATACGTATGTATAACTACTGCTTAAGTAGGAAAAGTGGTAAATGCATTTGGGGGAAGGACCACTGGAGGGTTCTTCCAAAAACAAGCAAACAAGTATTTCTGTTGCTCTCTTGTTTAAGCCTAATAATTAATCAGTTAAGAATTCAAGTAAATATTGTGCGAAGATGAGTCGAGGAAGGGTGCACTTCCTTCCCATTCTCATCTAAAAAATACTAATATGACTTTTTAGAAAACTTATTTTATGTCCTAGCCACCTGACCCAAACTATGTAATTTTTGCCTTTCCATGAAGTTTGTCCTCTACTTCTTGATCTCATACCTACCACCTCTCCCTTCTTAAAGTTACTGGAAGATGTATTAATTAATACTACTCACTTTCACATATACATTTCTTGCCCTGGTCAGAAAGCAATAAAAGAGTAAGAAGATGATGTGGGGATATGACTTCCTACCATCTGAGTGGCCTTAAATAATTTCCTTCATAATAATATGTGATACTTAGAGCCCACACTGTATGCCAGGCAGTCTCCATGTATTACGTCTTGTTTATTTAATCTTCATAAGAGTTCTATGGAACTGGCCTTACTGTCCTTTCAGTAGATTAGGAAACTGAGACTTAAGGAGGTTAGGAAACTTTCCCAAGGTTCTAGCTTTAAGTGGTAGAGCCTAGATAAGAACCCAGGTAGCCTAATCCTAATTGCATGAGCTATTATTAATCACCTACCAGACTTCTCTCCCATGCTAACCACCTTTGACCTTTAGTTTCCTCATCTTTAAATTAGGACAGTGATACCTCTGGAGACAAATTCTTGTGAGAGCTAAAATAACATGTAGAGTACCTGGGTTAATGCCTGAATCTATAACTGATAGTCAAGGATGGAGAAAATGGGCTATATGCTGAGTTTACACACCCTCAAACCATTATGGAAGCTGACACTAAAAGTTGCAAACTAGGGATAATTGAGTGTTTTCTCATCTCTAAACAGGGAGCATTAAAGAGTGTCTAACAGGACTGCTATGATGACTGTGCAACATAAATCTGAAGGTACTTCAAACATGTAAATTGTTATAAAAATTATATGCATCATCAGATACAGAAGACACTTTAATCATTACACCCCTGGAATTAAATACATGGCAGTTCATAGAAACAAAATATAATATCTGAAAATAAGTCATAAGCCAGTTCTGCTACTCGAGAAACACTGGCCGTACTGAAGAGACATTTGTTAAAATCCTCCCCACATGTGCAAAGTGTAAGGCTTACACCTTCCAAAGTGTAAGGCTCTGACTTTCAGCATTCAGCGGAATATTAAGATAATAAACCGTCAAAATATTTCAACTATTTGTTCTTTGAGAGATCAATGATGCAATTAAACAAGAATTTAATTGATAATGGAATTTAGAGTGTAAATATATCACAGCATTATCAGATTATAATATTACCCATATAATTATTACCAACTGATTCAAGTCTTTTTCCCACATGCATTTAATCATATCCGTGTTTCCTAATACGGCACTTTCCTTCCTTATACATCTAAGCTCAGATTTCCATTTCTCCCTACAAGCCAAATATTTCCTCTTCAAAAAACATGCTCTGAATTTCTCAAGAGAGAAATTCACGGGGAACAAATATTGGCATGTGGTAAACTATACTTTGTATTTTGTTACTGTAGTTGGCATTTAAACAGAAAGATGACATGGTAAATGTCTTGCCAGGAAAAAGCATAAGGCTTTTTAATCTCTAATTGTTGACATAAATTCAATTTATTTTACAATAATGTTTATCATCCCCCTTTATTACTTCTGGTAGGAAAAGTTAAATTCCATTCCCACATTCGTATAAGCATAAAAGAGAGCAAAGCTATCACCTATTATGAAATTCAACCAACTGCATCTATAAATTAGAAAGGGTTAAGTAATGTAGTATTTCTTGAATATACGGAAAACATCCCCAGTCTAGTATGGATGAGTATTTACAAATAATTTCCAATCATATATAAGTGTACCTGAAGTGAGTTCCTTCTAGATCCTTTGAGGTAATAGATAGATATTTCACTTCAGTAACATCAAGTTTGTTTGTTTGTTTGGTAAATGAAGCATTGTCCTTTTGAGGGAAAGAAGGAAGAAACCGAAAATTTTTTTAAAAAACTATGTTATATTCTAAGTTTTCAGGAGACAAAGATTAGGTGTACACAGTTCAGTGCTTTCTGATGATATTCACAGATTTTTTTCTGCCTATAAGTTTCTACTCACCAAGGCAGAAAAAAAGTAAATTCGGGTTTTAAAAAGGCACATGTTAGTTTATATCTTTATGAATGAATGTAGGTTGCATAACTGGCAGTTACTGTCTTTTTAGCAAATCTAAAGAAACACATCATTCTAAAGCTGCAAAAATCCTTAAAAGTTAGATCTATTCTCACTCTCGATTAAGTGGAAACTAACTTCCAAAGATGTTACTCAACATTTTTCCAGTTTTACGTTTAGTTACATGCAATTCTACTGTAACGATATGTTAGGTCTCTGAATTAATGAAACCAACTAGAGCAATTAATTTACCTTTTCAGTGGGGAATGAGTTGCATTTAGCTTTCCACATAAACAAGAGTGGAATTAAAACTGCATTCTAAGTAGGAAAATTTAATCAGCCAGAGCAGTGATTCTCAAACTTTCATAGACATTAGAATCATCTGGAAGGCTACTGAAACACATTGCTGGACTCCACCCTCTAGAATTTCTGACTCAGTAGGTCTAGGATGGGGCCCCACAGTCTGCATTACTAACAAGTTCCCAAGTGATGCTGAGGGGCAGGTATCACATTTTGAGAACTAGTGACTTAGAAAATCAGGATTTAGGAAATAACTCACAAATGTTCTGGATCTCATTCCTTCATACTTTCTAAAATTATCTTTCCTCTGCTTAAAGAGTTCATTATTAATATGTCTTCAGGAGGTAATTCTAATCCCAATTTTATAAAGATGATAGTAGAACCACATAATTTACTACTGAAACACAGGGCAATAACAAAAAATTCTGTATGTACAGTTGACTTGTGAAAAACATGGGGTTTGAACTGGGCAGGTCCACTTACATGTGGATTCTTTCCAGTAAATAGTACAGCACTACATGATCGTGATTGGTTGAATCCACAGATGCAGAACTTTGGAGATGGAGGAACCATGGATATGGAAAGCCAACTGTAACGTTATATGCCAATTTTCGACTAACCCTTGTGTTGTTCAAGGGTCAACTGTATACAATTTAAATTTTATAACTGTGGTTCACAAAGATCTTACTTTTTAGGATAAACCCACTACACACTTAAAACATCAGGCAGGCAAGCATTCTTACTGTCCATGCTGAGAAGATGAAGACTCTGTGGAACAGTGATGACAAAGGTCTAATCTAAAGCCACAGGGTTAGTAACCGAACTACCCCCATGTCCCCTGCCTGCTGGTGCGCCCCTTACATGACAAAGTCTCCCTCTCCTGGGCCAGGACAAAGAGAGGGAAGCTGCCTCTGTAACACAGAGACTAGACACTTGAAACTAGACACTATCAAAAATGTAGGAGGCAACAGAATATTCTGTAAAACTGACCATGAAGGCACTCCCACATCATGTGGGCAAATTTAAGCCTAGAAGAATTCGATACAGACAATTCTAGGTTCATTAAGTTGATCCAGTTTGACTGTCTCTTCTCTCAACCTCCCACGGCTGACACCTGAATGGCGTTATGTCTTCTATGGACAACCAAGAATCAGAAATTACCACCTCTAGTATTATTATTTTTCTGTAGACTTTAATTTCACTTTAGTTTACACTTTCATATGCAATTTTCTCTTTGCCCCTTTAAGAACTTGACAAATGAAGTCATCTTTGAGCAAACTCATTATCACCATAGCACAGTTTCGTATTCCACACACAGAGATGTGCTTTCCTCTATCTCTGCCCATCCTTGAAGCATTTCATCTTTGGTATTTTCCCTCTTATTCTATATGCTTTCCCCAGGAATATTTTATTCACTTAATAGTTTAAAATACTATTCCAATGACATTATGATGACTCCAAAATCTAAATCTCCAACTACAAACAAATAAATGAATTTGAGCTACTGATTAAAAATGATTGATTAAAAAGTCAAAAAGCTGTAAGAGCAGGATTAAAAAATAACACATAAATTACTAAATAAAAATGATTAGTGGTAATATAAATGTGTTTTATTACAGACCCTCGAGTGATTAATTTTATATTACATGTGAAAATAGTTTCTAAAACACTATAACATGGCAAATGTATATTTCCATTAACCAGATCAGCAAAGACTCACAAAAAGTCAAATAATTTAACTACAAACATTTAAAATCTGTCCTGGGGGAAAAAAAAAAAAAGAGAAAACTGCTGAAAGTTGGCTGGCTTTAATATTCCCCCAATGGTAATCTCTGTTTAAAACAGAAAGCTAAGCTCATAAATTTATGACCAACTGGAACTGTTCATGGCCAAGCAATTAAGGATCAAGGATCCTAGAGTCATATAACACTAGGAAATGATCAAAGAGAAAACCTATTAAAGCAGTAAATTTAAAAGAGACAAGAAAGAAGCAAAATATATAATAAAGGATATAATGAGTGTAGGTTCAGTTTGAAACTCTGTTATATATTTGTCACTGTTTTTAAAAATATACTTGTCAAAGCAAAGGAAAACACTCAGAGATAAAAGTATCCTATGTAAAATATCATAAAATTATTTTTTCACTTTACTTATTCATAGAATTTTACTCTTCTGCTGTAAGTTAGGATATCTGAGGAAAAGAGATTAAATTCCTGATCCAAAGAGGCCATATTATTAACTATAAAAGCCAGGATTTGAATACCACAATACCCTGACTCAATAAGAATGTCCTACCATTCTTTTCATCCATCCATGTTTCAATCTGCATGGATTTGATTATATTAAGTCCATAAATTAAAATTTAAAAGAATCTCTAAATCTTAACAGTTTTAGTTATGGAAGGTATCATGAATGTTAGGAGAGTTTCATGTTTTCAAATGTAAATTCTGGAAAAAAACACATAGCTAAATTACCATCTAAAATGGATAACACCATGGGTTAATGACACTCAACACTATTTGATGATTTCAAATGTGCTGATCTTTTAGGCAAACAAAACCTACTTTGGACATTTCTAGGATTCAGAAATCACAACTGCTGCCATACTGCAAGTTTTGTAAATTACTTGACCCATAGTAATTAAAAAAAAAAAAAAAGCAGATAAAATTAGTACCCAAACCCTGTGAATGTAAAAAGAAAGTGCACAAACGCCTTAAACTTTATAAAACATCAACCCTTAAAAAGGCTTTTTATTTAATTCATTTTTACTGCTTGTTCAAGCTCATTCTTCATATATATACATGCATATATATTTGTTTTTCAAGATAATGCTCTGAAATCCAGAGAAACACACAAGCTGAAGATGAATAAACACAATAGCTCTTTTTTGAAAACCTAATGAACTGGAAATGAACTGTTAAAGTATCTACAAAAGGAAGACCAAGAAAAGAGCACATATAATTTTTAATGTAAAATAAAGTCAAAAAAGATCCATGGTAAACAATGAGGTTGAATAAATTTTAGATCATCACATAAACTCTCACCATCCTCTCCTCTCACAGCATTTTTAGACTTGGTGAATTTAAAATACTCCAATATGTAAAATATTTACACTTAATACATGCTTAAAATAATCACCATTTTATAATGATTCGTGACTCATTGCCCCTACACTGCCTAGTTTTAAAAATAACCAGAGAACTATTCCCTATGACAGTTGCAAATGCAGAACTTTGGAATTAGAAACTCAGATCCTCAAGCTCACCTCTGTCAGGCTTAACGCAGCCCACACAAAAATCACCTTTTTTTTGTTTATAAGTTTTCCTTTCCACAAATTAAATTTGCACATCTCAGTTATAGAGATGTCATGAAGAGTAACTCATGACTGAGATTAATGAAGGATGCAAAAGATTTCACAGTTAATGACTCTATTTTAATGGTATAATAACTACCATGAGTATTTTACAGAATTAACAAACACTGCATGCCCTTGACATTTACTATTACCTCAAAGAAAGAAAACTTTTCTGCCCTTTTTACCTCATTAGGTATCTGTGTCTCAACAAAGAACGTGGATTAGTCATTCTCATCAATTTTGGGGATTACTGTGGAAAAGTAGAATAATTTAAACAATCCTTACATGATGATGAATATTTTTAAAACTGATAATGAAATCTAATTCAAAATTTTTACATGTTGAAATTACTTTTGCTAGGAATAAAACATTACCATACTGATTCAGAGTAGTTAACAAGCACAATGTCCACTGTTTTGACTCTGGCATTAAAAGACACAATATAGGAGGAAACAACCCTTTCCTTTCACATCGACCAATTTCAAAGACTGGGTTATGTATAACCACCCAAATCTAAGTCTCTCTTAATAAACTATGATTGCTCATAGTCATTTAGTAATTTAAACTTATTAAATATTTTCCATCTCAAAGGTAACATGATATGTGAGTCTAAAACTCATTTTATGACTGGGGTCTTCTTTTTATTCTCTACTTTTCTTTTTAAATTAGAAGGGGATAGTTTAATTTTAACAATTTGAAATTTGATGAAAAAGCGTGAACGTGATGTTAAAGATTTTAGGCTTTCAGTCTATATTTCCAAGACCTAAGTCCACACTGACTTGCCAGGTCATAGCTCCACTTCGTCATTTTCTGTCTTCAGGCTCCCCTCAACTTTGATTTAATCTATCAAGATGCAAAATTTGTACTTTACTATGTTTAATTACCAACATGAGAAAATAGCAATTTTGAATTTTTAAAATTTGTTTCCTAAAAATACAAAAGACACTACAGAAGTACTTCAAAGATACATAATTTAGAAAAGTCTTTAAACAGTTAAAATAAGCAGGGAAGAATAGAAGGTAACACAGAAGAACAGTGTTACTGAGGAAACTGAATAGAACTTAAACACCTTCTATAATTTCAATTAATCTATTATTAATATATCATTGTTATTAATCCTTAAACATGTTTAAATGTGTCCATTGTGCAGAAATTAAAAATAAAGTATCACCTTATTCTGGAATTTTTAATCTATCAAATTTACAAAGAGTGATTTTTTTCCTTTAAATCCAGAGACCTATTTGTCCATCCTATCTACGCTGACAAAACTGAAAAACACACCAAGACTGCCAGACGACTGGGAAGTATTAATACAACAGGAACATGCAGCAAAGAAGAAAACGACCATAGGCCCAGGAACAAGATAATGAACACAAAGTGAAGGCAAAGGAGCAAAGCGGATGGCACAAGAACGTAAGGGGCAGTACTGAAAGCACCAAGAAAGGGCACAGTGATACAGTTAGTTCAAAGAAGACTGAATCCTTAAACACTTCTACACGTTTCACTGTATGATCCAGCCAATCAGTTAATTAAAAGCCATGTAAAAAGTTCCTTACTGCTCTGATTCCTTAAAACAAACATTCCTTGCATTTGTACATTTAGAAATAGAGAAGAATATAATTGATAGAACCAATAATTATAATTGGCTATTAACAGAAAGCTTATTTGGAAATAGCAAAATATTAACGTCAAAAACTAAGCCCTAGAGCCATATTTCTAAGTATATAATTTAGAATTTCCACATTGTTTTTCAGATATGTTAATACAATTAAGTTAATAAATAATTACTGAGGGCTCACTCTGGGGCAGGCATTGTCCTAAGTGTTTAAGGTGTAACAGTAAACATATTGATAATATTCTCAAGGACCTTCCATTCTAGTTAGAAAAACAGGCAATAAATGGCATATTTAAGTGCACCAAAAAAGAAGCATATTATGAAAATGAAAATTTTATAATCATTGCTTCATCATCTGTAAAATAAAGAGTGTACAAACTGAAAAACAATTCTCTGAGCTTTACTGTCTAGAATACATATAGTTCAAGAGTTTTCAAGGATTAAATATTCAAAGGTTCCCACTGTTCCTCAGCTGAAACTAAAACTAATAACTAGTGAAACTTCTAATCCTTTTCCCTCCCTTGTAAATGCTCCCTAAATGTTGCATTATAAATATTTAATGTGCACATTTTTAAAGGATTTCACATACAGTATTTGTCACAGTTTCTGAGATACTCGACCTTGAGCTATTAGAGGGCAGAAGCCTTTTTTCCCCTTTTTCTTCTTCATGAATTCAGCACAGTGCACACTATTTAGAATACAGCACAATCTTGAATTACAAAATGTATTAAAAAATGATTTCAGTTTAATTATGTCAAAGAAACACCTTCTAACTTTACCATAATGACTGAGTCTTGTTCAAGTACTTCAAAGTTATATTTTAGAATGTTTTGATTAATTAGAAATGGATAAAGATTAATGTTGTACTTGAAACTTTAGTGCTGCTTTTCAGACAGTCTTAGAAGTATAGTCATGGCTCCAAAGTTTAAGAAGATCCCATCCAAGCTGGATTATTTAAACTCACAATAAATAGATGTATTTTCTTGGAAAAATATCTATTGTTACAGTAAAACTTGAGTTTCCTTTCTAACAAGATTGTATGATTACTCGTTTATATTGTTCTTTCCGCAGGAATTCACACACCCCCTGTTTGCATCCTGTTATTCACTTAGAGCTTCCCTTCACTTCGCTCTACTCTTTCCCTAATAGTGGGAGAGTGGTTTTAACCGCACACAAAAATCCTAATCACTGTCCGCCTGCTCCAAGTCTCCTCATTTGCATTTAGTACTTGTTCAGGTCCTAAGAATTACGTGCAAATTTTATTCTGTGTTTTTTCAAAATATTACATTGCCTTCCTAGATAACTGGTGGTCTGGGGAAGACTTTGGGATTTTTCACACATTATTTCCCTCATCTTCCATCAAACTCCTTTCCTGTACTGAACAACCCTACAAAACTGCTTAGAATACACACTACCCTGAAATCACACTTACAGTCTTTCTAAAACTTTGTACATTTGGATTTGTCTTTCTAAAGGCAAAGAAAAATTTATTTTTAATAATTCAGGACATAATCAAAACCAGGTTAAATCACTGCCTCAGACTTATCTAGAATGCTTGTAAAAATACAGATTCCTGGGTTCTACATAAACCTACAAAGAATCAGCATAAAAAGAGCATGTCCTAGAATGTGCATTTTAACAGGCTTTCGAGGTTATGCTGATGCATACTAAAGTATAAAAACCAGTAATTCAAAGGACCTAAAATTAAAGATAATACCACCCAGCAATCCCACTACTGGGCATATACCCTGAGAAAACCGTAATTCAAAAAGAGTCATGTACCACAATGTTCATTGCAGCACTATTTACAATAGCCAGGACATAGAAGCAACCTAAGTGTCCATCAACAGATGAATGGATAAAGAAGATGTGGCACATATATACAATGGAATATTACTCAGCCATAGGAAGAAATGAAATTGAGTTATTTATAGTGAGGTGGATGGACCCAGAGTCAGTCATAGAGAGTGAAGTAAGTCAGAAAGAGAAAAACAAACACCATATGCTAACACATATATGTGGAATCTAAAAAAAAAAAAAGGTTCTGAAGAACCTAGGGGCAGGACAGGAATAAAGACACAGATGTAGAGAATGGACTTGAGGACACAGGGAGGGGAAGGGGAAGCTGGGACGAAGTGAGAGAGTGGCATGGACATATATACACTACCAAATGTAAAATAGATAGCTAGTGGGAAGCAGCCACATAGCACAGGGAGATCAGCTCGGTGCTTTGTGACCACCTACAGGGGTGGGATAGGGAGGGTGGGAGGCAGATGCAAGAGGGAGTCGGATATGGGGATATGTGTATACGTATAGCTGATTCACTTTGTTATACAGCAGTAACTAACACAACATTGTAAAGCAATTATAATCCAATAAACATGTTAAAAAAAGATAATTGATGAAGGAATGACACAAATAGGGTAAAGATAATTGATGAAGGAATGACACAAATAGGGTAATAAGATCTTACTGTCGAATAAACTGAGCCAGAATAAAAAATAAACTTATTAATGAAAAGCCAAGAAAATACTTTTTAACAAGTGAGAATTCCACAATGAGCCCCGCTACACTATGACATTCTTTATAAGGTAGATTTGGGAATCGCTTTTACTTGAGGTATTGAACAGGATACACATCTATTCATGAAATATATATATATATATATATATATAGAGAGAGAGAGAGAGAGAGAGAGAGAGAGAGGGAGAGGGAGACTGCTTTTTACATTAAATATACATATATTAATGTATATGTATGTGTATGCATGTGTGTAAGCATATACACATACTCACACACATAGAGACAGCCTAGAAAGCAGTAAGTATGTTAATACTGAAATGGCACACTGGCTATTCTCCAAGCAGCTTCAATTCTACTCCACTGCTTCTAAACAGGGAAAAACCCATACATTTTTTTTCTCTTTTAACATATAATTTGATTTCCCATTATAGAGGAGCAGGAAATGAAAAGGCAAAATGATCATGTCAATACATCTTGACCAGAGTCAAGGAATAGTGCCTCCCTGGCTTCTCGACTATAAACCCTCTAAGGACAGAGACCACATCTTACATGTCACGGAACCCTCCATCATAAGGTCAAACAGCACAGCATGTGAATAAATGCTGAAGATCAGGACTGCATCCCAAGAAGCTGGGATTGACCTTGGGGTTACAATCTACAACGGGGGCTCCCAAACTTGCCACACCACCAGAGTGTATGATTCCATTGGTCTAGGGTAGGGCCCAAGATTTGGCATTTCTAACAAATGGCCAGGTGACATTAATGCTGACTGTCTAGGGTCTATACTTTGAGAATCACAGATCTAGGGAAAAGTTCTCAGGATTTTGCTATATATATATGGTTCCCAGAAAAGAGAAGTAACTGAGATATGGTCAACAAAAACAACAGAGGGAATGTGGAAACCTAGTTCTAGCTCGATGACAAAATAAATATACAGCTGATACATACACACACACACACACACACACACACACACACACACACACACACACACACACCACTGAACATCACGTGACTCACCTAGAAGATGAAGGGTCTGGTATACATGAAGATTGAAAATTCAAAGGCTTTTTATATAGATCAGAGAAAACATAAGCGTCTACTATGAACACTTAAATATATAATCTTCCCTGAAGTTATTATCCTCAAATCAGTGTATATTGCCCAGATCACAATGGTTAAACTATACAATTTTTTTAAACATCTTTATTGGAGTATAATTGCTTTAAAATGGTGTGTTACTTTCTGCTTTATAACAAACTGAATCAGCTATACATATACATATATCCCCATATCCGACTCCCTCTTGCATCTGCCTCCCACCCTCCCTATCCCACCCCTGTAGGTGGTCACAAAGCACCGAGCTGATCTCCCTGTGCTATGTGGCTGCTTCCCACTAGCTATCTATTTTACATTTGGTAGTGTATATATGTCCATGCCACTCTCTCACTTCGTCCCAGCTTCCCCTTCCCCTCCCTGTGTCCTCAAGTCCATTCTCTACATCTGTGTCTTTATTCCTGTCCTGCCCCTAGGTTCTTCAGAACCTTTTTTTTTTTTTTTAGATTCCACATATATGTGTTAGCATATGGTGTTTGTTTTTCTCTTTCTGACTTACTCCACTCTGTATGACAGTCTCTAGGTCCATCCACCTTACTACAAATAACTCAATTTCGTTTCTTTGTATAGCTGAGTAATATTCCATTGTATATATGTGCCACATCTTCTTTATCCATTCATCTGTCGATGGACACTTAGGCTGCTTCCATGTCCCGGCTATTGTAAATAGAGCTGCAATGAACAGTGTGGTACGTGACTCTTCTTGAATTATGGTTTCCTCAGGGTAGGAGCAACAAAAAGCCAAGCAACTTCGTAATTGGATTATATTAATCATTTAGTCAAGCAGTTTTTGACCAAGAATCAGAAACCCAAGGAGTACATTTATTGCTTTAGTCTGCACTCACTGAAGGCGTTTATTACTGTACTACAGCTTTGTGGTAGTCCATTATTCTCCTTTTCCTTTTTGGCTCTTCAAAAACTTGAATACTTAAGCTCGTACATGATCTTGTGTTTTGCTATCCTTTTTATTGTAAAATGCAAATATTTTAAGGGATATTTTGACTCTAAATATGATAAAAGAATTTCTCACCTAAAAAAAAACTATATAATTTTTAATCCAAAATGAAGAACATACAGCATGCAAACAAACCAGTAAATAAAAAAGATGCTCAGACTAAACACAGCAAACCATCTAAACATAGACCTACAGGGAAGTAACTGTTCTGCAATATTCTACACACAAACCGCAAATTCAAGTATCTGTAAATATGTCAAGGGCAGCAGTATCAGCATCATCTGACAGTAAGAAGAGCAAAATCTCTGGCGACACCAAAACCTACTGAATAAGAACCTTCATCTTATCAGGGTCCCTATGTGATTTATGAGCACGTTAAAGTTTAAGAGCACTGACATGTCACTGAGATTTTATCATTAATTCTTTACTACTATGGGTAAAATGACATAACAGTTCCTAAAAAATCTATTTCTGACATACAAACAGACCAAAAGAGAAATCGAGGAATTATTTTACATGAGAAGACACACTGAAGCATTATTTTCAAACAAAAACTTCCATTTAAAATAATTTATGACTATGATAGACTGTGCAATTAAAGTGTAACAAACATCACCTAGTTCAAATCCCTAGCTTAAAGCAGAGTAAACTGATGCTAACATGTTCAAGTCAAATAGTTGTCAGTGGCACAATGGAGACTGAAATCCAACTCTATTGACTCCAGTGACAAAATGCCCTTTCCAATGGAAAAAAAATTTGTAATTACATTTTTCCTGGAGCAAACATATAGTTAATATAAAGCAGTAGAAGTATAACTTTGAAAGGATAAACAAAATGATGTATCTGTGAAACATATTGAAGGAAATCCAGCAAAAATATATCATAGTAGTTAATATGTGTTTTATTCTTTCCAGTAAAAAAAAAAGACCTTAAAAAACTGAGTAGAAAGGAGAAGAACCAGAAAGTGTCCTTCTTAATCTGAGTGTTACTATTTTCAAAGAATGACACCACATATTATTTAAGTGGCAGCATATGTTTGATGAATCAATCTGGAAAACTGATTTCAGAAATATTAAAAATTTGGCTTTGCTACCTAAGTTTTACTATCCAGCAATAAACAGAACTTTTTCACGTAAGGCTAATTTTTGCACTTTTCAACACAGAAGCAGAAACAGCCGTATTCAACGTAAGTATTTTGTAAGCGACTGTAGGAAAATTAAACCCTTCTGTCTTACCATCAAAGAAGCTCTTGGCTCTTAGATAACTGACACTGAGCCTAAGAACTGAAAGTTTGTCCAGCTTATTAACAACATCTTGTGGAAAAGGCAGCAGGCTGGCCAAACGGTCCAATTCCGTATTAAGTCGGTCTCTATGCCGCTTTGAAGGATTCGACTTGATTCCTTCAGCTGGGACTGGCTTGACACTAAAAAACAAACAAAATTCCATAGAATACATTAAAATCTATAAAGAAAAAATTCTGGTCACATTATAACATCTCAACTATTTTTCTAACAAAACAAACATCTAAAATCTACTTCAAGTTTACATAAATCCTTTCAAAATGCTCCCTTCATATCTTAATTAAGAAAAACAAGGGAATGGGTAAACTCCTTCATAATGTTTTATTAAAAACGTATGAACCCATCACAGGAAAATGCTGAGTACCTCTTATATACCTCATACATTTGTGGTACATGATTCCCAATTAACAAATCTATTAGGCGTTTTTCCCCTTCAAACACATCTATTGTTAGGGGGAAGAAAGAAATCTGCAGTAAGTTATGTGAAAATTATGCCTCCTTTGCTATCTTCCACAAAAATCATCTTAGCATCATTTATGTTGCAAATAAACAGGAGCGACCCTAAATAAAAAGCTGTTCTTCATCATCCTCAGCTTCCTATATTTAACACTTTCCTGTCAGTGACAACGTCTCAAAGCCATTGTGGCATCTCCACAGGGTCCTCCAGCCATCTAATGGGGTCCTCCGATATTAAGGCGAGAAAAACTTTGACTTTAGTTATTGATATTTGTCGATTGTGACAAATATTAGAGGTTAACTGTTTACTAGCAATTGCCCGCAAATTTTACTTTTATGACTGGCCAGTAATCCTTCTTAATCATTAGCCATCATAGTTTGCATCTCAATTAGAAAATCCAATGAAATCCCAACATTTAGCATGATTTTCATCTGAGAAAAATGATACTTATGGTTAGAAGTAGAACTTGAGTTCAGAAATGAGAAACTGAACTTCACACAAAAGCCTTAGCCAGGATTTCATAACAGAAATTCATCAAAGTGGATTTACAGATCATCAGACACCTAATGTTGAAATATAAAAAGAGAAGATATCAAAAAACCAAACAGGGGCTTCCCTGGTGGCGCAGTGGTTGAGAGTCTCCCTGCCAATGCAGTGGACACGGGTTCGAGCCCTGGTCTGGGAGGATCCCACCTGCCACGAAGCAACTGGGCCCGTGAACCACAATTACTGAGCCTGCGCGTCTGGAGACTGTGCTCCGCAACAAGCGAGGCAGCGATAGTGAGAGGCCCGTGCACCGCGATGAAGAGTGGCCCCCACTTGTCACAACTAGAGAAAGCCCTCGCACAGAAACGGAGACCCAATGCACCCATAAATAAATAAATTAATTAATTAAAAAAAAAAAAAAAAGTAATTTTTAGATCATGTCTCTGTACCCCACCATTTGCCAGAAAAATAAAGAATTAGCCGGAGCATTCTTATGATGAAGACTTTTTTCCTCCAGTTTTACTGAGAAGACAAAGACATTTTTGGTAATTCAAATTAATTTCATCTGAAAGAGTGGAAATTGGCTTGAGTATAATGCTGTTAATTTGATTCAATCAAAACATTTCTCGACAACATGTTTTCAATGTTATATGAACATGAAGAAGTAATACTTTATGCAAAAAGATAACAGAAAGTAATATGAAAACTTAACAGGCTTTTTTCAATGTCCCTACCCAGTAATTTCTTCAGAACTTGTCTATTTCTATTTTTTTCTATTACAGTTCATGTTATTTCTACAAAAAATAAGAGTAAGAAACTGATAAAGTGGCATATATACAAGATAAGTCAGTAGATACTTCCTCTAGACTATGCGTGTAACTACATACTTAACAGAAATTGGTGACTATTTCTCTAGCTATTTTCCCTGGTCACGTGTATAATCAAATTCAAGTCACACCTAATTACTGCATCTCTCCAATTAATCAACTGAATCTCAACTTTTACCTATAATGCATGTCTACCTCATTGAATAACTGTCTACTGACTAATCACCTGTTAAAGCAAATATTTATTTGCACCTATGTCCTGGGTGGTCCAGGAAAACATTCTTCTCCTATATACTCAAAAAGTGTGACGGGAGCTGAGTTCAGCGAGCAACTGCTTGAAAAAAGATTTTTATAGAAAAGGTGGTATCTGAGGTACATCTTGAAAGGTGAACAGGATTTCAGAAGGCGGCATAACTGAGGAAAGGTGAACTGTGAGAGGGCCTATCTGTGAAGCACAGGGTAAAGAGAGAGAAGGGGAAGCTGATTAGGGCCGCCTTCCTTCAGTAAACAGTGACCACCCACCACACGTGCCAAGCACACAACACTGAGCAGTGAACCAGCTTCAAAGCGCTGCTCAATTAGATCACTTTACTGTAGAGTCTTCCCTGACCTACTCCCACTGGATTCCTCCCAGGTGACTACTGTACTTTATGCATCTTATGTAAATGCCTTAAGCACCATTCCATTAAGGAATATTCTGTGCAGACAGCATTTCCCGTAATTGAAAATAAAATCTAGTCGTGCACTCTTGGTAGCTTTCCAGTAATGATTATAAAACACTGGGGAGAAGACAGTAACACAAACATTGAAGCAAGACAAGCTGCTAGGACACAGAAACAAATAACAATAAAAGTAGGATAAAGAGGTTTAGAGGTGTTCCTCCATGTGATATTGCTGCCTGTCTTGCGCTGGCTTTTTGCAGTAGTCAACCCTGCACTAGATGAGACTTTCTATACACAATGCAAAACTGTCCACAGCTCTAATGTATTATTATGCACATTATGGAATATTTAGCTTGAGACTGAATTTCCTAAGTCAAGTGTTATGCAACCTATATTGCATATACTTGTTTGTTCTCTTATTACAATATCAGCTTAATCATTTTGTATCTCCAGTGCCTAGCATAGTACTTGACACGGAGTGGACTCTCAATTAATGGCTGCTGATCAGAAGTGTCCAGAAAGGAAATGATTGCAGCCTGACCACAGGGAGTGATAGTGGGACGATAACAAGTAAGGCCTGGCTTGAGATTTTTAAACACAGCACTTTGTACCTACCACAAAGCTCCGTACCGAGCCAGACTCAAGTGTTCAGTCAACTAAACTGACGTGCTGACTTCCTAGGTATAGGAAGTAAGGGAGAGAAAAACGGTGAGTGAGGAGAGGTTGCAAATGACTGGGATTGGTAGCTTAGGATCACAACTGTATTTCCTAATGGAAAGTACGCCAAACGAAGAAAGAGGAGACTTGAGGACAGACCTCAATGATGCCAACATTTAGGTATAACGTTGAGGAAAGGGCCGCGGGCAAAGAGTATGGAGGAGGAATGATAAGGCAGATAGGAAAAGAACCCAGGCAGAATATTTTGGAGGTCACAGAACAAAGTCAAATGCACCAAGTTATTAAGGAAAGTCAGGGCTGAGAAGTACCCACTGGACTTGGCATTTCGAATCCACTGTTGTTAAAGCTGAAGTCATAGATTTGAGACACCTTTTCACCGATTTTATGAGAAAGATTCAGAACTATTTTGTGAAAATACTTCATACTTATCCACACCTATTAAAGATGCACCAAGTAATTAAAAAGAGAGTAATTCTACATCAATTACACCTGAGTTACGCTGGTACTTTTACTTTCGTATTGTCTTTAAACCTATGCCAAACATACTGCCAGCCATCTATTTAAACAAAAGTCTACATCTGAAATGTAAATAAGTGTCCCTGCAAGATTGGATTTGGGATATCTGGAATTCAGACACCTCCTGAAATAGGGAGACTGTAGATGTCGATCGGGGAAAGGAACAATTTATTATTTTTTTAAACCTTAACCTCAAAAATCTTGTCCCAACCTGTAAATCAAAATTGCTGTGAAAGCAAGACTTTAGCTGACTGCATGCCATGCTCCTGTTTTAGAAGCCCTGCATGCCATAAGTACTGGCAGTAACAAGCCCAATAGCATGTCCAGTGCCAGCTTGCATGCTCCCTTTAATACCTTTTTAATATCCCAGGCTAAAATGTCTCTTAGGCTCATCACTTGTGCTCAGGGTTTGAAACAAAGTTGAAAAACATAACAATCCAGTTTAATCATAAATTACTGTAATTGTAAATGTTTATATTTTTATGACATTTACCATAAAACCTCAAAATGACATGCAAAGACAAAGTTTCAGTAATCCTTAGATTAAGGTGGCATTTTCTAACGAAGATTACCTATCACAGTACTGAGTTTTTTGCCCTATCGGCTTCTTGCTGTGGGTGATTTAATCTACTCTCACTGCTTCAGTCTACTTACCAGTAACTTGTTTATTTCCAGCCCCTGTACCTGAATGTCCTCACATTCATATTTTTCAGAAGTTGGGCACCGCTTCTCTGCATCTATTATGGTATGACTCTCATTCCAACAGCTAGGAAATTGAAGTATTTCTCGATAAATCTCTCTACCATACCACGTACACCCCATTAAGCCCAACTCTTAAACCCATTCATTCTTCATTTCCTCCCCATGGCTTCAGCACATACTTATTTATCTCTGAATATAAATGCTGAATGTTTATCGTCATATATTGTATACTTAACGTGATATTGGAGAGGGGATCTGTGACACAAATTAAGTCAAATTTCACTGTTACTCGGAATACAGCTGGATATTTTACTCCCCTATGCGAAGCAAAAAAATGTCTACAAAACCTTCGGAGAATTCTGGCTGGCAGTTACTTGTAAGGAGTCTGAATTCTTCAGTCGCTCTCCTGCAGCCGCTCTACAATTGTGATGGGTTCTTCCCTTTCCCTCTTTTGCTATGCTTAAGGAGTGGTGATGAGGTACAAACGGCATATAATCTTTAGCACAAGACTTTAACAATGAAAACTGGTACATGAAATATGCCCTAGAAATCACTGTTACTTCCAAAATCCTGGAAAAAAATCATTAAGAATGTTCCCTTTTTCCTCTTCTTTTTAAAATATACACTTTTTTTCTTTGTATTTCCCTTGGAACCCACAGAGAATACATCACTAAAACATGAAAAATTTTAACTGGTGGCCAATTGTTAAATTAGTAAATATTCTCAAATACCTACTATGTATATGGTACTAGGAAGCTCTGGTTGCTATAAAGACAAATAAAAGGTAGACCTATCTTTACAGAGCTTGTCTTTCTTACTAGGAGGAGATACATTCTATAACAAGCCAAAAATCAAACATAATGTATTGCTCAATAATGTAGATGCCATAAAAGTGATGCTGGAGAGTTCAGGAAGGTAAGAGCTCACATACAGGTAGAGTAATGGGGGAAGGTTTCATGGAAATGTGGTTTCTACATCAGGTCTTAAAGATAGGTAAATCACTTCCAGTTTCATGATGGCAGAGTACATGGCTTTCTGCAACTACCCTTCTCTCTGGAAGATCATGCCAAACAAGGAAAACAGAGATAGAAACACAAAATCTGTCTTGGATAAACCTAAGACACAGCTAAACCCAGATATAAATAATATGAAGATGAAAATTAGGTAAAAAGTGAAATCAATGACAACGGAAAACAGAAAAGAAAATGTAATCATAGTATATTACTTAACTCGGCAATAAACAATACTTACAATTAAGGAATCACTGCATGTGAATTTAATCCAAAATTGTGATAAAATTATACTGGGAGGATGAGGAGAGATTAAATAGCACTAATAACCATAACTATCACAATAAAACATCAACAGATAATGCCTACTATGCTAAACTTAAGATAACATTATACACATTATTGACTTTTTCATGTGCATGTGTTATTTAAAACGAATACTTTTCAAAATAGTATTTCATTAAAAATAAGGTAAAAGAGCAAACTGAAAAACAACTGAAAAACATAAGACAAAGAAAATCAGTATGTAAAGGACATCTCAAGTAGAAAAATCTGCAAATGTACTCACTATTATTCCACACATACAATCCCAACATAGAAGTTCCATTATCTACCCCATTTTTTTTTGGCTTATGAAGTTGACAATTAATATTTTTAAAGCAAAAATGCAAGGACATAGGCGCTCCTACAGACTACCAATAGGAATGGAAATTTTTTGCAGAGTAATTTGACAGCATGTTTCAGAGCATAATATTTGGCTCAACCGTAAAAGTATATCATATCTTTGTACCCAAATTTCCACTTATAGGAATTTTTCCTAAGGAATGAACTAAAAATTTACATAGAAATTCACATATCTCAAGGGTATTCTCTGAAGTACTAGTTGAAATATTTAAAGATTGGAAATAACAGAATTTCCGCCTCAAAATAAATTACAGAGCTTTAACAGAAGGGAGTACCATGCAGCCACTGAAAACAATGTTTTAAAGGAGGGGAGGTAGCTAGCACATCAATGAAAATAGGAGGAAAAGACTCTAAGAAGAAAGGGCATGAATGCAAGTATGGAGTCAAGCAAGCACAAATCATGTATGGGCAAAGGGAAATAATTTATTCAGAGCACTATTTGAGAAGAAACAGTGAGCGTTAAGGAAACCCCTAGTATGTGGGTGTACCATATGCATCACTGAACTTACCTGGGCAGCACTGCGAAGTTGGAATGAACGTAAGCTTTGGAGCCAAAAGACCTGGAATCTGATATTAAAACTCATCCTTTCATTTACTACCTAACAATTTTGAATCTGAACCTCAGGTCCCTATCTGGAAAGCTGAAATAATAATACCTTTTCATACTACTATTACAAAAATGAAATAAAATGATGTCTGTAAAGCACTGTGCATGCTTATGTCACAATAAGTACTAACAAACAGTAGTTTTTTGTTATATAAAACCAGTATGCAAAAATATCAATTTTAAAAGAAGAGTGGAAGTAGAAAGGTACTGTTGTTAAAGATTTGCATGGTACTAATTTCTAAGTAAGTGTCTAAATTATATGCACCAATAAGCATGTACTGTGTAAGTTTTTTCACCAGTGGAGTAGCACATTTCATTACCCACAATTGAGAATGCAATCATATACTGCCTCTTACTGTTTCACAGGAGAATTGATTGCTCTGTGATAATGTAAGCTGAAATTATTTAAAAATAGAATCTATATTTCTGTTAGAAGTCTTTACAGCTTATAAAATACTCTTCTTCTGCTAATTTTAGTTGTGAGAGTGGCAATGTAGGTGTTGACTGCCTGCCTTATTGGTCAATCACTTGCCAAGACCTATACAAGTGAGAAAAGTAGACCTCATCTTTTAGTTTAGAGCTAGTGCTTTTTCAATTTTAGTTTAGAACTAGCGCTTTTTCAACTAGTGCTCACTGTTTCCTCTTTACACCATTTATTTGTATAAATGTTACCAATAACTAATCACTTTCACTTACTTATTTCATAGGTCCAATATTTGAGAGCCTTTATAGTCACTATGTATAAACTATCTGAACAAAGCTTATTTGAAAGAAAAACAACAGTGGAGAAACAATTATGTAACTAAAAATACCTATATTTTTATTTTAGAAGCTATTTAGGAAATTTTATCATAGTACGTTTATATCAAACATTTTCAGTGAAACATAATTTTATTCAACTAAGTAGGTATTGTATAAGTGAGGTTCATTAGGTTTAAATAGAATGAATAGCAATTTAGCAAACATAGCAAGGAAGACACTGCCTTTATACTAATGTTATTAGTGTGTTAACAAAGTAAAAAGGGTCAACTAAGGCTGAGAAGTTATTTCTAACTCTGACACTTCATGATGGCTGGCTTGATCACCACCACTACTGATATCATTTTTAAGTGTAGATTTCATTTACTCAACACCTATTATTTGCCAATATTCAGCACTAATTTTCTAAAAATATGGTAAATTGAAGTACCACTAAAATTTTTTTGTATTAATAGAACTTAAAAACTGAAAAAATACATCCAAAGTTATTATCATTAGGGGAAAAGAAACCCAGACTCTATTTAATTCAATAGTGTGCTTTTCACCTATCTTCATGCAGCAAAGTAATTAAAGAAATGTACAAAAAGCCTTTCCTCTCCAAAGAAAATAAAACAAGAAGAGGATTTAAGTAAAAACAAATTGTTTTTTCTTTCTTTCTTTCTTTTTTTTTTTTTTTGAGCAGGGTTATTTTAAGGAACACGTAAGGAAACAGTAGAACCTATTCCTAAGGGTATCTTTGAAAATTTCTTTAGGAACATGGATCAGATGCAAGGTTGCTTCATATCCTTTAATCTTCTAGCTTTCATTACTCCGAAAAGAAAAGAAACATTTACTGAGTGTCTACTATGTACAAGATACTTTAGCGGAATTAAATTTAACACGTTTAAAATATATTTCGTACTAAGATAATTTTCAACGTTGGACTTTGCCACTAGGGGGCGTTGATCCCGTTTAATAAATTCCATTGAAGATTGGAAGAGCTTCAGGTTAAAAGTATGTCACACATTTGGTTCCAAAATTTTATGGAATTGTATATTTAAATGGCCATCTTTTTAACAGTCCTATAATTATGCTACAACATATTTTCTCCTTAAGATACAATGGCTGACTTAAGGGGTCAAAGTTAAATAGATCTCAATAACATTTTCAGCTGAAACAAGATGAATTTTTCTGACAATGTGCCAACATATTATAGAGCCTATTAGCCACAAACTAGTAATTTAACTAAAAAAACACATTAAACTTAATATTGGGTTTATGGCCCCATTCTTAAAATGGACTTTGATTAACTGCATTTTAAGTTAACCATTTTTTCATTCTGGTAAAAACAATTTATAAACAATTTCATGTGATTCTGTAAATGCCAGCACTAGGCTTTTCTTATGGAGCAGTGACCTTTTAAGGCATTTATATGATTAAAAGCAACGCATGATGCTCAATAAAGATCTGATAAACATTTATACTAACTAAATAAAATAAGGGTGAATGTAGAAACGCTTTAGTTGTATTGTATTAGAGATTATTAAATACAAATATACTAACATCTTAGAAAGTATATTAAAATGCTAATATAAAATAATAAAAGGTACATCTTACGTAAATAAAATGTACAGTACTATGTTTAAAGGAAAAATCTTTAATAAAACATTAACGAGAAGCCAAAAATGTTAAACTTTATGATGAATAAAAATTAAAGCACTCTATTAAAGTCATCTAGGTCTTTCTGTAACACACTGACTGAAATGCAGTAACTTAAAAATCCATCAGGGGCATCTTCAGGTTATGTGACCATATACATAACACCTATGATAAAACTCTATTATATATAATGCCAAGTATACCAGTGTATTAATAAATACATAGAAGCGTTTGTGACGCCTCTCAATTTTAAATAACCACTAAGGACAAAGTCAAATTAGACAAATACATTTTTATATAAGAAACCACTCTATAAAACGCAAGTATTGAAAACCAATGTCAACAGAACTGCCAAGACAAAAACTGCTGATTCGGCAGTATTCCTAATGTCGGCCACACTGCAGGATAAGTCTTCCAAATTTTAATCAGTCTATTTATAGATGAATATCCTCTGTTAATGCCAAGTCTATATCTGAAGACCTATAATCACTGAAATTCTAAAAGGAAATTAAAACTCCAGAATAATTAAACTTTTAAACTGGTCTTCAATATTAATCTTAAACTGTTATTTTTCTGGTTTGGATTAGTGACCTAAATTAAGTTTTAAGCCAAATGCACACTTCTGATTTGTTCTGAGGAACTGTTTAATGTGTTCTGAAAGTTGTTTATGAAAGTTTGAAAAATGTGAAGTAAAATAACTCAGGGATAATAATTAGGAATAAACACATGAATACTGCCAATTCACAAAAGTAAATCTGTCTCAAGCACGGATTTTTCTTTTTTCTGAAAAAAAAGGATTTGCCATCTCACACAAATATCCCACCAAAACAAACAAACAAAAAATCTAAGTTTGTAATCTATCAGAACTGACTAAACTTGGAAGTAGAGGGAGAAGGGAATTAGAGAAAGATGCTAAGAATGAAAACGTCTGTTTCAATAATTCCAGCTCCAAATCATTTACAGACCCAAAGTGATAAGAAAGCTCCCCCAAAAGGTGACTGAAAATACAAATCCGTTACTGTATTCTGGCTACTACACTCACTCAAAACTGCTACCATCTCTATACATTGTACCGATGCGTTCACGCTGAGCGCTACAAAATTACTGCCAAATAAGTAGAGAGTGCAACAGAAAGCCAGTTGCACCGGACTAAAAAATACCTTCAGAAACACTCATTCCCTTTCCTGCAGACAGCACGTGTTTAGCTCCTAAAAGCATCTCCCCCCATCAGGAGTGAGAATGGTGACCGTCCTCTAACCTAACCGAGGAGGATATTAAATGTGAAAGGGGATTTCAAGACGGGCTTAGGTTAACTAATCCACCAGCCAGCCCCACAGGGCAGACCAGAGCTGTCAACAAATTAGGACCACAGCACAGTGAACAGTGCTATAAATGGGTGGGGGGTGGGAGTGCGAGGGTGCGCATGCCCTGGAGACTGGGGAACGGGGGGCACAATTTTTTAAATGCAATCTTTAAACACGGAAAAACCCAAGGCCTGGGTTTCTCGACCGGCCTCCAAATCGCGATTCCACGGACTGCGTGGGGAAGGGACCTAATCACCAGGCCGCGGGGATGTGGGCACGGGTGAGGCGGCCTCCGGCACCTGCGCGCCTGAGCGCCCACCCCCGCGCCGAGGACGCGCACCAGACACTCACGTTTTCTGCACCGGCTTCCGCCGCTTGCGACTGGCGTAGGTGATGTTGGCGCTGCTGCTGTTCATGGTGCCCGGCTGGCGGCGGCTTCTCCCCGGACGCGGGCGCGGACAGCCCGGTCCCCGGGACCCGGCGGCGACCGGGACGACGGCGGCGGCGGCGGCGGCGGCGGCGGCCGGCGCCGGGTTCCACGCAGCCGCGCCCGCTCCACCTGCACCCTCCCCGGGCGGTGGCAAAGACGCCGCACCCCAAGAGCCTTGGCTCCCGCAGCCCCGAGTCCAAGTGCGCCGCCCGGGCCTGGCGCCGGCGGTCGAGGGGTGGAGACCGGTGAGCCGGGCGACGCAGGTGCCGTCTATACGGGCGGAGGCGGCGCAGCGTTGCCCGCAGGTGAGGCGGCCCGAATGGAGGAGGAGCCTGGGCCGCCTGTTTGGAATCCCAGCCTGGGTCGCGCGCTCTGGCGCCGCGCCCCGTGACCGTCGCCGCGGCCCCTTGGGTAAAGGAGGCGACGCCGCGCTGCTCCCGGGGCTTCCTCGATCCCGGGTACTTCCCGCCTTTGGAGCTCGGACTCCGGCCGCCGCTTTCGGTGCCACCAGCTTCCGCTCGACCACGCGTCTGCCTCTGGTCTGAGCCGGTGGTCCCAGTAACGCTTTCGGAACCTAGCGTCGAGGGTACTCGACAGGCGCTGCCTCCCGCCGCCGCTTGCACCGGCTGAATGGCAGAAGCGCCCCCGACTCCTCTCTGGCCCCGCCCCGCCTCGTGGCCCCGCCTCTCGATGCCCCGCCCCCTAGGAGCCCCGCCCCATTCTACTTGACTCCGCCCTTCCTTACAGTTCCCTTGAGGGCCCCACCCTCTCGGCACGTGATGACGCAAGGCGTAATGACCCCCTCCCCCACCCCCGGTATCCATGTTCTTGAGGTCAAGGGAAGGAATCTGTGGACACATTTCCAGTCCAGAAAGACGTGTGACAACAAATTATGTGTAGCCAAACGCTTTGTAATTAGACAGTCTCAAGGATAGAAATGCCAAATAGTGAGCTTAAATTCACCTATGTAGGAGACAGTGATGCAGCTAATTTTGGGCTAAGAATTACAGTGAGCTGGCAGAAAACCAGTGGAACTATAAATTTTCCTCAAGAAGAAATCTTCAGGAGGCCACATCTGAGTTGAACTTGAAGGCTAGGCGTTTACTTGTCTTTTTGTTTGGGTTTGGTTTTTGTCTCCATACTAGACAGTATAGTATTTTTTCCCCAGCCAGAATAACTTTGTTAATCTATAGTCAGATTTCAGTAAGGTAGAAAGGAAGGAAGAAAGGCAGCAGGAGGCATTTGAGGATAAGTAGTCTGGTATGGCTGGAGAGAGGAGCTGGAAGTGAAATTCAGGAATTCTAGGATCAAATCATAAAGCTTTGATCAAGAGTCCAGATTTTATTCTGCAGTCAATGGAAACATTTTAAGGATCCACAGCAGGAAAATGACATTCTGGTGTCTTGGAAAAGTCACTCTGGAATGAAAGTGCAAACTAGATTACAGGAGAGCAAGACTGGATGCAGGGAGAGTAGTTAGGGACTTGTTGAAGTAGTCCAGGTAAAAGTCCAGGGAAGTGACAGTGGGATAGAGAAAAAAAAAAAGAAAGAATAGATAAGGAAATAGATGACGAGAGGAGTATGTTTTGCTTGTCAGGAGCAGAAGGGCAACCAGACTAAGATGTCTAGATGAAATCTCACACCATATCTATTCCTACATTTCAAAATGTCATCAAACCATTTCCACCTGGTGAGTTTGTTACCTCAAATTCAGAACATTGATAAATTGAACATCATTTTCTTTAGCTGAAACCTTGTTCTGTCTCTGGCTCAACCATTCTCCAATGAACCTATGAAACATCTTCAACTCCCCTACCACTTACATCTAAATATTCCAGCAAATACTATTAAATTTTGTGCTTAGCAACGTCCCTAATTCATCTTCCTCCACCTTATTCTTCAATAATAACACCGAGAGTGCCCAACTCAAATGCCATATCATTTGCGATTCCTATCCAAATATTGTGGATAATTACCCCCTCCACACATTAATTCAATTAAGAGATATTTTGAGGGTAATGCCTGTGTGCCATGATTGTTCTAGTACTGAGGAGACAATGGTGAACAAAAACAGAAAAGTACCATACTCTCAGGAAATACTGTAATGGAGAAGTACACGATTCAGTATGGTCTTCTAGTAGAGAAATTTGGCCTAGTCATTGAGACAAAGATAAGCGTTTGCAAAATCATGACAGTTGAGTTGAGGTCTGAAGGATAAAGTCTTAGGAGAAAAGAGGGGAAGGGCATTCCAAGCCAATGAAATAGTACAAGCAACATCCGTTTAGTGGGAAGGAGCCTGGTAAGTAGTATGATGGACTAAAACAAGTTCAGGATGAGCAGGGGAGAAGGGCACAAATGATCAAATTTGTGTTTCAAAATATCACCATATCTGCAGAGTGTAGAACAGATAAAAGAGGGAGGAGCAGAAAGGAATGGAAATGATACTCCTTAGGAAACCATTAGCAGTAGCCCAGCCAAGGGATGACAATTACTGATACAAGGGTGGAGGTGATAGTGTAGATGGAAAAAAAGTGAATAGGTTCCACAGAATTTGAGGAGGTCTTGAAAGATGGAAAGGATGAATATATGACAGTGACAGAAGAGGGTGTGTCAAAAACACAATAATAGCTTTTTGGACTATGTATCAGGCTATGTAATAATGGCATGTGCTGGTGGGAAATTATTAATTTAGCTTGGATCTTTTATGTTTGAGGTACCTTTGAGACATCAAAGGTGTCAAGTAGGCCGTAGGATATATAGGTTTGTAACTCAAAGATGTGTGAGCTGGAGAATATCTCAGAAATCATCTGCATTTAAGTGACAAAGAAGAGATTATGAAGGTTGTGGGGTGCAAATATATGCTAGAAAAGGAGGACTGGGCACCAAAAAACTTCAGTATGTAATATCTAATTGCTGGATAGAAGATTATGGTGCTGTAAAACTGAAAAAGACTTGCTAGAATGGTAACAAGAAAATAAGGAGACTTTTGTCATGGAGGACAAAGTGGAAAAATGTCAGAGTGGTTCACAGTATTGAATGCTGTTGAGAGGTTCAAATAAGATGAGAACTGGAAATGTCCTTTTTGGCTTCTCAAAATGGGGTAATTTGTAACTTTAGTGAACACCGTTGGTGGACTAATGGACCTACAAATCACACGGAAGTGGGAACAGAATTGAATTGGAGATGAGGAGGTGACATTGGCAAACACAGACAATTGTTTTTTTAAAAAAGTTTGTGAAACTGAGAGACCTAGGATGGCAGCTAGGGGGAGTAAAGGGTTAAATTGGGATTTTTTCTTTTTCTTTTTTTTTTTAAGTGGGTGGTACTTAAGCAGATGAGAGAGAGGTGAGAGAGAGATTGAAATTGACTGCGTAAAAATGACAAAGAACATTAAGAAGAAGAACTGATACTAAAAATAGTAAAGGCAGGAGGGAAAGAGTGCCAAAGCATAAAGGGGGAGTTAGGATAACTGTAGTTTTGATAATAACAGAAACAGCCCCTCTAGTGCTTTACTCTTCGAAGTGGTCCACAGCTTCTCATGAGAGTTATGAGAAATGCAGAATCTCTGGGTGTCCTTACTGACTCAGAATCTGAATTTAATAAGATCGCCCAGGTGATTCAAAGGTACATAAAGTTCGAGGAACATTACTCTATAAGCTGGGGGACAGAAGAGTGGTGGGTGAGATAGAGAAGGCTGATAATTTTGGATCAGAAAGATAAAGAAGGTGTGATGAGGAGGTAGCATGACCTACAAAGGGACAGGTGTGTTTTGTGGGTGATGGTTTTTGTTTTATTTTAATTTTACAAGACTGTAAGGTAAAAGTGATCCAGGATATGGCAATGGGGAACTAGGTGGACATCAACACTATATCCTGTATATGTGATGAAAGAAAATAATTAGGCACCATTTGGGAACTGATAGCCTTGGGGAGAGCTAGATTTTAGTTTAAGGCAAAAGGTGGAACGAGTTCCCAAAGAAGACAGTGCGTACAGGGGAGTTTGCTGTTTATGGATTAGCAATTCCAAGGGCACAGAATCAACCATCTTTATCTTACCTTCTCTTTTATTTCCCCATCTCTGTATTATTATCCAGAGCCATTCTGTCTAAAATGTATAAAGTGTAAACAAATAATTTCCTCCTTGCATAGGAACTTTAAGGGTGAAAAATGCATAACAAAACATAATTTATTGATTCTGTACCTTAAAGTGCTTTTTCAGAAAAGGGATATACTAAATGTACAAAATCCCATAAATCAATCTTAATCTGTTTTAACAAAAGTCCACCCTTTTTAAGGTTGTTAGTTATTTAATACAATCCTTTGCTATCTTATTTTGTCCTACTTCCATATCCCTATTTCCTGTTTGACTTTAGGATTCTGTTTGACTTTATTTTACTAATTGATCTTTATACCAGGATTAAAATAGAATATCAATAAGATTTTCAGAATTCATTTCATTTTAATACTGACATCATGCACTTCCCTTAAAATTTGTGCTTACTATGTCAATAAAATCAGGCTTTGTAGTAGAATGCCATTTAAAAAAAAAAAGAATGAGTTGCCACTTTCTAGAAACTATCACCTTCTACTTCTAATATCACCACTGTAGAACATGGTTCTCAAAGTGTGGTTTGTGGCCTTTGCTAAGATTTTAAAATTTTCTATGAGCAATTTTTATGTAATAACATGGCTTTTTCTGCTACAAAGCTACAGTAATCAAAACAGTATGGTACTGGCACAAAAACAGAAATATAGATCAATGGAACAGGATAGAAAGTCCAGAGACAAAGCCACATACCTATGGGCACCTAATCTATTACAAAACAGGCAAGGATATACAACGGAGAAAAGACAGTCTCTTCAGTAAGTGGTGCTGAGAAAACTGGACAGCTACATGTAAAGGAATGAAATTAGAACATTCTCTAACACTATATACAAAAATAAACTCAAAATGGATTAAAGACCTAAATGCAAATCTGATACTATAAAACTCTTAGAGGAAAACATCGGCAGAACACTCTCTGACATAAAACACAGCAAGATCTTTTCTGATCCACCTGCTAGAGTAATGAAAACATAAACGAGTTCTTCCCTGGTGGCACAGTGGTTAAGAATCCACCTGCCAACGCGGGGGACACAGGTTCTAGCCCTGGCCCGGGAAGATCCCACATGCCGCGGAGCAACTAAGCCTGCGTGCCACACTACTGAAGCCTGCGCGCCTAGAGCCCGTGCTCTGAAACAAGAAGCCACGACAATGAGAAGCCCATGCACCGCAACAGAGTAGCCCCCACTCCCCGCAACTAGAGAAAGCCTGCGTGCAGCAACAGAGACCCAACACAGCCAAAAATAAAAACAAATAAATAAATGTATTTTAAAAAAAGAAAATATAAACGAAAATAAATAAATGGGACCTAATTAAACATAAAAGCTTTTGCACAGCAAAGGAAACCATAAGCAAAATGAAAAGACTTGACTTCCCTGGTGGCGCAGTGGTTAAGAATCTGCCTGCCAATGCAGGGGACGTGGGTTTGATCCCTGGTCTGGGAAGATCCCACATGCTGCAGAGCAACTAAACCTGTGTGCCACAACTACTTAACCCGTGGCTCTAGAGCACATGAGCCTCAACTACTGAAGCCCACGCACCTAGAGCCTGTGCTCCACAACAAGAGAAGCCACCGCAATGAGAAGCCTGCACACCTCAACGAAGAGTAGCCCCTGCTCCCCGCAACTAGAGAAAGCCTGTGCGCCACAACAAAGACCCAATGCAGCCAAAAGTAAATAAATGAAATAAATAAATAAGTAAAAATTTTTTAAAAATCATGAAAAGGAATGTTTAAAAAAAAAATGAAAAGACAACCCACAGAATCAAGAAAATATTTGCAAATGAAATGACTGACAAGGAATTGCCAAAATATACAAACAGCTCATGCAGCTCAATATCAAAAAACAAACAAAAAAACCCAAAACAAACAACCCAATCAAAAAATGGGTGGAAGATCTAAATAGACATTTCTCCAAAGACGACATACAGATGACCAAAAGGCCCATGAAAATATGCTCAGCATCCCTAATTATTAGAGAAATGCAAATCAAAACTACAATGAGATACTAAGTCACACCGGTCAGAATGGCCATCATCAAAAAATCTACAAACAATAAATTCTGGAGAGGGTGTGGAGAAAAGGGAACCCTCCTGCACTCTTTGTGGGAATGTAACTTGGTACAGTCTCTATGGAGAACAGTATGGTTCCTTAAAAGACTGAAAATAAAGCTACCATATGATCCAGCATTCCCACTCCTGGACATATATCTGGAGAAAACCATAATTCGAACAGATACACGTACCTCAATGTTCATTGCAGCACTATTTACAATAGCCAGGGCATGGAAGCAACCTAAATGTCCACTGACATAGGAATGGATAAAAAAGATGTGGTACATATATACAATGGAATATTAGCCATAAAAAAGTGAAATAATGCCATTTGCAGCAACATGGATAGAGATGGTCATACTGAGTGAAGTCAGAGAAAGACAAATATCATATGATACCGCTTATATGTGGAATCTAAAAAAAAATGGTACAAATGAACCTATTTACAAAACAGAAATAGAGTCACAGATGTAGGAAAAACACTTATGGTTACCATGGGGGAAGGGGGGGAGGGACAAATTGGGAGATTGGGATTGACATATACACACTACAACTAATAAGAACCTACTGTATAGCACAGGGAACTCCACTCAATACTCTGTAATGACCTATATGGGAATAGAATCTAAAAAAGAGTGGATATATGTATAACTGATTCACTTTGCTGTACAGCAGAAACTAACACAACATTGTAAATCAAATATACTCCAATAAAAATTAATTTAAAAATAAGATAAAAATAAAATCACACCTTCCAAAAAATGACTTTTTCTTATAAAATTAATTTGCCTCTAAGAATTTATGAATATTTGACTGCCTTTTCCAAAGCAACATTATCCTTTTATTTAGTTTAGGTGAGATTACTTTCTGAGGTTTACGATGCAGCTTTATATCTGTGGGTTCTTTTTTCCTGCTAAATGTTACGAGAAAAAGAAATAAGTTTTAGGAATGCTACTATAAATAGCAGCTGTTTTACAATAAAAAAGAACTGAAATGAATGCTAACCTTATTCTGTCAGAGTATGTGCATTTATTCATTTCATCCAGCAAGGTTTTAGCTTCTATAATATACCAGACCGTGGGATGTGGTGCTGGTACCAGACATATTCCTAGCCTCTTAGAGCTTACATTCTAATGAGAGAGAGAAGTTATACAAGTAGTTATACAAATAAATATATAATTGCCACTATGATAAGTGCTATGAGATGAATACTCTGAGAATGTGTAATAGGTGAATTTGCCTTGGTTAAGGGAGGCTACCCTGAGGCGAATTGTGAGACACGGGTAGGCATTTTGTAGGTAACATGGGGAGGGAAAGTGCACCCCAAGCAGACAGACATTTTTTACAATTTTTACCTTCTTTTCAATCCTGCAGCTTCTTACCCCAGGCCTTCAGAATGATCTATTTCACTTATCCTCTGCTTCTACATTTTACATCACATATTACATTTACATTAAATATTTTAGAGAGCATAGCCCATCCTTCACAAACTGTGTACTGGGGCACCCCAAGGGCGCCCCAACAAACTCAAAGGGGCACCTCTTAGACCTTACATTCATGGGCTATTTAAAATTTTCAAGGCCAACACAGTGACATCAGTTGGACACCATGCAAAACACTACCTCCAATTAGATTAGACCTTCAACATGAAATTGTACTCAGTCCGTTTTTTGTTTTTTTTTTGCGGTACGCAGGCTTCCCACTGCTGTGGCCTTTCCCTTTGCGGAGCACAGGCTCCGGACGCACAGGATCCGCGGCTATGGCTCACGGGCCTAGCCGCTCTGCGGCATGTGGGATCTTTGCAGACCAGAGCACGAACCCGTACCCCCTGCATTGGCAGGCGAACTCTCAACCACTGCGCCACCAGGGAAGCCCTGTACTCCAACCTTCTGATGACATCTTTTAAGGCAGCGTTTTGTAAGTTGCCGTTATAAAACACAAGAACCATGGGAAAATGCCTGTGGAACAGGAAATGAGGACACTGGTTTCCCATCCAATTCCAAGGTTTCAGAATTTGTAAAGTATCCAATAAACATGCACACGCCATTAAGAACGTAACAAAAAGTTTTAGAAATGTATATGTATTTTTTTTTTAATAGCAACGAAGTTGTTAGGACAGACATACATAATAAGTTTGGACCTAGCTACTTAATAAATGGAATTGTTAGGTATTTCTTTTAGCCTCCACACCATGAAAACACTTCTGAGATAATAAGAGAGCCATGAACTGGGAAAGTCTGGGAATCTTTGGCATGGCTAAACCCTTCATTAACAGATGAGAAACCTGAGATAAAGTACCCTGCTAATCAGAGCCTAGAATTGAGGTCTTGTGACTTCTATTCCAGTCAAAAATATATAATTTATCTCACTGTGAACTGGTTTGATTCATTTCTTGAAAAATAATCAGTTTACGAGTTGCTTGCTCTAACACAAAATAACAGACATAAGTAACTAAGGGTTATTTCTAAATGCATAATGCCCTCTTTCCTTGCTTGGATATGCTACACAATGTCACAGTCAGAAGCCAAAAAAAGTAATACCTTTTTTTTTTTTTTTAACATCTTTACTGGAGTGTAATTGCTTTACAATGGTGTGTTAGTTTTTGCTTTAAAACAAAGTGAATCAGCTATACATATACATATATCCCCATATCTCCTCCCCCTTGCATCTCCCTCCCACCCTCCCTATCCCATGCCTCTAGGTGGTCACAGAGCACGGAGCTGGTCTCCCTGTGCTATGTGGCTGCTTCCCACTAGCTATCTGTTTTACGTTTGGTAGTGTATATAAGTCCATGCCACTCTCTCACTTTGTCCCAGCTTACCCTTCCTCCTCCCCGTGTCCTCAAGTCCATTCTCTATGTCTTCATCTTTATTCCTGTCCTGCCCCTAGGTTCTTCAGAACCTTTTTTTTTTTTTTAGATTCCATATATATGTGTTACCATACAGTATTTATTTTTCTCTTTCTGACTTACTTCACTCTGTATGACAGACTCTAGGTCCATCCACCTCACTACAAATAATTCAATTTTGTTTCTTTTTATGGCTGAGTAATATTCCATCCTACATATATGTGCCACATCTTCTTTATCCATTCATCTGTCGATGGACACTTAGGTTGCTTCCATGTCCTGGCTATTGTAAATAGAGCTGCAATGGACATTGTGGTACATGACTCTTTTTGAATTATGGTTTTCTCAGGGTATATGCCCAGTAGTGGGATTGCTGGGTTGTATAGTAGTTCTATTTTTAGTTTTTTAAGGACCCTCCATACTGTTCTCCATAGTGGCTGTATCAATTTACATTCCCATCAACAGTGCAAGAGGGTTCCCTTTTCTCCACACCCTCTCCAGCATTTATTGTTTGCGGATTTTTTGATGATGGCCATTCTGACTGGTGTGAGATGATACCTCATTGTAGTTTTGATTTGCATTTCTCTAATGATTAGTGATGTTGAGCATTCTTTCATGTGTTTGTTGGCAATCTGTATATCTTCTTTGGAGAAATGTCTATTTATGTCTTCTGCCCATTTTTGGATTGGGTTTTTTTTTTTTTGCTATTGAGCTGCATGAGCTGCTTGTCAATTTTGGAGATGAATCCTTTGTCAGTTGCTTCATTTGCAAATATTTTCTCCCATTCTGAGGGTTGTCTTTTGGTCCTGTTTATGGTTTCCTTTGCTGTGCAAAAGCTTTTAAGTTTCATTAGGTCCCATTTGTTTATTTTTGTTTTTATTTCCATTTTCTCTAGGAGGTGGGTCAAAAAGGATCTTGCTGTGATTTAGGTCATAGAGTGTTCTGCCTATGTTTTCCTCTAAGAGTTTTAGAGTGTCTGGCCTTACATTTAGGTCTTTAATCCATTGTGAGTTTATTTTTGTGTATGGTGTTAGGGAATGTTCAAATTTCATTCTTTTACATGTAGCTGTCCAGTTTTCACAGCACCACTTATGGAAGAGACTCTCTTTTCCCCATGTTATAGTCTTGCCTCCTTTATCAAAAATAAGGTGACCATATATACATGGGTTTATCTCTGAGCTTTCTATCCTGTTCCATTGATCTATATTTCTTTTTCTGTGCCAGTACCATACTGTCTTGATTACTGTAGCTTTGTAGTATAGCCTGAAGGCAGGGAGCCTGATTCCTCCAGCTCCGTTTTTCTTTCTCAATATTGCTTTTGCTATTTGGGGTCTTTTGTGTTTCCATACAAATTGTGAAATTTTTTGTTCTAGTTCTGTGAAAAACGCCATTGGTAGTGTGATATGGATTGCACTGAATCTGTAGATTGCTTTGAGTAGTATAGTCATTTTCACAATGTTGATTCTTCCAATCCAAGAACGTGGTATATCTCCATCTGTTTACATCATCTTTAATTTCTTTCATCAGTGTCTTATAGTTTTCTGCATACAGGTCTTTTGTCTCCTTAGGTAGGTTTATTCCTAAGTTTTTATTCTTTTTGTTGCAGTGGTAAATGGGAGTGGTTCCTTAATTTCTCCTTCAGATTTTTCAGCATTAATGTATAGGAATGCAAGAGATTTCTGTGCATTAATTTTGTATCCTGCTACTTTACCAAATTCATTGATTAGCTCTAGCAGTTTTCTGGTGGCATCTTTAGGATTCTCTATGTATAGTACCATGTCATCTGCAAACAGTGACAGTTTTACTTCTTCTTTTCCGATTGGGATTCCTTTTATTTCTTTTTCTTCTCTGATTGCTGTGGCTAACACTTCCAAAACTATGTTGAATAAGAGTGGTGAGAGTGGGCAACTTTGTCTTGTTCCTGATCTTAGTGGAAATGATTTCAGTATTTCACCATTGAGAATAATGTTGGCTGTGGATTTGTCATATATGGCCTTTATTATGTTGATGTAAGTTCCCTCTGTGCTTACTTTCTGCAGGGCTTTTATCATAAATGGGTGTTGAACTTTGTCGAAAGCTTTTTCTGCATCTACTGAGATTACCACATGGTTTTTCTCCTTCAATTTGTTAATATGGTGTATCACGTTGATTGATTTGCATATTTTGAAGAATCCTTGCAGTCCTGGGATAAACCCCACTCGATCATAGTGTATGATCCTTTTAATGTGCTGTTGGATTCTGTTTGCTAGCATTTTGTTGAGGATTTTTGCATCTATGTTCATCAGTGATATTGGCCTGTAGTTTTCTTTCTTTGTGACCTCTTTGTCTGGTTTTGGTATCAGGCTTATGGTGGCCTTGTAGAATGAGTTTGGGAGTGTTCCTCCCTCTGCTGTATTTTGGAAGAATTTGAGAAGGATAGGTGTTAGCTCTTCTCTAAATGTTTGATAGAATTCGCCTGTGAAGCCATGAGGTCCTGGGCTTTTCTTTGTTGGAAGATTTTTAATCACAGTCTCAATTTCAGTGCTTGTGATTGGTCTGTTTATATTTTCTATTTCTTCCTGGTTCAGTCTCAGAAGATTGTGCTTTTCTAAGAATTTGTCCATTTCTTCCAGGTTGTCCATTTTATTGGCATGGAGTTGCTTGTAGTAATCTCTCATGATCTTTTGTATTTCTGCAGTGTCTGTTAATACCTTTTAAGCTAATATTAATCTTAACACTGATAGGAAAAGTACAATAAAATATAGGAATAATTTGTTGTTGGTCAAAATTACTTCTATTTATTTAGGAAGAATGCTTTGTCATAAAAAAGTCAAGATTTTTAACAAATGAAAAAACATTATCTTTTAAAATATTAACGTGTATTAGGTTTAGATTTTAACTTTTGCTTGCTGGACCTTTTATTCTTATAACATGACATTTGATTATGAAAAAGTTATTAAGAAGCTTTATATTTTATGTGCTAAGATTCATATCTGACAAACAGTTTATTAAGTAATGTATATGTATAAATATCTTGTGCTTAAAGTTATTTAGCTTTTGATATAAATATATTTAAGATTTACATAAGAATACATATTTCATGCATTTAAAATCATGACATAGAAAATACTGAAATGAAGTTCAAATAAATTTATATTAGATAAATATTTCAAAAGAAAATTATATTAACATGATAAGAAAAACTTAAGGAAATATAAATTATTATGACACTCTGTCCTAAAATCTATAATTTAGATCTGCTAAACTTTAAAAGACTAGCACATTCTTATGCATATTAAAAAACAAAAACGATGTATCCTTTGTTGAAAATATTTAACTTGAATTTAATCATTCTGTAGACAATGACCCTCAACTTTTATTGTACATTGTGATCTCCAGGGAGCTTTAAAAAATATTGATGCCTAGGGCCCTTTCAAGAGATTTTGATTTAGTTGATTTAGGTTGTGGCCTGGATATCAGGACTTTTAGAGGTGGCAATTATGTTGTGGTTGTGAATGAGATCTCAGGAAATGCATGCTGCAACATTTAAGTATGAAATATCCTGATGTCTGCAACTTATTTAAGAAAAAAATGTATATGCACATATATATGTATATTTATATGTATACACAATTGTGAAGGGAATATAGGCATTTGTTGTGTTAGTCTTGCAATTTTTCCATATGTTAAAAGTGTTCACAATAAAAAGAGAAAAAAATAAGAGCAAAACAAATAGCCATTTACTCTCAAGTTTAGAATTCCCAGACAAAATAATTCTTTGAGACCTGATAACTGTTTCAGTGAGACCAGGACTGATATATTACCCACCCAGCTCTTACATGACTTAAAGCTTTGGAACTTTCTCTAACCCTTTATATTCCAGGAAACATATTGAAGATAAGTGAAAGAAGACACAAATGAAATTTCTGCACTTCTCTGGTTTGAGAACAAACTTAGAAGCCAAGATTCCCATTTTGCACCATCTATGGACTGAAGGATGTATGTGTACAGTAGTTAGTTGTGCATTTGAAGAACTTAGCTGGTTTACATTAACAACAAATTATTCATTTTGCTGTATCCACCAGTTACTTACATATACTAAAACGCTAATAGTTTCCATTACCTCACAAATATTTTTCACTTGTTCTTGTACTATAAATTTGAAATGTCTTTGTTATCCACTTTTTTGCTTATACTCCCTGACTTGTGTAAGACTTTACAGTGATTCAGTAATCAGGATTTACGTCTGTAAGGCTTACGTGCTAAATTAATAGCTTTTAAAAAATCTTTTGGGGGTGGGCTTCCCTGGTGGCGCAGTGGTTGAAAGTCCGCCTGCCGATGCGGGGGACACGGGTTTGTGCCCCGGTCCGGGAGGATCCCACATGCCCCGGAGCAGCTGGGCCCGTGAGCCATGGCCACTGAGCCTGCATGTCCGGAGCCTGTGCTCCGCAACGGGAGAGGCCACAACAGTGAGAGGCCCACGTACTGCAAGAAAAAAAAAAAAAAAAACTTTTGGGGAAAATGTTAACTTGCACCCTAAGTTGAATCTTTTCACATTAATGCTGTGCCAAACAAGTATAATAAGGCTCTCAGGACCCCCCTAAAGCAACCTCTATAGCAAGCATCAGAAAAATCTGCCATTACCTGATTGGTAAGTAGATAATGATAAAGGAGATCTGATTACATAATTAATCAAGGGGATGTAGCTGAGGGTGGAGTGTCCTGTGTAACAGTGGGTTCTCCACCCTTCCCTTCTAAGGCAGGGTGAAAGAATTTCCCTTGTAAAACTGTAAACTTCAGTTGAGTTGCTTTCCTGCCTGAACATCGATCGACTTCCCATCTGCCTTTAGCGTGGCAAGGAGTCCTGATGGGAATGGCATAGAAGGATTCAATTTATTCCCAGCTTTTGGATAAACCTTGCACATTCTTTTTGTACCTGCTTCAGGTTGAATCCATCCTGGTTATCTGGGTCTATAAATAAAGAATCACATAGAGCAAATGTGTTTCTGAAAAAAAGCATGGAAATCAATAATTGTTTTGGAGTACATTGGTATTTGATGGAATACCAACTGGATCATTTTATAATGTAAACAATCCTTATCTAAACTCTTCAGGAAATAGGATTTTAAATTATTTAATTTATTAAACATTATAGTTTTCCGTATTTACTTATTTAAACTAAGATTTTGTGATCTAAGATTTATGTCAACTTTTTGCATGATTCTTTGAAGCAAAGCATCACTACCACCAGCACCCAAACATACACCTGTGTTAATCAAAATACCAATCTAAATCCTGCTAGGGTGTTTTGACAGTAGCTGAAAAGCATATGAAAGATAAAAAATGCAAACTTTAACTCTTTTTATTCTTGAACAGCTCAGAGTTAAATGCTAACTTGGGCAAGAACTGAATGATTTTTTATGTAGTAACATGAATTTAACCCCTTCTTTTAATTTTCACATAGTATTATCAAGTCTAAATATACATGTTATCTAGTAATTTATATTTTTCTTTTAATGTATAGGTAAGAAATTTCTGTACTTATATCATTAAATGTGCATATAAAAATATGTTCCCAAAGTTGCTGTAAAAAGCATTTGGAATGAAAGTTGTGATTTAATTTTTATTAATGAGATATTACAGATACATTAAAATTTGTCCATTTGTCCAAGTATTTTATTTGCATATTCCATATTTTTAATTTCAATATGGAATTATACACTTAGGAAGACTTCTCAAAGAGAAGTTTCAATCTTCTATTTTTCTTTTATGCATGATTAAAATTCAAGAGGATTTAGCACCCCATATCTTTTCTTTTTAAATGTTTTCCTTGCACCGTTAGCAGAAAATGCAAATTAAAATAAAGATGAGGTACAAATATTGCCATATTCGCTGTCTTACCCAGCAGAAAGACAGCCACTAATGTATTCTAACGATGTCCTTTCCCCCATTTTAATAAGAAGGTTTGTGCTGTTCTGACATTAAATGGATTAAGCAGCAAGCCTGCTGAGAAAAATACTCAAAGGTATTAAACCCTTGCTGTGTTGGTTTAACTGTAAGTACTGTAAAATAAGATTAAGTCTTAGTTTGGAAGAACAACTATATTTGACATAAGACTAAAAGGTAACAATAATCGCAGATGCCTGAATTAATGCTTCATTGAAAATATAATTAGCACAAGGTTTGAAAATATGTCTCCTTTGGCAAATGTCTTCACAGAGTAATGAGTGCTGTAGACTGATGTAGTGGAAAGAGCACTGGGCAAGTGGCCAAAAATCTTTGAATTCAAGTTTGTTGCTCTAGCACTTGCTAGTTCTGTGATCTTGGGTAAGAAATTTCTAAAATCTTCAAATCGCGTAAGGTGGATGTGGCCGGTTGAAACCATTGTCCGCTTTGCAGTGTGCATCTCTGTACTGCAGAAGCTTGAAGGCTAAAAACTGCACTTCCCAGATTCCTGCGCAATTAAAGTTGCAGATGCAAATTAGGTTCAGCCAATTAGATGCCCTTGTTAAGGTTTAGAAGGCAGAAGTCAAGTGGAGGTCATCTTCCTGCTGCTTGCACTGTTTTCTGCTAATAAAGATTGTGAAGACATGATTTTTGTGTGATAGGTTCCAGCATCCAAATTCTGCGTTTCATGGGTTTTGAGAGGTTGTTGCAGTGGCAGCAGTGGTGGTTTCCTGATTCCTTACTTGTAGCTACAGCGGTGCGCGTTTGAACTCAAATTCTGTAGCGACTTCGGGATTCCTCACCTTTCTGACTGAAGCAGAAGTAGTGGTGCCGCTAATAGGTCAGTTCTGCCATGTTCTGGAAACATTTCTGGATGCCCAGCCTAGAGCCTCCATCTCTAGCCTTTCCAATTATTTTGTAAGCTTTTAATGCCCTGTATTTAGTTTCCATCTACTTAAAGAACCTGGAGCTTATTCTGTTTCCTGTCCTGATACACACGTATGCAAATTTCATTCATACCTCATAGGGTCATTGAGAAAACCAAACAGTACTATCTAAGTGTATTTAATATTGTTTCCTTTTTTTTTAAAAAAAAAATATGGGTATTGACATGACAAGCGGCTGTTAAAAATGTCTCATGGTATTTTCTTGTCATTAATTTTACTCAGATAATATTGTTCTAAACAAATTTTGTGAAATATTGGTTCTGTTGGGCGAAAAACACAGGAGCAGCAATTGCACATTCTATAGGTATCTAGACATTCGAAGTGTCTAGTCCTAAGAATGCCCACGAGTTTGAATGATACCTTTCTTGTAAGTGAAACGAAAAATCTTCACTTCAATTTTATATTTTCCTGTTATTGTTACATTTTTATCATAATAATTAGAAGCACTATGATGATTCTGTAAGTGGAAACGGACTGACAGACATAACTCTATGTCTGTCAAGATTTTGAGCAGATTTGGAAAAATTTTGCTCTGTGCTCTCTGACCTCATACTTTCTAAAGTAATAAAATAATCTTTTTATCATCTTTTTCCCCCCAGACACAGTTTTTGTTGCATCTGTGGAGTCAAGAGACCTTTTATCTTTAAACCAGCCCACATGCCAAACCACCATTAAGGCACGAGTATTCTTTTTTTTTTTTTAATACATCTTTATTGGAGTATAATTGCTTCACAATACTGTGTCAGTTTCTGTTGTACAACAACTTGAATCAGCCATACGCATACATATATCGCCATATCCCCTCCCTCTGGAGCCTCCCTCCCACCCTCCCTATCCCACCCCTCTAGGTGGTCACAAAGCACCGAGCTGATTTCCCTGTGCTATGTGGCTGCTTCCCACTAGCTATCTATTTTACATTTGGTAGTGTATGTATGTCGATGCTACTCTCTCTTAGCCCCAGCTTACCCCTCTCCCCAGCCCCCATGTCCTCAAGTCCATTCTCTATGTCTACATCTTTATTCCTGCCCTGCCACTAGATTCATCAGTACCATTTTTTTCTTTAGATTCCATATATATGCGTTAGCATATGGTATTTGTTTTTCTCTTTCTGACTTACTTCACTCTGTATGACAGACTCTAGGTCCATCCACCTTACTACAAATAACTCAATTTCGTTTCTTTTTATGGCTGAGTAATATTCCATTGTATACATGTGCCACATCTTCTTTATCTATTCATCTGTTGATGCACATTTAGGGGAGAACTGGAGTGTTTATCATAATTGAGGTCCAAGTGAATGAATTTAAGTCATAAGGGATCAAAACCATTCCTAGTTTCATCGCTATATATATATAGATAGATAAATAGGTGTGAGTGTGTGTCTGTCCGTCTGTCTCAAGGGCACAGAAGAAGACACACATAGAAATGGAGATGAGTCAGGAGCCAGGCTGAAACCAGAGTGATGTAGCAAAGTCAGGAAATATGTAACTGATTTGAAGAATATTCTATCAATCTCATAAAGGACTTGCTTGTGCCATGTGTTTGTTCCTTAACTTTTAAATTTTATCATATTATTTATAATTTTTTTCATTAATAAACCATAATTCTCATGCAATTGAAAACCATGTTGGTGAAATGTTAAGTGCTTAATCAACATGTGTTTGAGTTGAATTTATATACTTAACACAACATAGCCTGAACATTTGATTGTTGAACTTAAACAACCTAAAAATTGCATTCATGCTATGTTTAATTATTGGTTTGGTAACTGTCAAGTTTTCTCAGCTACAATGTTTCTTTTTTTCAGATGTCAATAACAAGTTTGATACATTGCTTGTAATTCGAGATAATCTAGGTAATTTGGTTTGTATGCTGAAGCCAGATCATTTCATTAATTGTACAGTATAGGGGTTCCCTGGTGGCGCAGTGGTTGAGAGTCTGCCTGCCGATGCAGGGGACGTGGGTTTGTGCCCCAGTCCGGGAAGATCCCACATGCCGCCGAGCGGCTGGGCCCGTGAGCCATGGCCGCTGAGTCTGCGTGTCCAGAGTCTGTGCTCTGCAACGGGAGAGGCCACAACAGTGAGAGGCCCGCGTACCGCAAAAAAAAAAAAAAAAATTGTACAGTATATTTATTTGATAGGCATAAAGGATGCATTCATTCAACAAATATTTAAGTACCTGAGTGCACTGAGTAATGGGGATAGCATCAAGAATAAGACATGGTCCTTGCCTCGCTTTCAGAAAACATACTGAGTATTGGGGTGAGGGGAGTGAACAGGAAATCACAATGCAGTGTGATGAGTTCGCGGATTATGGTAAACACAAGGTACCCTGAAAGCACGTAAAATGGATGCCCAGTCTAACCTCGGGGGTTCTGAAGTGATAAGCTAACTGCTGAAGACCAGGCATTACCCAGCAAACAGGGCTTGAGGAAGTCAGAAAAAACCTGGGGCGAGGTCTGAAGACAGTGAAAGGAAAGTCTTGCTAGGTTCGTGAAAGGTTTAAAGACAGAGGCAAAATTATTTAATGACTTACATTTTTCTGCTGTTATAGTCAGTTCTGATTCAGATTTCATTTGATTCTAGCTCGTATCTTAACATCTAACAAAATTACCTCAAACCAAAAGCACATACTGGGAATAATATATTTTAAAATAATATTTCATTGACAATTATTATTTCTAAAATGTTCTCAAGGGAAAAATTCTTTTCCTTCTGTTTTAGGGCACATTCCTAAGAGCTTTTACAGAGGGAGTGCTCTCAGGAGAAGAGGATGTGAGAAGTAGGATTGGAAGGGGGAGGACCTAGGCAGGAGAGTGGTCGCAGCTAGAGCCAGCCTGGGATGTGAACTGTGTCACAGAGTCGGTCCCACCTAGAGGCAAGAAGCCTGGCTCGTGTCAGGGAGGAAGGAAGGAAGGATGGATAACCTCCTGGATGCAGGACATAGAGGCTTCCATAAAGCAGAGGGAAATGATAAGGAGAAGGGAAAGCAGTAAGCCTGGTCAGCCAACACTCAGAGCATCTGGGGGATGGATGCAGCAATAGATCTTGAAAATAAAACAAAACTCTTCTAAGAAGACAAGAGGGACAGGCAAATGATTTTCCAGCCAACGGAATGGCATACAAGGTAGAGAAGTACAAGAGGAAAGCATGATGTATTGAGAAAAGGATCAGTAGTTTGATGTGGCTAGATGCCAGAATGTGTTGGGAATGTGGTGACAACCGAGGGCTGAGGGGCAGCGTACACGGGGCTAGAGTATGGACTTAATCCTCTAGCCACTGGAAATCGTAGAGTGTTTTTAAGTAGTAAATGATCCTGTGCTTATCATATTTTACATGTTATTGCAGTGATCTGCTTCCAACGCTAAACTGTGATTATACTATAATAGAGACTGTGTAACAAAGTAGTCCGAAACTTGGATCCTAGAGACATATAAGCCAGTTCAAAATGAGTTTTTCCAACTACACAGATAGGTAATTTTCAATAGGTCATATACTCTCTCTGAGACTATGTCTCTTCATCTGTAAGCCTCACAGATTTGTGATGAGAATTAAATAAAATAATACAGGTGAAACCTGGAACATTTTACATGCTCAGGAAATGACAGTTATGAAAATATAGATAAAAATGTCTTTCAAGACTGTCCTGTCTTTCTAGTGCCAAAGGCAGTGAGTGGGACTTCAATCAATATTTTAGAATGACAAAATGAGTTTAAGGGGTCAGTCCAGTAGCATGTGGAAATACAGATCTAAAGCTTGAGGGTGAGTTAGGGCCTGGTAGCTAATGGCTATGAAGCAGGATGTCATCCAAATAGAAATATGAAATGAAGCTCTGACAGTTGTAAAGCTTCCACAGAGAGAGCAGAAAATAAAAAGTGAAGGTTGCTCAGGAGGGAGTACTGAGAGGAAAGCAACTTTCCATGGAGCAGTTTTTCATGGTTTAGGAGCACACAACCTTTGAAAAATTTGTGAAAACTCTGCACCCTTTTCCAAGGAGAATATGAACATTTGTAGAATGTTTTGTATGCAGTTTTAGGGATTTAGGGACACCAGAAACTTGTCCCAAGGACCCCTGGTTTAAGAAGTAAGGAAATAATGAAGAATAAAAAGATGAGACTTTGAAAGAGTAGGTAAGGAAAAAAAGTCCATACTGGGATATATATTAATTTAGATTGTGCCTGGGGTGACTATTTAAGAACCTAGAATCTTTGCTGGTGATGTGGAAATAGGAAATCAGAACAATTGTTCAGCATGTGGATGGAGATCCTTATTTATCGATATAACCAAGTTCAAATCAAATACCTGGCCACCTTAAATTGGGCAAGAGAAATCCTCTTGCAGTATTGACAATTTCATGGTCAACATTTCATGGACCTCCTCCGACTACACTGCTAGTCAAATACAAAGAGGAGACATCAGGCAAAGTAGATTGTTCCTATATTGTTTTTCAAATGCATGTTTCTCATCATCATTAGAATGGCAAGCCCTTAGCATGTGCAGAGAATGTTTTCTACTTCTCAAGTTTATGAGAAAATTCTATTTAGACCTAGTAGTTTATGTACACTTCGTGATAGAAAAATCTTTTGTAAAGGCATGTTTCGTTCTTTCTGCCTAATTTAAATCTGTTTTCCATGTTTTACAGCCTAATCTCCTTATCTCTTTTTAAAAGAAATGAAAAGAAAGGTTAGAAGGTCATTAAAGCTGTATTTCTAACTAGTTCCTATTGATGAAGTGAGGATATTCTTATAGATTAATTGGATTCTCCTCATTTCTTTAGGCCAGAACGCTTTAGTAATTAACCAGTTTAATCCACTGTGGACACTTTACATCTTATTTTAACTGGTAGTAAAGACTGAGCCTGGACCTGACTTTTGTTCTGCCCTTTATACACAACTAAAATGAATTAGTCAAGGAAGCTGTGGTGAGGGTGAAGGGATACACTAGAGACAGATATGTGTTTTCTTGTGGATTTCAATAATTGTCCAGTCTTTATTAAGAACCTCCTGTGTCCTAGGAAATATGTTAAGTGTCAAGAAGACAAAGATGAATATGGCACATCTCCTGTTTTCAAAAGCTCACTCTTAATCTAGTTGAGGAGTCAACATACAGATAATTATAATTCACAGAGGAGAACAAGTTTAGCTTCCTTGGGGTTATGGGGATGGCGTGGTATCATGGAAATCACAAAGAAAAAGTGACACCTGAGAAAACATCTGAAAGATCAAATATGAATTTACATGAAAGACATGAAAGGGGAAGAGAATTCCAGGTAAGGGGAACAGCATGTTCAAAGTCAGGGTGGCATAAATGAGCACGGTGTGTTCCTCAAATTACAAGAGGTTCAATGCTGTGGTATAAAAAGTGGGAGAGAGTATAAATGGGCTGCCAAATATTCTGCATCTTACGAACAAATTCCCGTGAGTTTGTAGGTAGGTACTGGAAGCAATAGTTGATTAATGAAAAATCTGAAGCTATAACCATGTTCATCTGAAAGTCTGCTGTGATTAATTTGTGATGTTTGTTTGGAGCTCTTGGTCTAGAAGGGGCAGTCTGGCTTCAAAAAAAAAAAAAAAACAACTGATGGGAACGTATGTATGTGTATGACTGATTCACTTTGTTGTAGAGCAGAAGCTAACACACCATTGTAAAGCAATTATACTCCAATAAAGATGTAAAAAAAAAACCCAAAAACAACTGTACTTATCCTGGGGAAATCATTGTCAAATGAAACTGGAAAAATAGTCTGGGAGCAGAGTATAAAGGGCCTTACAAACTATGGCAAAGCTTTTTTTTGTGTCTATGAGGTCCACGGGATTCATTTTTTAAAATAAGACTATTTTTTTTTTTTTCGAGCAGTTTTAGGTTCACAGGTCCATAGATTTTCACTAAGTAGTTACTAATGAATTCCATGATATTGTACAAATTATATTTGGAAAAATAACTGGTAGCATTTTGGAAATGAATAAGACAAGACCAGTTAGGAGGTTATTATAATACAAAAATAAAGGCTATTTGGAATTGTTTTACAGGACCACACTTCAATGTTATGCCATGGATTTTTTACTGAGAAACACTTTTAGAAATAAACATAAGTTACTGTATATGCCTCTGTGTTTTTATGAAAAACTGGTATAGATTTTTTAATATTCCATAGCTGGAAAATTACTCCTAGAACTCTGTACCAGGAAAAAAAAATTCTTCTCTTGAACTATATGATTCCTCAAATTAGATGAGTCATTTATTAAGTTACAAAAGAAAATAAAGTCATGTAGACTGTGGTCTATCTAAAGCCTGTGCCTTTTCCCAAAATGGAGAGCAGGTGACTGGAGCTGTTCTTGCTGGCTCAGGGTTAAGAGGCCCTGGTCCTGGCTGTTGGTCTTTAACCTTCCTTAGGGAGGACCAGTTTGAGGGTCATTGTTCCAAACAATGAGAATGAAGTAATCATGTTTCTCTTTTTCCCTTGTGAAGTAGGAAGCTCAGAACTAAGGTTTGTGTCTTGTCTTATACATTTTCCTGTCCGGGATTTCTTAATGTAGCATTTCTCGTCTTCCTCTTTGTTTTCTGTAATTATTTCAAGTTAGCATATCTGGGCTTAGAGTGGAAACAACCTCAAATTCATTAAGTTGATTGTATATACATTAATCAGTCAATCGTTTGTTCTCTCAATTTGATGAAAATAGACTCTCAGTTACAGTTTCTCCAACAGTTAGAGGCTTTCCCTAGTTGTTAGAGGCAACTAGGGAATGACACAGGACAGACAGACCTCTATCCATCTCAGATAGCCTCAGCTGGACTCTGGGATCTAAAATGAACATTCAGTAATGTGAAAGATTATATAGGTAAAATACAAAATTGCTTGTGAATTCTGAGTTTGTGGAGCAAAAATGAATCGGTGCATTTTTTTAAAAATGCATTTTGAGAAAAACATTTGCCCACACCAGTTTCTAGACCCCAAACCAACAGATGACACACATAAAATTGAAGCTAATAAAACTAATGACAGATATATCTATTTAAGACTATGGATTGCGACTCTCAGCCACCTGTAGAATGATTTACTGGAACAACTGCTAAATCCAGTAGCTGCCTTTTTCACATCAACATTACAACAATTGGCAATAACTGTGTCTACGAAGCATGAGCTCGGGAAACTGGCAATGTCATGTCCCAAAGCTAGGTTTGTAAAGGGCGCTACTCAATGTTAGATCAGATAAATGCCAACCTGAAAATTCATCTATGTGACAACGAACTCTGGAACCTTCCAATTCTCTTTAAGTAGATCTGTAAATTTGCAGTAGGTACTTATTTGAAGGATGGGGAAAAAAAGAACTTAAAAAGTAAATCTCTTCAGCCTTAACAAATGTTCAACAATTATTTTTGTTGAGAACCTAACATTTGCCAGACACCATATTAAGAGGCTCAAGGTTTACAAGATGAGCAGGACATTTAGATAATATGTAGACCTTTCATGGGAAAAGTAAGAAAAAAAGCAAGAATGCCAGAAGTTAGGCCTTTATTTTAGCATTGTTCCTCATGTTAGCATTAGAAATGCACTATTCTCTTTCAGTCTAACAGTACCATCCACAGTGTACATGGTTTTGCCGGGGAACAAAAGTAGGCATGTTGAGGAATACACTGATATGTTAATTTATTAAAACCTTGAATGCTGAGAATTAAGAAAAAAAGACTTTAAAAAAATTTAAAATTTAAGAATATAAATGAACACAGTAAAATGGTGTTATAACGTAAAATTAATGTTATCTTACTATTGCAGTTAACATTTATTGGGTGCTTACTAAGTGCCAAACACTGTAGTAAGTGTTTTCTTAAAAATTTAACCTCATAACTAATCTGCAAAGCAGGTATTATTATTGGCCACAATTTTACGTATGAGGAAATGAGCCTTCAAGAGGTTAAGCAACTTAATTGAGACCTCACTGCCAACAGGTAGTGGAACTGAGATGGTAATATTAATACCATATGCTTCCACAGAACTCGGTATTTCCCTTATCATGATACTCCTCATGCTTCCTTGTAATTGCTTGTTTAGTATTTGTTTTCTCCACTCTATGAAGGCAGAGTCTGTGTCTATCATATTTAACATTTTATTCTCAGAACCAAAGTACTTGCTATCCAGTATTAGAAGCTCGACAGTATTTGTCAAATGAATGAATCTACAACTTGAAGAATGAATAAACCCATGAAACAACACGACTTAAAAATTATAGAGAAAAATAATTGATTACTAACGTTCTTCAAGGGTTACAATATGGATGCCTATTCCCTGACATGATTACCCATACTTGACTTTTAAAACAGATTGCAGCTATAAAGACCACAGAGTGACACATATGTTTGGCACAGAAGCTAGCCTTTCTAAGTAAAGCAGCCAAGTGCTCTGTTGTTGGAAGCTGAGCTGCGTGAAGGGCAGTAACTTTTTGGCAAAATCTAGAAATGACAACTAGAGATCATGAATCAATAGCTCTTAGGAGTAAGGATGACCTTGGCGTAGGACATTATTAGGTAAACCGTCATTGTGGAAGGATATTTTTCTCCACCTTCTTAATTCCTCATGGAGTTACTCCCAACCCAAATAAGAACAAACAAAAGATAGATTGGTTGCTGTTGGACTGATCCTACCCTCCTGTAACAGAGAAGACAGGCGGGCACATGGTGATTGATTTAGAGAAGCCAGGTTAAAGGCAGGTGAGGATTAGTTCTACTGAGTGGAACTGCTTAATGTACTCAGGACTACTTAATCAACTTAATCCACTGAAAACTGGCATGGAAGTTTCTTGTACAGACCATTTATAAGTAAATCTGTCTGGAAGACAATTAAATGGGGGATGATGGTAGGTGAAGAGATGGATGGATTCAGGTGATGACAGCAGGCATAGAAATGAAGGCATTCACTATGAAAACACAGAATAAATAATCAAAAAAATGTCATTCTTCAAGTATGTTTTTAAAGTAGGAACAAAAATATATGTTTGAAATGTAAAAAATTAGAAATTTGTATTTTTAAAAATAATTTTAAAGGTGTTTTGGAAAGGGGCACAATTTAGTCAGTGGGATGATGAGTTTAGTTTTAAGAGATGTTAAGTTGGGATATGGTAAGAGATCTAAAGAAGAGCAGCTGGGATTGCAAGATTAGAAAGCTCATTTGAGATCCGGACTAGAGACCAAGGTTTGGGGATCATCAACATGGATGTGATCACTGAGGCCATCAACATAGGTAAATCTGTTGAGAGGTAAGAGTAAGAAAACCTGTGAGCCTTAGCCATAGCCACAGAAAACAGACAGGAGGATGAAGTGTAATTGGAGGGGTGGTCAGGGGCGGTCAGGAAGTTTCTTGTTTAGGATTCTAGAATTCAAGTGATGAAAGAGTTTCAGGAAGGGCAGTAGTCAAACTTGTTTAATATGACAAAGCATTCAAGAAGGAGAAGATTAAGAAGAGACATCTGAATTTGTCGAGAAGTTCCTGATACAGAGAATATTGGTTTATGGAAAGCAGCCAAAAAGCAAATTAAGGGGTGAGAGGTGAAGTAAAGGGAGGTGGTAAGCATACACTTTTCATGTAAGGACTTTGGTATAAAAGGAAGGAAAGAAGTATAATGGAGGGAAATGTTAGGGGCATTAGGTTAACAAAATAAAAGGGCACTGATAAAATAAAGAAGAATCTCCCCGAATTCTAAGCTACCCCCTCCTGGTAAATTAGTAGCCCTGGGAGACTCATTAACTCTGCGAGGGCACAGGGGTATTGTTGCATGCATTCTAGTTGCAGCGCCTGAAAAAGGATAGAGGCTATTATTCATGGCTTTAGGAAAACCACTTCCCGTCACATTGGAGAGACTCCCTAGGAAATAAAGATACCATTATAAGAAACAGAAGCAGCAGTGTCTGCTTTTCTAAAAGGAAGATATACTTGAAGATAACTGTCAACTCCTCTAGCAAAAAGTTCATCTGTCATTATCAGATTTTAAATCACTGGTTTAAAATCATATTTACAGCTTTCCTGTATCATCTTTACATCTCAATTTCTTTCTGTAAAATAAGAAGTTTGGAGTTGATGAACTGTAAGAAAACTTTTAACTTTCAAAATCTATGTTCTCTGATCCTTTATTTTCTCAGACGTCACCTGTAAGGAAAGGAAGGGTCTCCATAACTCAAAATGCAAAGAATGAACAGAGGAAGCTTCTATCTATCTTCTTTTTCTCTTCCTCCTTCTCTCCATTTTCCTCCATTTTGCCCTCTTTGGTTTAAAAAAAAAAATGCATTGACTTTTTACATATTTTACCTATTATGTAGCTCCTAGGATTCTTATAAATAGTATTATCAGTTGTAGTATCAGAAAAGCAGTAATAATAAAACTTACCATCACAATGTTAATTTCTTTGCCTTAATTAAGTTTTGAAAACAGAATGTACAGTATTGAAATAGATTTCTCATTTGTAGGCTTCCAACTTTCAGATTTACTTGGAAGAGTGTGACAATTCTACTGTCCTCCGTAACCCTATGTTGTACAAACTTTTAATGATGCATATTGTAAATATTGGAATGCTTCATACAATATGGAATGTTTCCATTCAATTTGTCACATATTTGTTGGAAGCCTGTTATGTGAGATTTTGGAGAGAGCAAAATCAAGTCGGGGTAGTTACCTACAGGAGTTAGGTATCTAATAGGGGAGGAGAATGACCACATTTATAATAGCTTTCATCCAGATAATTTACAGTGTAAAATATTCTTTCACCATCGTTCTCATTTGACCCTGACAGCTGCCCTGTAGGGTAAGCGTGCATCTTAGTTTCCTACTTTTCAGATGATGAAATCAAGAAAAAGAGAGAGAAAGTGAGTTGCTCCAAGTCAAAGTTAGTAAATGATGGACTAAAACCTGAATCTTCCCATTGAAAACATCAAGCTCTTTCTCCTCCGTATGGAAGCAGCAGGATGCAAGACATGTTTGGACACTTGCAGTTAAAATAGACATATTGGGGGTGACATGGGGAGAGGGGTATTATTGCAGGAGATAATGCTAGAAAGCAAGGCAAGAAGTATTTATTAAGGGAGTTTAAATCTCAACCATAAGAGGTTAGGTGATAGTATTTACAGATTAGGAGCTAATTGAAGGATTTTGAACAGGGGAAAGACAAGGTCAGATCTGATTTTTAGGAAAAGAGCCTGATGGCCATAGGCTAGTGAGATGAGCAAAACAGTGGAAGCCAGGGTATAGCTCTTGCTACTTGATCCAAGAAGGGGACAAGGAGAGCCATCGCCAGCACAGAGGGAGTGGGATTGGAAAGGAAGCAAATGGATGCGGTTTCTCTTACAGGAGGTTCCTGTTAATCCAGTTTTGGATTTATAGGAATGTTACCAGGCCTAGATCCATGGCATATGTCATAGTACCCTTCTCTGAAAAAAAGTATTCACTCTTTCAAAAAATGTACTGTATGAGGTAGGGGACTTAAAGATCACTTCCTGTTACTAGAATCTACCTGATGATTTCAAGTAATCAACTTGTTCAGCAAGCTTTAGTAAGACTGCATTTCTTTTTTTTTTTTTTTTTCCCTGACATTCTTCCTAATCTCTCTCTATACCGGGTCAGGATATGAAATCAGCTTGTTGGTTTAATTTCTTGAATTTCCGTCTCATCACAGTTTGCTGGTTCCTTCAAAGCAGCAATCCTGTTTCGGTGATATCACACCCATATGATGTCCTCTATCCATCCCAGTATAACATCCCAAATATAAGTCAGTTCCATTCTAGGGTTTGTAATAAGGATGTATGTTGCACTAGACATAATCCCACACTGTAACCAATATTTACACCTTACTAGATTGTGGACCACAAAATATATTTTGATTTCCCTTAAGTCCTTGAATTAGAATTGCTTAAACCTCCATTGGTTGAATGTAGGAATTTAGCCCCCCAACCCTGATACTCCACTCCCAAGTATCCCTCTGATGCCTAAGGATGCATTTATATGCACTAATCAACAGATCCTTTACCTTCTCCCATCCTGCCTTCTCCCACAGTGTCTGCTCTCAGCCAGTGACCATCACAGCTACCATCTGTGGTCTTGGATGATATTTTGGCTTTCTGCCAACATGGCTAGACCAGGCCCTTTTCTGATTCTCTACACCTGAGACTAGCCTATAATGTTAAACAAGAAGGATCAGAGATGATGGGAGAGAAAAATATGTAATTTACAATTGTTTCTTCTACCCATAGCCACACTCAGATATCCATCAAGTCCAGACTCTCCCACAGATACAGCTCCCCCTGGCTTCTAGGAAGGCCTCAGATGAGCTTCACTAGTGATGAAGCAAGTCCAAACTGATAGATGCTGAGACTAGGAACTGGATGTGAATTTCTCTTCCAAGATGTTTGGCTGTCAACGTATGTATGACTTGTAGAGCATCAAAGGGCCTAATATGTTTCTGTTGTGTGTCAAGGCATGCCTCACCCTGACAGTTTTCTCAGTAACTTCAGAAAATGTTGTCAGAAAGCCCAGACTGAGACAAACAACTAAGCAAACGTCTGTCGAACTGAAAGGGAATTGAGGGGGAGTTTTCTGCTTTCTTGGCTCCAGAGAATGTGATTTCAGAATTGTGTCATTATCATAAACTTTTTAATTGAGTTTTCTTTTGGGGGAGAGGAAGGGATAGAGTACTAGTTTTCTATTGCTGTTGTATCAAATTACCACGACCTTAATGGCTTATACGATACAAATTTATTATCTTATAGCTCTATAGGGCAGTGGTCCCCAAACTTTTTGGCACCAGTGACCGGTTTCATGGAAGACAATTTTTCCATGGATGGGGGAAGGTGGGGGACAATGGTTCAGGGGGTCATGCGACAGATGGGGGTGATGGTTCAGACAGTAATGAGAGCAATGGGGAGCGGCAGATGAAGCTTGGCTTGCTCGCCCGCCCACTGCTCACCTCCTGCTGTGCGGCCCAGTGCCTATTGGATTGGACTGGTAGCGGTCCAGGGCCCGGGGGCTGGGGCCCCCTGCTATAGGGTATAAGTCCAGCACGGGTTTTTCACTGGGCTGAAGGTGTCAGCAGGGCTGCATTCCTTTCCAGAGGCTCTAGGCAAGGATCTATTTCCTTGCCTTTTCCAAATTCTAGAGGTGCTCACATTCTTTGGTTCATGCCCCGCACCCACCTTCCTCCATCATTAAAGCCAGCAATGGCAGGGCAAATCCTTTTTAAGTAGCATCTTTCTGGCCTTTCTTCTATCATCATATCTCTCTTTCTGACCACAGGCAGGAAAGGTTGTCTGCTAAGGACTATGATTAGATAGGCCCGCTCAAATAATCCAAAATAATCCTCCTATCTTAAAGTCAGCTGACAAGAAACCTTAATTCCATCTGCAACCTTAACTCCCTTCTGCCCTGTAACATAATAATGTACTCACAGACTCCAGTAATTAGGACATGGGCATCTTTGGGAGGCCATCGTTCTGTCTGCTATGGTTGGCTAAAGACAAGGAGAGCTAAGGTTCTTGAGACCATTGTGAAGTTGATAAAATGTTAAAGAAAAGAGGAGAAAAAAAGTTTTTCCCAAGTGAGAGAATATTTATTTAATTTTCAGTATTTTATTTATGTATAGTTCAGGAAGAAACAATGTGCCTTAATTGTCCCCAGTTTCTGGTGCTTTTGTCTGTTTCGTGGGGTAGTCCAGACTAGCTTGTTTCTGTCTCGATATCCTGTCTGCTAAAGAGATGCTCTGGTGGGAGAATAAACATAGATCTTAGCACATAGTGGGCCAAGTTATGGGTACTACTTCCTCTTGGGTGGGGCAGATCCCTCCCCAACATTACCCATGGTGAAATGTTTCCCAAAGTTACCTCAACCATTTAGGTTGAAGATCTTTCTACCCCCTGCTGTTCATGGGTGTAAAGTGTAGCACTTAAGCGGTGGGGATTAGCATGTGGTGGTCCATTGCCATGGACACAAGGTGCTGCTTTCTAGGGGCAGGTAGCTCCAAAACATGATGGAGTTATGTCTGAGTATCTGGGGAGCGGTGGCATCCCTCTAGTGGAGCACTAGAGTTGTGAAGAGTGAAGCTATACCTCCGGTGTGGACCTTGGCCTCGTGGCCGGGGCTGGGTCCTCTGCTCTGCCCATCATCTTGGGCGCTGGCCTGGACACTCATTCAGGTTTACCAAAAAGGGGATTGTACATCATGCTTGGCAGGCCTAAATGAAACCTTTCCAGCAGGGGATGCTATATGGGATAAATCAGAACTGAAAGAAGCCCTAGCACTGGAGAAGGATCGAGAAGATCCCTGGGCACGTGTCAGTTAGTGGCTTGATTGCAAGGTCTCCTGTTTCCAGGAAAAGGAACAGGGAGAATAAAGCAGGCAGGCAGCAGTATACCAACTGTATTGAAATATTTATAAGTTAACAACTGATATGGGCATATCAGCTGAAGAGCAGCCCTAATTTTGGTCCAGCCACAACACTAGGCAATTTTTCTTTTCAATTCTCAAAACCCAAAAGGTCCTCTCCTCCCCCAGGCAAATAGCAGCTTCCCATCAGATCTACCCTTCTAAAGGATGCTACCCTTGGTGATTCTAAAAGAATTTTGTGTTCTCAACCTGTGAAGAATTAGCCCTTTGCTCACTAAAGAGAAAATATACGCAGGCTATGCCTTTAGTGTACATCCTTCTATATCATGCTCATCAAAATATTTCATGAAAAGTGTTTTGGATTCATAATGTATTTTACCACTTGATTCCAAACTTAAAACTTTCTAAAGATAGGGGCCCACAGGAGTAGCACTGGGTAAAATTAACATTCAGTTTTCCAAACTTCCATTTGAATCGCTATGACCATCACTAACAGGTTTATTCATGCTAAATTGACTGCTATTCCCAAAAATACTCCCTCAGAATTAAGGAATATCTTACATTAACATACACTGATTTTCTTATAAAACAAAAAAATCTGATAAAAGTAACATTTATATGATTATTCATAGCTCTCCTAATATCTGCTGCTTGATAAAATAGGATAACATTGTGAAAACCAGTGACAAATTCCTCGAGCCTATCAGAAATACTTAAGGAAAAGACTGAAGAAAAGACGAGTTAGATAAAAATATCAGAGGTGCAAATACTATGGCTTTCCTGTAAGTCCCTTGAGGTCAGTATTTATTCAACAGATTTTTACTGAAGCAACTAAGGCAGGCATCACAGTACATGCTAGAAATATAAATAGGACAGGCAGAGATTATTTTAAAGATACGAGGTTTACTGAGGAGCAGTTGTTGACAAAAATGATAATAAAAATGGTGGGAATGGAAAGGTTTAGCAGAGGAAATGACTACTCCAGATTTTGTGGGTTTAAGAATATAATATTTGTATTTGCATAGAACCATTTTACGCCTACATCCTCTTTCTAATGATACCTAATCTTATGCCAGGGTTGGTGTATCAGTCATTAAGATTGAAATGTCTAGACGAGACATATTCTCAAAGTTCTTGGCAGAATGACTCACTTGGGTACGAAACCACATATACACAAAACAATCTCACTTTGGAGTCCAAGGTGATAGTCTGGCATTTCTCGACATTTACAATCTTAGAAGTGAGTAACCACAGAATGGCAAGTTGCTCTACATGGTAATCTGATAAAACAGTTAAGGAAGATACCCAGAAATTAAAATGAGTTTTTGTCTATACCTCCTAGTTCAAACGTCCTTTCCCACTGATATGACTGTACTTATAGTCAAAACTGGGTCTACCACTTTTAAAATGATTAAATCACACAGTTAAATTTTTGGTTCACTTACTCTGAAGCTTGCAGGGGATAACCTCAAATTTAAATTTTTTCCTTTGCCAAAAATATATCTATAATTTAATCCAAGAGTTTAAAAACAACTAGAGTAGAACCACCAACTCTACCAAAACGGGTTCAGAAAAAATGAACCACTATAAACCTTCAGGGATGTTCTCTCACACTCAAAAACTCAATAGGTAAATGTAATCAAACACCAACGAAAATAAAAGCCATCTTAAGTTTGTAGGTACCATCAAACAGTGTTCTATGAAGAGGTACAGTGTGGATTGTAAATGGTAGAACGTGCATCTTGAAAGGCAAATATTTTGGATTAAAATCACCACTGTGAACTGAAGTGCCATAAAGAAAATAAACAAACATAATGGAACTCAAACGGGGCGTTTAAATGCTAACACATTCGGTTCAAAACTGTTACAAATACAATTAGATTTTACCTTTAAGACGCGGAAATTAATATGAACAACTTAATAAGTAAACACTGTGTTTTTAGAAGATTAGAAGACTAGAGAATGTAACATTTGTTACCCAGAAAGAATACAAATATGGAAAAAATAAGCAAAAGGGCATTCTAGAGCAGTGAAAATACTGTGATATTATCATGATGACATATGTCATTTACACATTTGTTCAAGTCCATAGAATGTACGACACCAAGAGTGAATCCTAATATAGACTATGAACTCTGGGTGATTACGATGTGTCAATGTAGGTTCATCCTCGGTAAAAAAAAAAAAAAAATACCACTCTGGTAAGTGATGCTGATAATGAGGGAGACTGTGCATGTGTAGGGGCCGGAGACATGGGCAATCTCTGTACCTCCCTCTCAATTTTTTGTAAACCTAAAATTGCTCTAAAAATTGTCTTTTTTTTTAAAAAAAAAGGCATTAAAATGTTAGAAGTCAAACAAAATTTAGCATTCTTTAAAAGAATTTCCTAGAGCATGGAAATATAATCTAGATATTTTCTTATTAGACAAAGAATAGCATTATATGAGATGAGACATAATGGATATAATATTTTGAGAGATGTAATGTGCTTATGTTTTTTCACTTCCTTGTGGAAAGCTGTTTCCTTAGACAGTCTTGGGAATTTAACCGAGATTAGGAGAGTTGCAGCAGAAAGGAAGAAAAAAAAAAAAAAGAAATTGCCCAAAGGCGATATGCAGACAGACAAGAGTCTTGAAAGCCAGACTTTGAGAAAATGTTCTAAATTCTTTCATTTCTCCTTTTTAAAAAGTGTCTAGAAGCTGGCCTAGCAAGGTTGATCACTAAAAAAAAAAAAAAAAGTTTCTAGTCAAAAAGAAAGAGGAAGAGGGAAAATCTTACCCTTTTGGTCCCGAGGGGTTGATAGGAAGAGAAAGGGAGGGGCAGGTAGAAGCCAGAGAGATATTTACAGCTAGATCTCCCCTTTCCAGGCTAAAGTTCTAAAGGAGAAGGTGTGTGACACGGGACAAGTTGCCTTCAAAGGCTCCGTATCAATCTGGACCCCAAACAGCAGATAAACAAACACTTGGTGGTGGAGAGTGATTAGGCAGAGAGAAGACCCAGGTTTGGTTTCCTTCTACATTGCTTCCTGTGTGTCCCAGATCAGACCCACAAGGGCCTGTGTGCCCTGAGGGGGATAGGTGGAAGCTGAGAGGCTGGGGGTCTCTTCCAGGGAGCTCAGAAGTCAAGGCTCAGCACCTGTGTAGTCAAGTACCTGTGAAGCTTATGGTGGGACTGAGTCAGCAGGAAGATGACTGTGCCCTAACCAAGTCCAGGGTGTCCAGACCATAAGTTCCCCAGCAGATGCCTAGACACGGATCAGATGCTCAAGGAGCCCTTCCGCTGCCACTTGGCTCAGCCAGCGGACCAGTCAGCCGCTTCACAACAGAGGCCAAAGAGATTACAGAGGCTGCTCCTTCCATTGCCTCTACAATGTCAAATAAACCGCACACTCCAAACTGTAAAAACCATTTTGGACAAGGGCAAAGAAGACGGCCTCTAAGATACTGCTCATTTTACCGGAGATTAATATTATAGTGGATTTAGGTTTTGGATGGACGAAACTTTAGATTTTTCTTCTTACCTTGTAGATGCATATCACGAGGAAGATCTGATTGTTACAGAGATAGGAAGAGGCTCTATTTTCTTTTCAAATTTAAATGAGGATGCATTAATTTAAATGGATGCAACTCCATTACATGCACTTTGTCATTATTTACTTCTTCAGAGCTTTATAATCTTTTCCTGGAGACCCTTATTACCTTTGCCTGTTTTCCAAATAACAATCTCTTTCCTTAGCTCTCATGGCACTGGCGTCCTCTTTCTCTCCCTGTCTGTGCAGGATCTGCAGATCTTTAAACTTAGCCACTTCTCAAGGCTCAGTTTTTGGCATCACATACTGATTCATTCTGTTTGATGTTTTGTTTCACAGGAAATAATTTTATATACTACATGGAAGAAACTATTTTTTAAATAATTTTGTTATGATCAATTTATTCTATTGTCTATAATTGTGCCTTGAATACTGATTTTGTCACTTTCCTTAAATGAGTTCATGTGTGTATGGTTGAGCTATATTAAGCATATATGGACCATAACTCAAGAACAGTGACTCTCATCAACAGGATATTGCTCAATGCTGTATATACCATAGATATTTACTAGAAAATTCAGCTGCTTTGGTTATGATGAGTAGACTAAAGATACATACAAGAGAAGTTAAGAAAATATTTTTGCTTTAAAATAAGAAACAAATGGCCAGTGACTAATTTCAAAGTAAAGCAATAAGAAATACATGCTTATTAAAGAAAGATAATGGACAAATAAAGAAATATTTGTCCAGCCACTCAATTTTATATGACCTCATGTAGTAGCCAGGTTCAATTTTAATTTTCTGTGTCCACTTTCTTAATTCCAAATGGATGGAGCATTTGAGGAAAAATTACAATGAAACAATGGTTTGCCAAGTCCAGTGAGCAAGAAAAATCAATTTTAACGAATTCAAATCAGTAAATTGCAACACAACCAGGACTGACAGAGAATGTACTATATGACTGATGAGGAAGAAAGTACGACCTTGTCCTCAAGGAACTTTCCGTTTAGCAGGGGGAACAGACAATTACAACTAGGCAGAACCTCAGTGCTCTGACAGGTGCAAAAAAGAGAAACTTTTATTACTAGGTAATGGGAATAGCTCCTATAAGAAGATGGTCAATGAGCTGGGTTGTGAGGATGGGCAGACCTTGGGAACTATTCTGAGCAGAGAGAACCATATGTGCAATGGCATTTCCACAAAGCTTATTTCCTGCTCCGTTGCATTTATGAATAATAATTAACTGTAGTATTAAATTAATCCTTTAAACTGAAATACAAATGTTTCAAAATTGTTTACCAACACATGTGATATTTGTAGTAAAAATACAATTTCCAGTACAAATTTAAAGAAAATTTCTATCATTATAGCATTTTTCTTCATTGAAGTAAAAGTCGTAGATAATTAACCATTTTAAAGTGTACCATTTAGTGATACTTAGTGCATTCACAATGTTGTGCAAACATGTGCTCTCTTTCTCGTTTCAAAACTATTATAGCCTTTTAAAAGAATGACTGAACTTATCTGAATGATCCTATATTTATACAATTTAAACTCATTATCATCCTGTCTCTCCCAACACTAACTGGTTCATGATAGAGCCAGAGAAAGTATTTATCTGTTAGAAACTACTAATTTAGTCTATATTTTTAGGATTCGACACCTTCAAATTGTTTCATGCAATTCAACTTTCAGTTTTCAATGCTTTTAGATAATATGTCCACACAGCTTGTGTTATAATATGCACATTAAAAGTTCTTATCTGTGGCATATACATATAATGGACTATTATTCAGCCTTAAAAAGAAGGAAATTTTGACATATGACCCTAAGATGGATGAACCTGGAGGATGTTATAATAAATTTTAAAAGCCAGTCACAAAAGGACAAATACCGCCTTATTTCACTTACATGAGGTAAGTAGAGTAGTCAAATTACAGCGACAGAAAGTTGAGTTGTGGTTTCCAGGGACTGGGAGGAAAGGGAAAAGGAAGTTACTGATTAATGGGTACAGAGTTTCAGTTTGGGAAGGCGGAAAATTTCTGGAGATGCGTCATGGCGATGGTTGTACAATAATATGAATATATTTAATGCCACTTAACTTCGCACTTAAAAATGGTCAAAATGGCAAATTTTCTGTTATGTCTATTTCCCACAATTAGGAAATTTTAAAAATCTTATCTGGATAGTCAGAGATAAGTTGTTCCACTAAGATACATTGAGTAAACATTCCCATTGCTATGAGAAAACACTGGAGTAAATGTCTTTATTGTGCTATCATATCATATCATACCATGAAGACATATCATCTTCCTGGTTATATTTACAGCTATGGGTCATTCCAAGGGCAGAAAAATCCATGAAATTGATCTAACCAATAGGAACACAGTATCTTTGTGATGGGGGTCAGCTCACATGAGGAAAGCCAGCTTCTGTTAAGAGAGCTAAGCCTTCCATTTATTGGAGCTTCATGTTCTAAAACTGCCCTCGTGAGCAAAGAGATCAGCACATCCTAACTCACTGCATCTTTGACAGTGTGAAAACACCTGAATGATTGTCTTTTAAGAAAAAAAAAAAAAAATTTCTTGCACAGCCTTCTAACTATAGAAAATTATTCCAAATGTGTACTGCTCCTGGGGAAAGAAATAAAACTCTTTCTCCTTTTAAAAACAGAAGCTAAGGGCTTCTCCGGTGGCGCAGTGGTTGAGAGTCCGCCTGCCGATTCAGGGGACACGGGTTCGTGCCCCGGTCCGGGAAGATCCCACATGCCGTGGAGCGCCTGGGCCCGTGAGCCATGGCCGCTGAGCCCGCGCGGAGCCTGTGCTCCGCAACGGGAGAGGCCACAACAGTGAGAGGCCCGCGTACCGCAAAAAAAAAAAAAAAAAAAATACAGAAGCTAAAACAAATATTTATGTGGCAGACACATTCCATATATTATCTTGTTGACTTTAGATTTCTGTTGGATTATAGTTATTGGACTACAGTTACGCTAGGGAGCCATACTATAGATGCGGGCATTTAAAAACATAGTTGGGCATCTGTAGAAATAAGTGATTTAGAAGACATCTATTAGTAATTCAAGAAACTGAGGACTAAGATAAAATGCTATAAAATTATAGTCTTTTAAGCATTGTGTTTACATTAAAACTCTTCAAAAGAAAAATTATTTTTTAGTGATTTTTGTTTATAACAAATATTATCATTTAGTATGGCATATTACAAGTACACAAATTATCTGAGTCATGAATGATTAAGAATATTTTTTAATGGGTGTCTACTTTAAAGTTAATTTTAAATGCCTTTTTAGAACTTTCTGGAAAGACGATATCTTGAGCATAAGTCCATTGAAAACTACCTCAAAATAAAAAGAAATATAAGAATAGATAAAAGTATTTTTTGGTTTTTGTTGGTGGTGAAAATTGGGGAATAAAGAATTCCTTATATCTAGAGCAGCTCTTTTTCATTTGGAGCCGCACGAGCTGTTTGTAAATTTTGGCGACTAATCCCTTGTTGGTTGCATCGTTTGCAAATACTTTCTCCCATTCTGTGGGTTGTCTTTTCATTGTGTTTATGGTTTCCTTTGCTGTGCAAAAGCTTTTGAGTTAATTAGGTCCCACTTGTTTATTTTTGTTTTTATTTCCATTACTCTAGGAAATGGCTAGAAAAAGATATTGCTGCGATTTATGTCAAAGAGTCTTCTGCCTATGTTTTCCCCCAAGAGTTTTTATAGTATCCGGCCTTACATTTAGGTCTTTAATCCATTTTGAGTTTATTTTTGTGTATGGTGTTAGGGAGTGTTCTAATTTCATTCTTTTAAATGTAGCTGTCCAGTTTTCCCAGCACCACTTATTGAACAGACTGTCTTTTCTCCATTGTATATTCTTGCCCAACCCAATCAGAAAATGGGCAAAACACCTAAATAGACATTTCTCCAAAGAAGACATACAGATGGCCAAGAGGCACATGAAAAGATGCTCAACATTGCTGATTATTAGAGAATCACAAATCAAAACTACAATGAGATATCACCTCACACCGGTCAGAATGGTGATCATCAAAAAATCTACAGATAAATGCTGGAGAGGGTGTGGAGAAAAGGAGACCCTCTTGCACCGTTGGTGGGAATGTAAATTGGTGCAGCCACTAGGGAGAACAAGGGGGAAGGGTGAGGGGGGAGGGATACAATGGGAGTTTGGGACTGACATGTACACACTGCTATATTTAAAATAGATAACCAACAAGGACCTGCTGGATTGCACATAGAATTCTGCTCAACATTCTGTAATAACCTAAATGGGAAAGAATTTGAAAAAGAATAGATACATGTTTATGTATAACTGAATCAGTTTGCTGTACACCTGGAACTAACAAAACATTGGTAATCAACTATGCTCCAGTATAAAATAAAAATTTAAAAAGATAATAAAAAGGCAATTTGTTAAACTTAAAAAAAATAAAACAGCAGCTCTGTTTATAGTCCATGAATTTTACACTATGGAATTTCTGCTTATTCTTGAACTTCCCAAGGCGACCACATCTGGATGCTGTTCTACACTGGCAAAGCGGTCTCCAGTGAATACCTACAAGCTGTCTCTTACCCCATTTTTTCCTTTCCAAAGTAGGCTTCTGCCTTGCATTTATGGCATTTCTTTCTTTTCTGTTCTGTTCATGGACTTCTATCCATCCCACAAATGTTGGAGTACCCACTGTTTGTATGATTAACAAACCAAGAATGCCCTTGATAAACTCCTATTTCTCAGCTATCAATTTCATATTCAGATAAAATAAAACCTTCAAATTTCATTTGAGATTCTTCCTGCAAGCTCCAGATTAGGATAATTGATTTGTATGTTTTTCTAAGCCCTAAGCATTTTGCATTACAATGAGACTAGGATAGGAATAATTCAATAAATATGGTCTATGCACGAGCTTTGTCTATCCGTGTGTTGACAATAAACTGAAGTCATGGTTGGGTGCTGACACACAGACATTGGTAGAAATATTAGATATAAATCAGTCCTAGGAAAAGATTTTTATGCCTGAATTTTAAGTAGCAAAGCTTTAGGTTTGAAAAATATTTTGTTTAACAAGAATCGCACTAAATACATGTAGTCAGGAAAAAGAGTGATTGTTGGCTATTTATGTTAACAGTGTTGAACATTTGTTATGACTATTTTCTGTTCTATACGCCTTTTTAGCCATACATTAGGCAGTGTTTACCAGGAGGTAAACAGCACACCAGCAGGTGTCTTGACCTGTGGAAAGTACGATGTGATTCTGTAAGGTCTCAAGTAAAAGTTTTAAACCTTGAGTTAACCTTTGGCCTGTGAAGTATGAGTGAATTGTTCAGAATCTTAGTCTTAAGTGTCTCATTACACAGCCTGAGCTGGCACTGGAAGGGTAAGGTCAGATGTGTAAACAACTCAAGACAGATCAATGGCAAATTAATATGGAGATCCCACATCATTATACTTTCATTTTATTTTGCGTTTGTGTTTTGAAAGCTGTCTTTAGGCTCTGAACTTATGTGGTCTAGTCATGAACAGTGGGTATGTTCAGAGAGGAATGTTGAAAAAATTCTCACCAAACAAGCGCAGCAGTTTTATTCAGAATTAGCTAAAGGGCATAACACTGTAAAAGAGAAAATGAACCACTCATTTGCTGTCATCAAAAATGAGGAAATGGCTCTAGGCAATAGCTGAAGACTCCTTTTGAACTTGAGAAGTTCACTGACTTGGCAGTGAGGAGCATCTTGTTTGTCCTGCTAGTTCTAAAGAACTATTTATCCTCAAATAATTCCAGTAAGGCCAAGGAAAAAATCATCAATCTCATTTTTTCTAAATATCTCTCACATTATTATTATATTTTACATCACATCCAAAATATGGCCTTTGTGGGTTTCTTTTTTTTTTTTTGCGGTACGCAGACCTCTCACTGCTGTGGCCTCTCCCGTTGTGGAGCACAGGCTTCGGACGTGCAGGCTCAGCGGCCATGGCTCACGGGCCCAGCCGCTCTGCGGCATGTGGGATCTTCCCGGACCAGGGCACAAACCCATGTCCCCTACATCGGCAGGCGGACTCTCAACCACTGCACCACCAGGGAAGCCTGGCCTTTGTGTTTTATATAGATCTTGATATATGCTATATCTTTCTATTTAAAACAGATGATCTCTTTAAACTAATACTGCAAATAAGACAGATACATAATATAAAGTTAAAGTTGTTTTGAAAAATGATATATATTTGTTGTCATAAGAAGTAAAGGCAGGGCTTCCCTGGTGGCACAGTGGTTAAGAATCCACCTGCCAATGCAGGGCGCACAGGTTTGAGCCCTGGTCCGGGAAGATCCCACATGCGGAGGAGCAACTAAGCCCGTGTGCCACAACTACTGAGCCCTCGTGTCACAACTACCGAAGCCCGTGCACCTAGAGCCCGTGCTCTACAACAAGAGAAGCCACCGCAATGAGAAGCCTGCACACCACAACCAAGAGCAGCCCTCACTCACCTCAACTAGAGAAAGCCCGCGTGCAGCAACAAAGACCCAATGCAGCCAATAAATAAATAGATAGATATATTAAAAAAAAAGAAATCAAGGCAGGACAATTTTGTCACTGTCTCAACATTCTTATCTTTAGTACATTCCCACCAGCAATTTATGGGCTGTCCCACATGCTCACCAGCATTTAATATTGTAATTTTTACTTTAGCGATTTTAACATGTGTGTAGTGGTAACTCATGATGGTTTTAATTTGCATTTCTTGAATGGCTAATGATGTTGAATATCTTTTCCTATGTTCCTCTGCCTTTTGAATATCCCGTTTGATGGTGTCTAGTAGTTTTTTCACATGCTTTAATTGGGTTGTTTTCTTACTGTAGTATTTTGTGAGTTCCTTTTTTATTTTGGTGCAAGTTCCTTGTCAAATATGTAACTTCCACATGTCTTCTCTGAGTTGCTAGCCTGTCTTTTCATTCTCTTAGAAGACTGATTTTTGACAAAGATCCAAAGGCAATGTAGTGAAGAAGGGATAATCTTTTCCACAAATAATCCTGGAATAAATGGACATCCATATCCAAAAAATGAACTTTGATTCATATCTCCCCCCACCATATGAGAATGTTAACTCAAAATATATCAGAGACCTAAAAGCAAAATTGAAACTATAAAACGTCTTGAAGACAACTTTGAAGAAAATGTGTGTTCTTGCATTAGCTGCAGATTTCTTAGATGAGACATCAAAAGCATACTTCTAAAAGAAAAAAAAATTGCTAAACTGGACTTTATTAAAATTTTAAAAGTCTGCTCTTCTAAAGACAGACTATTTTAAAAAAAATGAAAATTCAAGAAGTTGGGAAGAAGAGGAGGAATCAGCTAAAGGAGGCTACGGAAAAACCCAGGAAAGTATGGGGTCCTGGAAGCCAAGTGAAGAAATTGTGTCAAGAAGGAAGGAGTGATCCACTAGGGTCAAAGCTGCTGATGGGGAATGATTATTTTATTTTGAATCAGGGAGTAAACAGAGACAAATGTCCCTGGACTCTACCACCTCTGGCCACTGTTGTCTTCCTAATTCTGACTCAACCATACCACCAAGGTAGGGGTTATAGCAATGGCCTTTGCCCATTATCTAGTGAGCCGGACTTAAACTTGGTGCCATAGGCTTTGTATCTGGAACAAAAGGATTGAATTTAGGTTGATGTATGCTGAAACTCAGTCACTATTATGTCTGCATTTATTTATTCACTCCTTCAATGCTTATCGAGCTCATTTTCTGTACTCAACATTGAGTACATAGTGACACTGGGTATACTCTAGTGATTTAAAACAGGCCCAGTACCTGATAATATGGAACTTAGAGAACGGAAGAGATAACAAGCATTAATCAAATAGTCACACTGGTTAAAACTATGATGTTTCTCTCCACTGCATTAGAATGATAACTTCATTATTGATCTTAGCATTTTGAAGTATTATTAATCATAGTATTATGAGAATTATGTTTGGAATTACTCTGTTGCTATTGATGGCATGTTTACATCAGTTTTCACATACTGTGAATGTGACATTTGGTGTGAATAACCCAGGGTGTTTAAACTCATCTTTATGTTTCTAAGTGAGATTTCTTTACCCTTCCCCAAATTGAAGTTGCCATACATCTTAATTCCATTATCAGTCCCCAGATATCTCTCCTCTTTTTATTTGATTCCTGTTTAGAGTAAATAAGCCAGATGTAAATGTGAGGACTAGAAAAACATTAATCACGAATAACTGTGATGAACCTGAAACATATGTGGAATTTGTATAATACACAAATGTTCATAGATTTTGCTACCTCTGGGAAATTGCCAATTAAAAACGTATTGGCAATAGAGGTGGAAAACACATTTTTGAAAAAAATTCTATTTCTGCAAGTATCTTCATTAGATAGATTTCCTTTACTAGAAACCACATGTTTTTGTTGTGAGTACTTTTCAAAGATCAAAGAGAATATAGCATAGTGGTTAAGAGCACAGATTCTGAAATTAAAATGCTTGGGCTCCCAGTTCATATACCTACTGTGTTAATATGAGCATGTTAACCTCTCTATGCCTCAGTTTTCTTATCTACACAGAACACATAATATTTGTGCTTACTTTAACAGTTATTATGCAGATCAAATGAGTTAATTCATACAGAGCATTAGAAGAGTTGCTGGAACATAGTAAGCTCATTATATACAGAAAGGGGGGTGTGGGGAGAAAAAGCCACTGCCTAGGCTCTGAAGTGAGACAATTTGGGTTCAAAGCCTGGTTACACTATTTACTACCTATATGACCTTGGGTAGTTCAATTAACCTTGCTGTTCAATTAACCCTTCCATGCCTACTTACAAAGCAGGACTCATAATAGTAATACTCATTCTTCATAGAGTTGCCATGAAATCGTTCATGTGAAGCAATTAGCACATGCAATTAGTATTAGCTCTTCTTTTATGATGGTGGTGAGGTGTTTCCAAAAATATAGATGAAACCATGTAAATGAAACACAATCAAATTATTTACGATATACTCAAAAACTAAAATAAGAAAAATAGAAAAAAAAGTAGGGGAAAAATATAACATATATTTGCCTGGGCTCTAGTCATTCTGAGTGAGTGTGGTAACTCAGAGAATTTCCCACAGATAGTAGTACCTTAAATCCAATAAGAACACAGAACATAAATGTTAACTGAATGACTTTAAGGCTACCAGAGTAAGTGAATGGCTTGTCATTAACTGATGATCTATATCTTGATTTATTTGCTGTGAATATGACAATTTATCTCTGAGAGGACGCTAAATACTTCACCACTTTTGATGGAGTGTCTATATGCAATAAATGTATGTCAACGGATATCCAGATGGTTGTTCAGTGAGCTAAAGAGGAATAGCCTTAAGTATGGAGGTAGGAAAATAAATACACTTTTCTGATGCTCGAGGGTGAGCTTGTAAAAGAAATGTAGAGAGCTGAGAAACCACTGCAGCCTACACACCAGCTGACAGGCAGCCATAGGAAAAGAGCAGAGGCTGGGACCACTGAGCATTTACAGAATCGGATTACCCGTAGCTACAGGCTCTGAGTAACAACCACAACAATAAGAACAATCTACCGGCATAAAGAACATGAAAAGGACTTTTAAGACCACATTAGGTTTTCCTGTGACACCTGCATGTATAAATGATATCTATCAATAACCACGTTGCCACCTTCTCAACCAACACACCACTACCCTCATGGAGAGAGCTAACTTTTTTTAACCAAAACAATTGAACTGTTCGCACTCTGTAAACCCAATTTCATTTCGCCAGGGAAACCAATATAGGCTTTTTCACATATTCTTTTCTACGGTGGGCTCTTTTGCTATACTATAAAGCTATCAAATGGGGAAAACGGGCTGAAATTTCATTTTAATTATGTTTCTTTTTTGAAAAAGACTACTTCTATTAGTAAGTTGACAAAAGAAAAATATGAGGAAGTGTTTAAATAAAGGAAGTTATGACTTCTTAATCCACACTTAGAAGTTTCCTGAGATACCACAGGAACCTTTCTCCTCAAAACAAGGTTAATGTAAGCATGCCAAGGGGATGTAATTGTGGCTAAGGTAATCTGCTTTCACACTGAACATCCACCTGAAGATAAAGATTATATTCTCTGACTTGGACCAAGTGATGGCACAAGCTGTATTTGGATTTTGACCCTCAGTCATTGTCCTGACTATAATTTAAATGAGCAAAATATTTTATATCAGTGGAAATAAAAAACCCTTTTAACAGTAAAATTCCATAATATTTACTAATTAAGAATCAAAGACAGGGTTTCTGTACTTCTCATTAAAAAGTAAAAGTAGATATAAGTATACAATTTTTAATAAAAACTCATATAGACTGCATTCCTGAGAATTCTTAGTATTTCATTGTCAGGTTTTATTACTTGCCAGCTAATGGCTATTACTTCTCATCTAGAAATTATTCTTAGAATGAAAGTTTTTTGTTTTGTTTTTAACAACCATTAAAGGTTACCAATTAAGCCTGATACTTGTGCTTAATTCTTGTAAGTTAGTACACAACCGAATAGTTAAAGGTTAAGTAGATAGTTGAGCAACTGTCTAGTTAAAAGCAGTAAATATAGTCACAATCTAGCTATACCACTTGGGATCCAAAAAATTCTTTATAGGCATGGTGAGTTATTTGCAAACTATTCTCTTTCTTCATTTAGGGACAATGTCACATGAACAACTTCTGTGTCACATTTACTTTACCAATTCTTTTAAAATTTACAAGGATTAGTGAGTTCTAAGTCTGGAAATAACCAGACCCACATAATAGCCAAGGTAAAAATGAGTGTCCAGTTCAAATAAAATATGAAGGTTTCCAGACTTCCAGAAACTTTTGAACTCTGTGCAGCTTGCCAAACTTAGTTAAATTTTAATTGTAGTGTAAATATTATTTATCCTAGAATGAAAAGGAGAATTAATCCAAATCTTTTAAAGTAGGCAGAAAGTATTTTACGTAACGTTTTGTTAGTTATGTATCAATAGGGAATAAATACCGTTTTGCCTGATAACTTCATATATCCCATGCATTTTACTTCCTAATGCTTATTAGGCAGTGGTCTAACAGGTAGTTCTTAAAACTCGGTGGTGAAAAGGTCATGGTGCTAACGAGATTAGATTCATAGTCAATCATCTTCAAAAATGTGTATGAAAAGTAGGGGAAACAGAAAGTCTGTGCACTGCGAAAATCAAGTTTCCGGCTCTCTAAAACCCTGTGAGCTGAAAGGTGAAGATAAAACATCAAAAAATAAAATGTCTGCAAAATTGGGTTTTGTGTGAAACACTTACCTTAGTCAGTTCCATTAGCAGAATTCTGCATTCAGGTAGTGGAAGAAAGGATATGAGTGTGCACAAATGTTTTTGTTAGAAACAGCATAACCCACCAGAAACAGGAATCCCGTGATTGCATTTCATACTGTCCAACAGATTCTTCCTTTCCAGGCACTAAGAAATATTTCCTATCAGTCCAATAGACTTCTTACCAATTTAGGGCTTCGTATCCGACCAGGGCAATTGGGAGAAAACCATGAATCCTAAAAAACAAAAACACCCAAAATTAATGAAGTGAATGGTACTGGATTTTTTCTTCTAGTTTTTGGTGTTTTTTTTTTTTTTAATTTTTATTTATTTATTTATAATGTCTTTATTGGAGTATAATTGCTTTATATTGCTGTGTTAGTTTCTGCTGTATAACAAAGTGAATCAGCTATACGTATACATATATCCCCATATCTCCTCCCTCTTGCGTCTCCCTCCCACCCTCCCTATCCCACGCCTCTAGGTGGTCACAAAGCACCGAGCTGATCTCCCTGTGCTCTGCGGCTGCTTCCCACTAGCTATCTATTTTACATTTGGTAGTGTATATATGTCCATGCCACTCTCTCACTTCGTCCCAGCTTCCCCTTCCCCTCCCTGTGTCCTCAAGTCCATTCTCTACATCTGTGTCTTTATTCCTGTCCTGCCCCTAGGTTCTTCAGAACCTTTTTTTTTTTTTAAGATTCCATATATATGTGTTAGCATACAGTATTTATTTTTCTCTTTCTGACTTACTTCACTCTGTATGATAGACTCTAGGTCCATCCACCTCACTACAAATAACTCAATTTTGTTTCTTTCTATGGCTGAGTAATATTCCATCCTATATATGTGCCACGTCTTCTTTATCCATTTATCTGTCGATGAACACTTAGGTTGCTTCCAAGTCCTGGCTATTGTAAATAGAGCTGCAATGGACATTGTGGTACATGACTCTTTTGAATTATGGTTTTCTCAGGATATATGCCCAGTAGTGGGATTGCTGGGTCGTATGGTAGTTCTATTTTTAGTTTTTTAAGGAACCTCCATACTGTTCTCCATAGTGGCTGTATCAATTTACATTCCCACCAACAGTGCAAGAAGGTTCCCTTTTCTCCACACCCTCTCCAGCATTTATTGTTTGTGGATTTTTTGATGATGGCCATTCTGACTGGTGTGAGATGATACCTCACTGTAGTTTTGATTTGCGTTTCTCTAATGATTAGTGATGTCGAGCATTCTTTCATGTGTTTGTTGGCAACCTGTATATCTTCTTTGGAGAAATGTCTATTTAGGTCTTCTGCCCATTATTGGATTGGGTTGTTTGTTTTTTTGATATTGAGCTGCATAGTGGGGATAGTTCCCTGTGCTGCACAGTATATCCTTGTTGCTTATCTATTTTATACATAGTAATTTGTGTCTGTTAATACCATACCCCTACTTTGCCCCTCTCCTGTTTCATAACCACAAGTTTGTCTTTTATATCTGTGAGTCTGTTTCTGTTTTGCACATATGTTCATTTGTATTGGTTTTTTTGTGTGTGCTTCTACATATAAATGATATTATACAGTATTTGCCTTTCTCTGCCTGATATATTTCACTAATTTTAATGTTCTCTCGGTAAAAAAACAAAGAAACAAAAAAACCTAAGGACTACCATATGACCCTGGGTACTGGATTTTGAGCATAATTAGAAACAGCCTTTTTCATAAGTCTAGAAATAAAATAAATAGTGTGATCCTGCTTAGTGTCACCCCTTTGAACTTAATTCCAGTCTCAATTGACTCTTGTTCTTCCTTTTCCCAAAGAAGTGTTAAATCTTTTTGAAACAATAGAGTTCATTAAAATGTATAACATTTGCTCCAGGTAACATGTTATGGTCCATATTCCTAGGAATGAAATATTATGCACTATTCAATCTCTATTCATGGTGTGTGCTCTAGTATGCCAGGCTTTTTATTTTCAAGGAATATATATTATATCTCTCCTGAGTATCCAAGGAATGAAAAAGGTAGCTAATCTATAGTACACTAAAATAACTGAAGAAAATGAAATTTATAATATTAGCAAAGACTGAAGAAAGTATGTCTAGAACTGATTCAAACTAAGAAGATTACATATTAAACCTGTGATTTGTGGCCAAAGCTATACTCAGAGAAAAATTTGTCATTTTAAATGTATTTATTAGAAAGTTAGAAAGATTTAAGATAAAAGAACTAAGCAATCAATCCAACAATCTAAAACAATTACAAAAATAAATTTAAGAAAGGAATTAAGATAAATATAAAAATGAATGAGTAAAACAAATAGAAATAATTGACATGATTCAAAAACAAAAACTAATTCATTGAAAAGTTATATGAAAGGTCAATTTTTTTAAAGTTATGATTAAGAAAAAATAAAGCACAGCTTAAAAAGTAAGATTATGTAAGACTATATCTACAGAAGATTAAAAAATTACTAAAATTGACAAAAGAAGACCTGGAAAATCTAAAAAAGACAAAAAACAGTAACAAACACTGAAATGGTAATGGAATATCTTGCCCCTACCAGCCCTCATCAAGGGCCCAGATTATTTTATGAGCAAGCACTAACAAATCTTCTTGAAACAAGACATTTTTGACTGGCTAACTATGGATACAAAATAATAAAATAGTAACAAATCGAATCCAGCAATTTACTGTAAAAAATAATACAGAATGACCAAATAGGGATTTATCTTGGGAAAGCGAAAGTGGCTCAATATTAGAAATCTTTCAGTGGAATGCACTATATTAATACATTAAAGCATAAAAACTATTTGATAATCTCACTTGATTTTGAAAAAGAATCCTAAAGGGATTCAACATCTTTATGACAATTTTTAAAAAGCTTTCTGTAAAATAAAAAAAAATACATAATTTCCCTGACTTTATAAAAGGATCTACCAAAGTCTTGCATCAAGCCCTCCCCATAATCATGAGATATTTAAAGCAGACCCATATTGACAAGAATTAGGCAACTGATCAATCTTCAACTCAAGGTCCCAGACAATGTAATAAAATAAGGAAAACAACTCAAGTATTGGAAAGGAAGTTACAAAACTGTCACAATTTGCAGATAATTGGTCCTGAGGACACCAATGGGACAAATTTAAAACCAGTAAGTAAATTCCATCAGGATGGCCAAATACAAACTCAGCATATAAAATCCTGTAGCTTTTATTCACAGCAGTAAGCCCGTTAGAAAATAAAATAGAATAAGAGGTCTATTTATAATAGAAACAATCACATCAAATATTTAGGAATAATCCTAACAAGACTCCACTGGAGGGCATAAAAGAAAACCTAAATAAATGGGGAAAAATTCTTTGTTCATGAATGAGAAGGTTCAGTATTTTAAAGATGTCTATTCTCTCTAAAATAATCTATGAATTTAGTACAACACTAAAACATAAAATAAAAGTGTTGGGAGGGGTAATTGGACAAAGGTGGCCAAAAGGTACGAATTTCCAGTTATAAGATAAATAAGTACTAGGGATGCAGGTACAATATGGGAAATACAATTGCTGTGTGTTATTATAAAAATTGTTAAGGAGGAAACCCTAAGAGTTCTCATCACAAGGAAAAATGGTTTCTTTCTTTTATTTTGTATCTGTATGAGGTGATGGATGGTCACTAAACTTACTGCGGTAAACATTTCACAATGTATTTAAGTCAAATCATTATGCTATACACCATAAATTTATACAGTGCTGTATATCAGAAACCTGTTCTAAAACCCATAAAGAAGAGTGAATAACCAAGATAAATCTATCAAAGAAAACCAAGATGGAATGGGCTTGCCTACTATGTATCAAACATGTTATAGGATTATAGTAATAAAAATAGTATAGTAGTGGGACAGAAATTAACTAGATGCATGGAATAGGAGTCTAAAAATAAATGCAAGCATATATGCTTATTTAAGATACAATAAGAATGGCATTTTAAATAAACGGATAAAGGGTAGATTTTAAAATAAATGTTCTGGGAGAAAAATTTACTTATTTAGAAAGATATAGTTAGTTCATATCTCATATTCATAAAAACAAATTTTAGATCATTATAATCTAAGCATAAATATAATACTATAAATGTATTAAATATAGTACTGTAAAAGTCTTACACTAAATTGTAGTATGATTTCTCTTTGATATTGGGATCAAGAAGGTGTTCTTAAATAAAAAATTTCTACACCAAGAAACTTGAAGTGAACTCAATATCTGTATACAGAGGGACTCATAATCTGTGGTAGAGAATATAAGGCCAGAGTTTACAGGAAAGAGGCACTGAAAAAGATCAGGTTTTTGGTATAGTAGGTATACTATGACACAGCTTCTAAAAAAGAGAAATACCAAAACAGCACTATACATTTTCTCTGTGATTATTGATGTTTACACATGCATAGAATACAGTCTAAAAAGTATCCACATTAACCTGATGGCAATGGTTGGTTGTGTAGAGGGGGATTAGAATTTAGTACTATTCTAGTCAAAGGTACATTGGCCTTGTATATAAGAATGCATTTAAGTGTCCATCTATACATAAATGGATAAAGAAGATGTTACACACACACACACACACACACACACACACACACACACACAATGGAATATTACTCAGCCATGAAAAAGAATGAAATATTGCCATTTGTAGTAACATGGATGGACCTAGAGATTATCATATTGAGTGAAGTAAGTCAGAGAAAGACAAATATAATATGATATCACTTAAATGTGGAATCTAAAAAATAACACACATGAACTTATTTACAGAACAAAAACAGACTCACATAGAAAACAAACTTATGGTTATCAAAGGGAAAAAAGCGTTGGGGGGAGGGATAAATAAGGAGTATGGGATTAACAGATACACACCACTATACATAAAATAGATAAACAACAAAAATTTACTGTATAGCACAGGGAACTATATTCAATTTCTGGTAAGAACGGATAATGGAAAAGAATCAGAAAAAAAATGTGTGTAACTGAATCACTTTGCTGTACATCTGAAACTAATGTAATATTATAAATCAACTATACTTAATTAAAAAAAGAATATATAAAAATAGGTAAAATTATAAGTAGATAGTGAAGTAAATTAGCATTATGGGGAAAAGTTGATCAATCTATTTCACAATTCCACAAAGGAAATGACAAATATGAAAAGGATGTTACTAGAAAGAAAACAGCTGTCTGATTTGACAACTATGAGAAGAATGAATTTGTTTTACCCATTCAGCTAAAATCCCACATAATCGAGCATAAGTATATTAGTGTATAAATAAGATCTAGAAATTTCCGTGCTCAAAAATAGCCAATGTTCACCATACAGGATTCAAAAGCAGTATTAACCCAAGGTCACTGAAATGGCCCTAAGAAAATAATCTTTCCAAAAATAAAGTCATTGACCAATCTTGTGCACATTTTTAAAACTACATGCTCTTTTTTTGAAACTGTGGCTTATTATTTTGTGCATGTTTTAGCTCTACCATGAATCCTATTTTGATATCCCCACCCTCCAGAAAGATAGAAGAAAAAATAGAAAGGAAAATAACAAGTGACACTGACTCAGACCTTAAATTTTACTAAAATTCATGCCAGTAAAGATTTTTGTGAAAGACAGTTAATACTGCTGGGTTTAGTGAGAAGTTCTTCTTTAAACATTGCTATTGGGAGAGCAACTTAACAATACAGGTCTACGACTTGACAAACACTCAAATGATTGATTATAGTAGATCTATGTCTAGGGATTTATCCTTAAAAAAATAGCAACTGGAAAAAGATTAATATCCTATGATGTTCATTATAGCATCATCTATAACATTTGTGGCAAACTAAAAGTCCAGCAATAGGGTACTTTTGGTTAAATTAACTATGATACAGCTGTATGATAATAGATTATTCATTTAATAAGATGTTTTTGAAGATGAATTTATGACATGGGAAGATGTTTAGTGAGAAAGACAAGGGATAGAATTGTATTTACAATAATGAATGCACACACACACATACATATGTATAAGTATCTGTATCTCTCTACCTACCTACCTACCTATACCTGAAAGGGAAAAAATAATTGCCAAATGACTCCTGAGTCATAATAACATATTTTACTTTTTCCTAGCTTATCTTACATCAATGCTTCAACCTAATTTGGTTCTTTGACATCAGCACTGCGAAAGACAAGTCTCTTTATTATGTAAGGTGAAAGATAATAGAGAAATTAGCAATATCCCAATCATCTCTCCCTCTAATTTCCCATCCCTGGTTCCCAGTGGAAGATTTTTGAAATCAGCACACTTTTCTTTCAGTGTTTATGGATGGGCTCCTCTTGCTCAGACTTGGCTGCTGTTGGGCCTTTATTTTCCATTACTTTGTTTATTCTCAGGGTTGAAGCAAAGAAGGTGTGTGTGCTCTGAGCCCCTTAAAGCATGAGGCTTACACTATCCAAAAGAAGGTGGTACTCAGATCTGTGAGTTCAGTATCGCCTCAAAAAGCAAGTTGGAACCTAGAGGCTCTTCAGTGTGAGAACTGGAGAGGGAGAATGAGCAGGAGGAGAAGGAAAATATAATGTTGACAGTTACGAAAAAATTAGATCTCAAATGATGTGAATAAGCAAGATATTTGCTGCTGTGGTCTTGTCATCCACTGAGACTCAGCTGGGACCATATAAGGGCCAGAAGCATCACCCATCCCAGCTTCTTTCCATCAGAACAAGGCTGATTTCTCTACGGTCCCTCTCCCTCAAGGCTATTACTTCCAAAGTGGGGCAACTGTTAGGGAGATAAGATTTGGCAACATTTGCCATCAAAACATTTCTCTGGCCATATTGTTCTGACCACTACAAGTTTTTCTGGTCAACTGTAACTTTTTAAACCCAAACATGCTTATTACCGTGTAAACCCAATATCAGCATGACCTTTGCTTTGCCTCTCTTTTTTCTAAGCCGAGTTGGCCACCTACTTCATTTAACTTCATTTCACAAAGGTTAGATAACCACAAACTGAACTTAAAAAAAATCTGCCTTAGGAACAGACCAACATGTTAGTAACGTTTGCATTTACGTTTTCGGATTGTGGGTAAATTTTATTTTATTTAAAATTTTTAATTTCCAGAATTTTTTATAATGAGCATTACATTTATACTAAAAGGAAACAGAGAAAGAAACATGAATCTCGGATAATGTTTGATCTTCATCCAAGCTATTTTAACTGCATTTGAACCAAAGCAAACTTACTGATAGGGACAAAAAATATAAGTAAAATGAGCACAGAAAACAAAACAAAAACAAAATCCTGTTGGTATTTACCAGTCTCTATGGTTGATTTTTTTTTTTACTCTGTTTTTCAGACTATGTCACCAAATTCTGTGCCTTCTTCTGGTCTTTTAAGTTTCTGCTCAATCTTCCCAAATTACCTTATCTAAATTCATCCTTCTACCTTTCCACTTATCTAGTGGGTCATATCACCCTGTACATTTCTTCCATAACTCCCACCATAACATTTTGAATTATTTTATTTGTTTACTTTATTTTATGTCTCCTTACACCTGCAGATTAATTCCATGTAGAGGACACTGTCTGTGTCCTTTTTCTAGAATAATTCCTGGAATACGAGAATACTCGATCGATATGCATAGATTACATTATTAAATAAATGATGTATTATTTTGTTAGTTTTTCTTTCACAAGCAGACATCAGAATAGTTCCCAATATGTTGCCCTGTTTTGGGGGTGATTGATTCCTATCCAGTGATAGCAAAAAACTATCAACTTTGTTTTTATTCCATATGTGAACAAACAACACAACTAATGAAAATGAATAAAAAGTTTGAATCATGTTGTTTTCACATACTTTTAAGTTTCTGCATGCAAAAACATTTCAGACTCCAGCTGGAATGTAACTGAAAGTACTAACATATTATGAGAAAAGCTATTCCTGTACAATGTCCAATCTGATTTTGTGAACTAAGTATGTTTAGAAAGGTTGTGGAGTATATGAAAGAAATTTTAGACGCTAATTCCATAAATATCTTAGAACGAGGCTCAAATATTGACCCCCAAAAGTCAGTGAATATTTCTGCTTTTCTTACTATACAAAATGTATTGCATATGCTCTATTTTAAAATAAATGATTAATATAGTGACAGACGCAAACCATTATATATATGTGCCAGGCACTGTTTTAAATGTTTTATGTATATTTACTTATCTAATCCTGTGCCCAACCCTAGGAGATAGGGAGTATTATCATCTTTAATTTACTGATGTGGAAACTGAGGCACAGAGTGAACACATTTGATAGCAAGAAGCTTCCACAGCAGCCACCTGAGTTTCCTTCATGAAGTGCACTGCCTCAATTAATAAAGCAATTTTTTTCCCTCTCCAGCATGATTGTTGGCTGGCCCAGGGTCACAAGGCTAGACAAAGCCAGAATTTGAACACAGTCCGGCATCAGAGGTTTTCTCCTAACTCCCTATGCTATAACGCTTCTCTAAAAGACCTGTAACAGATGAGAAGCACAGTCATCCCTTGGTGTCCATGGGGGATTAGTTCCAGGACTCCCTGTGAATACCAAATCTGCAGACGATCAAGTCCCTGACTGTATTAAATGAGCTAAGCCTGGTATCATTTACACACAGGCACCTGTGGTGTGGGTGGGAAGGACATTGGAGTTGGATTCAGAAGTCTTGGGATAAAAGTCTGAGCTCTGTTCCTGAATCTGCTACTAATGTAGCCACAGTTTCCATAACTCTAAGATGGAGATACAAATCCTCTATCGTTGTGTTTTTGTGAGCAGTAACTGATTAAATGGGTGACATATGCTGCATAATTCTTGAAACCTTAAGGAACTTTGTGAGTACTCACTCTCTGAATTGTGGCTGCCTATTTACAGACCTCTTTATTCCTTCTATAAATAATGGAGCTCATGAAATTATTTAAGCAAATAGTGGACCTCAAATATTTGGTACTGCTGACCTCAAGGAGGAAACAGGCCCTTCCTGGGTCTTTTACACTCAAACATTCAATTCAAAAATTTTTCAGTTGTGCTTGGGAATCAAACCCTGAGCAGGCTCCATAGAAAACAGGAGGATGAAAGGGTATGGTCATTGTTCTCACCAGTCTTAAACAGCAAATGAAATAGGACACCAAAACCAAAGCAGATCATAATATGTGCTGTGAATTCAGAGGAAGATGGAACGCTTTGGAGTGGGGGAGATGAGGAAAGAAGACTTTCAATATATGGATATTAGCAGAAAAAGGGAGCAACATATACAAAGAAATTAGATTCTCTCTGATTCAATTTCAGACTTTCATTGAACATCTACCTTTTTCAAGGCACTGTGCTGTCTAGGGAATCAAGGAGAGGAAGAGAGTCCCTGAACTCAGAGCTTACAGCGTGGGGGAAATTGTCTAAGTTAGTTCTCGCCACATTAGCACAATGCCAGAAGAACACAGATAAACTAGTCACTATATTCCTTAGAGATGTAGTAAAAAAAAAAAAAAGAAAGTAGGTATAATGTCCTATAACAATATTGATGAGGAACCATTTAATTCTGCCTATAGGAGACAAAGAGAGTCCAGGGAGTGCTACAAAGAGAAAGGGATGATTGACCAGAGTCTTAAATGAAGCTTAAGTAGATAGTTTCTAAGTAGGTAAGAGGGGAAGGGAAAGATAGTTCAAGCAAAGGACACAACGTGACCATGGATTTTGGTTGTTTCTCTTGTCGTATGTGTAGAGAATCACAAAGTTGGGGATACGGGGGGTGGAGGGGTAACTCTCAATTATCTTAGTTTTCTTTCAGAAGAGAGTTGGTCTCTCCTTTCACTTTCAAAAATTGTTTCTAATTACTTGATTGACACCAGGATATTCTACTTGGGCACTGATCTCATGAGCAGCTAACTAGGTCAGTTTCACATGTCAATCTCTGCTCCCCGCTTGAGAATGTCCCAGAGGTTGGGGCAGGGGTTGGGGGGAAAAATGCATTTAAGCAAAGGAGGAGCAGGTTTGAAGTGACTGAAGGCACTAATAGAGAAAAATGATGAATAAAATTCTAAGCAGTTTGTATTATGAAAAATTCCAAACATGTAGTGCATAGAATAGCATAACTCTTCCTTTGATCCTCTCCCATATTATTTTTAAATAAATTTGAGACAACATATCATTTCATCCACAAATTTTTTTTTTTTTTGGCGGTACGCGGGCCTCTCACTGCTGGGGCCCCTCTCGCTGTGGAGCACAGGCTCCGGACGTGCAGGCCCATCGGCCATGGCTCACGGGCCCAGCCGCTCCGCGGCATGTGGGATCCTCCTGGACCGGGGCACAAACCCCCATCCCCTGCATCGGCAGGCGGACCCCCAACCACTGCGCCACCAGGGAAGCCCTCATCCATAAATATTTTAATACGTATTCCTAAGAACAAAAGGACTCACAACAAAAATACTACAATTAACATACCTACAAAATGTAACAATATGGACTAACTTCTGAACATTTTTGAGCCTGAAGAACTTATAAAACACTGAGTTTTCACGATCTGAGGAGACATCAGGGCTAGAGATGACGGAGCTTAGTGTCATCAATATATGGGAGATGCTGAGGATTAGGAAATAAGTGACATCACCCAGGAATCAAAAAGGAAGCAAACAGTGGAAGATTGCATTAGGGACAAAATTTGAATAAAGGCCATAGACACGAGGAGTTAGAAGAACATGAAGATCTGTGAGGACTGGAGGAATCAAAAAATCTCTCCATTTGTGACTAGAATGAAACTTAGGCTGGGCCTCGAAGGATAGAACTTAAATAGGTGGTGGGAATGGTGGTGGTAATTCATCTGACAAAAACGGTATGAGTGACTACATGGGGCTTGACTGGTACAAAGGGTCACGTCACAGGCAGGAGGGGCCTGGTAGGAAATGAGGCCACCTAGATAGGGGACATTACAATATACATACAAGCGTCCAGAATTTGAATGCCATTCACTGTTTCAATAACTTGGTTGAGCATGATACTATACCAGAGACCATGCTAGCAGCTAGGGATGCAAAGACTTATGAGATTAGATTTATGCTCACACATAGATTTAGATCTATTATGGGAAGTATAATCAAGGTATAATCAAAAATTCCACAATTATAATACATCATTCAATAAATATCTATTGATGAACATATTCTGTGGGTCACACCATGGTGCGTGCTGTGAATACAATGATAATTAAGTCATGGTCCACAAGAAGTCATTGAACAATTAATGAGTTTTTATTGGGATGCTGACATGAGAAAAAGCATTTTTAGGGGAAGTTCTTTTTCTCTATGCACAAAGAATAGAGTAAAGACACCGACTCAGGAAGACAAAGTGATAAACCTTGAAATAAGGGAGAAGCAACAAGAATGGAGGTAAAGGGATTATACAAGACAGGTATTCGTGCAAAAAACTAGTGGGAAAAAACTGAGTAACTGATGTCCAGAAGTTTCACATGGGGTGTGTGTGTGTGTGTGTGCATGCGCACGCACGTGTGCACACACGTTTCAGGGGCGACCATATCAGTTCTCTCTTTCAGTGTCTGAAAGTGTTCTCTGTGATTAACAATGAGCTGTACAGAGATCACCTTTCCTTGATGCTAAGGAAAATTGAGTTTAACTGCAGCAATGTCCTGAAACATCTTCCTGGGAACATCAGGTTTATTTGGTGAAGGGGAACTTCCCCACTGCTGATGCCTTGATGTGCAGATCTGTTCCCTTTAAACAGTGCGTGTTGTCTTAATAAAGAACAGTGGGTTTTTGGATATCAATATTAAAGTCCACTTGGAGCATTCAGAATGATTCTTAAATGACTGACCAGAGTCAGTCTCTGTGCTCTTCCTTTGGAGTCAGCAAACATCACACAGATTAAAAAAAAAAAAAAAACAATCAGTAAATTATTTCCAAGGAATGGAAACAGAAATCCTCAGATGATTCACCGATGATTCAGATTTCTGTGTATCGCTTCTACTCTACTTGTTGCCAAGGGAACTTGGGGCCTACTTCCTACCACACTTCGGCTATAAAAAGTACCAGCAAAAGCCACAGGAGAGAAACTTGTCTACTCTTTTATTAAAAATGGCTAATGGCCTACCTGTCAGTTACACAGAGAGACTTAAGTTTTATCTGTGAAAGTGATATCCATGAGACACTGAGATGCCACGATGTTATTCTATTTACCTATCAATTGCTTTCATTCCGCGGCTTTCCTCATGCAGGGCATTTCCTATAAAGAACCTAAGATGCCAACAGAAATCATCCTTTTTTCCATAAGATCCAAACTGATGTGCTTTTGCATTAATAGCCACGGCTTGTGAAATCTGTGTCAATGTTAGCCAGGGTTCAAACCCAGAGTTATGCTGCTGCCCTGCCTGCTTGTCTGCGTCATCACGGCAAGAGAAGGACATGAGACAGAGAGAGGAAGACAGGTTGATGATCACAAATGGTCCTGGGCACCTTCACTTTTACTGCCTGAGTGAAGGTGCACAGGATCTGGGCGCACCTGTTGAAGGTGTGATCTGTTGATCTTTCTCTGGCAATCACCTTTCTTAAGCAACATGAGAGTATCAGTACAAATATTCATAAGAGAAAACCAGTCATGGATGGATAATTTCCGTTGCGTATATAACCTAAATTTTTTTCCTTGATATGTTCCTTGACTTAAATTCTCATCTGGAAATAGGGAATGAAGGCTGCCTCTATGGATAGGTGTCTGGAAGACAGATATAGGGCATTAGTCAACAGCACAGACGAGCACACTCTATGCGTACAAAGGGCAAGATCTCCCATCCACTAGGAAGGCCTGGGAGGACAAGACTGTTGAGAGCATTACGGGAATAATTTTTTTTTTTTTCCATTTGGCTTTGATGCTTACTAGAAAATTCGTAAAGACAGGAAGTTTCCTCTTTAAAGACGGCACATTTTCTCTTTATGGTTGCATAAGGCCAGAAAGAAGCTACCAACTATTCTTACATGAGTCCTACCTAAGACGTATGCAATGCCTAAGATGTCTTTATGCTTACATTTATATAAGAGCCCTTCAGATCTTTGAAGGGGCAACATGATCGAACACGAGGTTATAAATTTAAATTTTTAAAACGGGTGTTAGTATTACTTGTAATCAACAGTGATTTTTTCTGAAATGCAAAGCTTCCCACTTTAAAATCTATCTTAAGTCTCCTATTTCTTTTTTTTTCAACATTTATTCTAGCCCTGTTTTCTTTCATTTCTTATATTTTATTTAATTTATTTATTTATTTATTTATTTGGTGGTACGCGGGCCTCTCACTGTTGTGGCCTCTCCCGTTGCGGAGCACAGGCTCCGGACGCGCAGGCTCAGCGGCCATGGCTCACGGGCCCACCCGCTCCGCGGCATGTGGGATCCTCCCGGACCGGGGCACGAACCCATGTCCCCGGCAATGGCAGGCGGACTCTCAACCACTGCGCCACCAGGGAAGCCCCTCCTATTTCTTAAAGAACCAAATCCCAGCTGCTTTTCATGGACTGCAAAACCCCTATGGCCTCATCTCACATCCCTTTGGACTTGAGCAACGCAGAGCTGCTTATAGCTCCCAACGCCTATTATTGCTCCACGCCTCTGTGACTTGGCCCATGGACCTCGCTAAGCCTGGAATGTCTTTGCTCTCGTCCCACGTGATTGGTTCCTATTTATTCTAAACACTTAATTCAAAACTATTACCTGCTCTGCTGAGGCTTTCCTGACTCATCTGCCTGTCTAAAGCAATTCTGATATAGGACTTCTGGCTTTGTCAGTGTTTATAATATTGCACTTCTACTATACGTTAACTATTGCTCATGTGTGCGTGTAATTTTTCTTCTGTTACACTGCATAACTCTTGGGAGCCAGATCCATGTTATTTTTTATTTTTGTATTTCGAGGACTTTGCACAGTGCCCAGTATACATTCAGTTGTTTGTAACTTTTTGTTGAAATCTTTTTCCATTTTGCAAACCTTATGATTATTGTTAGAGGAAAATTTGTTTAAAAGAAATGCACCACTAGATATGTTAGTGATACATTAAATAAACTTTGTAAGTCTGTGCCTTAGAATGCCTAATAGAAGAGTCCTGTGTCCAAAATTTCTTGTTGGATAAACAAGGGAAGGGTCAATATATCATAAATCAGATGGATGTAAACGAAAGGGGAATTTATTCAACAAAGAAGAACCACAACAACGAGGTCTTCCTGATCTCTGACGTTGGGACTAGCTGGTAGAAAAATCAAAGTGTGATTTTCCTGATTGTCCCAAGAACTCTCAATGAGACCAACATAAACATCTGCTTTAGTAACTGAATCAAAGCTATGGAAGATTTGCAACAGACCTGTCAACCAAGAAGTGTGAGAATAGCTCATTCCACCAAATCCACTGTATTTTGCGGTCAGCGTACTCACAGGCCATGATATCAAGTGTTTCAGAAGCCCCCTTCTCTAGGAATGAGGAATGAAGTTGAGTTGACAGGGGTAGATGTAGGAGAGGCGTCTCATTTTGAAACCTGACTCAACACGCTGTCTTTCTTCTGTAAGATTCTATGTATCGGTACCACATGGCTTGTTGTGATGGAAATAAGAACTATGCTGGGTACTGGGACTTTTCACCAGCCACTTGGACCTTGCCTGGCAAAAGCCGTTATAGCACCATGTCGAGGTTCCTGGAGCTAAAGCAGGAGTCACATCCACTAAAATGAGAGATGCCCTGACATGCTGAGAAAGCTATGAGAGAAACCGCATAACTGAGCCAAATGCTAGAGTAGGGTTAGGAAATGAAGAGAAACCAGGCTGAGATATAACTGAGGAGTGGAGGGCTCTTTGAACAAGCACCTGGGCCATCAATAGCCTTTTACTGGTGTGTGGACAGGTAATCTTGGTGTAAAGTGCTTTGTAAATAATAGGAAAATACTTTCCACTTCCCCTACAGGGGTCAAAATGTTCTTCACAAAGAAGAAAGAGCAGAGAACTTAGCTGTGCCAGGGTTTCTATACCCTCAGTGGAGTTACTATTAGAAATTACTGCCCACTTCCCTAGTAGCAGGACTCCTACACCAGCTCCATGTAGCCTGGGTTTTCACAAAGCTGGAGTCTCACAGAGAGCCCAAGGTGAGTATGAGAAAAAGGAAGGTAAATTTCAAGCAACGCATCAGGCAATTTCAGGACATGAAAATGTCCAATGACCTGTGCAGTGCTTCTCATCTCCCAAACATTGATAAATGGACTTTTGTTTTCCACCAGGGTATATTTCTCAATTGGATGTTGTCATCTAGATATTCCTCTACCTGGATATTTTCTGGACAACATCTTTGTGCATTTGCAGTCAAGACTCTCAAGAACTCTTAGGAGGATGGTTAAGGACTTGGGCTGGCTTCCAATTCTGGAACAAGATTGTATACACTCACTTTTCCCTGCTCCTCACCGGCGTCTTCCCCCAGAAGATCACCCAGAAATTGTACGTCGCCCAAGGAAGTGCCTTCTACACTGACAGATGACACCAGAAGGGCCTAAGCAAGAACGCTAAAAGCATCAGAAGAATGAAGCCGACCAGAATAACACTGCGAGGGCTCAGAAACCCAAACTGTCATTGGAACAGAATGAACAAAAGTTACCTGTAGGCTCAACCTCCACAGGGCAATGGCCTGCTAACACAGAAAATATGAATAGGGTCAATGGTCTCCTAACATAATAACCAAAATGTCTGGATACACTTATCAGACCAAGAACCAGGAAAACCCTAATCTGAATGAGAAAAGAACCAGCTGATGCCAATAACAAGATATATTTGTTGTTGGAATGTCTGATTTTAAAACAGCTGTTATAAAGTGCTTTAAAAATCAATTATAAATCCTCATGAAACAAATCAAAAACTAGAAAATTTTAGCAAAGAAATAGAAGTTATGACAACCTGTGGAATGGGAGAAATGTTTGCAAAACATATATCCAATAAAGCATTAATATCCAAAATATATAAAGAACTCCTAAACTCAATAGGAAAAACTCAAATAATCCAAGTAAAATATGGGCAAAGGACCTGAATAGACATTTTTCCAAAGAAGATATATGAATGGCCAACACGTACATGAAAAGGTGCTCAACATCAGTAACCATAAGGAAATGCAAATGTACCAGATTGCACCTCACAACTGTTAGAATGGTTATCATCAAAAAGATAAAAGATAACAAATGCTGGTGAGGATGTAGAGAAAAGGGAATCCTTGTGCACTGCTGGTGGAACTGTAAGTTGGTATAGGCACTGTAGAAAACAGTATGGAGATTCTTCAAAAAATTAAAACACAACTACTGTATGTTCCAGCAATCCCACTTCTGGAAATCTATCCCAAGAAGAGGAAAACAACATGTGGAAGAGCTATCTGCACTCCCATGTTCATAGCAGCATCATTTACAATAGCTAAGACATGGAAATAATCTAAGTGTCTAGGGGAAGATGAATGGATAAACAAGATGTGGTGTGTATATATAATGAAATATTATTCAGCCATAAAAAGAAAGAAATCCTACCATCTGCCACAACATGAATGGACTTTGAGAGCATTATGCTAATGCTAAGTGAAATAAGTCAGGCAGAGAAAGACAAATACCATATGATCTCACTTATACGTGGAATTTTAAAAAATAGGAAAAAGAAGAAACAAACTCATAGAAAAAGAGACCAGATTTGTGGTTACCAGTTAGGGGTGGGAGGGGAAATGGGATGAAGGTGGTCAAAAGATATAAATGTCAAAAAAAAAATAAAAAAGGAAGTTATGGAAAAGACCTGAGCAAGCTTGCATCGCACCATTTCCAGGCCAACTTCCATGACTCTGGTTGTGTTTCAACCCATCATAATTATCACACATGGTGTTAAGAGTTCTGGATTGGAATAGCCCCTGGGACAAACAAGGATATGTAGTGTTTATTACGTTTCCTTAGCTATGATCAGTATTTCACCCCTCTCTATTTTCCCAATTTGCCTGAGTAAGTTAAAGTCTTCAGGGAAGATCAGATTATAGTAGTCTAAGAAATAAAAATAACATTTATTCATGCCCTGTTCTGGGGCTACCCAAGCTAATCTGATTTGAAATTGTCAAAATTCCCTAGTTCCATACTAGGGAACAGGCCACCCTTTTGTAAAAATGTCCTGCTTTGACTATCTTTAAAGCCTACATCTAGTTTCTAGATAGATGGTCTTAGGTTACCTACCCTGAATGGAAACTGAAGGCACAGCTGATGAACAAAATTGCCTATCTGGGGCTTCCCTGGTGGCGCAGTGGTTGAGAGTCCGCCTGCCGATCCTGGGGACACAGGTTTGTGTCCTGGTCCGGGAAGATCCCACATGCCGCGGAGCGGCTGGGCCCGTGGGCCATGGCCGCTGAGCCTGCGCGTCTGGAGCCTGTGCTCCACAACGGGAGAGGCCACAACAGTGAGAGGCCCGCGTACCACAAAAAAAAAAAAAAAAAAAAGAAAGAAAAAACAAATTGCCTATCTGGTTCAGAAACACTACCTTGAGTGGACCTGCCTTCAGCCCCTAATTCAGCTGGCATTAGGTGAAGTGAATTTTATTCTAACAACATTTAAAATTCACATCTGCTACACAGCCAACAGTCAAAAGTGACAGGCAGACACTCAAGAATGTTAGCAAGATCTCCAAGCACTGGCAAAGGCATCTTGCCCAGAAAGATCATTGGGATAAAAAATTTTCAGCCAGATGTAGTTGTGACCGCCCAAGGCAAAATAGGAAGCTACTACTACCTGCATGCTGGAATGTCAAGTCAAGAAAGCTCAACTAGGGGGCAGGCTAAGTCAGCTTGAGATCCAGTGGAGTGGTGGGTGAGGGTCCCAAACTATGTCCTTAAACGTGGCTTCTACCTGAAGCTGATTTATGGTGTGGCTTAAAGGGTCAAAGCAGCAAGGCAAGCGAAAGGGTGACACAACAAATGATGCAAAACAAGATTTTTTTTTAAATTAATTTAGTTTTGGCGGTGTTGGTTCTTCGCAGCTGTGCGCAGGCCCTCTCTAGCTGCAGCAAGTGGGGGGCCACCCCCGGCCACGGTGCGTGGGGCCTCTCACCGTGGCGGTCCCCCTTGCTGCGGAGCACGGGCTCCAGGCGAGCTGGCTTCAGCAGCTGTGGCTCGTGGGCTCCAGAGCGCACAGTTGCTCCGCGGCATGTGGGATCTTCCCCGACCAGAGCTCGAACCCACGTCCCTTTTTGGCAGGCAGACTCCCAACCACTGCGCCACTGGGGAAGCCCCGCAAAGCAAGATTTTGAATCATAGCTTTGGTGGTGGAAAGCTGAAATGCTTATCTGTGAAAAACTATTGTATGCCATTTCATGGCACTGGAAGAGATGTTTCTATTGTATTTTCAGTTTGTTCTGAAATAATGTGTTATGACATAAGATTCATACTAGAATGTGCCAAAGGTCAGACTGGTCCAATTTGTCCAAAGGAAAGATCATAAGAAAATTCCTAGAGAGGTTAATACATCAAATGTAATTATATCTCAGTCAGTTGTTCAATGTTTTTGAGTAAATTCTTTGTACAAAGTTCAGTGTGAAGTGCTCTAACTTTCTATTTTCCATCAGACTAATTTATTGGTATAAGTTTCAACTTTGAATTAAAAGGGATGCACAGTTCTCAAAGATCAAAGTAGTTCTCATGTGAATGACTTTCTGATTCATGGACCTCTATGTCCAGTCATAAAATGTCCCTTCATTACAATCTTATATTTCCATTTTCCATCACTTATCAGAAATATTTTGATATATGACCAAAGATAAGTAATCCTTAATCAGGGAGAAATATGATTGACCATATAACCAAGGATAAATAAACTAGATTATGCTATAACAATTTTGAAATGGCAACATAAATTTAAAGATAAATGAATAAATCTCCCAATTTAGTAAAGATAATATGGCAAATAGCTATAAAAATAATTCTTTTTCCACATATTATGAGGCAAATAAAATTTCCAGCTATAAACACTGTTTTTCATTATTCCAAGAGCAACTAGTTTAAAAATATTTAATGTCTACAATAGTTAGATGAGTTAATGTACAGTTTCATGATATTATTTAGCCCAAAGACTTAATATTTGAAACGAATAAGAAAATACTTGCTTTATTTTCCACATAATATTTTTGAGTAAGACACTTATTTTTCTATGAAACAGTATATGCTTAAAACGTCCAGAGACTGTATTTGAATTCTTGATCCTAATCAAGATCTTTAAGCTTTTATTTCAGTTGGAATTCCTTACATTTAAGCTACTTTAAGTTCAACGTGAGGAAACCTCTTATTTGTTCTTTTCCGTAAAAGGGCGAGACTTCAATGAACAATTTTGTCTCTTATCCTGGTCTATGATCATAAGTGTTTACTGGGAAAGATAAAGCCTTTGAGGTTTTCATCTGGAGATGACTTTGAAAGAGTGCAAATTGTACTCTACCTAGTACATCACATGGCATCAGTAAAGGGTAGAAGAGCCATTTACTTTCATGGTTTTGTTTATAAGCCTTTTCCCTCCTTTATTCTTTCATGCTTTTACTATCTTCATTACCCCAGTATGCAGCCTACTGGTAGCTGAATAATACCAATCACCAAATGTTATTTTATTTAGCGGATTTTCCAGTTTCAAAGGAAACTGACATTTTAGCATAATTTCAAAATGACATTTGAGGAGGTTCATTTCTGATATTGGAAGTCAGCTGTTTGTGAAATTTGAAATCTCAAATATTACAAATTTTAATTTTTATCAGTAAATAGTCCCCCGGTAAATGTCTTACAAATGGTAAACATTCAATTAAAAATGGTTTAGTAATAAATGAATAAGTTGTGTAGTCCTAAATATGCAAGAATACTAAAGTTCTTAAAATTATTTTTAATCATACTTGCATAATTCTTTACAAATCTGATTCAAGACAACATTGTCTTCCTCTTCGGTGATCAGTACTATCTTTAGTGGAAACAGAGTGAGCCTTGTGATCTTGCAGAACTCTGTTTAGACCCTGGTTCTGCCTCTACTGGCTGTGCTACATTGAGCAAGTTACTTAGCCTCTCTGAATCTGGGTGTTTGTGGTTTTTTTCCCTAAGGAATTTGACACAAAATACATAAAGAACACACTGAACATCATAACTGTTTAATAAATGGTAGCCATTATTGTTTCCAAATTGTTAAAGCCACTTATGGAAAGCTATTTGAAAGAAGGCTTCTTGAACCACTATTTTCATGTTCTCTTACAATATTATCCAGATACCACAGAGACATGAAAATGTGTGGATAGATGTGAATAACTCATACTGAATTAAAATAAATATGCAGACAGAGGAGAGATTATTAGTTTTTAAACCAAAGTTTTTTCTCTTTCTTTTTGATATTCATTTCTAATTTTACTGCACTATAGTCAGGAAATATAGACAATGTAATTTTGCAATTTCTGGAACATATTAAAGCTTTCTTTGTAGCTTATTTTTATTAATGTCTCATTCATGCTACTTCATGCTCTAAGGAAAATGTATCCCTCAGGAATTGGCATTAAATTCTTTGAAAGTTAAAAAATTATATTGTGAGGTGGTAACCTCTTTTGATTATAACTTACTAGTTTCTGGAGAAATCTCTGGGAGGAAAGGAGGAGAAGTGGGACTAGTTTAGGGTTCCTTTGTCTGCCTTTCTTGTTTCCATCAGCTCTGTACTCTCTCTGGGCACTCTACAGAAGTTATCCCTTAGATATTAAGTAGCTTTGGAGGATGCTGCTAATTTTTGTCACAGAAAAGAAAATTCAAAACTCCTCTGCCAGCCTATTTCCCACAGTAGTACCTGACCGCTTTGTATTCCAAAGTACTTTGTACTTTGCCTGTCACCTTCACACAATGCCACTTCTGCCCTTTGTCCATCCAGGGTTTCTCATAGTTTCCATGTTAGTTCATAAGACCCACTCCTCTTCTGCTCTCAGGCAGCATCTACAGCATCAAGTTGGGGGAGGAAGCTAACATTCTCTGTAGTTTAGCTGTCTTGTCAGGAATGGGAAGTCTCAAAATCCACATTGGGGTAATTTTATCCCAGGGGCCTGTGCTAATCCATGAAAGAGTTCTATGTGAAAATTGCTGTGAAATGTTTTGAATTATACCCCACGTCTGACATCAGAGGATCATTTATCTTTCTATTAAAATAAAATACCTATTGACTCTCAGGATATTCAATGTGAATTTTAAAGAGATTTCCAATAATCACTCAAAATTCTTGGAAAAGAAAATACGTATTCTATTGCTGGATACAACTGTCTTCCTGGAGAGGGGAAAGATTTAAAAAAATTAAGAAACATTCATTTTGATAATTTGTTGGCACAGTGTCTGTGCCATATATGTGTATAATCTATATAATCTCGTTATCTTTTTTAAGCACATGTTGAAACACTTTCTGTGAACAAGCAAGGTGGCAAAAACAGCAGGCAGGGTTAGGGTAATACTCAGAGGAATAGCTACTTGATGGTGGAAGGCTTGCCTTCAACTCAGTGGATGTGCATCTCTGACCACACCCACTGTTTGGATGGTACAAGAACATGGTAACATAAAGTACCTCACCCTCATACTAAAGGAACCCACCAGTAGGATAAAAAAAACCACTGTGCTTTAATCACTTCATCTCTTTTTCTACATATAATCACTTTCCACATTTCCTGCATTACACGTTCACACATGAGTTCAGACTTTCTCTTTGAGAAACAACAGAGCCGACTAAAATGGTTAGAGCTGAAGAGGGAACTGTTCCGCTTATCTTTACTGGTATGAAATAGGCATTCCCAGTAGTATAAAAGACTTTACCCGAAACGGAAACACCAAAGAGATACAAGAGTTAGAATACGACCATTCTTCTGTCATGTCCAGTAGATATTTTGTCAGATACATGTCCTATAATTCTATACGACACAAAAAGAAGGCAAAGCCACAAAACCGCAAAGTCTAGAGTAGTACCAAAGAAGAGCAGAGCTACTAGGAAAAGAGCCTTGATGATATCTCGATCTCTTTCAAATACACTACAGCACATTGGGAGCACATCAGGCAGACACAGCTTACCACTTTGTCTACTTTGTTTTAGAGCCATTATATTTTACAAGGATTAAAATAAATATAATGAAAAATAATGAACATAATAATAGGTCACATTGAAAATTCTCATAAGGACTTTTACATGAACACTGTCATGGGACCTACATTTTCAGAGTCCAAAGACTGAGAGGGATTTTAATACTATTCAGTAGTAATGCTAATAGACCATAAAATAACTGCACTAAAGTATTCCCATTTATTTGCCTTCACAGTCTATATTCTGAGAACAGGGGTTTTCGAAAAAAGACATTTAGCTGAGACGTCCACAGATTTGCAAAGCTCATGAGTCTGAAGGAATTATTGGGGTTAATTATATACAAATGATGCTTTGCAAATCAAGTCAAAATGATAAGGCTTAATGCATACACATACATAGATAAAGAATCATTTTAATAATATTGTAATCCTATCATGCATACTATTTTGAAACTCATTACTTTAACATAAGATATTATGAATAGTCATTTTTAAAATCATGAATTAAAAAAATACAAACCATTGGGCTTCCCTGGTGGCGCAGTGGTTGAGAACCTGCCTGCCAATGCAGGGAACACGGGTTCGAGCCCTGGTCTGGGAAGATCCCACATGCCGCGGAGCAACTGGGCCCGTGAGCCACAACTACTGAGCCTGCGCGTCTGGAGCCTGTGCTCCGCAACAAGAGAAGCCGAGACAGTGAAAGGCCCGCGCACCGCGATGAAGAGTGGCCCCCGCTCCCCGCCAACTAGAGAAAGCCCTCGCACAGAAACGACGACCCAACACAGCCAAAAATAAATGAATAAATTTATTTAAAAAAAAAAAAATACAAACCATGGATGTGCTTAGTTTTATTTATCCAAGCCATCATCATTAGACTTTTAAGTTGTTTTTAAAAGTTTATGGTTATATATACTTTTTTGGTCAATTTAAAATAAACAAATATTTGGGCATATGTCTCATGATTCCTATTGGTAAAATTCCTGGCAGTGGAAATTCCTCGCTCAAAGGTTGAAGGCTTTTGAAATATTTTGCTAAAATATCCTCCAGAATGCTTATATCAACAAATACTATCATCAGCAGTGCATAAGTGTGCACTTATAAAATGTTCCTTATAAATACCTATGCTTTGCATTATTTTTTAAATTTTATTTTATTTTGATTATTTTCTCTTTTTTAAAACTTCATTCATTTATTTATTTTTGGCAGTGTTGGGTCTTCGTTGCTGTGCACGGGCTTTCTCTAGTTGCAGCGAGGGGGGGGCTACTCTTTGTTGGTGCGCGGGCTTCTCATTGCGGGGGCTTTGCATATTGCGGAGGACCGGCTCTAGGCACGCGGGCTTCAGTAACTGTGGCTCATGGGCTCTAGAGCACAGGCTCAGTAGTCGTGGTGCACCGGCTTAGTTGCTCCGCGGCACGTGGGATCTTCCCGGACCAGGGCTCGAACCTATGTCCCCTGCACTGGCAGGTGAATTCTTAACCACTGCGCCACCAGGGAAGCCTTATGCCTTGTAATATTATCTAGATAATTTCCTATAGTACCTTCGTAGAAAGAACGTCTTTGGCTGCTGGTCAAAATACTACTCTGATAGCATTTTGATATCTGCCGAAGTCAATAATCAAATTCAGCATGTAACCTCATGTATGCGAGGAGCAATTCATAGTAACGTTACAGAATGCTACCAAAACTCAAAGAAAGGTCTGCAGCCATTATTCTCTATTTCTCTTTGAGGATAAACTCTGGATAAAGATTGAAAGCTAGCTGTTCTGTAAAGCTGTTTTCAGATTTGATTACGTAAGAAATGCAGATGTAATGAGTCATCATATCAGATTAACATATGCAATAGATTGAAAGTGAAACAAGAGTGAGAATTCAGAGGAAAGAAAAATGATCCCCAAGGCCAAGATATATGTACAGTCTTGCAAAACTATAGGTGTACAAGTGAAGGATGTATTCCAAGACCTTTTTAAAACCTTAAGCGCAGGTTCATTCTGGCTAGAGACTTCCAAAATCATAGGAAATCAATTGTTCTCAAGCGGTGTGGCTTCACAGATACTCAGATTTTTCCTGGTAGAATGATACAGTATTTTTCAATCTTTGATATATGGAAAAAGCACAGGAAGAGAAGGCAGAAAACCTGATATTTTATACCCCAGCTCCGCTATACATACAATATGACTTGGGAGAATGGGGACACTTTCAAAACGAGAGCTAACTTTCATGGAGCATTATTTATATTTCAGGCCTTATGCTGAAATCTAAAGAGTGCTCGTGTGTGTGTGTGTGTGTGTGTGTGTGTGTGTGTGTGTGTGTGTGTAATCCTATAGTAACTCCACTGTGGATCATATTCTGTATCCCCCTCTTTTTGTAGTTGTAACACTGCAGCTGAGAGTCCACAGGCCTTGCCTAGCATGACTTAGCCCTTGAGTGACAGAGACCCACTGTTTCCCTCCAGAATCCATGGGCTTAACTGCCACTCTATTGTTTAAGTTGCTTATCTGGAAAATGGGAATATTTAGAGAATTAGACTAGATGTTTCCCAAATTCCCCTTTAAGTCTAAAATTCTCTGTAATTCCTATTTTTTCTTTTTAATAAAGAGGCATTATTCCTATGATCACAGAATCCATAAGGGCTGAGGGTGTCATCTAAACCTCCCAGTTATAGGCATACCACTTTTAAAAATTAATGGCATTATTGAGATCAAATTCATACAAAGTATTCAATTCACTGGCTTTTAATATATTCACAGAGCTGTGCAACCATCACCACAATCAATTTAGAACATATTTATCACTTCAAGAAACCCATTAGCAGTAATTCCCCATTTCCCTTCAAGCCCGTATTTGAAACCCAGCCCTAGGCAACTACTATCTACTAACTGTCTCTAAGTATCCAGCCCTAGGCAACTACTATCTACTAACTGTCTCTAAGTATTCACCTATTTTGGAAACTTCATATAAATGGAATCATATGATATATGGCCTTTTGTGACTGCCTTCTTTGACTATATATATTTTTTCAAGTTCATAATATTTTCAAGGTTCATCCATGTCATAGCCCATAATAACACTCTTTCCTTTTCATGGCTGAATAGTGTTTCATTGTATGAATACACCACATTTTGTTTATCCATTAATTAGTTGATGGATGCTTGGGTTGTCTACACTTTTTGTCTTTTATAAGTACTGCTGCTAAGAGCATTCATGTTTATTTTTATGTGAAAATATCCTTTCATTTCCCTTAGGTATATATGTAGGAGAAATGCTGGGTCATATATTGACTATGTGTTCAACATATTGAGGAACTGATCAACTGTTTTCTAAAGCAGCTTCACCATTTTACATTCTCACCAACAGTTCATGACAGTTCCAGTTTTTCCACATCCTCACCAACACATGTTATTATGTCTTTTGGATTATAACTATCTTAGTCGGTATAAAGTGGCATCTCATTGTAGTTTTTTTTTCTTTTTTTGCTGTACGCGGGCCTCTCACTGTTGTGGCCTCTCCCGTTGCGGAGCACAGGCTCCAGACGCACAGGCTCAGCAGCCATGGCTCACGGGCCCAGCCGCTCCGTGGCATGTGGGATCTTCCCGGACCGGGGCACAAACCCGTGTCATCTGCATCGGCAGGCGGACTCTCAACCACTGCGCCACCAGGGAAGCCCCCTCACTGTAGTTTTGATTTACATTTCCCTGATAGCTAATGTTGAGCATCTTTTCATGTGCTTATTTACCATTTGTATATCTTCTTTGGAGAAATGTCTATTCAAATACTTTGACTATTTTTTTGAGTTGTCTTTTTATTATTGAACTGCAAGCACTTTTTATATATATCCCAGAGACAGGTCTCAGATATGATTTGCAAAAAATTTTCTCCATTCTTTCGGTTATCTTTTAACTTACTTGGTAGTGTTCTTTGAAAGACAAAATCTTTTAATCTTTATAATGTCCAATTACCTATTTTTCTTTTATTTTTCATGCTTTTGTTGTCATATCATAGTAATCACTACCTAACCCAAGATCATAAAGTTTTCCCCCTTTACCTTCTTTTAAGAGTTTTAAAGTTTTAGATCTTCCATTTAGGTCTTTGGTCCTTTTTGAATTAATTTTTGCATAGGGCGTTAGGTAGAGGTCCAACTACATTCTTTTGCGTGTGCATAACTGTGCTAACACTATTTCTTGAAAAGACTATTCTTTCCTCATTGAATTATCTTGGCATCCTTGTTATCTACCTTGTTTTTCATCTCTAACTTTTCAAGTTCATTTTATTCACTTTGTTTCCTTTAACACTTATAATCTAACTGTAAATTCCTTGAGTTTAGGGACCATATGTTATATATATATATATATATGCCTTACCCTCAATATCTGGCAAAGTACCGAGTCTGTAGTAGGTACTTAATAAATACATCTTTCATTGTTTGGTTGATCAATAGAATTAAAGGTATCAAAGGGGTAAAGGAAATAAGCCAGGAGTTATTAGAGAGAAACAAGTTATAAATTTCATCTCACATTGATCTATTTCAACTAATAGTTTTGAAAATAGCAAAACAATTAACTAATACTTGGAAAACAACTTAAATTAATATTCTATTAAGAGTCATTTCTAAACCATTATATTCACATATATTACTATGTTGGTAACATTTGTTATTGTGGGGAATTCCTTTATAAAGAATTTAATCTCCAAGGTCTTTTCAAGATATGGAGTTAACTTCTTTCATATACATTCTTGTTTTAGATAGTGTACACAATTTATTACATTTTTCCTATTCTATCCTCTCTTGTGTGCCCACTAAATTACATAGCCAATGGGGTGCTTTTACTAATTATTCAATATATTAAGACAAACAACCATCTACAGACAACAGTCCAAGTTAAAAGGAACTAATTGTAAAACACTGTGTCTCTTTGATCATTGCCAAAACATATCTCTTCTAGACACTGTATTCATGTTGCCAGATTCAGAGAATTTGAGAAGTAGAAAAGAGAAAGCAGACTTCCTCCTGACCTATAAACACAAAACCTTCAAAAAAAAAAAAAAAGTTCTGGTTTTCCTCCATTAAATGAATAATAAGTTAATCTAATCTAAGACTCATCTTTTTAGTTAAGGTTTGCAAGCAAGTCTCTAAAAATGCAAATTGTATAATAGATACTTGGATTTTTTCCTGTCCTTTTTCTACATCTCATTAATCTTGCAAGAAACATCATATGCATCTTTCAGAACATTGAATTTTACTGGAGATGTTCCTGAATAAAGAAAACAAAGTTCTGCATAAATGTTTAACAAAATTATTATGAAAAAATTTGGAAAGAGGTTTGAGACATTAAGCCTTCTCTGTTGTTGCTTGAACCAGATGACCTCAAATTTGAAACACTGGCTTTCATTTTTTTTGTAGTATTTCTTAAAATCTGAAAGTATATAAAAGGACAGTTCTGTAAAATTCTGTATGTGAAAAAAGAAATAGTTCAGGAAAATAACACACGTGTTTAGAATGAATACCCAAATTCCCAATCAGTCTACTTATTTAGTCAATTCCTTTTTGTTAGTTATATTTTGCTTTGAAAAAATCTAGATCTGCCGAGGTCAAATGAGGAAATTATGATGAAACATGTGACCTACATCAGGAAATAAAATAAGGTCAATGATTTAAATATTTGCTAGCAAACTCTGTTTAAGACTTGGAGAAAAGACACCTACGGAATGGGAGAAAATATTTGCAAATGATATAACCAACAAGGGCTTAATCTCCAAAATATACAAACAGCTCAGTTGTATATATATGCAAACAGCTATATATATATATATACAATTATATATATACAGTTGTATATATATACAAATATATATACACTTTATATATATACAAACAGCTTAGTTATGTGTGTGTGTGTGTGTATATATATATATATATATATACAACTCAACAACAAAAAGCAAACAACCCAATCCAAAAATGGGCAGAAGACCTTAATAGACATTTCTCCAAAGAAGACATACAGATGGCCAGTAGGCATATGAAAAGATGATCAACATCACTAATTATTAGAAAAATGCAAATTAAAACTACAATGAGGTACCACCTCAGGCCAGTAAGAATGGCCATCATTAAAAAGTCTACAAACAGTAAATTCTGGAGAGGGTGTGGAGGAAAGGGAACCCTCCTGCACTGTTGGTGGGAATGTAAGTTGGTGCACCTATTATGGAAAACAGTAAGGAGGTTCCTCAGAAAACTAAAAATAGAATTACCACATGATCCAGCAATCCCACTCCTGGGCATATACCCGGACAAAACTATAATTAAAAAAGATACATGAACCTCTATATTCACTATGTTCAAAGCAGCACTATTCACAATAGCCAAGACATGGAGACAACCTAAATGCCCATTGACAGATGAATGGATAAAGAAGATGTGGTACATATATACAATGTAATAATACTCAGCCATAAAAAAGAACAAAATAATGCCATTTGCTGCAACATGGATGCAGCTAGAGATGATCATCCTAAGTGAAGTGAGTCAGAAAGAGAAAGACAAATACCATATGATATCACTTATATGTGGAATCTAAAATATGGCACAAATAAACCTATCTACAAAACAAAACAGACTCACAGGCATGGAGATCAGACTTGCGGTTGCCAAGGGGGAGCGGGAGGAAGAGGGAGAGGAATGGACTGGGAATTTGGAGTTGGTAGATGCAAACTATTACATTTAGAATGGATAAACAACAAGGTCCTATTGTATAGCACTGGGAACTATATCCAATCTCCTGGGACAAACCGCAGTGGAAAAGAATATTTAGAAAAGAATGTACATATGTGCATAACTGAGTCACTTTGCTGTACAGCAGAGATTGACACATTGTAAATCAACTACACTTCAATAAAAAAAAAAGACTTGGATTTCCAAGTATATCATATTTCTTTGGCTATTAATTGAATTTTACTTCCAACTAGCTTAACTATATCAAGTAACATTGCTATGAGCGCATGGCAAGCTGCTGATGAAGAGCTTGTCCAGGGTAACTGAAGATTTTAAACAGCAGACATTACAGTGGGGTTTAGGAAAGATTAAACTCTTTGTACCCTGCCAAAGGCAGGAATATGCTCATATACACAGCTGTCATTTCTTCTTCAACAAGAAATTTTGCCATTTACCAGTATCAAAAAGGTTAATCTTTTAAGAGAGAACTGAGTTTTTACTATTTCTCTTATTTCTTTCCAGGAAGGACTCTTAAAAGAACAATCAAAAGGAACTTGCACTCTGAGGAAGTATCCTGCAATTGCAATGCACTCTAACCACTGCCCAAATGCATGAAAACTTTGGAAAGAGCCAGTTCAATACTTTTATCTGATCTTTGTGTATTTAAGCATCTAATCAAGATTAGGGTTCTCCTTTATCATCTTCCTCTAGCATTTTTATACTAATATTCGGATTTTAGAAAACTAATAAATATCCTCCAATCTTTGAAAGGCAAACTTAAGTTTTTCTCTAAATAACTAAAAAGGCATCACATTACAAAGGAAAAGGAACATCTGGTTTTTTTTTTTTTTTTTTTTTGAAGCAGAAGTCTCTCTTCCAACTTAAGTGATCATGAATAGAAACTAGTTGTCTGAGAAGGTGGACATGTAAAAATCAATGAAAGTTTTCATTCCAGATTTTATAATGACTATAACCTGTAGGACATAGACTCTAAATGATGAGAGAGGAGAGAAAAGAATATTGAATTTAATGTGAGATATAGATTATTGAATGATGAGGAAGAATACACAATGTGCTACAGACCCCAGAATGATGTTCATATACTATATTTACTTCATCCTCGGAAATTCTTTGGGTAGAAGACAGAAACTGAGGCTCAGCAGTTTTATGCTTTGCTTGAGAACCAAGACTAGTTAACTGAAAGTCATGATAGTGTCTACGTGCCCAACTTCTAGGCCACTTTTTTTTTCTCTAATGTTTCCAAGATAGATCATAGAAAATTATACAAATGGTCCTTATGCACAGGAAAAGATGTTCAATTTCAAATATAACAAAAGAAATGCAATGAGATATTCTTTCTCAACTATCAGACTGGCAAAACCCCAACTACAGCAACAAATTCTGTTGGTGAGACTAGGGAAATAGGTACTCTCATACATTGTTGGCAGGATTAGAATATGGTACAAACCCCATGGAGGAGAATTTGGCAAACCTAACCAAAGTACAGATGCATTTATACTTTGGACCAGCAATCCCCACCCACACAGGTCCAAAATGACAGATGAAGAAAGGTTTTCGTTTTGGTATTATATGCATAGCAAAAATTAGAAATATATCAAATATTAACACCATGGAGTTGCCTGAATTAAATATGGTACATCCATACAATAGACTAATATGCAGTAATAAAAGAGAAAGAGAAATGTCTTTATGTACTGTTATGGAGAGAATTGGGGGATAAATTCTTCAATGAAAAAAGCAGGGTACAGAAGAGTATATATATATATATATATATATATATTATACTTTTGTATAAGAAATGGAGGAATACAGAGATTGCAAAAAGGACAACATAGGAAGGATGAACAAAAAGCTAACAAAAATGGTTAGTTATAGAGACCAGGAAGGGGGAAGTGAGGGAGAAAGGTCAGGAGAGGCATCTAAGTGTACATTTTTTTAATATAGTTTTGACTATCATACCATTTAAATGCACTGCCCTTATTTTTTTAATTTTTATTTTTTTTCCAACAAACAAAAGTTTATTAATAAGATAATGATGTTATAGGACAGGATTTTTCTTTTGTATTAATAAATATGTTACAGATCTCTGTTAACATAATGATTAAAACCACTAAAAATTTTAAAACTTCTGAAGGCATTAAGTTATTTTCAATTGCATTCCTCACTTTTCTATTTTTCTTTTTTTTGAATTTTATTTTATTTATTTTTTTACACAGCAGCTTCTTATTAGTCATCAGTTTTATACACATCAGTGTATACATGTCAATCCCAATCTCCCAATTCATCACACCACCAGCCACACGCCCTGCTGCTTTCCCCCCTTGGTGTCCATACATTTGTTCTCTACATCTGTGTCTCAAATTCTGCCCTGCAAACCGGTTCATCTGTACCATTTTTCTAGGTTCCACATATACGCATTAATATACAATATTTGCCTTTCTCTTTCTGACTTACTTCACTCTGTATGATAGTCTCTAGATCCAACCACGTCTCAACAAATGACTCAATTTCGTTCCTTTTTATGGCTGAGTAATATTCCATTGTATATATGTACCACATCTTCTTTATCTTTTCATCTGTCGATGGGCATTAAGGTTGCTTCCATGACCTGGCTATTGTAAATAGTGCCACAATGAACATTGGGGTGCATGTGTCTTTTTGAATTATGGTTTTCTCTGGGTATATGCCCAGTAGTGGGATTGCTGGGTCATATGGTAATTCTACTTTTAGTACTTTAAGGAACCTCCACACTGTTCTCCATAGTGGCTATATCAATTTACATTCCCACCAACAGTGCAAGAGGGTTCCCTTTTCTCCACACCCTCTCCAGCATTTGTTTTTTGTAGATTTTCTGATGATGCCCATTCTAACTGGTGTGAGGTGATACCTCATTGTAGTTTTGATTTGCATTTCTCTAATAATTAGTGATGTTGAACAGCTTTTCATGTGCTCCTTGGCCATCTGTATGTCTTCTTCGGAGAAATGTCTGTTTAGGTATTCTGCCCATTTTTGGATTGGGTTGTTTGTTTTTTTAATATTGAGCTGCACGAGCTGTTTATATATTTTGGAGATTAATCCTTCGTCCATTGATTCGTTCGCAAATATTTTCTCCAATTCTGAGGGTAGTCTTTTCGTCTTGCTCATGGTTTCCTTTGCTGTGCAAAAGCTTTTAAGTTTCATCAGGTCCCTTTGTTTATTTTTGTTTTTATTTCCATTACTCTAGGAGGTGGATCCAAAAAGATCTTGCTGTGATTTATGTCAAAGAGTGTTCTTCCTATGTTTTTCTCTAAGAGTTTTATAGTGTCCTGTCTTACATTTAGGTCTCTAATCCATTTTGAGTTTATTTTTGTGTATGCTGTTAGAGAATGTTCTAATTTCATTGTTTTACATGTAGCTGTCCAGTTTTTGCAGCAGCACTTACTGAAGAGACTGTCTTTTCTCCATTGTATATCCTTGCCTCCTTTGTCATAGATTAGTTGACCATAGGTGCCTGGGTTTATCTCTGGCCTTTCTATCTTGTTCCATTGATCTATGTTTCTGTTTTTGTGCCAGCACCATATTGTCTTGATTACTGTACCTGTGTAGTATAGTCTGAAGTCAGAGAGTCTGATTCCTCCTTCTCCGTTTTTTGCCATCAAGCCTGCTTTGGCTATTCAGGGTCTTTTGTGTCTCCATACAAATTTTAAGATTTTTTGTTCTAGTTCCATAAAAAATGCCATTGGTCATTTGATAGGGATTGCATTGAATCTATAGATTGCTTTGGGTAGTATAGTCATTTTCACAATATTGATTCTTCCAATCCAAGAACATGGTATATCTCTCCATCTGTTGGTATCATCTTTAATTTCTTTCATCAGTGTCATAGCTTTCTACATACAGGTCTTTTGTCTCCCTAGGTAGGTAGGTTTATTCCTAGGTATTTTATTCTTTTTGTTGCAGTGGTAAATGGGAGTGTTTCCTTAATTTCTCCTTCAGATTTTTCATCATTAGTGTATAGGAATGCAAGAGATTTCTGTACATTAATTTTGTATACTGCAACTTTACCAAATTAATTGATTAGCTCTAGTAGTTTTCTGTTGGCATCTGTAGGATTCTGTACGTATAGTATCATGTCACCTGCAAACAGTGACAGTTTTACTTCTTCTTTTCCAATTTGTATTCCTTTTATTTCTTTTTCTTCTTTGATTTGCCGTGGCTAGGACTTCCAAAACTATGTTTAATAATAGTGGTGAGAGTGGACATCTTTGTCTTGTTCCTGATCTTAGTGGAAATGCTTTCAGTTTTTCACGATTGAGAATGATGTTTGCTGTGGGTTTGTTGTATATGGCCTTTATTATGTTGAGGTAGGTTCCCTCTATGCCTACTTTCTGGAGGGTTTTTATCATAAATGGGTGTTGAATTTTGTCAAAAGCTTCTTCTGCATCTATTGAGAGGATCATATGGTTTTTTCTTCTTCAATTTGTTACTATGGTGTATCACATTGATTGATTTGCGTATATTGAAGAATCCTTGCATCCCAGGGATAAATCCCACTTGATCATGGTGTATGATCCTTTTAATGTGTTGTTGGATTCTGTTTGCTAGTATTTTGTTAAGGATTTTCGCATCTATATTCATCAATGATATTGGTCTGTAATTTTCTTTTTTTGTATTACCTTTGTCTGGTTTTGGTATCAGGGTGATGGTGGCCTCACAGAATGAGTTTGGGAGTGTTCCTTCCTCTGCAATTTCTTGGAGGAGTTTGAGAAGGATGGGTGTTAGCTCTTCTCTAAATGTTTGATAGAATTCACCTGTGAAGCCATCTAGTCCTAGGTTTTTGTTTGTTGGAAGACACAGTTTCAATTTCATTACTTGTGATTGATCTGTTCATTTTTTCTATTTCTTCCTGGTTCAGTCTTGGAAGTTTATACCTTTCTAAGAATTTGTCCATTTCTTCCAGGTTGTCCATTTTATTGGCATAGAGTGCTTGTAGTAGTCTCTTAGGATGCCTTGTATTTCTGCAGTGTCTGTTGTGACTTCTCCTTTTTCATCTCAATTTTATTGATTTGAGTCCTCTCCATCTTTTTCTTGATGAGTCTGGCTAATGGTTTATCAATTTTGTTTATCTTCTCAAAGAACCAGCTTTTAGTATTATTGATCTTTGCTATTGTTTCTTTCTTTCTGTTTCATTTATTTCTGCTCTGATCTTTATGATTTCTTTTCTTCTGCTAACTTTGGGTTTTGTTTGTTCTTCTTTCTCTAGTTCCTTTAGGTGTAAGGTTAGATTGTTTATTTGAGATTTTTCTTGTTTTTTGATGTAGGCTTGTATAGCTATAAACTTTCCTTTTAGAACTGCTTTTGCTGCATCCCATAGATTTTTGTGTGTTTTTTTGTTTATTGTGTGTTTTTTTCCGGTACGCGGGCCTCTCACTGTTGTGGCCTCTGCCGTTGCGGAGCACAGGCTCCGGATGCGCAGGCTCAGCGGCCATGGCTCGCAGGCCTAGCCGCTCTGCAGCAGGTGGGATCTTCCCGGACCGGGGCACGAACCTGTGTCCCTTGCATCGGCAGGTGGACTCTCAACCACTGCGCCACCAGGGAAGCCCTCCCACCGTTTTTGGATCATCGTGTTTTCATTGTCATTTGTCCCTAGGTATTTTTTGATTTCCTCTTTGATTTTCTTCAGTGATCTCTTGTTTATTTAGTAACGTATTGTTTAGCCTCCATGTGTCTGTGTTTTTTACGTTTTATTCCCTGTAATTCATTTCTAATCTCATAGCGTTGTGGTCAGAAAAGATTTCTGATATGATTTCAATTTTCTTAAATTTACTGAGGCTTGATTTGTGACCCAAGATGTGATCTATCCTGGAGAGTGTTCTGTGCACGCTTGAGAAGAAAGTGTAACCTGCTGTTTTTGGATGGAATGTCCTATAAATATCAATTAAATCTATCTGGTGCTTTTCTTCTCCTGTGTTTCCCACTGAGAGAAGTTCCTTTAGCATTTGCTGTAGAGCTGGTTTGGTGGTGCTGAATTCTCTTAGCTTTTGCTTGTCTGTTAAGCTTTTGATTTCTCCAACAAATTTGAATGAGATCCTTGCCGGGTAGAATAATCTTGGTTGTAGGTTCTTCCCTTTCATCACTTTAAGTATATCATGCTATTCCCTTCTGGCTTGTAGAGCTTCTGCTGAGAAATCACCTGTTAACCTTATGGGGGTTCACTTGTATGTTATTTGACATTCTTCCCTTGCTGCTTTCAATAGTTTTTCTTTGTCTTTAATTTTTGCCAATTTGATTACTATGTGACTCGGTGTGTTTCTCCTTGGGTTTATCCTGTATGGGACTCTCTGTGCTTCCTGGACTCGTTGGCTATTTCCTTTCCCATGAAGTTTTCATCTATAATCTCTTCAAATATTTTCTCGGGTCCTTTCTCTCTCTCTTCTCCTTCTGGGACCCCTTAATGTGAGTGTTGTTGCATTTAATGTTGTCCCAGAGGTCTCTTAGGCTGTCTTCATTCCTTTTCATTCTTTTTTCTTTATTCTGTTCCACAGCAGTGAATTCCACCGTTCTGTATACAGGTCACTTATCCGTTCTTCTTCCTCAGTTATTCTGCTATTGATTCCTTCTAGTGTAGTTTTCTTTTCAGTTATTGTATTGTTCATCTCTGTTCGTTTGTTCTTTAATTCTTCTAGGTCTTTGTTAAACATTTCTTGCATCTTCTCCATCTCTGCCTCCATTCTTTTTCCGTGGTCCTGGATCATCTTCACTATCATTATTCTGAATTCTTTTTCTAGAAGGTTGCCTATCTCCACTTCATTTAATTGTTTTTCTGGGGTTTTATCTTGTTTCTTCATCTGGTACAAAGTCCTCTGCCTTTTCATTTTGTCTATCTTTCTGTGAATGTGGTTTTCCTTCTACAGGTTGCAGAATTGTAGTTTTTCTTGCTTCTGCTGTCTGCCCTCTGGTGGATGAGGCTAAGAGGCTTGTGCAAGTTTCCTGATGGGAGAGACTGGTGGTGGGTAGAGCTGACCATTGCTGTGGTGGGCAGAGCTCAGTAAAACTTTAATCTGCTTCACTGCTGATGGGTGGGGCTGGGTTCCCTCCCTGTTGGTTGTTTGGACTGAGGCAACCCAACACTGGAGCCTACCTGGGCTCTTCAGTGGGGCCAATGGCGGGCTCCGGGAGAGCTCATGCCAAGGAGCGCTCCCCAGAACTTCCACCACCAGTGTCCTCGTCCCCACCGTGAGCCACAACCACCCCCCACCTCTGCAGGAGACGCTTCAACACCAGCAGGTAGGTCTGGCCCAGTCTCCCCTGGGGTCACTGCTCCTTCCCCTGGGTCCCGACGTGCACACTACCCTGTGTGTGCCTTCCAAGAGTGGAGTCTCTGCTCCCCCCCATCCAGTCGAAGTCCTGCAATCAAATCCCACTGGCCTTCAAAGTCCGATTCTCTAGGAAATCCTCCTCTCGCTGCCAGATCCCCATGTTGGAGAGCCTGACGTGGGGCCTCCCACAACCCTCACTCCAGTGGGTGGACCTCTGTGGTATAAGTGTTCTCCAGTCTGTGAGCCACCCACCCAGCAGTCATGGGATTCGAGTCTACTGCGATTTCGCCCCTCCCACCGTCTCACTGCGGCCCCTCCCCCATCTCTGGATGTGGGGCACCCTTCTTGATGAGCCTCAGTGTCCTCCCGTCAACGATTGTCCAGCAGCTAGCTGTGATTCCAGTGCTCTCGCAAGAGGGAGCGAGAGCACATCCTTCTACTCTGCCATCTTGGTTCAGTGCCTCTCCCTTACTTTTTTAAAAAAGGAAGATAAAAATGAAAAAGGAATCCTTACAACTGGAAACAAACTTAAGCAAATATATATAACTCTATTTAAACTGATAATATAATTGCAAATAAAAAATTTTTAAAGTAGCTTTAGGACATAGATCTTTGTGCATCTTTAGGGACGCATTCTACAAGGAAAACAAAAGAATCACAAAGACATTTTAAACTTCCGTTAGTAGTTTTATCATCAGTAGTTTTTGGGTAACTAGTGTATTTATGCAGTATTATAAAGTTTTACCATCAAGGTCCAACCAAGGCAACAAAAATCATTGTTTTCAGGGGATATAAATTAGGGAATAAACTACATAGGTAACAGAAGAACCGAGAAGCCAAGAGGAGGTGATAAGGCAACCCAGAGTTCAGAGACAGAAGGAAGCCACTCTAACTTGAGGCTAGAGAGACAAAAAAAAGAAAAGATGATGCTCTCGAGTCCAGAGGACCACATCACCTGTTGGCAGCTGGAACTAATGTGAGCCTGTCCTGGGGACCTGGAGTTACAGAGTGGAAACAGCTATATTCAGAGTCATCTCCCAAGATAGGGAGAAAAGCGTAGAAATACTCTGGCCCCCGCCCCCCACCAATCTCCCACAAGTGACTACTATTGGCTGTTATGGAAGCCACAAGGGTGGTAGAGTAAGGGAAGAATATGGAGTCAATCTGAGGATAAACAGGCTCAAGACCAGCACAGAAGCACATAAATGTTATTAACCTTATCAGAAATCAAGATTTTCAGTGTTAGGGAACAGAGAACATTATAAAATCAAAAAAGTTATGTAAAACTGCTGTATTGTTAATATAGAATACAAACTCTAAATATAAACTCATGATTTAAAAATACATTTATTTTCTTGCTTTGTTTATTGAAATGGCCTAGATATAATTTCCTTCCAATATCAAAAAAACACACTTAGACTGATATTTTGGTTTCTAATACCATTCCCCAGTAAAAGGAATCAGAGCTCCTGGGAGAAAAGGCTGATTCTTGACCTGGGACACAAAAGGTACAGACTGAGCCTGGGACATTCTGAGCTCAAGATGTGGAGAAAAGGGAATGCTCGTGTACTGCTGGTGGGAATGTAAACTGGTATAGCTCACTCTGAAAAACGGTATGGAGGTTCCTCGACAAATTAAAAATGTAACTACCGTATGATCCAGCAATCACACTACTGGGTACATATATCCGAAGCAAATGAAATCAGTAACTCAAAGAGATATCTGCACCAACATGTTTATTGCAGCATTATTCATAATAGTCAGGACATGGAAACAACCTAAATGTTCATAGACAAATGAATGGATAAAAAATATGCGGTTGTATATATACAATGGAATATTATTCAGCCATAAAAATGCAAGGAAATCCTGCCATTTGCAATAACATGGATGGACCTTGAGGCCATCATGCTAAGTGAAGTAAGACAGAAAGAGAAAGACAAATACTGTATGAGCTCATTTATATGGGTAATCTAAAAAAGTTGAACTCACAGAAATGAAGAGTAGATTGGTGGTTACAGGGGCTGGGGGGTAGGGGAAATGGGGAGATGTTGGTGAAAGGTTACACACTTTCAGTTATAAGATGAATAAGTTCTTGAGATGTGATGTATAGCATGGTGACTATAGTTAACAATACTTTACTGTATACTTGAAATTTGCTGACAGAGTACATCTTTAGTGTTCTCAACACACAGACACACAGACACACACAGTACTATGTAAGGTGCTGCTTGTGTTAACTAACCTTACTCTTGTAATTATTTCAAAATATATATGTATATCAAATCATTATGCTGTATACCTTAAACTTACACAATGTTATTTGTCAATTGTATCTCAATAAAATTAGAAAAAAATAAAGTTAAATGTTTAAAAAGAAAGATAGCTTTCAAAATGTAATGGAGTTATGTTAAAAGCAGACAACAGCTTGAAAGGGCTCTGATTAGCAGCAATATTTGACATACTGAACATCAAAAAGAATAATTTTATAGTTGGTTTAAAACTAATTTCATAAAAATCCTTTAATGCACAATTAAACTAAAAAGGGGAAGTCCAGGAAAATGCATTTGTTATCATTTGAGTTAGGTATTAAACCAAATCTTAAGAGGTATACTCTGTCTCCTGTAATATAATTCCACACAACACCAGGCACAATGCACTCTAGCCTCAAGTAGATAATTTGAATCTCTTCAAACTTGGGATTGAACTTCCCATTCATAAGAAATTTCAGGGTTAGATTTAAAACATGCTGAGAAAAAGCCATGAGATAAATCCAGAGATCTGCTTTCTTCCATGAGTGACATGAAACGATCTAGATTATTCTAGACTAAATGAGGCTTAAGGGGCATAACAACCAGATGCAATGCACTGTCCCAGATTGGGTCCTGGTTTTGGACAAAGCAGAGACAAACTGACGATATCTGATTATGGCTGGACATAAAGTGAAATTAAAAATTATTATTCATTTTCTAGGTGTAAAAATGGCTATATTCACTATGTAGGAAAATATGTTTACTTTTAAGAGCTGAATACTGAAGTAATTAGGGATATATCGTGATGGCTATATTCCTTTCAAATAATTATGCATAAAATTTTTTTTACAGAGACATTTAGCATGATCCTTCATTACCTGACTTCAGCTTACTTCTCTAATTTCATCTAGCCATACAGTGAAATAATAAATATCACCTATATCTTTACTAGGTTAAAAATAGCTCCCTTTGAATCTTTCAGGAAAAGTAAAAATTATTTTAACATATGACAAAAGTGTTGCTTCAGAGCAGAATTTTTTAAACCTGCAATTCTTGAATGGACACCAGAATGCTTGAGAAGCATGTGTGTGTGTGTGTGTGTGTGTGTGTGTGTGTGTGTGTGTGTGTGTGTGTGTGTGTGTGTGTTTATGGAAATATGCATTTATCTTGGATGAGTTTTACATCTTTCACCAGATTGTCAGAGAGGCATCTGACATTCCTAATGGAATGGTTTGCCAGTGTTACTTGTATAACTCACTGCACTACGGGCTTTAAAAGAACAATGGTTAACTACTTGAAGGGTCTATAAAATAATTGGATCAAATTATAATATTATATGTGAAGCTCATGAGTTCCTTGCTGAACTTCTGGCCTCTTTACAGACAATATTTCCATTTCCATTTTTCCATTGCATGCTGAGGATTAAGTAACTCCTAAGGGTTATTCTTTCATATACATTCACGTACGTTATAAACCATGTCTCATTTCCAGACAATGAGGGGTTGACAGTTGATTAAAGGGTCTTATCTTTGGAGGCTTTAGTGAAGAAGGATCATTTAATCCTAAACCATTAGCTGGATCATGTATCTGCCAGTAAAGCCTGAATATTTACTTGCTTTTGGATTAAAGTAAACTGCCATGGACATGCTAAAGGCTGGACCACCAGAGGTGGTTCCTATAGGGATAGGACTAGTGTTAAGGGGAGAAGGAAAGACACTCGTGGGGCTGGACCCGTGGGCATGCCACCTGAGCAGTGGCACAGGGTTCCACATGGAAAAGCACCTAGTGCTTGGTTTAATGCTTGGTTGTCACTGCCTTGAAATCCTTAACTATTTTTGAACAAGGGGCCCCATGTTTTCATTTTGCACTGGGCCCTACATGTTATGCAGCTGGTCCTGCCTATGTGGCTTGGCCCTGGGCTTATCTGTGAAGCTGGCTATAGCTCTGTTCGACTTGTTTCTTGCTCAGCTATTACTACCCCCAGTTTCCTTCCTGCAGATAAGGGCTGGGGTTGGGTTGCTCCAGTTACTGCAACAGTACAAAAGCCAGGAGCAAACAGGTACTAGGATTGGGGCACGATAGGTAGGGGAGGAAGGAAGACCTAAGTTGGGCAGAAACAGTCCATCTAAACATTAATCATTACTGTCATGGTAATTTTATTCAATTTACATAACTTTCACTGACACTGTGTCTTCTTTAAACTTTTAGTAATTCCTATTCTTCTACTACCTCTGACATCCCTATGTTAGAAGGGGCACCTCATCTGTTGATGGAAATAGTCTCAGGGCTCCTCTGGGCACTAAAACTAAAAATGGTGCTGAATGGTGCTGAATCTAGCTGAATTCTCATATTTTCTCTCTAAAAACTTAAAAGCACTGCTTTTCAAATTACAGTTGACAATAGTGGCAACATTTTGATGAGGCAGCATTAAATGTTTGCCTACACCGACAATGTTACGCATTTTTTTTTTTTTTCGGTCTCAAAATTGCAGTTTAACAGAGCTGCTTGGTAGAAGTGTGCTGTGCACAGACTGCTCAAGGGAGCTCAAAGGCACTCAGAGACTACGAAGTTCAGGCACCCTCACTGGCCTCTTGCCCGGACCTAGCCTCATCGTGATGAAATCTACTGAGTTTTTCAGCAGGGGAAGTGCTTGTGATAAGTAGGGTAGACTTTGTTTCTTATTTTTTTCCAAGGCGGACAAATAGTAGTAACAGTAGCTACAACAACAATAATGATGATGTAGTTATATATGGTAACAGTACCTAAAATGATAGTGTTACTATACCCATAATGATTAATTATCATATATGAGACACTGTTCTAAACACTCAGTGTACTCCATTTCATTCAATATCCCCAGTAACACGAGAAGTAGGCACTGAAATATCCACTATTTATAAAAGAGAAAACTGGGACTTAACAAAGTGAAATGAATTGCTAGGTAGGTAATAGGTCACGTACACAGTAATTGATGGAGCAGCAATTTTACCTACCACACACCCGTCAATCATTGGGTCCTGGATATGGATGATTCCTAACTATTTCTCTATCAGCACTTTCATCTTCATCCCATGACTATCACTCCCTGTTCCTAAACCTTATCATTTTTTGCCTGAACTATTTGAAAACCCTCCTAACTCTTTCCCAACATTGAGTCTTTTCACCTTCTAGTGTATTCTCTACTTCCTTACCAAGGTGAACTTTTCAAAAGTATATATTTTATCATGTCTTTTTAATAACTCTCCTTTGCTTTCAAATTCCATAGGAATAAATCTAGTAACCCCCGTAAAAGTGTTATCACCTCAAACAGCCATAAAAAATCCAAGCTCTGAATGTGATGTTTATAGTTTCCCTAGCATGCGTATTCTCTCCTTGCCATGCTGAGAACTGGAATGTCCTTAAATTCCACTATCATCATGTCCTGTCTTCACATGTCCACTCTCCTCAGGCTCAGCTCAGGGATCACCTCCCCTGTGACGTCTGTCCCTGAGTTAGGCATTCCTTTATCTTGTCTTCCGTATTGCTTACTGCTCTATTATTGCTTATTTTCTTATCTGTGCAGACTTCTAGAGGAAAGAAGCTACAAGTCTTGACTGCGTCTTGTTCACTATATTGTATACCCAACATCGAACACAATACCTGGAATACAGAAAAAGTCCAACACATGTGTGCTGAATAAAGGCACAAATTTATTACTCCAGCTGTTGGTCACTACTTCTGGTTCCTAAACTCTATGGAGAGGAGAAAGGGCAGGAGGAGAACTGGGGCAAAGAGAGGGACCCCACTGTGTGGTGTGCACTCACAGGGACTGTTGGCATATTTTCTCTAGTACTCACAATATCCTGTGAGGTAACTATTATGATTCTGAAGTACAGGAAGAAGAAGCTCAAGTTCAGAGGCATTAAGTTGCCTGCCCAAGGTCACAGAGCTGGGACTCAAATTCTGATTTATATGCCTCAAAAGCCCACATCCTTTCCACTACTTATGCTGCCTTGACAATTTTTACCATCAATGGGCAGAAAACATGTTTTGCAATTAAGGCTGAAACTCATTAGAAGCAGTATTTTCTCCCAAAGTAATGGGTAATAAAGCTTCTTTTCCTGATTCTTTGAACGATGGTCGCCATGAGATAATCAGAGAAGCATGGGAAATGATGTAATCCAGCTGACATTTGTAGACTGGATTAGATTAGATCAAGCCAGTAAGTGCCTTTGAAAGGCTGTTTTATAAAGTGACTTATTTTGCATAGTTAACAGGTAAGATATAGTTTACAGATTACTTTTCCTAGTTTGTTAGACATGAAGGTAATCTGCATTTTTCACCAATGGTCAGTTTTTCCTTTCCTTTTCCTTTCCAGTTACTTATTGTGTAGCACTGATGCAAGAACTCACTCCACTTCAATGGAAGCTCTATATCTGGATAAGTCCTTAAGAACACAGATGAAGTTTAATAAAGGAGGGAACTTTCACCTTACCTGTTATTATTACATGTTTATATTCTAGTAAGTAGATAAAAAGAACAGAATATTTTACTATTTCATTAGACCAGTGATTGATTCAGACTAGAATTCTGATACCAAGAGAAATCCCACTCAATGGGCCTTGGCAGACTGAGGGAGGGTCATTGATGCTTGCCCTGAAAAACATCTAAACGATTACCTATATTTCCTGCAGGCTCTTGCCATTAGTAAATTACCCAAATCCTTTGAAAGATAACATACATTATTCAATTGTCTGTGTTATTCATAAAGGATGGAAAACAGAAAAACACAAATAAGAGAATCAGAATCAGAATCATGTAATCACATCACTTACAACAAACACTAGAGAAAAACTTCCAGGTTACTCTTTCCATGTATTCTTCCAAAGTATGTCTTTACTTAAAATGTCCTAATGCCCTTTCTAGGTCAGTTAATTTTCATTTGGCAATATACCATGCTTGGAGACCTTCAGTATGGTGGAGGGGTAAGACGTGGACATCACCTTCCTCCCCACAAATACATCAGAAATACATCTACATGTGGAACAACTCCTACAGAACACCTACTGAATTGCTGGCAGAAGACCTCAGACTTCCCAAAAGGCAAGAAACACCCTACGTACCTGGGTAGGGCAAAAGAGAAAAGAAAAAACAGACACAAAAGAATAGGGACGGAACCTGCACCTCTGGGAGGCAGCTGTGAAGGAGGAACAGTTTCCACACACTAGGAAGCCCCTTCACTGGTGGACACAGGGGTGGCGGAGCAGGGAAGCTTTGGAACCACGAAGGAGAGCACAGCAACAGAGGTGCGGAGGGCAAAGCGGAGAGATTCCCGCACAGAGGATCAGTGCCGACCAGCATTCACCAGCCCGAGAGGCTTGTCTGCTCACCCACCAGGGTGGGTGGGGGCTGGAAGCTGAGTCTCTGGCTTCGGAGGTCAGATCCCAGGGAGAGGACTGGGGTTGGCTGTGTGAACACGGCCTGAAGTGCACTAGTGCACCACAGCTAGCCGGGAGGGGAGCTGGAACTGCCTAAGAGTCAAGAAACCATTGTTTCAGGGTGCGCGAGGAGAGGGGATTCAGAGCACCGCCTAAACGAGCTCCAAAGATGGGTGCGAGCCGCGGCTGTCAGCGCGGACACTGGAGACGGGCATGAAACGCTAAGGCTGCTTCTGCAGCCACTAAGAAGCCTGTGTACAAGCACAGTTCACTGTCCACACCTCCCCTCCCGGGAGCCTGTGCAGCCTGCCACTGCCGGGGTCCCGGGATCCAGGGACAACCTCCCCAGGAGAACACACAGCGCGACTCAGGCTGTTGCAACGTCATGCTGGCCTCTGACGCCACAGGCTTGCCCCACATTCCATACCCCTCCCTCCCCCAAGCCTGAGTGAGCCAGAGCCCCCTAATCAGCTGCTCTTTAACCCCGTCCTGTCTGAGCAAAGAACGGATGCCCTCAGGCAACCTACATGCAGAGGCAGGGCCATATCCAAAGCTGAACACCAGGAACTGTGCAAACAAAGAAGAGAAGGAAAATATCTCCCAGCAGGCTCAGGAGCATCGGATTAAATCTCCACCGTTAACATGATGTATCCTGCATCTCAGGAATACCTGAAGAGACAACAAATCATCTGAAAATTGAGGCGGTGGACTTTGGGAGCAACTCTAGACTTGGGGTTTCCTTTCTGCATATAATTTGTTTCTGTTTTTCTGTTTATTTTAGTTTAGTATTTACAGTTTATTATCATTGGTAGATTTGTTTATTGATTTGGTTGCTCTCTTCCTTTTTTTATATATATAGATATATTTTTTTCCTTTTTCTCTTTTTGTGAGTGTGTATGTATATGCTTCTTTGTGTGATTTTGTCTGTATAGCTTTGCTTTTACCATTTGTCCTAGAATTCTTCTGTCTCTCCATTTTTGTATTTTTTTTTAAGTACAGTTTATAGTGCTTGATATCATTGGTAGATATGGTTTTTGGTTTAGTTGCTCTCTTCTTTATTTCTTTTTTTATTACTTTTTAATTTTTTTATTTTAAATAATTTTTCTTATTTTTTATTTTAATAACTTGATTTTACCTTCTCTCTTTCTTTCTTTTTTTCTCCCTTTTATTCTGAGTCGTGTGGCTGACAGAGTCTTGGTGCTCTGTCCGGGTGTCAGGCCTTTCCGTCTTAGGTGGGAGAGCCGAGTTTAGGACATTGGTCCACCAGAGACCTCCTGGCTCCATGTAATATCAAATGGTGAAAGCTCTCCCAGAGGTCTCCATCTCAACGTTAAGATCCAGCTCCACTCAATGACCAGCAACCTCCAGTGCTGGACACTCTATGCCAAACAACTAGCAAGACAGGAACACAACCCCACCCATGGCAGAGAGGCTGCCTAAAATCATAATAAGGTCACAGACACCCCAAAACACACCACCAGATGTGGTCCTGCTAACCAGAAAGACAAGATCCAGCCTCATCCACCAGAACACAGGCACCAGTCCTCAGGAAGCCTACACAACTCACTGAACCAACCTTAGCCACTGGGGACAGACACCAAAAACAATGGGAACTACGAACCTGCAGCCTGTGAAAAGGAGACCCCAAACACAGTAAGTCAAGCAAAATGAGAAGACAGAGAACTATGTAGCAGATGAATGAACAAGGAAAAAACCCACAAGACCAAACAAATGAAGAGGAAATAGGCAGTCTACCTGAAAAACAATTCAGAGTAATGATAGGAAAGATGATCCAAAATCTTGGAAATAGAATGGAGAAAACACAAGAAACGTTTAACAAGAACCAAGAAGAACTAAAGAGCAAATAAACAATGATGAACAACACAATAAATGAAATTTAAAAATCTCCAGAAAGGAATCAATAGCAGAAAAACTGAGGTAGAAGAACGGATAAGTGACCTGGAAGATAAAATAGTGGAAATAACTCCCACAGAGCAGAATAAACAAAAAAGAATGAAAAGAATTGAGGACAGTCTCAGAGACCTCTGGGACAACATTAAACACACCAATATTTGAATGATAGGGGTCCCAGAAGAAGAAGAGAAAAAGAAAGAGACTGAGAAAATATTTGAAAAGATTACAGTTGAAAAATTCCCTAATATGGGAAAGGAAATAGTCAAATCCAGGAAACATAGAGAGTCCCATACACGATAAATCCAAGGAGAAACACGTCAAGGGACATATTACTCAAACTATCAAAAAGTAAATAAAATGAAAAAATATTAAAAGCAGCAAGGGAAAAACAACAAATAACATACAAAGGAATCCCCATAAGGTTAACAGCTGATCTTTCAGCAGAAACTCTGCAAGCCAGAAGGGAGAGGAGGACATATTTAAAGTGATGAAAGGGAAAAACGTACAACCAAGATTACTCTACCCAGTGAGGATCTCATTCAGTTTAGATGGAGAAATTAAAACCTTTGAGACAAGCAAAAGCTAAGAGAATTCAACACCAACAAGCCAGCTTTACAATAAAGGCTAAAGGAACTTCTCTAGGCAGGAAACACAAGAGAAGGAAAAGACTTACAATAACAAACCCAAAACAATTAAGAAAATGGGAAGAGGAACATACATATTGATAATTACCTTAAATGTAAATGGATTCAAATGCTCCCACCAAAAGACACAGACAGGCTGAATGGATACAAAAACAAGACCCATATATATGCTGTCTACAAGAGACCCACTTCAGACCTAGAGACACATTCAGACTGAAAGTGAGGGAATGGAAACAGATATTCCATGCAAATGGAAACCAAAAGAAAGCTGAGGTAGCAATTCTCATATCAGACAAAATAGACTTTAAAATAAAGACTACTAGAAGAGAAAAAGGACACTACATAATGATCAAGGGATCAAACCAAGAAGAAGATATAACAATTGTAAATATTTATGCACCCAACATAGGAGCACCTCAATACATAAGGCAAATACTAACAGCCATAAAAGGGGAAATCGACAGCAATACATTCATAGTAGGGGACTTTAACACCCCACTTTCACCAATGGACAGATCATCCAAAATGAAAATAAATAAGGAAACACAAGCTTTAAACGATACATTAAACAAGATGGACTTAATTGATATTTATAGGACATTCCATCCAAAAACAATAGAATACACATTTTTCTCTAGTGCTCATGGAACATTCTCCAGGATAGATCATATCTTGGGTCACAAATCAAGCCTTTGTAAATTTAAGAAAATTGAAATTGTATCAAGTATCTTTTCTGACCACAATGCTATGAGACTAGATATCAATTACAGGAAAAGATCTGTAAAAAATACAAACACATGGAGGTTAAATAATAGAGTACTTAATAACGAAATGATCACTGAAGAAATCAAAGAGGAAATGAAAAAATACCTAGAAACAAATGACAATGGAGACATGACGACCCGAAACGTATGGGATGCAGCAAAACAAGTTCTAAGAGGGAAGTTTATAGCAATACGATCCTACCTTAAGAAACAGGAAACATCTCGAATAAACAACCTAACCCTGCACCTAAAGCAATTAGAGAATGAAGAACAAAAAAGCCCCAAAGTTAGCAGAAGGAAAGAAATCATAAAGATCAGATCAGAAATAAATGAAAAAGAAATGGAGGAAATGATAGCAAAGATCAATAAAACTAAAAGCTGGTTCTTTGAGAAGATAAACAAAATAGATAAACCATTAGCCAGACTCATCAAGAAAAAAAGGGAGAAGACTCAAATCAATAGAATTAGAAATGAAACAGGAGAAGTAACAACTGACACTGTAGAAATACAAAAGATCATGAGAGATTACTACAAGCAACTCTATGCCAATAAAATGGACAACCTGGAAGAAATGGACAAATTCTTAGAAATGCACAACCTGCCAAGACTGAATCAGGAAGAAATAGAAAATATGAACAGACAAATCACAAACACTGAAATTGAAACTGTGATTAAAATTCTTCCAACAAACAAAAGCCCAGAACCAGATGGCTTCACAGGCGAATTCTATCAAACATTTAGAGAAGAGCTAACACCTATCCTTCTCAAACTCTTCCAAAATATAGCAGAGGGAGGAACACTCCCAAACTCATTCTACGAGGCCACCATCATCCTGATACCAAAACTAGACAAGAATATCACAAAGAAAGAAAACTACAGGCCAATATCACTGATGAACATAGATGCAAAAATCCTCAACAAAATACTAGCAAAGAGAATCCAACAGCACATTAAAAGGATCATACACCATGATCAAGTGGAGTTTATTCCAGGAATGCAAGGATTCTTCAATATATGCAAATCAATTAATGTGATAAACCGTATTAACAAATTGAAGGAGAAAAACCATATGATCATCTCAATAGATGCAGAGAAAGCTTTTGACAAAATTGAACACCCATTTATGATAAAAACCCTCCAGAAAGTAGGCATAGAGGGAACTTTCCTCAACATAATAAAGGCCATATATGACAAAGCCACAGCCAACATCGTCCTCAATGGTGAAAAACTGAAAGCATTTCCACTAAGATCAGGAACAAGACAAGACTGCCCACTCTCACCACTCTTATTCAACATAGTTTTGGAAGTTTTAGCCACAGCAATCAGAGAAGAAAAGGAAATAAAAGGAATCCAAATCAGAAAAGAAGAAGTAAATCTGTCACTGTTTGCAGATGACAAGATACTATACATAGAGAATCCTAAAGATGCTACCAGAAAACTACTAGGGCTAATCAATGAATTTGGTAAAGTAGGAAGACACAAAATTAATGCACAGAAATCTCTGGCATTCCTATACACTAATGATGAAAAATCTGACAGTGAAATTAAGAAAACACTCCCATTTATCACTGCAACAAAAAGAATAAAATATCTAGGAATAAACCTACCTAAGGAGACAAAAGACCTGTATGCAGAAAATTATAAGACACTGATGAAAGAAATTAAAGATGATACAAATAGATTGAGAGATATATCATGTTCTTGGATTGGAAGAATTAACATTGTGAAAATGACTCTACTACCCAAAGCAATCTACAGATTCAATGCAATCCCTATCAAACTACCAATGGCATTTTTCACAGAACTAGAACAAAAAATTTCACAATTTGTATGGAAACACAAAAGACCCCGAAGAGCCAAAGCAATCTTGAGAACGAAAAACGGAGCTGGAGGAATCAGGCTCCCTGACTTCAGACTATACTACAAACTACAGTAATCAAGACAGTATGGTACTGGCACAAAAACAGAAATATAGATCAATGGAACAGGATAGAAAGCCCAGAGATAATCCCACGCACATATGGTCAACTTATCTTTGATAAAGGAGGCAGGAATGTACAGTGGAGAAAGGAGAGCCTCTTCAATAAGTGGTGCTGGGAAAACTGGACAGCTACATGTAAAGTATGAGTTTAGATCACTCCCTAACACCATACACAAAAATAAGCTCAAAATGGATTAAAAACCTAAATATAAGGCCAGAAACTATCAAACTCTTAGAGGAAAACATAGGCAGAACACTCTATGACATAAATCACAGCAAGATCCTTTTTGACCCACCTCCTAGAGAAATGGAAATAAAAACAAAAATAAACAAATGGGACCTAATGAGACTTCAAAGCTTTTGCACAGCAAAGGAAACCATAAACAAGACAAAAAGACAACCCTCAGAATGGGAGAAAATATTTGCAAATGAAGCAACTGACAAAGGAGTAATCTCTAAAATTTACAAGCAGCTCATGCAGCTCAATAATAAAAAAACAAACAACCCAATCCAATAATGGGCAGAAGACCTAAATAGACATTTCTCCAAAGAAGATATACATACTGCCAACAAACACATGAAAGAATGCTCAACATCATTAATCATTAGAGAAATGCAAATCAAAACTGCAATGAGATATCATCTCACACCAGTCAGAATGGCCATCATCAAATAATCTAGAAATAATAAATGCTGGAGAGGGTGTGGAGAAAAGGGAACACTCTTGCACTGCTGGTGGGAATGTGAATGGGACATCCACTATGGAGAACAGTATGGAGGTTCCTTAAAAAACGACAAATAGAACTACCATATGACCCAGCAATCCCACTACTGGGCATATACCCTGAGAAAACTATAATTCAAAAAGAGTCATGTACCAAAATGTTCATTGCAGCTCTATTTACAATAGCCAGGAGATGGAAACAACCTAAGTGTCCATCATCGGATGAATGGATGAAGAAGATGTGGCACATATATACAATGGAATATTACTGAGCCATAAAAAGAAACGAAATTGAGCTATATATAATGAGGTGGATAGACCTAGAGTCTGTCATACAGTGTAAAGTAAGTCAGAAAGAGAAAGACAAATACCGTATGCTAACACATATATATGGAAAATAAGAAAAAAATAATGTCATGAAGAACCTAGGGGTAAGACAGGAATAAAGACACAGATCTACTAGAGAATGGACTTGAGGATATGGGGAGGGGGAAGGGTAAGCTGGGACGAAGTGAGAGAGTGGCATGGACATATATACACTACCAAACGTAAAACAGATAGCTAGTGGGAAGCAGCCGCAGAGCACAGAAGATAAGCTTGGTGCTTTGGGACCACCTAGAGGGGTGGGATAGGGAGGGAGGGAGGGAGCCGCAAGAGGGAGGAGATATGGGGACATAGGTATATGTATAGCTGATTCACTTTGCTATAAAGCAGAAACTAACACACCATTGTAAAGCAATTATGCTCCAATAAAGATGTTAAAAAATAAATAAATAAATAAAATGGCATGGTATTTGCATACAACCTACACATACGCATACCCTTCCATATACTTTAAATTATCTCTAGATTAGTTATAATACCTAGTGCAATGTAAATGCTATGTAAATAGTTGCTGGCATGCAGAAAATTCAATTTTTGCTTTTTGGGACTTTCTGGAATTTTAAAAAATATTTTTAATCTGTGGTTGATTGAATCCATGGATGTGGAACCCGGGGATTTGGTGGGCTGACTGTACTAAAAAAATATTTATCAGAAATTATTCCCTAAATCTGGCAACCTTACTTACCAAAAGCATTGCAACAAAGATGCAACATACAAAAGAGTACATACCAAATGATCACACCTGTACAAAATTCAAAACCAGGCAAAAACAGGTTCATGGTGTTGTGAATCTAGTTAGTGATATTTTTCGAGAGAGGTTGTGACTGGGAGGGGGCTCTAGGCTGATTTTGGAACGGGTAATGGTCTATTTCTTGACCAGCGTGGTGGTTACCTGTATTCACTTTGTAAAAAATGAGCTGCCCATTTGGATCTGTTTATCTGTTTGAATGTACGTTATACAAAATTAATTTATTTGTTAAGGGTCATGATCCTATTTATGTATCACATAATATTACTCTGGAGGCAATGTTGAGTGTGGATTAGAAGGGGCTAGGCTGTTTTTAAGAGGCAGATGAACTGACCTAGAATAAGGGTTTGAAATGGGGCCATGTTCTAATTCCAGAGAAGAAAGGGTAGAGTGTACATTTATTTAGATGGTAATATTGGCAAGACATCTACATCTAGGAATACTCCCATAGTATATTAGGTGGAGTGGTCAGGTCACCATTTATGTCTGAAGAATTTGTGCACTGCATGACCCTAAAGGGCTATATTCAAATCTCAGGCAGGCATCATAGATTTGTATATTTATTATGAAAAATTTCTGGCAAATGCTGGTAAAGTGTCTAATTTTAACAAAATCTGCACATTAAGACATTTCTTCTGAAAGATAAAAGTAAAGTAGAAAGGGCACACTGTTTTAATTCCCACAATGTTCCATTTGAGCTAGTGGTAGCGCTGATGAGGGGCTTAAAACCCAGAATGCGAACAGAGGACTATGTTTGCATAGGTCAGTAGGAAGAGAAATGAACAGTGAGCTTAGTTTTTAACTATTATACCTGAAGTTCATGGAATATTCAGTTAGAAATGCAAAACAGGAAGCTGAATATATGGATATGAGTTGCAGAATTCTTGTCTGGGCTAGCAGTATAAATTTGGAAGTCATCAGTGTATAGGAGTTCATTGTCACTGAGCAAAGAACAGCCAGCAAGAATTGGGAATAAGAAGCAAAGAGGAACAAAGGCAAAATGTTTGAACAGCTCTGTCGTCTAAAGAATGAAAGGCAGTATGAAGCAGGCTAAAGATGGTGCAGCTAGACAGGTATGGAATGAAAACTAGGAATGAATAGTGAAGGAAAACTGCAGAATATGGATTGAAAAATGCACTTGGTCTTGGCAAATAGGAACATCTTACCGTGGGCGATCTCAGTGATGTGATGTAGGTTGGAGCCAATTAAGCAGAACAAAAAAGGATTAGGAGGTAGAAAAGCAAAATATCAATTTTTTATCTAGAAGTTTGGTTATGATTGAGAAGAGGAAAATAGGGTGATAGAGGGAACACTCAGAACAAATGGGGTGGTGTTTTTTGCTTGTTGGTTTTGTTTGAAGATGAGAGAAACTTAAGCATGTTACATAGTGACAAGAACCAGTCAGCTGAAGAGCTTGAAAAGGGAGGTTGAGGGCTGGATCAAGAGCTTGGAAAAGATGGAAGTATCTTAGACCTAAAACATAAATTAAAAATCGTCTCTGACTATGAGATGGGACACTTCACATTCTGAGACTGGACCCACTAGACACATTTGATAACATGTGTGGTATGAAAGGGAGAAATTGAGAGAATTCATTCCTAAAACTCTATTTTGTCCATAAAATTGTTTGGAAGGTTCTGTTCTAAAAGTGAGAAAGAGAACACAAAATGGCTCACTAGTGAGTTGTGAAAAACTAGTAAAAGTGTAAAGGAGCTATGCAAGGGGGTGGGAGACTGAAATGTTCAAGCAAAATAAGAACTGAATTGCTGAGGGACATTACCGAACACCTGAGCTCAGGGGTCACCCACTTTTGTGAACACCCAACTTCTTAGTGGTGTAGTTGTTTCCAGAAATGCTTAGCAGCTATGAAGACAAGAAAGCATACTGTGATCCTTGGTGGGGTATTCCGTGTATGGAGGACACAAGAACTTCCAAGGGGACTGGGACATTCTCAAGAGAGTGGTTGAAACAATGTCCCCGGAGGGCAGATGGAAGTGAAGCCACTTAGAAGCTTTTGGGCTTGTGGGAGGGGAGGGGAGATTGTGGAGAGGGACTGGAGATCCAGATGTGATCAGACAGAGGAGGCCTCGTGGGAGTTAGCTGTGTGAGAGCACAGGAAATGAAGGATGCTCTGGTCGAATGGTCAGTTCTTGTTGTCAAAGATTTTGGAGATGGAGCTGTTCCAACTAATTATATGTTCCAACAAATGGCCCCAAGAGTTATTGCTGAGGTGGTTTGGGACTCTCTCCAACATCTTTTATGTTTAGAGTCACAAAAAATTAGGATTGATATTTAGAATGATTAAACATAGAAAAAATTTTCAGTGATCAAAGAAAGATTCAATAACATTCTACTGACAACAAACACTAATAGATCATGGGTTGTTCCTTCTAGTACACCTGTTAAACTAGGGAAGTGGACAAAAACTATTTTTGAAATTAGTTTCAAAAATAAGGCTCAGGGCTTCCCTGGTGGCTCAGTGGTTGAGAGTCCGCCTGCCCGTGCAGGGGACGCGGGTTCGTGCCCCGGTCTGGGGGGATCCCACATGCCGGGGAGCGGCTAGGCCCGTGAGCCATGGCCGCTGAGCCTGCGCGGCCGGAGCCTGTGCTCCGCAGCGGGACAGGCCACAGCAGTGAGAGGCCCGCGAACCGCAAAAATAAAAATAAATAAATAAATAAATAAGGCTCAAAATAAAATGTTTGAGACTTACCCATTGGATATGCAGAAAACTCAGTTATTAAAAAGACCATTTCATTTAAGAAAGTTCAGATACGGATGATATTTCTTAGCCGTAAACGGAAAATAGGTGAAAGGATGAAAGCCTGAATGAACATTTTTTTGGATATGCTGATGGAATGAATTCACCTCTATTATAAGGGCTATTGAACAGTTATGATAGAACTTGTTGAGACAGCACTATGAAGGGCTGATGAATAGTTACTGAGCACATGGGAAGCAGAGTTTGGAAGATTGAGCTCCCTGCCAGTTTAGAAGACTAGGAAAATTTCTTATAGCTACTCTCACACTCTTAGGAAAGGGCACTTTGGAAATCTTCCACCTACAAGGTAGAGGCCTGCCATAAAGGTACTCAGAATGAAGCGGAAATTCTAAGGGTACCTCCACAAAGGCAGGTATGCCTTGTCCTGTACACATACACATACTCAGCTCATATACTCAGATTGAAGAATTACTCCTTCAGTCATGCTGATTAATATAAACTAAACCATATGTTACACAAATGGGAAACTTGTTTCAGACAATAGTTGTACAAAGGCCAACCTTATAGCTACAAATCAATGTTGACACAAGCAGCTGTGAGTCCAGGATGGGAGTTATGATGGAATTTACCAACTTGGTGTAAGTTCACTTAAGGTCAACAGAATGTTTGTCTGTAATTCTGTAGAGAATTGTTTCCACTGGAGCATATCCCCAAATTCAGCTTGCCTAGACCTTGTACCTATAACCGATGAATCAAAGAATCTTAAAATATTAGTGTTAGAAGGATATTTGAAACCATTTATTCCCTTTCCTCTCCTTTTCCCTCTTCCTTAAGAAAGTGAATGTTAGAAAAGTTAAACAGCCTCTTAAGTTCATGGCATGAGTGAGCAACGACTTGGTTTAAGAGAAAATTTTAATGCGAAAATATGTATTACTTTGGCACTAATCAACGTAAAGTCATTATTTGCAGTACCTTGAAAAGGAGAGGATAAATAAAAGGAAACTGGCTATTCGGGCTTGAAATGTCTTATTTATTTTATTTGTGACACAAACTCTCAATTGGAATGCTCTGAAATTAGAGTGTTTTGGTTAAGTAAGTGTTCCACCAAAAATACCTTTTGCTTCCACTCTTCATGCAGAAAAAATTTTCTTCCAGAGGCTAGGGTACTTTCTGGCCTTCAAAAGAAGATTATGTTATATCTAAACAAATAATTTCCTTATGTCTGAAGCTGGAAACTTTTTGTTGTTTGTGTCTTGCCATGCCCTCATCTTGTTTAATGTGGCTTCTCATCCCAGGAATTCAATACACAGATGATGCCCAGGGACCCCCTTTCCAGATGTAACTTTGCCACGTGAGCCTATGCTCCATCAGTGGTCCCCAGATCTAGCTGCTGCCTATTGGAATCACTCGTGAGCTTATTAACAACTAAATATCTGGGCATGGGAATCCATGTGAAAAATGCATGCCCATCTGCTTTTTCTGCAGTTAAGTCTGGTACTCAGCATTTAGAACATAATTTTAGATCAGTCTTTCCCTCTTTAATCCAAGGAAAATGCAGAATTGCATTGGGTGGCTTTTTTAGTTAATTTAATTTTGTTTTGTTTTTTCATTTTTAAGGTATCAAATGGAGAGAAACTCAATAAAACTAATCATTACTCCCCAGTGCTGGGAGGATAACAGAGAGAAAACAAACACGGAACCTCCCTCCCAGGATTTTAGCCTCTCAGACAGACACGTATATGAGCAACTAAAACAGAGTATGGCAAAATCAAATATAATGTACTAAAGAAATGAAACATTTTTTTTAAACCACAATAAAACAATAGCAAGAGAAACCAAACAACAGCATGAGTTAAAGCCATAAGCAGACACCACATCATGAAGGGCTTTGCTACATTTACAAAGAAGTTGGGACCCAACCCTTACTGGATTTTAAGCACAAGAATAAAGTCAGTAGAGTTGCATGTTGCAAAGATCCCTCTGGCTGAAGTATTGAGCATCTCCTGCTGCCCCCACCTGGTCAAATCCCACCAGCCAAGACCTTGCTCAAGACTCCTCTGTATACTGAGGTCAGTTCTGAAAAGCCAAAGGTTAATGCTGTGATCTTCAGAGCTAGAACGCCTAGGTTCAAATCCTGACTCAGAATGAGGAGCTGTCTTCTTCTGGGCAAAAACTTCAAGCTCCTCTTTGCCTCAATTTCCTTATCTGTAAAATGGCGTTGAGTCTCTACCTTACAAGTGGTTGTGAGGAATAAAAGATAATAGAAGTAGGTAACACAAGTAAAATACTTAGAACCTCGTCTGGCACCTATTAATACTCAGTGGGTTCTTGACAGACAACTCTTCTCATCCTTATGACAACACTTCAAAGGACAGATGATTATCGCCATCTTGCCATATTCATCATCTCTTATTATGCCTTTCACAGCACCAATTTTTAGGTTTAGTGAAACTTTTTGCTATTCCTCTCTCTTCCTCCCTGTTCTGATGGCATTTGGTAATCAACAATAATTTAAACTTTCTGCTTTCCTTTTTTTTCCATCAGCATGAATTTGAAAGTTTCAGTTACTAATGTGTGGTTTATGCTAACTTCCTAGCCTGAGCCTCAATATGTCATTTCCTAAGAGATGGGGCCTCTCTCCCTTTAGGTAGAAACAAAACAAAACAAAACAAAGTATTGAAGTGATGTTAGCACCTCCTACGTGTCTAAAGCAATGGAAACAAGATAAGGTCTGCACAGTCTGCCATGGAGTATTTCAGGTCACAAAAGTAGAAGGAAGTGCTGTTGACTCCTTTTCTGTAGAGTGGCCTTCTCTGACCTGAAGGTTTATGCAACTTTAGCCGAAGGGAAGGAAAAAAATGACCTGGTCAGCTAAGACCTGCCAAACTCCGAGTGACACTGAAATAAATATTTCAGCAGACAAAATACGGAGGATATTTGTCTGTGGAACTTGGAAAACACCTACGGGAAAGGGACTAGTGAAGCGCCCATTATTTTCCTGTATTTGTCCAAGGGGAAAACAGAGCTGTGCGCAGGTGTCAGAGACTTTTAATAGGCTTCGGGGGAACCAGAGTACTTTATGTCACCGTGGTTGGACATGAAGAATTTGTAAAGATTTTATTAGGAATGTTAGGAAACAGAAGACAATTTCCATGATCCACCTTCTCCTTGTGACAAGCAGCGCATACAGAGTTACTGAATACCTAAAGTACTTGGAGGCTTGAGTGCCTGCCTTAGAGCAGCCCAAACAACTGGTGTCCTACATAGTCTGCTCCCGCCGGAGGGTGAAGTCATAGTGCCTTAGAAATCTCTCTAGACCCTGCCTCCAATATAACACCGAGCCGCCTCGTCCTGTTCTGCTCTCTGCACTTTCAGGTCTGCTGGACCCCATTAGTTTTTACCTGACTGTCCCGGTTGGTTTGAAGCTTCTCTTATCTGGTTTGTCTACTCCACTTTTGTCCGTGATATTGTTTCTTGGTTCCTTTTTTTTTTTTTTTTCCCTTTTTCATGGGGGAGGGGTGACTTAACTCAGAACTGCAGGTTAGCTTCATGTCCACTCTGCTGTCCAGCCCAGGGTCATGGAATTGGAGCCCAATTGAGTGCACTGGACAGATTTAGGATCAAAGAAAACCTAAACTTAATTTTGGGTGACAAGTCATTACTCCTCGACAATCTTTAAGGCCCCTGGAAACCAAGTCTTGGTTCCTGCTGCTGCACTGCAGAGGCCATGCCAGTTTCAACATCCTCTTTCCCCAAACCCATAATAAATGTCTCCTCTGCAGTGACTGTGTGCCTAACATTTCTTCTACACTATCGGGGACAAGCTATTTCCCCAAGGAGATTATTCAGACAGCAAAACGCCACATATTCGGGAGATTCAATCCCATACTCTTTGTTATCTGGTATACCCTGAGACGATCAAAGGGAAGGCAGTGTGTTCTGTTAAAATCTTTGGGCTCAGGAGACAGAAAGACCTGCATTCTATTTCAGCTCCTCCACGGAGACCATGAACAAGTCATTTTTTAAATTACTATTAGAGTTTGTAAAAATGAAACATTTATTGAAATGTAATATAGACAAGGCATGTAAAGAGTGACAACGTTTCACAGAGCAAACATCCCTATGTAACCAGTGCCCAGATCAAAAAAGAAGACACAGCCAGCTCCACAGTGGGTCTCCCTGGGCCACTCCCTCCGGTCAATACCCTGAAACGTAACCACTATCCCAACATCAAACACTGCAGATTCTTTGACTCAGTGCTTTACCTTCTTAAGCCTCAGTTTCTTCATATATACAATTGGTAAAATAAGAGGACCAATGTCAAAGAACATAAGGTTTAAAGGAGATAATCAATAGAAAGTGCTTCGGGCAGGACTGGACCTTTAATAAGCTCTTAGATGGCTGTACTTACACCTTAAATGCTAATTATTTTCCTACTTGTTTCAGACCGGTCTGTCACTTGCCTAGCTGGTGCATGGAGCAAGCTCCACCTCTTTCCAAAGACCTAAAGTGCCTTTCTCTCAACTTTCCAGGTTCTCCACTTGGCCAGGGGAGGTAATGTGTGGCAACTTGTGGAAAAAACAAACAAACAAACAAAGTGAACACAAACACACATGAACAGACAGAACACACAAAGCACTGGCAATTGTCCAAACGAATTTTACTGGCAGAACAAAGAGGAGGAATAGAGTGGGAACGAAGGGGGTTTTTTTTGGTAGGAAATGAGGGGCGAAGGTCAGATATTCGGTTTCTAAAATCAGAGACACTAAGTCAACAGCGTACAGCCATGGGAATCATAGTCATGAAAAGGTCTGAGACTGCTGGGAGTATGAGCAATGGGAAGTCAGGGCACAGGAACTCTGGTGGGAGCTTGGTATATCAGTTTATCTTTAGGAACAGGGTACGTTCAACTTAGAACTTCTATTGAGGACGTAGCCCCATGCTTCCTTGAAGATAATACCAAGCTAGAGGTGTAGATTAGCACCTAATGGTTTCTGCCTTGACCTCTGGCCATCCAGAAATTTCTTTCATCTTGTCTTTTTATCTCCTGGACATTGCCTGATCTCTCCTTATTCTAGTTTACATGCCTCCCTCTCCCCCTGACCAACTGTACACCATTCATGGTCCCATAGGACAAAGGGAGATGTTTTCTGGCCCCGAAGCAGTTTGCTGTGCAAAGCTCTTGACCCCCAGCTTTCATACAGTTGCCTAACGATGAACTAGGGGCATCATTTCACCTTTCGCACAAAGGTCTATTGTTCCTTTTGGGAACCCAGGGCTATTCTAGTAAAACCTTACATGGTGGACTCTTTTCCTAAATCCTTTCCCAGATTAGGAAATTGGCTTGATTAAAAATTGAGAAGCATCACAGATTAATGGAAAACATATAACGCTGCAATGAACAGGCACTCAACAAGCGTCCATTTCCTCAACTTTCCTTTCCGTCACTCTGAATTACAGCATAGGAACATGTGTAGGGTGCTGGCTTAGGAGTCTAACACACCTGGGTTTGAAATCTGGCTCTGTACTGACCAGCCCTGTGATCTTGAGCAAAGTTTGAAAAGTCCCTGAGTCTTAATCTCCTCTTTTATAAAGCAGGGTTAATAATACTTATACACAGTACCATTGTGAAGCTAAATGAAATTGTTCCCCTAGAGCATCTTACCCAGCTTCAAGCACAGAGCAGAAAATAAATATAACAGTTCTTAATAATAATCATCTTCATCATCAGCTTAACAAATATGCTCTAAATTCTAACTTGGTTTTATGATGATTGATATTCCTTTATGTAGAGCTAATAATAATGATAATAGCAAATATTTATTGAGCCCTCACAACGTGCCAGATACTCTTCAAAGCAGTGTCTTATTTAAACCTCATAATTACTCTCTGAGTTTGGTGACATTATTTTTTCTAGTTCTGCAGATAAGGAAACAGATCAAGTAACTTGCCCAAAGATCCGTAGGAGGAAGGGGTGGAATGAGTTTTGAACTCAAGAAATTTGACCCCAGAGCCCATGATCTTAACCCCATTATCGTTTTCCTCCTCCACTTGTCCTGTTTACAGAATCAATCTGAGAGCTTGTCCAACACCTATGTAACTGTTTTTTAATAAGCCATATACATATGATTTTGCAAAGTGCTTGGGTTCGAGGTTTTGAGTCCGCACACTTGCCAAACACATGTGAATTAGATGTGAGAGGACGGTACTAGGGGTTAAATAGTTCACATTTAATTTCATTTGTGTTTTCCTAACACTTCATGATCATTCTTTTGAATTACAATAGTAGCTGACATTTTAAAATGTCTGCCTAATGCCATTCTTTCATGAGATAAGCAGAATTTATTCAACAAGTTTGGTTTTTAAGACTTATCTTCTGTAATAGCCATACTATAGGATCAAATTCACAGTATTTGAGAAAATGATTAAATTTCATGGTGATCAGTTCAGGGCCAATTAAAAGTCTGATTCACCATCCTCACTTGTCATTATTCGCAACAATGCTAATGGGAGTTTTAGAATAACAGTGGGGGCCTGGAGAGAGAAAATATCCTCAGACAACATGTACTTGTTATTAGATATTCAGATATTAGACTTGTTACTAAGAGTAAAGCAATTCTTACTATGGGGCAGATGTTCGGTGCTTAACAGAAAGGACTATGTTAAGTTTTCTACTTGCTTATCATGTAATCTCTTAATTCCCCTACATCTGAGGTTAGCACTATTTTTTTATATATATAATACAACCCTGCACATGAATTCTTGTGTCTCTGGATTATCCCATCACATCTGGCAACACTCAACAACACTGCCTTCTTAAAACTCACCTCTGTTGTCTTCTATGACATTCAACTTCCAATTCAACTTCTACCCGTTGAAATACCGATGGGTGGCAGGTATTCCGCAAGCTCTGGGAAAAACAAAAAAAGGGTTTGAATCCTTCCTTCGAGATTCATACACTCTAGTTAGGATGTAGGCATAAAAGTGTGTAGCACAGCGAAATCGTGGAAGCACGCGTCAACTCAAAGCATAGCTCATGGCTGGGTAGCTCTATGGAGGGGAATTGCAGCAGGGGCTTCACAAGAGAGATGGCCTTGGAGCTCTTCACTGCTGGACACACAGGACCTTGCCACATGTGCCAAGTGGAGAAGAACATTGGAGGGAGAAGGAACACATTCATGAAGGCATGAAACACAGTGCCACATTTAGGAACACAGAAGGAGTTTCCCATTTCCAAGGGATAAAGCAAGATGGAGCGAGCTCAGCTTAGAGGAAGAACAAACTTTGATGCCTATGAAAAATCGTCTAATTATTCACACATTTCTTCATGTATACATTCATGCGTACAAAAACACATTCTCGAACACTTACCACGTGTCAGACTCTGTGTGATAGACCCCGTAGAGAAAATACTGAGCCAGATAGGATCTGATCTAACGGTGGAGGCAGACTATGACGCAAGAAGTTACAATAATGCACAATGGAGCAGGGACCCCAGCCTAAGCTAAGGGCCAAGGTGGGCTGCCTGGCATATTTATTAATGTTCAGTATGAGGGAGTGAGTAGGGGTTAGACAAGTGAAGTCTGCAGGAGACGGGGAGGGAAAGAATACTGCAGTCAGAGGAAACTGCCTCTCCCAAGGCATGGGGGCAACAGGGAGCTTGGCACAGCTGAATAACAGAAAAAATTTCAGTATGACGGGAACTGGGGCTGTAAGGCTGGGGGTTGCCTGCACTGAAAGGCCTCGTAACCATGTTAGGAGTTTACACTTCATTTGGGGGACCAAGGGGAGCCTTTGGGAGGTTTGAGGCAGGGCATTTTCGAAAGATTAACTCTGGCAGCATTATACAGAATGAATTAGAAGGGAGCAAAGCTAGGGGCTTGTTAGACTAGTTAGAAGGCTGATGGGTGATAGTAGTAGCAGTAGTCGTAGTAGTAATAATAATCCTCACTGATGGTTAATATAGGCTTACTATGAGCCAGGCATTGTGTCAGACAGAGGCTAGGTACTTATTAACTTTAATCCTCACAGCCCTATGAAGTAAGTACTAATTCCCTTTCTCAGATGAGAAAACTGAGGCACAACGATACGTGCAAGGTCATATAGATAGTAGGTGACTGAACCAGAATTAAAAGCCAAGCCATCTAGCTCTAACACAGTTTCTATTATCCTGCTTAGATGTGACATTGGCATCAATTACAATAGAGCAATGAGAATTGAAAAGAGTGAATAGGATTGAGAGGAATTCTGGAAGGAAATCAATAAAAATTAAATAAGCCAGTAAGAACTAGAGAAGAAAATTATTGATACTCTAGTTTTTGCCCTAGGAAGCCACTTTCTTTTTTTTTTTTTTTTAATAAATTTATTTACTGATTTATTTATTTTTGGCTGTGTTGGGTTTTTGTTGCTGCACCCAGACTTTCTCTAGTTATGGCGAGCAGGAGCTACTCTTCATCGCAGTGTGCAGGCTTCTCACTGCGGTGGCTTCTTTTGTGGCAGAGCACAGGCTCTAGGTGCATGGGCTTCAGTAGTTGTGGCACATGGGCTCAGTAGTTGTGGCACACGGGCTCAGTAGTTGCGGCTTGCAGGCTCTAGAGCACAGACTCAGTAGCTGTGGTGCACGGACTTAGTTGCTCCGTGGCATGTGGGATCTTCCCGGACCAGGGCTCGAACCCGTGTCTCCCGCATTGGCAGGTGGATTCTTAACCACTGCACCACCAGGAAAGTCCACCACTTTCAAATAGTAAGCAATTTTCTTTAAAATGCTTTGTTTATATCAAAATTCACCAGCTAAAATAGCTCCCTATTACTCAAAACATCAAATCCAAACTCATGCTGTTATTTAATATCCTCTGATAAATATAGTTCTCCCTCATCATTCATTAATTAGATCAGCAAATATTTAATGACCTACTCTATGCAAAGGTCTGTAAAAAGTGGTGGAGGGCTTCCCTGGTGGCGCAGTGGTTGAGAGTCCGCCTGCCGATGCAGGGGACACAGGTTCGTGCCCCGGTCTGGGGGGATCCCACATGCCGGGGAGCGGCTGGGCCCGTGAGCCATGGCTGCTAAGCCTGCGCGTCCGGAGCCTGTGCTCCGCAACGGGAGAGGCCACAACAGTGAGACGCCCGCGTACCGCAAAAAAAAAAAAAAAAAAAAAGTGGTGGAAATTACACAACATACATGATTCTTACCTCATGGATCTCAGAGAATGTTTAAGGTCCAGTTTGGGTTTTCTACCTTAGTGTGAAACACTCAAGGGCAAGGAATGGATGGTGTATTTGCTGAATCTAATGTACACGGTACAGTGCTTTCTGCAGACATTAGTTTTAAAAAATACACTGATAGAAAAAAAGGTGTTTAAATCAAATCTTTAAATTTCAGCAATTTAGAATAATTCATTTAAAAACATATATCCATATCTAGAGACTGTTGATGTTGCATATGTCTAAAAAAGCAAAAAGAAAACATGGTATATGATGTATTTATCCTTTTTAATGTCCTAAAAGTGAAAATGCAATTCAAGATTTAAAATAATGTCTTCTAAAAATAAAAAAATAATGTCTTCTGTATTGTGGGTTATCATCATTTTCATTGTCTATCAAATCCTAATTGGACTGAATTGAAACTAACTCTTGGAGATAATTGCCTGAACAACCAGATAAGTTGACAAGATGCTGACTATCACTGGGTGATTAATTTTGCATGCAGATTGCCCTACTGGCCAGAGAACAGCAGTCATTCAGTCATAACCTTATTTAAAATGTCAACTTAATTAGAAAAGGAATTTGTTAAATTTTTAGAGGTTTAAAACAAAGACGACGCCAGTCACATATTGGTTAAAATGGTACAGTCTCTTAAGAAATTAGAAAATTTCAATTATGTATTGACATTCTAATTTCAAATAATTAATAAAGATTTTTATTACAAAACAAGAACTCTGATAGCTGGAACACTCATTAAGTGCCCAAGGGATTTACAGTCAGGAAGAGAGACCTAATTTTGAATTTGACATGGATTCATTGTAGAAAAATGTATGTTCTGATTGTCCTATGTGTGCCCTTTTCATCTCCTGGTGAAGATGAAGAGTACCAATTGTTAAATTCTTTTATCCAGTAGTGTTTGCCTTAGTACTGGTTACTTTCACTGTGAGGGTTTCCTGGCATTAATTTGAAATTCAGCAGTTCGTCAAGGATCAGATTTTCCTTAAAATAGATTTTATTTTCTCTATAAGGAATAAACCTCCCATAAGAAAAGACAGAATTTTTCTGATGAAAAAGCTTAGTGAAACTTATTACAGATTTGGAACTAGAAAGAAATAGGAAATGTATATACAGCGATTTTCAGTATTCCATTCCATTTTCCCCATTCGCTCTCGTGCTAAATGTTAAATACCAGTGCTAAGAAGCCATTATTTTTTAATGATCAAACTTTGAAACGTTGCTTCAGATAGAAATCAGCAGGACCACAAATCAGTGAAATTTCTAACCTGACTCTTTAACATGTATCCTAAGTCTTTCTGGGTTAACAAAGGTAGGTTTTCCTGGATAACTAATCACTAGTAACTCAGCTAAATAAAAATGAAAACCCCAAATAATGTACTTCCACATTCTATGACTCAAGTTATTTTACTGGAAGGACCTAACTGTTGATCTCGATGTTTGAAATTTTTTCAAAGCAGAGACATAGGCTGTCCAAGTTACAAAACTTCAGGGTTTTGTTTATCAGACATTCAATTACATGAGGAAATGTATGTGAATATCTTCCAAGTTTTGAATAATTGTCATTTGACTTATTGTAATCAAGAATCTATGAGTTTATTTAACTTTGGGAGTTTGTTGTGAAGATGTGAAAATCCCCAGCTTGCCTTCTTACTGCGGTGAATTAATATTCTCATATTCAGACGATTCTCCAATCTACAACCACACTTGTGAGAGGAATATACGAGCCATTTAGGACCTTAATTTATTTTCTGACAAATCATCAGTGACAAATTCCTTTAGTATCAATAAATTAACTTTTCCTAATCATTGCTTTAAAATAATTCCACCCTCCCCCCCCGCCACCACACAACCCCTGCCTTTTTGCAGCCCGTGGATTTTTGCTCTATAACAATAATTTATCTTCCTTTTTCCTCTGTGTCTAGACCTTCACTGAGACAAAGGTTCCCAACTTGTGCAGTGTTCTGCTCATATCGCCTCTCCCTCCTCACATCACTGCAGGCAGGGTGCTCCTAATAAGACCTTATGATTTACCTAGAGCCAACCAGACAACTTTCATTTGGTGACAATGTGAGCATTCTGTGTAATACATGAGAGATTCTTTTTCTCCCACCAGAAAACATGGCTGAAGCCAATGACCTAGAGCTAACTTGAAAACATATTAAATATATATGAACCTGTTAGACCCAAACGTTGTAAAATGATACTGTTATATCCTTATGATTTGACTTTCCTATCATCTTTGTTAAAGACTTATGATTTACTGATTTAAGGCCAACTATAACATGTGTATAAAATAGTAGAGGTTCAACTATTAACTATAAACAAACCCATTCACTTATCGTTTTCCTGAATAAAACAAGGTATCAAAAATTCCCAAAAGGAGGCGGTGTGGTCCTGGCCAGAGGAGGACCTGAATTTGACAGAAGTTGGAAGATGGACAAAGAAAGAAGAAGCTAAGTAGAGGGACCCACGGGGCCAGGTGACCAGAAAGCAGATCCAGGAGAGGGAGATTCTTGTGAGGATGTTCGGGCTCAGAATGTCAAGTCATTCATGATTGGAACATGAGATAAAACACAGTCCAAATGAGCAGGCACTGGTGTCAGAGAGACAAGCCCACAGTTTTCAGGGAAGAGCTGCAGAGCTATGGAAGTCAGGGGCCAGGAATACCAGACAATGACGGAAGCTGGGACTCAAACGCAGGCAACCAGGCCCGGGGACTTGAGGGTCAGGGATTTGATCCGAACTGGCACACCGTAAAGCTGCCTGTGAGAACTATTGAACACACTCCCCAAATCCCCTCCAGCTCCCAGTAACCTGAGACAGAGCACGTGGACCACAGCTGAGCAGGCCCATGAGGCTTAGCAGGGATGACTTCTGGGTTTAGAAGATTTGGACAGAAAGACAGGCTGGCAGGTGTAGCGGGATAACCACCAATAGCCCGTCTTAAATCACCAATCTTTTTACAGATCCTCCCTTCCTTTAACAGTACAAAACCTTTTTAAAAAAGTATATATCTTGTCAGACTTTGCAGCTTCAAGGCAGAAGTGTACTGTTAACCTTTTCTATTTTTCTCCACCCAGGTAGAAATTTTGCTGGTTAGAAGGCTAAGCTAACTCAGAGTAAAGCTGTGAAATCTAGAAAGTTTGTTTCTGTCTTTGTTTCCTATTTATGAAGCACTTTCACCTTTCTGTAACAGTAAATTAAAATGTCCTTATTGCTTCATTCTCCCCTCAAACAGGGTGAGATTTAAAAGCCTGCTATTCAGCCTTTTGATTGAATACAGATTATAATCTGTTTAGTCTTAATATGTTACCTCGAACAAGCAGCTTTATTTTAAATAGGCCATTTGTTTCTAGCTGCTCCTATGAAATTGACGTTTAAGAAGAAGTGGAAAGCGTCACACGAGTCAGTAGGTGAAGATGGTTTGGGTGGGGGTAGGGAGGGCGTGGCATTAAAGAGGTGCTTTAAAATTCCAGTAGCAGTAACATTACTGCAGTAGGTGCAGTAAAATTCTGAAAGCGAACTGGCGGTTGTCTTTTAAGGAAGCTTGCAAGCTGTGTGAGAGAAGGTCAGAAGATATTCCTTCTCAAAGATAGCCCACAAGTGACCAGGCAGACCCCATGAGGTACTAACTTGACACATACTCCTGAAAATTGAAGGCATGGAGAAAGCCATGACGTACAGGTGAAAGGTTTGGGGGTTTTTTTTTGTTGTTTTTTTTCGATCAAAGTACTAAACAACTCCAAAAAACATGGTAATACTCCAATGATCATGTATCTATACTCAAGAAGCATGAACATCATACATATAATCTAGTCGGCAGGACACTGCTACGCTAAGTGGTGTATTCTTTTTTAAAGTGAATGGTCAGTTCCTGCAATATTAGACAATCGTAGTTTAAAAGTGAGTAATCTAATTTATTGGTCATGGCAGAGATTCAGCTCTTTAAAAAGTAGAGTCATGTTTAACATTCTCATTGTCTATTGTTATGAATCTGACAATGGGATTGAATTTTTAGATATTCAGGCCTTTTCCTTACGTATTGGTACCCTAAAGGCAGTCATTTCCGATGGCATTTGGATTCCGAATCTTAATTCTTTCCCAAGCACAATGGAAATAAACAATCCATTTTAGGTTTTTCCCTGTTTCCTTCCTAAATAACGCCTTTTCATTTACTCAGGCCCATGCTCTCCCTGTGAATTCAGGTTTAATTCTCACCTGTTGTCTTTCCCCTTTAAAGCATGCCTGACAGTGGTGCAAAGAAAGTTTTCAATGTGTGATAGCTGTATTACTCAAGAAAGGAAAGAGGTTTAATCTGTCGCTTTAAATTCACACACACACACACACACACACACACACACACACACATACGCAATTCTGATTGGGTAGCTCAAGGCTGTGAAGTTCTTAAACTAAAAAGTAATTTCAAAGTAGCTATATTTTTACTCTTCAGAATACTCAAAAATAAGCTGCGACCAAGCGACTTCCAAATGTCCTCCCACCCCACTTTGAGTCCATATCTACAGAACAGTATTTGCCAAGCCACTGAGTTCACACCTCTGAGGACAATATACCTATTATGAGCTCTAGGGCCTTAACAATAAAACTTAGTTTCAAGCTATCTTTAAGGCAGCAATCAAGTATAGGTGTTTATTATTTCTGCCTACGCAAACGAATTATTTTATATTGTTAGAAATCTTTATCACTTCGAAAAATAAATTTTAGATATCCCTTTTTGCCTCGTTATTGTCATTGTTATTTTTATTCCCAAGTGAACTGTCAAATAAGCAATAGATCTTTTATAAAATACACAAAATTTTATGTCTAAATTGGCTTCAGGTTAACTTTTACATTGTATGTGGGAATGTATAGATTTTCAAAATAACTTCAATGTTTTATGTGTAAATCTGTTTAACTTCAACGTTCACTTTAAAAAATGCATTGGTGTCTGCTTGATAGTCTATCATCAGAAACTATGATTTTAATGACAAATTACATTAAATCAACAAGCAGGGAATTCTTTTTTAGTACCAGGGATTTCCTTTTTAACACATTTTTATTAACTTATAATTGATCCTGCCACAAAGACATTTATTAAACAAAACTGCAAGAACTCACAGATCAAGTTTCTTTCTGAGTATAACATGTATATCCATGCCATTTTGATCTGTTTTTTGCCCAGTTCTGCCTATGGTACCACATTTTAACACCAGCCAACTTCAGTTGTCATACTGAAGGAATATCTTAAAAGGCACATTTAAACTGACAAACTTTGCAAGCCCAGAGAGAAACAAGAAAGCTAAGAGCAAACAGACGTTTGCGTCTGGGTGAAGCTTTTCTCTCTTGAGACAAATAAAACAGATGATAACCCCAAATCGCCAGAGTTTGCCATGGTGGGCCAACACCTATCAGGAGATGCTGAAATAACTTTATAGAAGTCAGAAGTGAACTCTGAATGCGTGATGTCCACTTCGGTTCTAACATGATATGTGTTCACTTTAACTCCTGCACTAGTCACTTTCAGACTGTATCTGGCATCGTCTCCAGGCAGAATATTATTCCAACTGGTCAGACAATGAGCAATTAAATTAACCCGCCAAATCACTCATCTTTGGTGAACGGCTTGAGTTCATCTAGTTTGCCACATGCATTATGTTTGTGAATTACTGAGCATTCTTATAAGAACTGTATAGCTTTTAAGAGGCAGTGTGTCATCTCTCAGAAGACATACTTCATGGGCACTAGCACAAGCTCCCCAGCTATGTACTTTCAGCACGTCACCAAGCTAGATTGTGGCTGTAGCGATTTTCTTTCCAGTAAAAGTGGAAACCTCATTTCTCCATGAAGCCACCTTTCCTGAGCTTCTCAATGTCTACAGTCATTCCTTCCTATAGAATATATATGGGAGATACATTTATGTGAGAGATGGTAAAGCATTACTTAAGACAATATTATAAGTATTGTTCCTACTCCTTAGTACTCTGCATCCTGAAAGAGAAAAGCAAACATATAATTTCATAGACACAGAAAGAGACTATTATCTAAAGGATACACACTAATTAGTAATGTTCACAGTATTCTATGGTATTTTATATTTGAGATATTCTGTCTAATTTTTTTTCCTTGATGAAAGCTAGTCAAATAAGGAACCACCAAACTTATCAGAGGCTGCCATAATCCAACTCCACTCTGGTCCAAAGGGCTTTTGGAGTCTGTAGTAAGTGGTCTATTCAGTTAGCCCCATTTCAGTTAATTAAATCTTCAGGTGGCTCATCCTGTCTACTTGATACATAAATGTTTTGACTTCATTCTCCCTATCAGAAAAAACTTTTTCACCCTTGAATTCATTCATTCATGTTTTCATTCATGCACATACCCTTGGAAATGATACAAAAAAAAAATACTAGAGTGGTACAGATCATGAAAACATCAAGTGAGACAGAAAATATACGAATGCACACAAAAAAATAAAGACAAAATAATAACAAAGGAACGCCAATGAACGGTGCAGGAAAAACCTTGAGAAGGGAAAGAAGAGGGCAATTGATTCAAGAAATAAACGAATGACCCAGGAGCCCAGAGAGATAACTGGCTGAATCACAAACTAAAAAGTATGAGCAGACTGGAAAAGGAAAACCCAGAGGGAGAGGCCATCTGAGGTAGGTGGAGGCAAAGGTCACCCACATGTCTACTGTGGTATACCTACTGTACTTGGGGCACATATATTACTTTTCTTGTTGGTTATATTAATAGAACATGTAATTCCTTTGTGGTACTGTGTCAGACACTGGAGATATAAAGCTGGAGAGACGTGATCTATACCATCATGGAATTGACTGTCTTGTGGATATACATTTGATGGGTTTGGGACATGTCCTTCAATCAAATTTCCAACAGAAAGTTTTTTCTGTTCCCATTGTGCATCTATTCAACAAATATTTCCTAAAGGTCTACTTTGTGTCTGATACTTACAAAGGCACTAGAGTGAAACACAGGCAGTCTGCTACTCTTAAGGACCTTATATTCTGTTAGGGCTGGGGGAGATAGTCAACAAATAACCGAATAAATAATTTGTCAGGCTGGACCAATTCTACAGTGCAAACTAAAACAGGATAAAGGTATAAGAAGAGTGGGGAAGCTTTTTTGCATAGGAAGGTCAATAAATGGTTCACTGAAGAAGATGAAGGGAAAGCCATGTGGCTCTCCGAGCCAAGGGCGTCTTAGGCAGAAGGAATAAAAGCAGCAAAGCTGACTTGGGAAAGTGCTTGTTCCGTAACAGCAAGGAGGCCAGCCTAGTGGAGAAGAGTTAGCAAGGAGGAAAGTGGTAGGGCATGGCTCAGAGAGAAGGGGTGAGAAAGGGATCAAGGGGATCACCAAATCCCATTAAGCAGCATGGCATCGGGGAGCCAGACAGCCCACTGTGAAATCCCAGAGCTACTGTTTACCACCAGCTGGGTATCCTGGACAAGTTGCTTAAATTTTTTGAACCTCTGTTCCGTTACCTGCATCAAGTGGGGATAATAAGAGCTTCCTTATGATTATTATGAAAAGTAAATAATACATCTTGCTCTAAAACACTTAGAATTGCACCCACACAGAGTAAATACTGAATAAATAAATATTAGTCATTGTTACTATCACAGTTATTGATTGGTCATGAATTTCTGTCATCGTTCCCATTTATATACCCCTGTCATCCCTCAGACTGAATTATGTAAAATAGCTTTCCCCCCACTTCAGTTCATTTTCCAATGAGTCATCAGCTCTCTTTTGCTTAAACACTGCTATTATCATATGTCATTTGTGGCTTTTTATAATTTGGTCCAAACATTCAGTTCTAAAAGCATCTCTTGTGACTTTGCAGCCGGGAACATCTGTTGCATTGTAGCTGGTGCATCTGTTCACTCATCCTGTAATACATCTCTGAGTTTGGGCAAGTCTTCAGAGCGCGGGTTTGCTCGTCACACATTTGAACCTACCCTTTACCATACCTCCTTAGATTCTACTAACATTCCTAGGTCTGCTCTTTTCTCAAGAGAACCATCCAGAAACTAATCATCTTCTCCTTTACCTTTTTTTCCCTTCCAATTTTATTGAGCTATAATTGACATACAACGCTATATAAGTTTAAGGTGTATAGCATAATGATTTGACTTGCAAACATCATGAAATGGTTACGTTTTATACCGTGACTCATTTATTTTGTAACTGGAAGTTTGTAGCTCTTAATCTCCCTCGCCTGTTTTTCACTCATCCTCTAGCCCAGCACCCCTCTGGCAAACACCTGTTTGTCCTCTGTGTCTATGATTATTTTTCTATTTTGTTATGTTTATTCATTTATTTTTTAGGTCCCACATATAATTGAAATTATACACTTGTCTTTCTCTGACTTATTTCACTTAACATAATACCCTCTTGTTCCATCCATGTTGTCGCAAACAGCAAGAGTTCATTCTTTTTTATGGCTGGGTAATAGTCCTCTGTGTGTGTGTGTGTGTGTGTGTGTGTGTGTGTGTGTGTGTGTGTGTGTGTGTGTGTGTGTGTGTGTGTGTGTGTGTGTGTGTGTGTGTGTGTGTGTGTGTACCACACCTCCCTTATACATTCATCTATCAGTGAACACTTAGGTTGCTGCCGTACCTTGACTATTGTAAATGATGCTACAGTAAACATATGGTGCCTGTATCTTTTCAAATTAGAGTTTTTGTTTTCTTCAGAAAATACCCAGAAGTGGAATTGCTAAAACATATGGCAGTTCTATTTTTAAATTTTGAGCAAGCTTTAGACTGTTTTCCGCAGTGTGTGCACCAATTTATAATCCCACCAACAGGGCACGAGGGTTCCCTCACCTCCACATCCTCTCCAGCCCTTGCTGTTTGTCTTTTTGATGATAGCCATTCTGACAGGTGTGAGGCGATATCTCATTGCAGTTTTGATTTTGCACCTCCCTGATGAACTGAGCTTCTTCTCATGTGTCTTTTCGCCACCTGTATGTCTCCTACGGAAAATTGTCTGTTCAGATCCTCTGCCCATTTTTTAAACAAATTGTTCTTTTTTATACTGAGTTGTATGATTTCTCTGTATATTTAGGATATTAACCCCTTACCAGATATATCCTTTGCAAATCCCTTCTCCCATTCGGGAGGCGACCTTTCTATTTTGTTGATAGTGTCCCTCACTGTGAAAAAGCTTTTTAGTTTGATGTAGTTACATTTGTTTATTTAGTTATTTATTTATAATATAGTTTGAAATCAGGGAGTGTGATACCTCCAGCTTTGTTCTTCTTTCTCAAGATTGTTTTGGCTAGTCAAGGTCTTTTGTAGTTCCATAGAATTTTTAGAACTGTTTGTTTTAGTTCTGTAAAAAACGCTGTGGGTACTTTGATGGGGATTGCATTGAATCTGTAGATTGCCTTGGGGAATATGGTCATTTTAACAATATTAATATTTCCATTCCATGAGCATGATGTATCTCTCCATTGGCTTGTGTCATCTTTGATTTCTTTGATCTCTTACAGTTTTCTAAGTACAGGCCTTTTACCTCCTTGTTAGACTTATTCCTTTTATTCTTTTTGATGCAATTGTAAACTGGTTTGTTTTCTTAATTTCTCTTTCTGATGGTTTGCTGTTAGTGTACAGAAACACAATCAATTTCTGTATATTAGTATTGTATCCTGCAACTTTACTGAATTCATTTATTAGTTCTAATGGTTTTCTGGTGGTGTCTTTAGAATTTTCTGTATATTGTATCATGTCCTCTGCAAATAGTGACAGTTTTACTTCTTCACTTCCAGTTTAGAGTCCTTTTATTTCTTTTGCTTGTCTGATTGCTGTGACTAGGACTTCCAATACTATATTGAATAAAACTGGCAGGAGTGGGCATTCTTGTCTTGTTCCTGATCTTAGAGAAAATGTTTTCAACTTTTTTCTCCTTGAGTATGATATTGGAGTGTAGGTTTTTCATATATGGCCTTTATTATGTTGAGGTATGTTCCCTCTATACCCACTTTGTTGAGTTTCTAGCAAAATTTTCAAAAGCTTTTTTTGCATCTATTGAGTTGATCATATTTGTACTCTTTGCTTGTGTGGCATATCATGGTGGTTGTTTTGTGACTACTGAACCACATTTGCATCCCTGGAATAAATCCTACTTAATCATGGTGTATGATTCCTTTAATATATTGTTGAATTCTGTTTGCTAATATTTTGTTGAGGATTTTCCCATCTATGTTCATAAGTGATATTAGACTATAATTTTCCTTTCTGTGATTTTTTTTTTTTTTTTTTTTTTTTTTTTTTTTTTTTTGCGGTACGCAGGCCTCTCACTGTTGTGGCCTCTCCCGTTGTGGAGCACAGGCTCTGGACGTGCAGTCCCAGCAGCCATGGCTCACGGGCCCAGCTGCTCCATGGCATGTGGGATCTTCCCGGACTGGGGCACGAACCCGTGTCCCCTGCATCAGCAGGCGGACTCTCAACCACTACACCACCAGGGAAGCCCTTTTTTTGTGATATTTTTGTCTGATTTTGGTATCAGGTTGATTCTGGCCTCATAGAATGAATTCAAAATGTGTCTTCCCTCTACTTTTTGGAATACTTTCAGAAGGATAGGTGTTAATTCTTCTTTAAATGTTTGGTAGAATTCACCTGCGAATTCTGGACTTTTGTTCTTGGGAGGTATTTTTAAATGACTGATTCAATTTCATTACTGGTAATTGGTCTGTTCATATTTTGTACTTCTCATTCAGTATTGGGAGGTTATCTTTCTAGAAATTTATCCATTTCTTCTCAGTTATCCATTTTATTGGTGTGAAATTGCTTGAGTAATAGCTATGATCCTTTGTATTTCTATAGTGTTGTTTGTAACTTGTCTTTTTTCATTTCTGATTTTATTTGGGCCCTCTCTCTTTTTCTTGATGAGTCTGCCTAAAGGTTTATCAATTTTGTTTATCTTTTCAAAAAATTTGCTTTTAGTTTTATTGATCTTTGCTATGTTTTTAGTCTCTAACTTATTTCTCTTTTGATCTTTGTGATTTGTTTCCTTCTACTAACTTGGGTTTTGTTTGTTCTTCTTTTTCTAGTTCCTGTAGGTGTAAAGTTAGGTTGTTTGAGATTTTTCTTTCTTCCTTAGGTAGGATTTTATCACTATAAACTCTCCTCTTCGGAGTGCTTTTGCTGTGTCCCACAGATCTTGGATGGTTGTGTTTCCATTTTCAGTCTCCAGGTATTTTTTGATTTCCTCTTTGATTTCTTCAGTGATCCATTGGTTGTTTAGTAGCATATTGTTTAGCCTCCACATGAGTGTGGCATCTGAAGTTTTTTTTTTTTCTTGTAGTGGATTCCAAGTTTCACACCGTTGTGGTCATAAAAGATGCTTGATATGATTTCCCTTTTCTTAAATTTACTGAGACCTGTTTTTGTGGCCTTGCATGTGATCTCTTCTGGAGCATGTTTCATGAACACTTGAAAAGAAAGTGTATTCTGCTGCTTTTGTATGGAATATTCTATATACATCTAAGTCAATCTGGTCAAGTATGTCACTTAAGGTCAGTGTTTCCTTATTGATTTTCTGTCTGGATGATCTGTCCATTGTTGTAAGTGAGGTGTTAAAGTCCCCTAGTATTACTGTCACTGTCAATTTCTCCCTTTATGTTTGTTAATATTCCTTTATGTATTTAAGTGCTCCTATGTTGGGTGCATATATGTTTATAATTGCTACATCTTCTTTTTTTTTTTTTTTTTTGTGGTATGCAGGCCTCTCACTGTTGTGGCCTCTCCCGCTGCGGAGCACAGGCTCCAGACGCGCAGGCTCAGCGGCCATGGCCCACGGGCCCAGCCACTCCGCAGCATGTGGGATCTTCCCAGACCGGGGCATGAACCCGTGTCTCCTGAATCGGCAGGCGGATTCTCAACCACTGCGCCACCAGGGAAGCCCAATTGCTACATCTTCTTATTGGATTGACCCTTTATTGTTGTCTAATCCCCTTCTTTGTCACTTGTTACAATCTTTGTTTTAAAGTCTATTTTGTCTAAGTATTGCTATTCCAGCTATCTTTTCATTTCCATTTCCATGGAATACATTTTTCCATCCCCTCACTTTCAGTCTGTGTGTGTCTTTAGAACTGAAGTGAGTCTCTTATAGGCAGAATATAGATGGATCTTAGTTTTTTAATACATTCAGCTACTCTATGCCTTTTTTTTTTTTTTTTTTTTTTGCGGTACGCGGGCCTCTCACTGCTGTGGCCTCTCCTGCTACAGAGCACAGGCTCCGGACGTGCAGGCTCAGCGGCCATGGCTCACGGGCCCAGCCGCTCCGCGGCATGTGGGATCTTCCCAGACCCGGGCATGAACCCGTGTCCCCTGCATCGGCAGGCGGACTCTCAACCACTGTGCCACCAGGGAAGCCCCACTCTATGTCTTTTGACTGGACCGCTTAGTCCATTTACAATTACAGTAATCATTGATAGGTAGGTACTTATTGTAGTTTTGTTGATTGTTTTTGTAGCTCTTTTTTGTTCCTTTTTTCTTCTTTTGTTCTTTTCCCTTGTGGTTTGATGACTATCTTTAGTGTTATGTTTGGATTCCTCTTTTGTGTATGTCTATTATAGATTTCTGGTTTGTGATAACTATGAGGTTTATACATAGCTACCTATATACATAAGAAATTATTTTAAGTTAATGATTTCTTAAGTTCAAATGTATTCTAACAACCTTGCATTTTTACAGTCCCCCACCCCCATTTAGTGTTTTTGACACCATATTTTACATCTTTTTGTTTTGTGGATCCCTTAGTTATTTATTGTGGATGTAGATGATTTTACTACTTTTAACTTTTAACCTTCCTACTAGCTTTATAAATGGTTCATCTACTACCTTTACTGTATATTTGCCTTTACCAATGAGATTTTTTTCCTCTCATAATTTTCATATTTCTAGTTGTGGTCTTTCTTTTTCCACTTAGAGAAGTCCCCTTAACACTTCTTGTAAAGCTGGTTTAGTGGTGCTGAACTCTCTTAGGTTTTATTTGCCTATAAAATAATTTCTCTTGCCTTCAAATCTGAATGATTGCTAGGTAGAGTATTCTTGGTTGTAGGCTTTTTCCTTTCATCACTTTAAATACATCATGCTAATACTTGTGGCCTGCAAAGTTTCTGCTGAAAAGTCAGCTGATAGTCTTATGGAGGTTCCCCTGTACAAAACTAGTTGCTTTCCCCTTGCTGCTTTAAAATTTTTCTCTTTATCATTAATTTTTGCCATTTTAATTGTAATGTGTCTTGGTGTAGACCTCTTTGGTTGATCTTGTTTGGAATTCTCTCCGTACTTCCTGGACATGGACATCTATTCCTTTCCTGGGTTAGAAAAGTTTTCAGCTAGTATCACTTTGAGTAATTTTCTGCCCCTACCTCTCTCTTCTCCTTCTGGGACCCCTATAATGCAAATGTTAGTATGTTTGATATTGTCCCAGAGGCATATATGGTCTTCATTTAAATTTTTTTTTTTCTGTTCATCTTGGGTGATTTCCACTACTCTGTCTTCCAGATAGCTGATCCATTCCTCTATCAACTAATCTACTGTTGATTCCTTCTAGTGTGTTTTTATTACAGTTATTGTATTCTTGAGCTCTGTATGGCTCTTCTTTACATTTTATAACTCTTTGTTAACTTTCCACTGTGTTCATCCATTTTGCTCCTGAGTTCTTTGACCATCTGTATTATTATTACCTTGAACTCTTTATCAGGTAAATTGCTTATCTCCACTTCACCCAATTCTTCTTCCAGGGTTTTTACCTTGTTCATTCATTTGGAACATATTTCTCTATTATCTCACTTTGCCTAATTTGCTTTTTAAATTTCTAAGTGTTTGGTGAATTGGTTACATTCCCCCACCCTGAAAAAAATGGCCTTTTGTAGGAGATGTCCTATGAGTCCCAGGAGCACACTCCTCTCTGGTCTTCAGAGCTATATGCTCTAAGTGTGTCCTATATGTTGGCTGTGTGAGTTCTTCTGATGTGGCAAGCTGATTACCGTGGGTAGTCTGGTAGGCAGTCTGGTAGGCTTGGTTGCTTAGCTCTACATTGCTTAGTTCTTCTCCTGGAGTTTTATTTTGTTCCTTTGTTTGGAACATATTCTGTTGTCACCTCATTTTTCCAAATTATCTGTGTTTATTTGTGTGTATTATGTAGAACAGTTACATTTCCCAGTCTGGGAGAAGTAGCCTTATGTAGGAGACATTCTATGGGGTTCAGTGACACACTTTCCTTTGGTCACCACAACTGGGATCTAGGGTACCCCCTATATGAACTAAATGGTTCATTCTGTTGTGGCAAGGCTGCCTAATGTGGGTACACTCATATGCAATGCTGTCTCCTGGCCTGGTTGGCTTCCAGGCCCTGCCTTGTGTGGAGGCTGGTCACTTGTGAGCAGGACCACATCCTAGGGTGGCTGGCTGCAGCTCCTGGGACTGGTATCAACATTCTGGTGGTGAGGCTATGGTGTGGAGGATCCCAGGCCTGGGGTTGGCCCTCTAGTGGGTGGGGCAAGGTCCTGGGCCTCCTGGCGGGTGGGACTGGGTCCCCATGAGGCTGGCAACTTGGCCTGGGGAGTCCTAGGACTGTTGCCAACCAGCTGTCAGGTAAACCAATGGCATTAAAAGGCTAGAGGGAGGACTCCAAAATGATGCTTGCCAGCACAAGTGTCCTTGTGGTAGAACAATGTCTTCGAAATGGCTTCTTCCAGTGTCTGTGTCCCCAAAGGTGTTCCAGTTGCCTTCTGCCTCTTTGGGAGAGGCTTCTTCAAGGTCACAAGTAGGTCTGACCCACGCTTCTTTCATATTGTTTCTTCTGTACTGGGTCCTGAAACATGTGAGATTTTGCATGCATCCTTTAAGCATGGAGTCTGTTTCCTACAGCCCTCTTGCTCTCCTATAAGCAAGCCCTGCTTGCCTTCAAAGGCAAACATTCTGGGGCTTGTCTTCCTGGCTCAGGACCCCCAGATTTGGACCCCTAATTCCTTAGGGAAAACTTCCGCAATTGTGATTATCCTCCCATTTGTAGGTCACCTACCCAGGAATGTGGATTTTGACTATACTGCATCTTTACCCCTCTTACTCATCTCTCTGTCATTCCTTCTTTATATCTTTAATTGTAGAAAATCTTTTCTGCTAGTCTTCAGGTCATTCTCACTGATAGTTGTTCTTTAAATAGTTGTAATTTTGGTGTGTCTATAGCAGGAAGTGAGCTGAGGGTCTTCCTACTCCACCATCTTGGCCACTCCCTCTCCTTTACTAATTCCCTTTAAACCAATCCCCTACTGTTGGATATTCTGTTATTTTCATGTTTTGTTGTTATTTTAATTAATGCTATTACAACAAGTGAATTTGAAATACATCAGAGGGTTTCACTGAAACAAATGAAAAATTTTTGACTGTAAAGAAGACTTCTTATGAAGGGGAAAGAGGTCAGCAGTCCTGGTCAGTAAAAATATTTAGCCCTGTCATATTTTATAAATACCCCCCAAATTTCGTGATGGTACATTCTGAGTAGATGCGACATGAAAACAAAAGCTGTCAAATAGGAATCTGTGAGCTCCCAGAGCTTGTCCCAGAAATAAGTCATGTTATAACATAAAACATATTATCTTTAATAAAAAGAAAAAGCAAATATGTAATAATTACTCCTATAGCTTTTTTAGTGTTTTGTCATTTTGATATCACTCAAAATGTACATTACAGTAATAGTGTTCATTTTGGCATCTCTGGAATGTTTAAAGGAGAAATTCCTTTCAAAGAAATCCAAAAAATTAAAACAAAATTTCAATCAGAAATAACAAATCTTGCCTCATTCCATACCACTTGCAGAGTGTTGACATCTAGTGCTGTTTATGGTGTGTATAACAGATGCACATATATGCTTAAGTAATTTTTAAAATATTCTTAATTTCTCACTTTCTAATTTGAAAAATATTCAAGTGGGTGCTAATGTGTGTGTGTGTGTGTGTGTGTGTCTGTGTGTCTGTGTGAACTTCATGTTAACCTGCTCTCAGGGAAGGATGTGTTTGGCTGGGCTTAAATCTAGTGTCCTCTCTGGGAACCCTGGCAAAGGAGGCATAGTCAGGTTAAAAAAAAATTTTTTTTTCTGTGGAAATGTGGTTGGAGGGAGGGAAGAGAAATTCCCAAAGAAAGAAGATGACATTTGTAGAAGAACAGAAAGGTGCCAAGCAGACAATATACGACAAGATAAATGCATTTCTGACAAACCCCACTGCTTTCATTAGCGTTCTACCCGCTCCAGAAGGAAAGCCCTAAGTGTGGTGTGAGCATTCTCCACACCATCACCTCTCAGACAGTAAGGGTTGGCCACAGCCTCAATTTTTTCCAATTAGTCTATTGGGAGATTTTATCCTTAGTAACATATAATGTAAGACAAAAAGAATATAGGATTTATCCTAAAATAAACTTTTCTGAAAAAATTATATTTTAAAATAATTACTTATTTAACTGTAAAAAGCAATTCATGGACAAAAACTCTGACAACACAAAATAATAAATTAAAAAGTATATCACCTTCCCATCCTAGTCTTTAGTTTTTTTTCTCAGAAGAGACAGCTTAGTATTTTCACATGCACCCTTTCAGAAACAGTTCATGGATACATTGCATAGAAAAAGATATAAGTGACTTCACATGAATGTGCATGTGTATGTATGTTTCTAGGTAGGTATGTGTATACTCCTATGTTTACCCAAGTGGTAGCATAGTATTCATATAAAAGTTTACTAATAGGTGAATAAATCATTATTAATTTTACCCATACTGGTTAGACATCTAGGCCGCTTTTTCTATTACAACACTATTGTAATGGAATATTCACGTCCTTTTGTCTTTGCAAATATATTTCCATAATAAATTCCTAGATGTAGAATTGCAGGCTCAAAACTATTTTTCTAGTTTTATTATGAAATTGTCCCCTCCTACAGTGTGTCATCACTTATATTCCTACTAACCAAGTATAAGAATGCTATCTCCAAACAGACTCATCAACACAGCATACTATCAGTTTTTCTCTATCTTTTGCAACCAATAGAATATATCTTAAAATTGGCTCTATTTATTCACCCTTGTTATCACCATAATCAGTGATATCCTCTCAGAAGTGTAATAACTACTTATGTGGCACTTTTCCTCACACTTATAAAGTGAAAAATTGGTCACATTCCCCTGCATGTGTTCCTCAGTTTTGAGGAACAGAGAAAAAGAAGGTGGCTTAGACCTGAGACTTTGCGGAGCACAGGCTCCGGACGCTCAGGCTCAGCGGCCATGGCTCACGGTCCCAGCCGCTCCGCGGCATGTGGGATCTTCCCGGACCGGGGTACGAACCCGCGTCCCCTGCATCGGTAGGCGGGCTCTCAACCACTGCGCCACCAGGGAAGCCCAATAACTTATTTTAATACCACACAACACCTGAATCAAAAGAGGAAAATTGTTCTTAAATAAAGCCTTTGCCTTTTAGAATTAATTAGTCCTCCTAGCTGGGGAATAAAATTCAAACTGGCGGGCTTATAATGTGTTCACGTTAAAAAACAACCTAAGTGAGCTTTGTCTTTTAGATGTGACTTGGGGGAAAAAACTGAATTTCCTGATTTCAGATGGCAAACTCTGCTATTATATACTTTGTCATTTCAAAGAGCATCTGTCATCACACAAAGACAAATGTATTTCTCAAAAAAAAACATCTGGTACTTTTAAAAACAAGCCTCAGGCCAGCTCTGCGCAATAAATGAAAAATGTGCTACAGATAGTTATTTCACGTTGCTTTTCATTTAATCAGTGAGTGTGGAATGTTTGCATTAAATTAAGCATCTCAAAAAATCAGCTCTCTCCAAGGTCTTGGAGAAATTTAGAGGGTCTTTTTCTTTTAGTATATATTTCTCCATATAATAATAAATAATGGTGAAGTAAATTTAGGTTATGTTAATCCTCTGGAGAGTAAGTTATTTGTTGGGATAACATTTGTTAGGGGTGGGGACTTAATGCTCGGTGGTTGGTATTGTTCTTCTCTGATGGTTTGTGTTAAATGACTAAATCTATGTTCCATGAGAAAGTTTCTAATCCGACGGCTATCAATATTGACTCAGATTAGGCTCTAACAGTTTTTGTCATCTAATGCACACTTAAAAAAATTAGCATATGGGGACAATTCAGAGAAACATGTTAATTTAGAGGAATACTTTTACAACTCAAGGCAGAGGTCAGGAGCCAGCTTTTTTTTTTTTTTTTTTTTTTTCCGACTAACGCTTTTCAAGTCCCCAGCAGGGTAGAAAATCTATAAGCATTCATCATACAGTCCTAGCTTAGTCAGAATTGATGGATGGAAGTTTAACATACTGGCTGGCGACTGAGATAAGAAACGTTGCTCATCAGTGTTGAAATGTGTCCTCTTTCTAAAACTGGAGAGGTGCTGCCACTTTACCAAACATTTAAGTTCAATGAACCTCGGGGAAAAAAGAGGCTCAAAGAGGCTAAAGGGAGAGCAGTCAGTGCTTGGCCTTGCCGGGCCAATTTCAAAGTGCAGAGTTCCAACTGGTATGTTTAACGTGATCTGTGCACTGTCATGAAGACATCCTGATAGTATAATATGATCCTGTGCACGCAATGAGTTCATATGATTTCTCTGCTATGTGCTACACCTCAAGAGAAAGTAATCTAGGTGTTGAATAAAGAGAGTCACTGAATTTAGAAATCATTAGAAATAACAACAGTGAACCTCAAGGGGAGGTAGGAAGGGTGCTTCTAGCTTCCCTAGAAGGGTCGTCATAATTTCTTGGTATGGAGACAGGAAGTTTTCTAATTGTTCAAAGAAATCTCTGTAGGAGATTCTGATGGCTCCCAATCACCCTGTCCCCATTCCACTTAAGATCTTCTGCATCCTGTCCTTTTCTCCTTGGAATATACGTTTGCGGATCAGTGCCGTATGTGTTATGACGTACAAATGCTGCACAGTCATCTAAACAGCCGACAGCAACATAAACCCCTTGGGCTCTTCAAAAAGACATCAAATATTTAATTTTCCTTCTATAATTCTCCCTGGTATAACTGCATTTATTCTATTTTTTCTGTTCCACCCTTTTTAAGTATCCTAGGGTGGGCCCGAAAGTGTTTTCACTCATTTTCTTTTCCTTCCCTGGCATTGCTTCGATTTTATACACAGTATGCATTTGGGAAGCTTTGCATCAAGGGCACTAAGATCTCATTTTGCACTGCTTCAGGCACAGGCAGATGTCTGTTTTGCAGTCAATGTTCCATTACAGTTTAGATCTTCGGAGCATAAGCTAGAAAATCACCTAACCCTAAAAAAGCAACCCAAATACTTCTCAATTCAATTGCTAAATAAAATTTACCCCCAGGTAACAGTCAGCTAGCTTACTAAGGAATCATGGAACTACTAGGTATTATACCCTAATGACAATTCAGAACTAAATTTAGAGGTATAGATACAACTTATGGCTCAAATGATAAAATATTAGTACTTCCATACAGTCTTTTCCCCACAGGGAACAGTAAAAAAAAAAAAATTTAGTTTCTTTGAAGGGATTAGGCAAAGAACTTTGTTGTGCTTAAAAATTGATGATATTTTTAATAATTTCTAGGACTGGACAAGTTTTAAGGGAAAGCAGGTGGCTACCTCCATGCTACGAGCTGACAAGTGCTGAAAGACCCATCTGACCAAAAGAGCTTCCCGTGGGACTTCCATGCAGGGCTTGAAACACTTGGTCCTCTGTCGAAAGAACTGGCTGAGGCCCAGACCAAACACCGGTCTTCACTGCAGTTCAGTTATGGAAAACAAACACTTGTAAAGCAACTACTACTTGTTGAGCGCAGTGCTCAGGAGCTAACAGACCAGCAGGAGAAAAACATCTGAACAATTAGCAGTAGTTTTAAATTCTTAAAATGTAAAAAGAGCAATATTAGAATCATCACAGAGTCCTAGAGGCCCTAAAACTTGGGAGGGAAGAGAATGAAGGTCTCACAACAGAGATGATGCTTCAGTGGACCTTGAAGGGCCAGTAGAATTTCTTCTGGGAAAGGAGGAAGAGCATTTATGGAAGAAAGCAGCATATGACCAAAGTAGAGAAGTAGGAAAGATATGACATGTTCCGGAAAAAAATTCCATGAAAAAAATCTCGAGAAATTGGACCTTCAGATGCATGCAGAAGTAAGGCTAAAAATGCAGCAAAAGGGCTTCCCTGGTGGCGCAGTGGTTGAGAGTCCGCCTGCCGATGCAGGGGACACGGGTTCGTGCCCCGGTCCGGGAAGATCCCACGTGCCACGGAGCAGCTGGGCCCGTGAGCCATGGCCGCTGAGCCTGCGCGTCCGGAGCCTGTGCTCCGCAACGGGAGAGGCCACAACAGTGAGAGGCCTGTGTACCGCAAAAAATAATAATAATAATAAAAAATAAATAAATAAAAATAAAAATGCAGCAAAAAAGTAGGATGTGACCAGCACAGGAAAGCCCTTACCAGTCCAAGGAGTCTGGACACTTTCCTATGGGGAATGCCTGAGAGGTATCAAGCAGTGAAGTGACATCTGAGGCCTGAATTTCAGCAAGTTCTTCAGAGAATAGAAAATGAAGCAGCAGAAAAACACTGGAGTTTAGAAATAAGAGGCAACTTAATAGCTAACTCTGCTTTAATGAGGAGGGGTGCTCTAAGCTTTCAGAGGATAGACTAAAGCAATTAGAGTTGACAATATGAGACAGAGACTACTCAGTTTTGAAGTGAGAGAGAAAAGGTAGCTTAAAACAGATCTTAAGCAAAGGGTGAAGCTTGAGCGATGCCATGGTAAACTAGAAGCAGCTAGTAAGCTGACTACGAGACATTTTGGATAGGAGAAAGGTTGCCAAGAAGTCAAACTTTACTACTTCAATTTAAACTTTATTACTTCGATTTCCTAGGCTTAGAGAAATCAACTTTTGCCATTACATTTGGATTAGTGCTAGTTCTAAGTTCAGGAAGGAGGAGACGAAACATTTATTGTCCCTGAAATAGAAAATATACAAGTATTGTTTTACCAAAGAAATGCTATGATACGCTATGGTAATGTAGCTTTTATCAGGTTAATATTCATGCTGAGAATCACTATATGAACTGGATGAACTGCGAACACCGGTTCTTTGAAGTTATCCTAGAATGATTATGGCAGCCAGAATGTGAAGAGCCAAGATTAAGGAACAAAGGGAACCACAGAGAAGTGAGCCTGAAATCCTGTGCCCCTGTTTCCCTCAAAACGTTTGCTGATTCTTCATGTATAGTATCACCACATACAACAGACCAAGGGCTCATGTAGCTGAACACTTAGAAAAGCTGAGGGTAGAAGCTCAGGAAGGACCACTGAAACCTTTTGCTTTTGAGGTCATGTAGTCTTGTGAACAGGATAATCAGAAACAGTAAACGTTCATTTATAAAGTAAATCAACTTTCAAGTAAAACCAGATTATTAGGCCCTGAACAAATTGCAAACATCAACTAGGATTGTCAGATAATTCTGAGCTACTCTGTAATCCACAGTGTATCTTTATCCCTTTAAGTGATTCTTCACTGCTAATAAATGTGAAATATTTGGAAAAGAACAACCTTTGATGTTTAGGCCAATCTTATTGATCTTCTCTCAGAAATGTACTTGCTATACAAACAGCTTTTTCAACTCCAAAGGAACCCCCAATAAAGTAAACATTTTACCTTGTTAAAATAATTTTTTAAGTACTGATAATTAACATCTCTTCACATTTATATGAGATACTTTTACAGCAAATCTGTTACTTATCTTCTGCAAGTTTAAATTCAGGTTCAGATGCAGTTCAGGCAAATAAAATTATGTAAACAAGTTATAAAATAATTTAATTTCCTCACGTCATCTCCATGATGTAAACTTATCAAAATGACACTAGACCAAGGTTGAAGAGAGTAAACTAATCAAATTGAGCTGGAAAACTCTTTCGAGATATTTTCAAAATAAACTATGGAATAAATACCGAAATTTAATCTATGATAAAATAGTTGCATAGTGAATTTAATCCCCTACATGTTCGTTTATATATGTCTTAGCAAAAAAAAAGGATTTAAGTTTCAACAACCAAAAAAAACACCCAATATAACACAAACTAAGGTTAGCAGATATTTGGTCCTGTCTAAAATGGCTGTAAGACATTCGGTCCACATCAAAAAATCCTTGAAATTTGGCCTGTCAAAAACATCCATGAGCACATTTGACCCATGCCAAATGGTTTTGGACAGAACAAAGTATCAAGGTCCTTTTGACATGGACCAAATGTCGTAACATTTTGGACAGGACCAAATGTCCTGCAAGACAAAATAGAAATAGGTGTAAAAGCAAAAAAAAAAAATCAAATGTAGGGATGTAAAACAGAGCCAGAACTAAAGATAACAGAATAATTTGTTACACAGCACTCTCTGCACTAATAAAATTAGGCCACCCATTAGCTCTTAGCTTTCCAGCCGCTAGTTAGAAAAGGGAAAACTGATCGGTTATGGAATTCACAGTGTTCCTAAGACAGAACCAAGTTGTTTGGAATAAAACACAACATATTCTGATACAAAGACTAGAAAGAAATGCTTTCCTTATTGTCTTCATGAACTGGATACCATGTGCTACAAAAAATAACAGCATCCCCTATGTAATACACATAACGGACAATTCTGCAGCTCACACGGCAGGCTGACAGGTCAAATAACCAACTGGACTTCATGTTTTTGTAAACTGACCAGTCATTTTGACATGATATATGCAAAAGAGGATTGTGTATAGTGGAAAAATAACACTGGAGGTGGAATAAGGCAAACACAGATTCCAGTTCTGGCTCAGCCACTAACTAAATCTGTCACCTTAGGAAGTTGCTTCAGTTTTCTGGGTTACAGTTTCTTAGTCTGTAAAATAACAGGACTAGGGTTCATTTCTAAGGTTCTTTCCAGCTCATAGTTTCTCTGTGTTTCCAAGAAAGAAACCATGTGATTTACAGCAAACTTGAGAGTCAGTAAGAATAAAACACCTTTCACTCTCAACCGTCTGCAGTCATTTTGAAACAAAATGAAAAAAAAGTATTCTCTTTAAAATAAAACAAACTGTCCCCATATCGCACTTGGTAAAACATGAACATATCTGAGACTCTTCTACGCCTATCATTTATAAATAGGTGTCCCCACATTATTAACAATGATGTGCGGGTCTTTAATAGCATCAACGCCCAAGAACCAGCAACTTTTCAGTTACAAGTGGGGTTTCCACCTCTCGAAGACCAGTTGATCCTGAGCTACCTGAATTTTGGGCAAGAACTTAAAGTGAAACTGCTATGAAAAATCAACTAATATTTTATGAACACAAACTATGTAAAATACATTATTCTGGGCATTGTGAGAAACACAAACACGCATTAAGCAACACTGGGAACTTCAAAGTCTTCTAGTATTACCTCTTTCACTTGACACTGGCAGGATATTTTTTTTAATTATTCATTTGATCTTTTAAAATTCATTTTTTATTGAGGTAACACTGGTTTATAATATTATATAAGTTTCACGTGTACAACATTATATTTCTACTTCTGCACACCCTACAGCGTGCTCACCACCAAAAATTTAGTTTCCATGTGTCACCTTACAGTTGATCTCCTTTACCATTTCACTCTCCCCATGCCCCTTCTCCTCTGATAACCACTACTCTGCTTCTGTATCTATGTGTTTGTTTTTCTTTGGTTTGTGCATTTATTTAGGTTTTTTTTTTTCCATATAGAAATAAAATCTTACAGTATTTATCTTTCTCAGTCTGACTAATTTTACGTAACATAATGCCCTCAAGTTCCATCCATGTTGTTGCAAACGGCAAGATTTCGTCTTTTTATGGCTGAGTAGTATTTTGTTGTGTGTGTGTATATATATACATATACCACATCTTCTTTACCCTTTTATCTGTTGATGGGCACTTAAGTTGTTTCCATACCTTTGCTATTGTAATAATGCTGCAATGAACATGGGGGTGAATGTGTCCATTTGGCTTAGTGTTTTCCTATTATTAGGATAAATACTCAGAAGTGAAATTGCTAGACTGTACAGTAGTTGTATTCTTCATTTTTTGAGGAACCTCCATACTATTTTCCATAGTGGCTACATGAACTTACACTGCCACCAACAGTGCAGCAGGGTTCCCTTTTCTCCACATGCTCGCCAACCCTTGTTATTTCTTGCTTTTTTGATAATAGCCATTCCAACAGGTATGAGGTGATATCTCATTCATTACACTGTTCATTTAACATAGTGCTATACTTTTTAACCTTCATTAAGCAGTGAATACATCTCCAAACTAAAAATTAATGCCAAATGAAATAATAATAATAATAATAATAATAATTTCATTTGCATTTTTTTTTTTTTTACTGAAAAAGATAAAATAATTAAAGGAAACCCTTTTTCATCTGTGTAATATTTTTCTGAGTCCTTTGGATTTTTAATCCCATAGACTACATTGCAACTACATTATATATAACTGCTTGAGGAAACACTGTCAGATGGTCAGTCTAAATACTTGACATGGGAGAAACATATTACCTTGTATATAAAACCTCTATCTTATTTTATCTCCCATTAGGCTTTAGGTACCTCCAGTATATATGAGATAGCTAGATTTCTAAAAATCCATCAAAACAATATTGCCTTATTAATGAGCTTAGTCCATTTACTTCTACTATAATTATTAACATCTACATTTATTTCTACTATCCTGTTCCATAAATTTCATTTCCCTCTTTTCCTCTATTTTTATTCCCTATTGATTTCTGTTATATTGGTTGAGGTTTTTGTCCCCTCTATTAGTTTGGAAGCTGCATACACATATTTTTAAAAAAATAGGGTAACCACTAAAACAAATAAGTTTATTGGATAAATTCCCACACCATGAAAATCACCCATTTCAGGTGTATAATTCAATGACTATCAAAGAGTTGTGCAACCATCACAACAATCTAAGTTTATCACATTTTTATCACCTCATAAGAAACCCTGTCCCTGTTAGCAGTCACATCCCATCCTTCAGAGGCCCTAGTCCTTGTCAACCACTAGTCTATATTCTGTCTTTTAAAATTTGCCTATTCTTGACATTTTCAAATAAATAGAAATATACAATATGCGGTCTTTTGTGACAGGTTTCTTTCACTTAACACAATGTTTTACTCAGCATGATGAGAAAGTTCATCCATATTGTAGCCTGTATCAGTACTTCATTCCTTTTTATGCCCCAATAATATTCCATCATGTGGATATAAAATATCCATTCATTACTTGATGGACATTTAGATTGTTTCCATTTTTTTTTTGCAGTACAAGGGCCTCTCACTGTTGTGGCCTCTCCCATTGCGGAGCACAGGCTCCGGACACGCAGGCTCAGCGGCCATGGCTCACGGGCCTAGCCGCTCCGCGGCATGTGGGATCCTCCTAGACCAGGGCAAAAACCTGTGTCCCCTGCATCGGCAGGCAGACTCTCAACCACTGCGCCACCAGGGAAGCCCCTGTTTCCACTTTTTGACTATCACGAATAATGCTTCTAGGAACATTTATGTACAAGTTTTTGTGTGGACATGTCTATTTCTCTTATGTTTATGCCTACAAGTGTAGTTGCTGGGTCATATACAAATACAGTAGTTAACATTTTGCAGAACAGAAAAATTGTTTTCCCAAAGGGGTTACACCGTTTTTACAATTTCACAGCAACATATGAAGGGTCTAATTTCTCAGTCTTTCCATCTGATTCTTGTCATTGTAACAATCGAAGTGGGCTGAAGTGGTATCTCACTGCAGTTTTAATTTGCATTGCCCTATGGTTAATGATGTTGATCATCTCTTATGTGTTTATTGGCTATATATATATATTTTTCATTAGAGAGATGTCTATACAGATGCTTTGTCCATTCTTAATTGGATAGTCTTTTACATTGAGTTCTAAGAATTCTACATATTCTGGATACAAGACCCTTTTTAGCTATTTGATAGACCAGTATTTTCTTTTATTCAGTGGGTTGTCTTCTTGTTATCTTAATGGTGTCCCTCTGGGGCACAAAAGTTTTAATTTTGATGATGTCCAAGTTATCTTCTTGTTACTTGTACGTTTATTGACATAATTACAAAACCATTGCCCGATCCTAAATCACGAAAATTTACTCTGAAGTTTTTTAAGTTTTATAGTTTTAGCTCTTACATTTAGGTCCACAGTCCATTTTGAGTCATTTGTGTGTATGGTGTGAGGTAGAGGTCTAACTTCATTCTTTATATGTGGATATCCAGTTATTCTCACCCATTTGTTGAAAGATTTTTATTTCCCCATTGACCTCTTGCAGCACCCTTGTTGAAAAAAATTAACTGAAAATGTGTGGATTTATTTCTAGACTCTAAATTCTATTCCATTAATCTATATGTCTCACTTTATGCCAGTACCACACTGCCTTCATTACTGTAGTTTCACTGTAAGGTTTAAAATTGGGAAGCATGGATATTTCAATTTTATTCTGCTATTTTAAAATTGTTTTGGCTATTCACAGTCCCTTGTTTTCTACATGAAATTTAGAATGATCTTGTCCATTTTCCAGAAAAGAAGGCAGCTGGATAGGGATTATGTTCTATCTATTGATTCATTTAGGAAAGGGTAGCAGGTGAATGATGATCACTAAAGAATATGTCCGTGGTCTAGCCCCAGAATCTGTGAATGAGATTTTACTTGGAAGAAAAGAATATTTACAGATGGAATTAAGGTCTTGAGATAAGATCATCCTGGATTATCCAAGTGGACCCTTAATACAATTACAAGCACTCTTTATAAGACATAGAAAAGAAGACATAGCCATTCAGAAGTGAAGGACATATGAAGATGTAGACAGACGTGAGAGTTACACAGCCACAAGCCAAGAGTTTCCTGGAGCCACCAGAAGCTGGAAGAGGTGTAGAAGGATTGTCCTCTACAGACTTCAGAGGGAATGCTACCCTGTCAACATCTTGATTTTGGGTTACTGTCCTCTAAAATTGTGAGAGAACACATTTCTGTAGTTTTAAGCCACGATGTTTGTGGTAATTTGTACCGTCAGCCATAGGAAACTAAGCCAGAGAGTACTGCAATCTTAACAGTATTAAGTCTTCCCATTCATGAATATGGAATGTCTTTCCATTTATTTATCTATCTTCTTTAACTTCTTTCAATGTTTTGTAGCAGTTTTCACTTTACAAGGCTTGCATTTCTTTTGTTAAATTTAAATCTCAGGTATATTATTCTTTTGGATGCTGATGTAAATTGAATTATTTTCTTAATGTTCATTTTCTTAATGTTATTGTGCATATAAGTACAACCAATTTTTTGTATATTGATCTTATATCTTGCAACCTTACTGAACTTGTGTTCTTTCTTAGAGTATTCTTCTAATTCCTTAGAATTGTTTAAATATAAGATCATGTCATCTGTTCATAAAGAGAGTTTTTTCTTTTCCTATCTAGATATCTTTTATTACTTTTCTTGCCTAAGTGCGTTGGATAGAACATCCAGTACAGAGTTTGACAGAAGTGGAGAGAGTGCACATTCTTGTCTTATTCCTGATCTTCAGAGGCCAGCTTTCTGGTTTTCACCATCAAGTGTGATGTTAACTGTGTTTTTCATAGGTACCTTTTATGAATTTAAGGAAGTTCCCTTCTCTTAGTTTGCTGTGTGCTTCTATCATGAAAGAGTATTTGGTTTATCAAATGCTTTTTCTGTGTCTATTGAGATGATCATGTGATTTTTGTACAGTATTCTATTAATAAGGTATATTTCAGAATTTATTTTTGGTGCTAAATTCCTGGAATAAATTCTACTTGGCCTGGCTGTCTAATCCTTGTTCTTTTTGTATATTGCTGGATTCAGTTTGGTAACACTTTGTTGAGGATTTTTCTTCTCTATAGGAAATATTGATCTATTATTTCCTTTTCTCATGAGGTCTTGTCTGGTTTTGGTATTAGGTTAACACTGGCCACACAGACAAAATCGGGAAATATGACTTCCTCTTCTACTTTTTGAAAGACTTTGTGGGGGATTGGTATTACTTGTTTAAAAGTTTGGTAGAATTCACCTGTGAAGCCATTTAGAGACCTCGGCTTTTCATTAGGTACAACTTTTAAATTATCAATCTCTTTACTTAAAGGTATAGTCAGATTTTCTACTTCTTGGTTTAGTTTCAGTAGTTTGTCTTTCTAGAAATTTGTACATTTCATCTGTGTTGTCTCATTTGTTGATGTTCAATTGTTCATAGTACTCTTTATAATTAAAAAAAAAATCTGTAAGGTGGTAGTGAACTCCCTTTTCTTCCTGATTTTAGTAATTTGATTTTTCTCTCTCTTTTTCTGTAGGCCAAGTAATGATTTATCAATGTATTTATCTTTTCAAAGAACCAACTCTTGGTTTTACTGATTTTCTCTTTTCCATTTTATTTATTTCCACTCTACTATTTTCAATTTCCTTCTTCTTGCTGTGGGTATAGTTTGCTCTTTTTTTCCAGTTTCTTAATGTGGAAAGTTATTTTTCTATCTTTCTTTATTTTAAATAAAGGCTTTTATAGATAAATTTTCCTCTAAGTACTTCTTTAGCTGCCTGTTTGTCCTAGAACAAGTTGCACATACCTGAAGTGGTTGTTTTTCATGATTTTCACCAATTATAATTGTTTCACTAGGGAGAGGGTCCACAGAGCTCCTCAAACCACCATTCCTGAAGTGCTTCATCATTTTTATAGCAATAATTATAAGCCAGGAAATATGGTTTAGTTATTGAGATGAATGCTAATTAATCAAGTGTAAGGAAAGGAATATTACAATTACATACTACTAAGGTTGCATCTTGACTAACCTAGTTTTGTCTAAGGGAGTGTGAGCTTGTTTACCAGAACTATGGCTCCTAGTCAACTTCTAGACACTTATTCAAATCACTTTTACTGCTGAAGTCTGAATATGACACTTTGGGTTTAGCCATGTGAAAGAATTCACACAGTAAGAGCAGAAGTTTGTACTTCTTCATTTTTTATCCCCAAACTATATCTTGTCTAAGTATCTCTAAAACCAGATTATATCACTGGAAATACTGCCTTTACCATGTAATTGAATCTGTATTAGGTTACAGCTGAAAAAAAAGAAAGAATAACTAATTGCTTTATTTCATTTCCCTCTTGTGTGCTTCAAGTTTAGGATAGAGTAGACACTAGCTAGTAGCTTGAGAAGATGGATAAAGAAAAGTGGACAAAGTTAAGATAAGAGTGGCTCCTTACTGAAGCAAGATTCTAGAGGAGGAAACACAGAATAAAATCATGGCATCAGTAACAACATCAACTGAAACAAGATTTTCAAATGGGAATGAGCCCATTTTGAATACTCTTGAACTAATAAATCAGTAAATTTAATAATCTGTAAGAAGTGAGATGATAAACTAGAATTTGGAGGTTGAACAAACATAAATGTTTCAATAGTTGGTGGTGAAAATGTTACAGAGAGTCCATTTGAGATAAATAAAAGGATTCAAGGACAGCAGTGAAAATATGGTTAAGCTTAAAATCATATGAATTTGCTTAACATTCATTCATATGTTTTTGTCACACTGTCCAGTGTTAAATAGCAACCCAGAAGTAGAGACAGACGAAGAAGTGTTGGAGATGTTCCTGAGTTCTTGGCTAGAGTTCCAAGAAAAAAGCAACCCTGGATTGACTAGCTGTGGATAATAAAGCGAGAAGAACAAAGGGGAGCTGACGCTGAGATCATAGAGGCACCAAAGGCTACGGATCAGGGGCAGAGGCAGGAGCATGTTGCTTGGAAGTGAGAACGCAAATATTCGGACCAATGATAGAGAATTTAGAGGAATGAAACAAGATTCAAAAGGTGTTTTTTCTGAAGATGGCTAGAAGTAGAATAAAGCTGATGATAACTGGAATTGGTGGTTTGGTATCCCTTCTCAGATTCAGTGGCCTAATTCTAAAGAATTCACTCTCCTTGCAGACCACCAGTGACATTGCTAGTGCCCTTGTCTAGTTCTCAGAGGAGGCTTGAGTCAGATTTTAAAACATCGTGCTTAAACTGTCCTCATTTCCCACATGCTGAGCTCATCTGTGTCAAGTCATTTCTGGGTTTCAATACAATGCCACACTGACTGCTTTCTGCATAGCCAGACAAAGCAACATAAAAGTGAGGAACATCAACTTGCTATGGGGAAACTCTGAATAAGGGGAAGTGGGAGTCAAAAGGTGCTAGGCAGATACTTTTCCCTTTCTTTGTCTCTTTGGTCAATATTTTCAGTTATGGCCTTTCCCTTGCAGTCACTGAAAAACCTCCTGCATGCCAGAACACACCTACTGAGTACCCCACTATTTTTTCTACAACTGGTTGAAATGGGTGGTTAGTGAGATAACCCGTTATATTTCATTGCTTTACATCTCTCCTTGTTTTACTACCATTTTTCCACCATATCATTGACCTTAAACTTGTACTTCCTCAATAAAGATTTTTGATCCTTGCCTTAGGCTCTGGTTTCTAAAGAACTTAGGTTAAGTCATGAAATTTTAATGAGGGAAATATCATCATAAATGTGGATAGAATCAAAATGTAGGAGGATTCTATTAATCAAATAGAAATTCTATTAATTAAATTCTGAAGGTAGAAGAAATGGACTTGGGGGAATAAAATGACTTAGAGATGGTCATAGAGCAACAACAACTCTCAAAACAAATGATGTGACATGGAAATATGGGATTGAGTGTTTGGAAGAAAAGCTGAAAAAGCAGTGATCTCAGAGACACTGAGATGAAGTAGTCTTACGTAAGAAAGTACAATCACAGTTTGAAGACATTTACAATAATTGCAGTATTAGTGCGACATGGGAAATTACCCAAAAGAACATACATACATACAAATTCACACATACAAATGTCTTAAAGAAGACTTATCAGATAAAAATGTTATTGTTGTACTTTTTATTGAATATTTTAAAATATTAATTTTCAATAATTTGTGATTCATCAAACATTTACTTGGATCTGTTATGGGCCACTTACTCTTTTAATGTGCTCAGGATAAATAGGTAAATGAAATGTCTCCCCAAACCTTCCCTACTGAGCTTATAGTCTAAGAGTGGAAGCTGAAAATAGACAAAAAAACTAAATTCTGTATATTAAAGGTAGTAAGTGCTATGGGAAAAATAGAGCAAGATAAGGAATATCAGGACCCTTGAGAGGTGGTGGAGGGATAGAAATTTATAACTGTAAATTAAAAAGTATTTCAAAAGGTGAAGGAGTGAGGCATGTGGATATCAAAGTGATAAAAGTTATAGGCAGAAAACACAGCTCATGTGAAGGCGTGAAGCAGGAGTGAGTCATTACAAGCACTATGGCTGTTACTTTAAGGAAACTTGGGAGCCACCATAAAGTTTAGAGAAGGGCCATAGAGTAATTTCTACTTCATCAAGATTACTCTAGATGTGTGCTGAAAGAAGACAAAGGGATTGCAAAGGCCATAGTCAAAAGAAGGCAGCCCAGGCAGCAATAGCAGTAGCATCATTGAAACACGGCGCTGGTTCAGGCCACAGCGTTAGCAGGGGTGGTGCTGGAGAAGAAACTGAATTCTAAATACATGTTGCAAATAGGTCTTGTGGGATGATCTGATTGATTCAAAGTGGAGTGAGAGAAATGACTCCAAAACTTTAAGTCTGAACAACCGGAAAGATAGAGTTGCCATTAACTGGATGGGTTAGACTCTGGTTGGAGCAGGTTTCAGAGGAAAGATGAAAGTTGGTTTTGAACATTTTCAGTTGGATATGTCTTTTGACATATATGTCAGTTTGATATGTCTTTTGGACATAAGTGAGGATATGAAGAGGGAGTCAGGTGTATAAGTCTAGAGCAGGGATCAGCAAACCAGAGAGTAAGTATTTTATCAGACTTTGTGGGCCAGATGTTATGTCACAACCACTCTGCCATTGGGCAGCCACAGACAATATGCAAAAGAGTGGGCGTGGCTGTGTTCCAATAAAAATTTACACAAACAGGCTGTAGTTACATTTGGCCTGAGGGCCATAGTTTGCTACCTCAAGGTCTAGAGTTTGGGAGAGAGGTCTGAATTAGAAAAACACAGCTGGGAGTTATCAGCATTTAATTATTTCTAAGGCTATGCTATTTCGATGGAATTACTTCTGCACTTGATATTTGTGTTTCCCCCTTGTTGGAAATAGTAATTGCGCTTCCTAAACTATATGTATTTTTTCTTCAAAAAGGAGTCTGCAAGGAACTACGAACATGCCAATTTGGTTCAATAAAAAGAAAAATCTGAATGAAAAACTATAAGAATGCAAATGATCACTAAATTCATATAGTATACAACTTGTTAAATATTTAGTCTACTTGCAATAGGCACTTGAAATTGAATATTTGAGGAAGGCTGTGCTATTCAACTTAGCCGATCCACAGGCACATTAATATATAACAAAACATATTTTCATACATCATACTCAAAATAAGTGGAAAATACCCTAGGTACTGTGAAAAAATATTATGATTGAACAAAAAAGAAATTGTCACCTGTGAACTAATTCTTCAAGGCAATCCTGATTTCATAGCCAAAGATGTTTCAGAAATAAAGAAAAAAGCTTTAGGACAAAAGACTGACATAAACCTAATGACAAAGAAGAATTTGGTTGAGTCAACAGGATGTTTAACAAACATTAAGATACATTCTTTCCTAATTACTTAGCAAAGAGCAAAGTGCTACTAAAAATATGCACTTAGGTACAGAAAAAGCACCAAATCTCAGTAACTGATATTAAAATGATACAGAAACACAGTATTAGGAAAACTGGGAGAAGGCTAAAATATTTCCTTCTGGTTTAGGTTTGGATTTAACAATGCCAGAGCGTGCGGGAACTGGGGAAGGGACTGTTTTTACATAAGTCATTTTATTTTATTAGGGTTTAATTTTTTAATTTATTTTTTAAAATTTCTGGCTGCACTGTGCAGCATGAAGGATCTTAGTTCCCCAATGAGGGATCATCAAACCTGTGCCCCCTGCAGTGGAAGCGCAGGGTCTTAACCACTGGACCGCCACGGAAGTCCCATAAGTAAGTCATTTTAGAAGAGAATAGCAGTGTTTCTCAACCTTTTTATTATTATTGTCTGCCCTATGGAGTCTTTAGACTTCTTCTTCCTAATTGTAACCCCCTATGAAATTTTAATACCTGAAATGCATTGTATACACGTCTATGTACAGATATATAGCATGCAAATCATTTGGAGAGCTACAAGCCATTTTATTGTCTAAGATTTTGCCTCCCAAAGAATCAATGCTCTCCCCAGCCCATTAGGGGTAATACTGCCCCCTTGAGAATAACCGCCTTAAAGGATGGACTAGCCTTCTATCAAATTTACATGCTTCACAGCTGTCCCTGAAATGCCGAGGTTGAGGGGGGATGGGTGACAAAAAGGTGACGGAGGGCTGGATTACCGGAGTATGGCTAAGGAAACAGAGATTATTTTCCCTTGCTTTTGCTATATTTATTCCCTTCCCTTGCCCTCATCCTTGTTCGGCTAAAACCGAGTTTGACTGTGAAGCATAGACAGATAAAAACGAAATAAGAAATAAAAAGAAGACACTTTTAACTAAGCGTCTCAGTTTTAGGGCAATACGGATGGGGGAAAAATGGGTGCCAATTATAAAGTGAAAATTTCAGAAGAAATATATTCATAATTCGTACAATTAAGATCCCATGTCAAGAGCAAGTTAAATGTTACTTCCACTTCATAAAGTTTAATCATCTACTGAGATCTTTTGGTAGCCAAGATCAGTGCGAGTTATAGAATTATTGGTAGTCTGGTTTCATGAGATAATTTGATTGTCCTGGTATCTTGGTTTCCAGGTCTCAAGCCAATCTTGAAATGGGATTTTGAGACAGAAAAACCACTGCAGGAACCTGGTAGAAAAACGGTCTTTGATATCTCTAGTTAACTTATGATTATCTTGAAGTCATGAAGCATCCTTTCTTTGCAGAAGAGAGAGTGGGTATGAAAGCAATAATTTTAAGGCAATTTTGCAGCTTCTTGACTGGGGCCCTTCTTTGTCTTTCCACATTGTGTTTGGGGAAGAGAAAGAGAGACAAACGTGGGAGGCCCATTTCCCAGGGCTGAAGATGGCAGCGTGACTCATAGGATCTAGGCAAACCCTGTTAGTGAATTCTGAGAAAGAGAAATGAGTAACGCTCGGATTTTGTTTTTATAAAAATAAGTTGTTGCCACCTCCATGGTAAATCCTAATTACTAAGTTCTATGTCCCATTTACATCCTGTGGCCAGCTAAAATTTCTACGTGTGCTCTATAATATTTAGTGTTAGGCGATCAAACTTGTTTATGTGGAAAATTCTGTTTGAATGAAAATAAAAATGTGTTTTTGGGTGTCAGATTTTTATTCCAATAACTTTGTGAACACCCAAAGAAGTTTCCTCAGAAAGTCAGCGTACCAAGATAAAGCTGCATATCTTATTTGTCCAGAAGTAGAGAGGTTGCAAAATGACTACAATAACATATTAATGTGTCATAATGAAGCTGGAAGAAATTCCTGAGGATGGTAATGCAGAAGGAAAATTTCCCCATTACCCATCAGTCACAGTGTGGTATGGGACTTCTTTGCAACTCTTAGGAAACATTGTCATACATCCAAATGATGTTCATTGCTATTAAAAACAAAAAAGTGAGTAACTGATAACAATTGTGAATTGTAGCTTTGAACTAAGCTTTGAACTAAGTCAATGCTTAGACAACTTTAAATTTCCCTGACAGGCAAATGGTTAAAGCTACATTCCCATAAAACATTTTCAGGCTATTGGTTCATTGACCCAAGCACCCATCCATGGTCTATTTAACCTTCTAAGAAACAATGACTCATTCCCTCCAAGAGAAAATCCACGCCACTCCTTGTATTAAAAAAGGAGATACTTCCCAACCTGAACCCCATTTAACCTTAAAAGGGAATCTCCACTGGAGCCAGTGTCAGCTTGTCTACACATGTGGTGCACTCTGGTAGGACAGCCTGCTGGGAATCAATTTAACTGTCTCATCCAGGTGCCCCAAAGGGATTTTCTCCCAAGGGAAGGGTGTGTCAGGCACAGAAATTGACCCAATAACAATATCTCAATTGTGAGTGCATCCTAGTATCTTTTAGCCTTGTTCACAGTCTGGAATCACTTCTGAGCATTAGGAGACATGAGGCTGAAAGTAAAAATGGAAGGAATGTTGTTTACTGGTAACTTTACGAAGCACTTAGGTACAAGGAGACACTGTACTTATTTCCATTAGGCCGAAGAACAAAAATTCACTTTGAATATCCTAGATTTAACATATATTAAGTATCATAAGTGTAGAAATAAATGATGAAATTAATGTATAAACTCCATAAAACATACTGGTAAATCCATATGAATATGTGCTCAAAGGCTAGTAGCTTTTAAAAAAAAATTCCCTCCCATAAAATTTAATATTTTGGTATTTCATAAGCAAGCATCAACATAAGCTAAAAGTCTCCATGAATGTTTTAAACCACCAATGACTTTTCCCTTAACACACTATTATTTTGCTTAGGTTCAAATGCAGTATTTCGATAAAGACCCATAAAATTAGTATTAACATTCCACTCAGAAGTAGCTTAAAGAATTATCTTTCTCTTTGAATTTCCAATTTGTCTTGTTTTAGATGGAAAGTGCTGTAAATTTAACTTTCTCATAGTCCTTCAAGGCATTCACTTTAAATATTGTCTATTCAGAATATGAAAGTCAAAAGTATTTCCAAACCAGTAAGTGACAAAAAAAATCTCAACCGAAGTTAGAAAACTCCGAGCAAAACAAACACGTAAAGTGAAATATAAGTTTATACTCAATAGAAATTCAATGTTTAAAGAGGGTTGGAGATTTCTTGTTTTACTATTATCTCTGTTCCCTCTGCACAACTATTTTTTTTTTTTCCTGGTGGTAGGAGGGAGGGGTCTTTCTAGATTTAGTTACAGGACTGGAGCTTCGAATTGCATGCTGTATGTATTTAATCATTTTTATGCTTATATTCATTTTCTCTGTCTTCCAAAATTCAAGTGACTCCTGAGTACATTTCTAAATACTCAAATAAATATACTCTATTCTATTCCTGTTAAATTTTTATTGAATACACACAATGGTTTAGGATATGCTTGGATAATAAGCATGGTTATCTCAAAAAAATCATTGATACTTATTTGTTTTCTAGAGAGACTGTATCTTTAATTATAACTTTTTAAAAATTAATTAATTTATTTATTTTTCCTGCACGCCGGCTTTCTCTAGTTGCGGCAAGCGGGGGCTACTCTTCATTGTGGTGCGTGGGCTTCTCATTGTGGTGGCTTCTCTTGTTGCACAGCACGGGCTCTAGGCGCACGGGCTTCAGTAGTTGTGGCACGTGGGCTCAGTAATTGTGGCTCGCGAGCTCTAGAGCTCAGGCTCAGTAGTTGTGGTGCACAGGCTTAGTTGCTCTGTGGCATGTGGGATCTTCCTAGAACAGGGCTCGAACCCGCGTCCCCTGCATTGGCAGGCGGTTTCTTAACCACTTCGCCACCAGGGAAGTCCCTAATTATAACTTTTAATAGTCTAAGAATATACTATCAATACTGAAACTCACCTGGAAGGAAAAATTAGCTCAGTATGAAGTAGTTTGCATCAAAATTACTCTTAATGGAATTAATGATTATTCATCATATGCCATTATAATAATCAATTGTTTTAGAAGTCACCTAATATCCTAAGGAAAGCCATAAAATATGTGATTTCTGGTCTGCTATCTAATTATTACAGAAGGTAAACTTGACAGGGCCTGTTAACGTGGGATTTAAATTTTTATTTATGATCAAGTATGTGTTTCTATATATTGGAGTTAGATACTAGGATCTCTAAAATGCCATATGGTTATGATTGAAATTAGTAACTATTTTAGTATGACATAAACATGACTCAGGAGCCCTCACACAATAGCTACTTTGTGTCAGTCGCTTCACTGTTTTCATTACAAAGTGTTTACCATGTATGATGAAATGGTATATACTAAATTACCTTGTGGCTAGAAATGCCTTTGTTCTCTGTTGGTATATACTAAATTATATGGTATATACTAAATTACCAAAGCCACTCCTTGTATTAAAAGTATATACTAAATGGTATATACTAAATGGTATATACTAAATTAGTATATACTAAATGGTATATACTAAATGGTATATACTAAATTACCTTGTGGCTAGAAATGCCTTTGTTCTCTTCTGCAGCAGAACACTATCCTTTATATAATCCTAGTACAAGTCAACTAAAATAAATAGGATCTACTTCCAGTCATCCAAGACTAATGTTAATATTCCGCAGTGACCAAAAAAGGGGATTATATGACTTTGCCAATAAATCAAACACCTGCTAGATTCTTATCTGAATTTTTCAATTTAAAACACTACACTGTACATAATATTTTGGAAGCTGAAACACCAGATAGTCCAACTCATGAGCTTTATCTTCCAAGTGACAGAGCTCGAGTCAAACATATTAGAAATAATACTATGAAATATCAATTTAAAGAAATGCCGTGTTCTTTATTGCTGGTTTCTTGTCCTGACAGAGAGATTACTTCAGTAGCTATTAAACTAAAAGTATTCCCACTGCTATAAAAATGCTCCATGATTATTATAATAATTATAATTTTAATAATTATGTTAATCATTTCAAATTATACTCTGGTAAGTGATCTAGAAAATAGTTGTTTCCCAGAACTTAAAACACTGTTCAGTCAGACATAACCTTAACAGAAAGTCTTGAGCGCTGATATGTAGAGGAGTATTTATAAATACTGTTCCTGCAGAGTTGATTCACAGCTATATTTCTTCAGAGCAAATAATGTTTGCTCTGTAGCACCAATCTTTTCCTTGAGGTTCTCTTTTGAGCTTCATGTTACCCTTTGGTGAATTTTCCAAGGATAAGGAGGAGAATCTAGTACCAGAAATATATGTTGCCTCGAAGAGATACTCAAACAGATCTTCCACCAGGCATGGCCTCATCTGAACTATCTTGTCTGCTATTAAACGTTACTGAGTAGTAAACTCCAGCACAAGGGTTTCTGGGAATAGGAAGTAAAGGCCCTACAAGACAGACTAAGAGGTTTTTGCTTCTGGCTTACTTCGTTCCCAGTTGTGGTAGAAAGTCAGAGAGACTTCCTGAATCTCTTTTGTAACCTTCAAAAATCTGTTATTAGGATACTGTTGATATTTTTTTCTCATGCTATTTGAACCTCTGTCTTGTAAACTTTCATCAAAAGTTAACCATGTTTCCTCTTCATTCACTCACTCACTCACTCCTTTATTTCACCTCTGACCGGGAGGAGCTCAATCTCATCTCCCCATTTTCCCTGCAATCTCTCTCAGTAGCTCCACCATGCTTTTAAGAAGTTAGGAGAATAAGTAAGCAGATGACACTCTAAGTCTCTCGATTCAGTCCCAACTTGTCAGATCCAACCACAAACCATGTGTGTTAAGGCAGCGTTCAGTTTTAGTCACCTTCAGGAAGCAATTCTGAGAATTAGCACTGTATGACTTAAGAAATGTTCATTGTTTTTGATGCTTCAGTTAAGCGAGCCTCAGAACTGAAACTGAGTCATCTATAAAAATTCAGGTTTTGCAGCCAGGGTGCCACATGTGTCTCGTCTGTACCCTATTAGGCATTTCTGCTGCCACACTCCAGGTTACGTTCTCACCTATCGCTAAGATACTCAGACTTTAATGTGCATAGAGCCATCTGGGCGACTTGTTAAAAGGAAAGATTCCTGAGCCCCACAGCTTAGGAAGTGAATCATAGTCTCAGGGGTTGGGTCCAATCACCGGCTTAGAGCTCTGCAGACTATTTTCATACACACTAAGGTTTGAAATCCAGACCTAGAGAGACAACTGCAGTGACCTCGTAATTTCCAATTGTGTTGTTAATATTTCATCTAGTTGGCCTTAAATATCTCTGCTAAAATAATCAACTCAAAAATCTTCAATGGTTCCTTGCTGTCTAGTGAATTAGATAAAGCGTTGATCTGACTTTTAGCAATTTCTGAAAATGGAAATCTAGCTAAAATTTTAACTTACTGTTCACTCCTAATCCACCCCAAATCTACACAGCATTACTTTAAGTCTCTTAAATATTCACTACCCTTTTCCACCTCTAGCTTTGCTCATTCTGTTCTCTCTTGTGAAATTCTTTTAAGTCCTTCAAGTCCATCCCAAATGCCCCCTCCTATTTAAAACTCAACCAGGTTACCGTATCAGATAAAATCTTTCTCCTTCTTTTGAATTCCTCAAACCCTCTACACTTAAGTTATGACATTGATTGTATTTTGCCTTATATTAACATTTACATTAAAATACAAACTGTTAAATTTGTACCTGTAATTCTCCCTCTAGATTATAAAATACTCAAGGTGAAATACTGTATCTTTCCACAGTTGATATTCAATATGCATTCACCTAGAAGGTGGAACAATTTATGATCTTTTAGTCCTTGATCTTAGAAATCACCTATGTGCTTTGTTGAGATCAAGGACTAAAAGTGTATCAATTGTTCTACATCTCAGGTAAATATATACTGAGTATAAATTGTGCTTGGTAATTTACTCTTTTATTATTCCACCAATCATCTCATCATCAGATATGTTGCCATTTATGGGATATTTACATTCCTACTTTTCTGATAAAACTTAAGTATTTGTAGGTACACTCTACTACAGATTTCTCCCTAAGTTTTTTCATAAATCATGCTCTGAAATCTTTCTATAAAAGATTTGTGAAAGGAGGGGATGATAAAGGAGAGTGTTAAAAAGAAAAAAATCATGCTAAAAATCCTTATAAACTTTGTTAGCAGCATGCTTCTTGATATAGTTTGAAAACCTGTATTCTTAAAAAAAAAGGCATATAATTAGCTTTTCTTCTAAAGAATTGGAGTGAAAAAAAAAAACCTATTTTGTGTAAGTGTTGAGTGAAAGTACTTTGGGAGTGGGTTTTCAGTGTGGAGGAAAATAAAGGAGGTGACAATGAATTGGTGCCCAATGTGAAAGAGAAGGAGAAATTACAATAAAGAAAAAGGGAATGCATTAGAAATGGAAAGCATTAAGAAATAAATTGTGAAAATGAACAGATCGATGTAAACAAGTGTTTATAGATGATTTTTTTTGTTCTGCATTGTTACTTCAAATTAGTCCCAAGTCCATTTCTCAAAATAACTAAGTTTTCTATCCTTAAATTTTCTGCATTTTCCTATAATCTTAATAAATCTAAATATTAACCATGACATGTAATTTGAAGAATTGAAATCTTCAAGGGAAGTTTTATAAAAGAGTAAGCAGTGAGACGTTTAAAAATAAGAAATTGAAAAGGAAAACAAGGTATACATTTAACTTACTATATAAGCGTACTTTAAGATAAAATTGAGCTTCAAAATACATTTGTAAAATACTTATTAATGGGGCTTCCCTGGTGGTGCAGTGATTGAGAGTCCACCTGCAAATGCAGGGGACACGGGTTTGTGCCCCGGTCCGGGAGGATCCCACATGCCGTGGAGCAGCCATGGCTGCTGAGCCTGCGCTTCCGGAGCCTGTTCTCCACAATGGGAGAGGCCATAGCAGTGAGAGGCCCACATACCACAAAAAAAAAAAAACAAAAAAAAACCCCAAAAAACCTTATTAATGAACATTTCTTTACACCAAGAGTGAACAGCTGTGGAGTTTGGGGAATAATGTCCCAACTTGGCACTGTGTACTTCATATAAATGAAATCACACAGTATTCATCCTTCAGTGACTAGTTTATTTCACTTAGCATAATGTTCTCCACATTCATCTCTGTTGTCTCAAATGGCACAGTTTCCTCAGTTTTAAAGGCTGAATAATACTCTATTGTATGTAATACCACACTTCCTTTCCCATTCTTCTATCAGTGGACACCAGCTGTTGTTTCCATATCTTGGCTATTGTGAATAGTACTGCAGTGAACCTGTGAGTGAAGATATCTCTTTGAGATCCTGATTTCAATTCACTTGGGTAAATATTCAGCAGTGGTATTGCTGGATCATATGGTAGTTCTGTTTTTAATTTTTTGAGGAATCTCCATACTGTTTCCATGGCTGCTGCACCATTTTATGTTCCTATCAACAGTACACAAGTGTTTCAATTTCTTCACAACCTCAATCACATTTGTTACCTTTGGATTTTAAATAATAAAGCTAACATATGTGAGATGGTATCTCATAGTTTTGATTTTCCCTGATAATGATGTTGAGCATCTTTTCATATACCTGTTGGCCATTTACCTATTGAAAGCCATTTGGTTTCTTCCTGTTTAAAAACTATGAATAAAGCTGCTATAATGATTCATGTACAGGCATTTGTGTATATAAAAGTTTTCATATAAGTTAGGTGAATGACTGCTCAATTCCTTTGCCCATTTTTATTATTATTTTTTGCTATTGAGCCATATGAGTTTCTTACATATTTTGGATATTAACCCTTTATCAGATATTTGGCTTGGAAATATTTTTTCTCCCATTCCACAGGTTGCCTTTTCATTTTGTTGCTGGATTAACACCAGTCTTTATCAAATTCTTCCCCAAAATTTAAGAGCAAGAAAAACTTTTAAACTCATTTTATGAAGCCAGCATTACCTGCAAAAAACCAAGAGAAAGACATCACAAGAAAAGAAAATTAGGGGCCAAGAGTCTTGAGGAAAAGACATGCAAGAAGTCTCAACAATGAGACAGCAGGAGCAAGAAGAACTACAATCCTGCAGCCTGTGGAATGAAAACCACATTCACAGAAAGAAAGACAAAATGAAAACGCAGAGGACTATGTACCAGATGGAGGAACAAACCCTCAGTAAAACAACTAAATGAAGTAGAGATAGGTAACCTTCCAGAAAAAGAATTCAGAATAATGATAGTGAAGGTGATTGAGAACCTCAGAAACAGAATGGAGGCAAAGACCCAGAAGATGCAAGAAATGTTTAATGAAGACCTTGAAGAATTAAAGAACAAACACCTAAAAGAATTAATGAACAAACAAACAGAGATGAACAATATGATAACTGCAATGAAAAACACACTAGAAGGAATTAATAGCAGAATAACTGAGGCAGAAGAACGGATAAGTGACCTGGAAGACAGAATAGTGGAAATCACTGCCATGGAATAGAATAAAGAAAAAAGAATGAAAAGAAATGAAGACAGCCTAAGAGACCTCTGGGACAACATTAAACACAACAACATTCACATTATAGGGGTCCCAGAAGGACAAGAGATAGAGAAAGGACCTGAGAAAATATTTGAAGAGATTATAGACAAAAACATCCCTAACATGGGAAAGGAAATCGTCATCCAAGTCCAGGAATCACAGAGAGTCCCAGGCAGGATAAACCCAAGGAGGAACACGCCAAGACACATGCTAATCAAACTGACAAAAATTAAAGACAAAGAAAAATTATTAAAAGCAACAAGGGAAAAATGAAAATAACATACAAGGGAACTCCCATAAGGTTAACAGTTGATTTCTCAGCAGAAACTCTGTAAGCCAGAAGGGAGTGGCATGATATACTTAAAGTGATGAAAGGGAAGACTCTACAGCTAAGATTACTCTACCCGGAAAGGATCTCATTCAGATTCGATGGAGAAATCAAAAGCTTTACAGACAAGCAAAAGCTAAGAGAATTCAGCACCACCAAACCAGCTCTACAACAAATGCTAAAGGAACTTCTCTAAGTGGGAAACACAAGAGAAGAAAAGGACCTACAAAAACAAGCCCAAAACGGTAATAGGAACATACATATCAATAATTACCTTAAATGTGAATGGATTAAATGCTCCAACCAAAGGACACAGGCTGGCTGAATGGATACAAAAACAAGATCCATATGTATGTTGTCTACAAGAGATCCACTTCAGACCTAGAGACACATACAGACTGAAAGTGAGGGGATGGAAAAAGATATTCCATGCAAATGGAAATCAAAAGAAAGCTGGAGTAGTAATACTTATATCAGATAAAATAGACTTTAAAATAAAGAATTATACAACAGACAAGCAAGGACACTACACTGTGATCAGGGATCAATCCAAGAAGAAGATCTAACAATTACAAATATATATGCACCCAACATAGGTGCACCTCAATACATAAGGCAACTGCTAACAGCTATAAAAGAGGAAATTGAGAGTATCACAATAATGGGGGACTTTAACACCTCATTTACGCCAATGGACAGATCATCCAAAATGGAAATAAGGAAACAGAAGCTTTAAATGACACAATAGACCAGATAGATTTTTTTTTTTATATTCAACATCAGTGCTTTATTCATTTGCTCTCTTGATTTTAACATCTCGTAAGACCAAGAATCCATGTATATTTGTGTTATTCTTTCACCCAATGCACTTTGGCTTCTTACCTCATCATTGAAACAGCTCCTTCCTTTGGACCTTCCTAAGAGGAAGACCAGATAGATTTAATTGATATTTATAGAACATTCCACCCAAAAAGAGATTACAACTTTCTTCTGAAGTGCACATGGAACATTCTCCAGGATAGATCACATCTTGGGTTATAAATCAAGCCTCAGTAAATTTAAGAAAACTGCAATCATATCAAGCATTTTTTCTGACCACATCATGAGATTAGAAATAAACTGCACGGGAAAAAATATAAAAACCACAAACACATGGAGGCTAAACAATACATTACTAGATAACCAAGAGATCACTGAAGAAATCAAAGAGGAAATCAAAAAATACCTAGAAATAAATTATAACAAAAACACAATGATCAAAAACCTATGGGATGCAGCAAAAGCAGTTCTAAGAGGGAAGTTTATAGCAATACAAGCTTATCTCAAGAAACAAGAAAAATCTCAAATAAACAATCTAATTTCACACCTAAAGGAACTAGAGAAAGATGAACAAACAAAACCCAAAGTTAGTAGAAGGAAAGAAATCATTAAGATCAGAGCAGAAATAAATTAAATAGAAACAAAGAGAACAATAGCAAAGATCAATAAAACTAAAAGCTTGTTCTTTGAGAAGATAAACAAAATTGATAAACCCTTAGCCACACTCACCAAGAAAAAGAAGGGAAAAGACTCAAATCAAAAGAATTAGAAATGAATAGGAGAAGTAACAACTGACACTACAGAAATACAAAGGGTCTTGAGAGATTCCTACAACCAATTATATGCCAATAAAATGGACAACCTGGAAGAAATGGACAAATTCTTAGAAAGGTATAACCTTCCAAGACTGAACCAGGAAGAAACAGAGAACATAAACAGAAAAATCACAAATAATGAAATTGAAACTGTGATTAAAAATCTTCCAACAAACAGAAGTCCAGGACCAGATGGCTTCACAGGTGAATTCTATCAAACATTTAGAGAAGAGCTAACACCCATCCTTTTCAAATTCTTCCAAAAAACTGCAGAGGAAGGAACACTCGCAAACTCATTCCACAAGGCCACCATCACCCTGATACCAAAACTAGACAAAGATACTACAAAAAAAGAAAATTACAGACCAATATCACTGATGAATATAGATGCAAAAATCCTCAACAAAATACTATCAAACAGAACCCAACACATTAAAAGGATCATACACCATGATCAAGTGGGATTTATCCCGGGGTGCAAGGATTCTTCAATATACGCAAATCAATGTGATACACCATATTAACAAACTGAAGAATAAAACCCATATGATCATCTCAATAGACGCAGAAAAATCTTCTGACAAAATTGAACACCCATTTATGATAAAAATGCTCCAGAAAGTAGGCATAGAGGGAACCTACCTCAACATAAAAAAGGCCATATACGACAAACCCACAGCAAACATCATTCTCAATAGTGAAAAAGTGAAAGCATTTCCTCTAAGATCAGGAACAAGACCAGGATGTCCACTCTTGCCACTATTATTCAACATCATTTTGGAAGTCCTAGCCTTGGCAATTAGAGAAGAAAAAGAAATAAAAGGAATACAAATTGGAAAAGAAGAAGTAAAACTGTCACTGTTTGCAGATGACATGATACTATATATAGAGAATCCTAAAGATGCCACCAGAAAACTACTAGAGCTAATCAATGAATTTGGTAAAGTTGCAGGATTCAAAATTAATGCACAGAAATCTCTTGCATTCCTATACACTAACAACAGAAGATCAGAAAGAGAAATTAAGGAAACACTCCCATTCACCATTGCAACAAAAAGAATAAAATACCTAGGAATAAACCCACCTAAGGAGGTAAAAGACCTGTATGCAGAAAACCATAAGACACTGATGAAAGAAATCAAAGATGACACAAACAGATGGAGATACATACGATGTTCTTGGATTGGAAAAATCAATATTATGAAAATGACTACACTAACCAAAGCAATCTACAGATTCAATGCAATCCCTTTCAAATTATCAATGGCATTTTTTTTTTTTTTTTACAGAACTAGAACAAAAAATCTTAAAATTTGTATGGAGACACAAAAGACCCCGAATAGCCAAAGCAGTCTTGAGGGGAAAAAAATGGAGCTGGAGGAATCAGACTCCTTTACTTCACACTATACTACAAAGCTACAGTCATCAAGACAGTATGGTACTGGCACAAAAACAGAAATATAGATCAATGGAACAGGATAGAAAGCCCAGAGATAAACCCATGCACCAATGGTCAACTAATCTATGACAAAGGAGGCAAGGATATACAATGGAGAAAAGACAGTTTCTTCAATAAGTGGTGCTGGGACAACTGGACAGCTACATGTAAAAAATAAACTCAAAATGGATTAGAGACGTAAATGTAAGAGCAGACACTATAAAACTCTTCGAGGAAAACATAGGAAGAACACTCTTTGACATAAATCACAGCAAGATCCTTTTTGACCCACCTCCTAGAGTAATGGAAATAAAAACAAAAATAAACAAATAGGACCTAATGAAACTTAAAAGCTTTTGCACAGCAAAGGAAACTATAAACAAGATGAAAGGACAACCCTCAGAATTGGAGAAAATATTTGAGAACAAAGCAATGGACAAAGGATTAATCTCCAAAATATATAAACAGCTCATGCAGGTCAATATTAAAAAAGCAAACAACCCAATCAAAAAGTGGGCAGAAGACCTAAATAGTCATTTCTCCAAAGAAGACATACAGATGGCCAAGAAGCACATGAAAAGCTGCTCAACATCACTAATTATTAGAGAAATGCAAATCAAAAGTACAATGAGGTATCTCCTCACACCCGTTAGAATGGGCATCATCAAAAAATCTACCAACAAAAAAAGCTGGAGAGGGTGTGGAGAAAAGGGAACCCTCTTGCACTGTTAGTGGGAATGTAAATTGATACAGCCACTATGGAGAACAGTATGGAAGTTCCTTAAAAAATTAAAAATAAAATTACCATATGACCCAGCAATCCCACTGCTGGGTATATACCCAGAGAAAACCATAATTAAAAAAGACACATGCACCCCAATGTTCACTGCAGCACTATTTATGATAGCCAAGTCATGGAAGCAACCTAAATGCCCATCGACAGACAAATGAATAAAGAAGTTGTGGTACATATATACAATGGAATACGACTCAGCCCTAAATAGGAATGAAACTGGGTCATTTGTAGAGACGTGGATGGACCTAGAGACTGTCATACAGAGTGAAGTAAGTCCGAAAGTGGAAAAACACAGAAGTAGAAAAACCATTTGACCCCTTCATGATAAAAAACTCAACGAACTAATAATAAAAAGTATGTACCTCAGCATAAAAAAGGCCATGTATGACAAGCCCACAGCATACTCAACAGTGAAGAGCTGAAAGCTTTCCTCTAAGATCATGAACAAGACAAGGTGCCCACTCTTGCTACTTCTTTTCAACATAGCACTGCAAGTCCTAGCCAGAACGATTAGGCAAAAAGTCAAAGCATCCAAATCAGAAAGGACTAGGTACAATTATTTCTGTCTGCAGCTGACACGATCCTCTGTTTAGGAAACCATAAGATTCCACTAAAAAACTATTAGAATAAACAAGTTCAGTAAAGTTGTAAGATGCAAAATTAATATACACAGTTCTGTTGCATTTCTATTACCCTATTAATGAACTCTCAGAAGTAAATTAAGGAAACAATCCCATTTACAATCAAATCAAAAAGAATAAAATACCTAGAAATAATTTAAGCAAGGAGGTGGGAGACCTGCACTATGAAACCTATAAGACACTGATGAAAGAAACGGAAATCAACCCAAATAAATGGAAACATAAACTGTATTCATGGATTGGAAAAATAAATGTTGTTAAAATATCCATATTACACAGATTCAATGCAATCCTTACCAAAATACCAGTAGCATTTTTCATAGAACTAGAACAAATAATCTTAAAGTTTGTATGGAACCACAAAAAAAACCCTAAATAGCCAAAACAATCTTGAGAAAGAATAACAAAGCTGGAGGTATCATGCTTCTTGACTTCAAATCAAAACAGTGTGGTGCTGGCTTAAAAACAGACACAGAGATCAATGGAACAGAATAGAGTCCAGAAGTAAGCCTATGCACATATGGCCAATTATTCTATGACAAAGGAGGCAAGGGTACACAAAGGGGAAAAGACAGTCTCTTCAGTAAGCGGTGTTGAAAAAACTGGACAGCAACATGCAAAAGAATCAAACTGCACTACTTTCTCATACCACATGTAAAAAATAAACTCAAAATGGATAAAAGACTTAAAAATAAGACCTGAAATCATAAAAATCCTAGAAGAAAACCGAGGTAGTAAGTTCTTTGACATGTCTTAGCAATGTGTTTTTGGATATATATCCTCAGGCAAGGGAAATAAAATCAAATATAAACAAATGAGACATCAAACTACAAAGCTTTTGCACAGCAAAGGGAATGATCAACAAAACAAAAAGGCAGTCTACTGAATGGGAGAAGATATTTCCAAGTGATATGTCTGATAAGGGGTTAATATCTAAAATATTTAAGGAACTCATGTTACTCAATATTTAAAAAAAGATCCAATTAAAAAATGGGCAGAGGACCTAAATAAACGTTTTTCCAAAGATAACATACAGATGGCCAACAGGCGCATGAAAAGATGCTCGACATCACTAATCATCTGGGTAATGCAGATCAAAACCACAAAGAGGTATCTCTTCACACCTGTCAGAATGGCTATCCTCAAAAAGAGAACAAATAACAAGTATTGGTGAAGGTATGAAAAGGGAACCTTAGTACACTGTTGATGGGAAAGCAAATTGGTAAAGCTACTATGAAAAACCACATAAAGTTTACTTGAAAAATTAAAAGTAGAACCTACGATCCAGCAATTCCACTCCTGGGTATATATCTCAACAAAATGAGAACAGTAATTAGAAAGGATACATGCACTCTTCTGTTCATTGCAGTATTGTTTCCAATAGACAAGATATGGAAGCAACTTGAGTACCCACTGATAGATGAATGGCTAAGAAGATGGGGTATATATATCCACAACATAATATTACTCAGCCATAAAAAGGATAAAATCTTGCCATTTGTGACAATACAGATGGACCCATAGAGTATTATCCTTAATGAATTAAGTCAGACAGAGAAAGACAAATACTGCATGATATCATTTATATGTAGAATCTAAAATCCAAAACAAACTAACAAACAAAATTAGATAAACGAACCCAGATACAGAAAACAAACAGGTGGTTACTACAGGGGAGGGGTGTAAGAGGATGGGCAAAACAGGTGAAGGGAAATAAGAGCTACAAACTACCAGTTACAAAATAAATCACAGGGATGTAATGTACAGCATAGGTATGTAATCTATAAAAATATCAAATCACTATGCTGTACACCTGAAAGTAATATAATATTGTAAGTCAACTGTTCTTAAATTAAAAGTCATTCGAGAAGTTATGGAATCTTAAGATCAAATGCAGAATGTAACAAAAAAAATCCAACAGTATTACAAATGGATTAAATGACCTCACTAAACAGAGTTGGAAGAAAAGGTGTTAACATAAGTAACTTGGGAAATAAATAAGATCACTAAGATTAAAGTCAAAAGGAACTGTACAAGTGAAGTAAGTCAGAAAGACAAAAACAAATATCGTATGCTAGCACATATATATGGAATCTAAAAAAAAAAAAAAATCGTTCTGAAGAACCTAGGGGCAGGACAGGAATAAAGACGCAGACGTAGAGAATGGACCTGAGGACATGGGGAAGGGGAAGCTGGGATGAAGTGACAGTGGCATGGACATATATACACTACCCAATGTAAAATAGCTAGTGGGAAGCAGCCACATAGCACAGGGAGATCAGCTCGGTGCTTTGTGACCACCTAGAGTGGTGGGATAGGGAGGGTGGGAGGGAGACATAAGAGGGAGGAGATATGGGGATATATGTATATGTATAGCTGATTCACTTTGTTATACAGCAGAAACTAACACACCATTGTAAAGCAATTATACGGCAATAAAGATGTTAAAGAAAAAGCAACTGTACATAAGCACTGTATTCTAGTTCATAAAGTTGTTTCTCATGGGGATATGTGTTAAAAGCTCTGAAACCACTCTACACGTATACTGGAACTGAACAATTACTTAAATTGATATGGACGATGGGAGCCAGTTCCCTCACTGTTGGAGTAGGAGGTTACAAGTAAGCAAGGGGAGGAAGACAAAGCTGCATGTCGTAATGGATTAGAGTTGGAGACAGCCATATGAATTTATTTTCAGCTTAATATAAAAAATATGATTACATATAAAAAAAGTTACAGGCATGTATGTATACTCAAATTAGTACACGCACTTCTTTACTTTGCCAGCTGAGTAGAAGCGATGAGCTCATCTAACACTCAGATCCTGTCTTGTAATACCGTTCACCAGTAAGAGTAACCAGAACTTCTTGGGGAAAACACACACACACACACACACACACACACACACACACACACACATTCTAGGAGTGGAGCTGGAAATGTGCAAGGTGAATCTGGAACACCTTGTAGTGCCAGAAAGCAAGGAAGACTCAAAACAAAAACAGGGAAAAATAAAACAGACAAAGCACACAGTAATATGGTGGGTGAAGGGGACATAGGCATGAACTGAAACAACTCCCAAAGGCCAAAGTTAGAACAATTTTAGCAACAAGATATAGTACTGCAATGGAATATTACTCAGCCATTAAAAAGAATGAAATAATGCCATGTGCAGCAACATGGATGGACCTGGAGATTGTCATACTAAGTGAAATAAGTCAGACAGAGAAAGACAAGTATCACATGATATCGCTTACATGCAGAATCTAAAAAAAAAAAAAAAAAAAACCAATACAAATGTTATTTACAAAAGAGAAACAGACTTAGAGAATGAATTTATGGTTACCAGCAGGGAAGGGCGGAGAGGAGGGATAGATTGGGAGTTTGGGATTGACATGTACACACCGCTATATTTAAAAGAGATAACCAACAAGGACCAACTATATAGCACAGGGAACTCTGTTCAATATCCTGTAATAACCAAAATGGGAAAAGAAGTTGAAAAAGAATAGATACATATATGTGTATAACTGAATCACTTTGCTGTACACCTGAAACTAACACAACATTGTTAATCAACTACGCTCCTACATAAAATAAAAATTTTAAAAAACCAAAACAACAAAATAAAGTAGTATTGGCTTATAAACTAAAGTATAAATACTTATGAGTCCACACTGCTATAAGTAAATTATTCAATAAATAAATGGCAAATAGACAAATGTGTATACAAGAATAACTTAATGTATATTCCATATTCCAGGAGGTAGAATGTAACTCCCCACTCCTTATGCACGGGTTGTGCATGGTGACTTCCAAAAACTACGGTATGGAAAGAGGGAAAAGGAGTAAGGTTACAGTGGAGAAAATTGACAAGCACTACCTCAGCTGTGTGATTAAGGGGAGCAACAGCAGCCCTAAAACATGCTGATAATATGTATTCTCCTCGATATGTAATGAAATGGTCTTCTGCCCAAAAGCCCATAACCCCAGGCTAATGAGAAAAATATTAAGTCATTTCACTGGAAACAGCTGGTCTCAGCTGGTGACCATCACAGCTAACATTACTGGTCTTGGAAGACATTCTCCTTTTGGCTCTCTGTCAAGATGGCCAGACAGGCCCTTTTCTGGTTCTCTTCTGATGAGACTGGACTCTAACACTGAACAAGAAGAATCAGAGATGATGGAAGAGACACATGTACAATTTCTGCTGTTGCTTCTAAACACAGCCATGCTTATACATCCGAAAGGGCCAGACTCCACCTGGAGGCATAGCTTCCCTGTGGTTCTCAGGAAGGCCTCAGCGTTTCACAAGTGATAGAGAAAACCCAAACTGGTAGATGTAGAGGATGCGAACTAGGGCACAGAATGTGAATTTTTCTTTCAAGTAGTTTGGCATGGACCCTGTGATTGGCAGAGTTGGTGTCCTACCTTCTGTTGTGGGCTACAACATGCCTCGCCCTGACAGTTTCCTTAGTTGCTTTACAAGCATGTGTCAGTGAAAACCAGATCAGAAATCAACATCCAAGCAAATGTCTCTCAAAATGAAAGAGAATGGAGGGGGAAAAGTTACTCCTTTCCTGACTCCAGAGAGTGTGGCCCAAGAGAGTTTTGTCTTTAAGTAATAAACTTCTTTTGTTCTGTTAGGTGGAAGAGGTTCATTAGTATATTCATTTTCTATTGCTGTTGTAAAAATTACAACAAACTTTGTGGCTTAAAACAACATGAACTTATTCTCTTACAGTTTGGGAGGTCGGAAGTCCAAAATCAGATTCACTAGGCTACAGTCAAGGTGCTGGCAGGCCTGAGTTCCTTCTAGAGGTTCTATGACAGAATCCATTTCCTTGCCTTTTCTAGTTTCTAGGGGCTGCCTGCGTTCCTTGCACATGGCTACCTTTCTCCGTCATCAAAGCCAGCAACAGTAAGTCATGTCTTTCTCATGCCACCATCTGATTCTCGGCAGCTGGGAAACACTCTTTGTTTTTACAGAATGCATGTGATTAGATTGGGCCCACCTGGGTAATCCAGGCTACCCTCACCATTTTATTTTATCATTATTTTTTTTTTTGGCGGTACGCAGGCCTCTCAGTGTTGTGGCCTCTCCCGTTGCGGAGCACAGGTTCCGGACGCGCAGGCTCAGCGGCCACGGCTCACGGGCCCAGCCGCTCCGCGGCATGTGGGATCTTCCCGGACGGGAGCACAACCCCACGTCCCGTACATCGGCAGGCGGACTCTCAACCACTGCGCCACCAGGGAAGCCCTGCCCTCACCATTTTAGATTCTCAACTTCAATCACACATGCCTAGCCCCTTTTGCCATGGAAAATAACCTTCACAGGTTCTGAGAGTGAGAACACAGGCATCTTTGGGGCCATTATTCTGTTTAATCACACCTGAGAGTTGTAAAGTCAACTATATCTGTTGATATTCCCTGGTTATTTTCTCCCGTAGATATTTCAAACATACGGTCTCCAAAACTAATATTCCACAAATGTGTTTTTTCCTTGATGAAGATATCTCCAACCAACAACCTAAGCTGCTGTAATCCCCCATAGGGTTCGTAAATCTGCTCATTTTAATTCTTAAGTATTTATTCCATTTATCCCTGCCCTGCATCTCTCCTTCCACCAACACCACTCGTGCATCTTCCATCTCCCTGAGAAGAAAGTATTTTCTGATTCAAAATGTCTGGCATTTTGCCGGCTGGTAGAGCTACTGATGTGAATAAGGTACCCACGTTGTCTGCCTCAATGCAGTTTATAGTCTAGCATGGAAAACACACATTAAACAAATAAATATGTGTGATAGATGTTCTGAAAGAGGATATTCCTGAGCTTTCTGGTCATGTGCTCTGGTTCAGTTTTCAAAAATTGAGGTTAATTTTCTAGAGATGGACCTTCAGCCAGGCTAACCTGAATGGAGTCAAGAGTAAGTACCATTTTGCCTGTGTGTTAACTTTTCCCTGATTCTGGAATATAAATATGGAAAATGAGACAAATTACATGTTTAATATGACAACTTACTTCTAATAAAATCAAGTTAGAATGGCTTTTAGAGCTCATCTTGATCAACGGTCATCTAAATGTACTTACATTTCAGAATTTAGGGCCCTAGACCAGCTATAATGAATCAGAATGCCTGAGATTGAGCCTGGAGATGTGCATTTCAAACAAGTAACACATAAGTTTGCTGTACAGGTTAACATTCGGAAATTATTGATTCAATTTCAACTCACCAATATTCCCTTTCGTTTCCAGCTTCTGTAGTCCGTTCACATTCTTTGGTTCCTGGCTTCTTTCTATTTGCAGAGTCAGGGATGGCAGAGGGAATCCTCAACTTGCATCTCTCTGACTCTCCTTCTCTGGGCATATCTTACTCTGACCGTGGCTGGGAAAAGTTTCTCCACTTTTAAGGATTCAAGTGATTGGATTGATCCCACCTGGATAACCCTGGTTAATCTCATTTCAAGATCCTTAAATGTAATTGCCTCTGCAAAGTCCCTTTAGCTATTTCAGTAACATATTCAAAGGCTACAAGGACAAGGAGGTGGGCACCTCCTTGGAGGGGAAGGGGACGTTATTTTCTTTCTTCGATAATATATATCGTGTGCTGAGAACAGTTTCTCAGCTGCTACACATTAACCACCATTTTAGTCATTAGCACAGTCCTCTTACGCAGGTGAAAAGAAGAGTGAGAAGAAAAACTTTCAGGAGATTTACCGAAAAGACTTTTCATCACTCAACTTTTGATCTGAAATGGAGTCTTATACTCAAAGAAAATCTTTGTGCCTTCCAATATTCCACCTAGGTCTCTATTTGACTTCTAATACTAATATGCATTTATTTGACATAAAAGTTAAATGGGCAATAGCTTACTAGTTGGTTATTACAGATACTTATGGCTGTAAGAACTTAGAATACTATTTTAATAAGTTATTGTATAAGGATTAGCCAGAGAAATAGAACCAATAGGATATACATAGAGATACACAGAAAGAGATCTATTATGAGTGATTGGCTCACACAATTATGGAGGTTGAGAAGCCCCATAATCTGCTGTCAGCAGGCTGGAGGCCCAGGACAGCCAGTGGTATAGTTCCAATCTAAACCCAAGGGGCTGAGAACCAGGGGAGCCAATGGTATAAATCCCAGTCCGAGTCCAAAGACCTGAGAACCTGGACCACTGACGTCTGACGGCAGGAGGAGCTGGATGTCTAAGCTTAAGCAAAGAGCAAATATACCCTTCCACCACCTTTACGTTCTATTCAGGCCCTCAGTGGACTGGATGAGGCCCACCCACATTGGTGAGGGCAAACCTTCTTTATTCAGCCTATCAATTCAATTGTTTATCTCTTCCAGAACAGACACTCACAGACACACCCAGCTATCTGAGTATCCCTTAGCCTTAGTCTAGTTGACACATGAAAGTAGCCATCACTGTTATCAAATGTCTGCACTGTGTTAAGTGTCATACAGAGATTCATAGTTTGGGTTAGAGAACAGCAGTTGGACACCCTAATTTGGATTACCATCTTTGTACTTATATCATGCTATTACCAATACAAAATCAAACATGAAGAATTTTACTCATAGTTCAGAATCCTTATTTTAACATAATCTCCTAAAATAGATGGCCAGCAGCTCTTAAAAGTTTGAGGCTTACTTGTTTGTATTCTGTTTGGGATTTATGTTTTTGTGGTTTTGTAGCAAGTTTAGGAACTCACTAAAGAGTCATAGATTGAAGCACAGATGTTGAACTTGAGACACTGAAATTTTTCATGAGAGGATGATTAGTACTATAGGGCCTGGGTAAAAGAAATAAAAAGCATGTGGATTAAAACCTGCTTTGTTTCTGAACTAACCACAGTTCTTTTAGGCAAGAAGTAACTCCTGACACTTTAGCATGGAAGATGCCATAATCAAAGTTATATAAATGGCAATGCAACAAGGCCAAGTCTCCCAATGGCACAGTACACTCCTTGTTCTGTGCAAAGAGTTACAGCTCTCCACTTGGGAAACCCCACAATGACATACTGTTTTCATCGCATGGGCCTACTCAGAGATAAACAAATCTAGTAGAGATGTGCATTTGTGAAAAGATGTTCATACTTTTCATTTAAACTTCTCTGCCCAGTGTTAAGAACATTAATGAAATCTGTGTTGACTGGTTTCTATTGGAAGTTTTGTGATGCAAGCACAAAGGAGTGTTAACTACACTTACTACATCCCTTGATCACCAAAGCAAATTAAATTTGTATCAGGCAGTATTAAAACAAAGATATCTTTCTAAATGATGAGGTGCTCTGACATACAGGATCATGTTTTAAAAACTATTGTGCTGAGCCTATAATCTGACATTTGACTACGTAAAGATCTCCACTGAGAGACATAAAAGAATGAGTTATGGAATTCTACTGTCATACCAATCCCATTTTGTTATAAATCTCTCTAAAGCTACTCAATGTCATCTAAAGCGCATTTACAGAGAGAAACATGTTACTCTTGTCCATTCAACAACATACCAGAAATTTTCCCCCTCATGCATTACTTGATTCAAGGTCAGATGTTCTTTGCGGAGCTGACTGTATCATCAGAGAATGCTTTTAGTGGGTTCTCACATAGTTCATAAAGGAATTCTGGATTTTGAGCTAGCTGTAATAAAATCATAGCAGCAGAGGGTGTCAACATCAGACACAATTTAACAAGGGGCCATGGTTCATGTTACCAAAGGCTTCTGTTTGTACAACAACTCATCAGGGGGCTTGTCATTTCCGACCACCTCAGCAGGCATCCTTTTATTCCCTGTTGTTTCTGATTCTTAGAGGAGTAGTAGCAACAAACTGAAACCTCTTCCTTTCCTCTCTGCCTGTCCTCAACCCCTCATGTGGCACACAGCCACAAAAGTGTAATGAAGCATATTAGAAAGAGAAAAAATAAAATCTCAAAAGATGAAATTGGTTGTGCAGAGCTGGGTAGAGGTTAGAAAATGAGAGAGAAAGATCATAGTAAACTTATCCACTACATGCTGTTGGGTGATGAAAAACATTTCCCCTTCCCCTCTTGGTTCTTTTGGCTGGTCAGATAATTAAAATGAGGTAAGACAGATTAATAGGAGAAAAACAAATTTAATTACGTATGGGGAACTCCACAGAATATGGGGCTCAAAGGACAGTCAGGCAATTAAGGCATATTTGCTATTCTGAGCTAAAGAGAAGGGGGTAAGGGTCTGGGACTTCAAACAGAAGGAAAGCAACTCACAGGAAGATGAAAAGAGCAAATGTTTGGTAAACAAATGTTTGCTGGCCATACAGAAGCAAATGGACACAGAGGAATTTTAACAAACTGACTCTGCTAGGTTCCTCCTTGTCTACCACACATAGTTCATATTATACTGTAGTAATCTGTGGTGATAGATCCCTTCCTGGAATAGGTCCTCATCTAAATTCTTTTAGGCAGTTATGAGGAGGTTTGAAAGTTCTTCCTGAGTCTTTTGAGATTTAAAAATAATCAGCCTAGAGACTGCCCTGGTGGCACAGTGATCAAGAATCCGCCTGCCAATGCAGGGAACGCAGGTTCCATCCCTGGTCCGGGAAGATCCCACATGCCGCTGAGCAACTAAGCCTGTGTGCCACAACTCCTGGGTCCGTGCGCCACAACTACTGAAGCCTGTGTGCTCCAGAGCCTGTGCTCCACGACAAGAGAAGCCACTGCAATGAGAAGCCCGTGCACTGCAACCAAGAGTAGCTCCCGCTCGCTGCAACTAGAGACAGCCCGTGTGCAGCAATGAAGACCCAATGCAGCCAAAAATCAAAAATAAAATAAAAAAATAAAAATAATCATCCTAAAACAATCCTCATGACAAAGCGACACATTTTGGGGTGCCAAATTTTGCTCTCCTACAAAACCTTCAACAGAATGCAGGTGCCTATTAAATTGGCATCTTCACTCCTAATTCTTAGTGTGTGCCAAATCAGTACTTTTAACTGCTGTTAAACATCTGCAGTGAGTATTCCATAACAACCATTTTTCCAGAAACTGGAATAATTATTTTTTTCTCATTAAAATTTGTTCTGCGGGGCTTCCCTGGTGGCACAGTGGTTGAGAGTCCGCCTGCCGATGCAGGGGACACGGGTTCATGCCCCGGTCTGGGAAGATCCCACATGCCATGGAGCAGCTGGGCCTGTGAGCCATGGCCGCTGAGCCTGCGCGTCTGGAGCCTGTGCTCCGCAATGGGAGAGGCCACAACAGTGAGAGTCCCGCGCACCGCAAAAAAAAAAAAAAAAAAAATTTGTTCTGTGTATCCTATTTGTGTCACTTTTACCATCATTCTTCCCAAGCTAGACGCCATCTTTTACTTTAAGGCAAAATGCCTACAGGACTCTCAATTTCTTTTAGCTGTTGTTCAATTTTTCATAGTTTAGGCCTATTCCAGAAGCTTAATAACTTCTTGATTGAACTTGATATAGTGAGCGTAACTGGGAAAGACTCATATTTTTGAAAGCAAACATTAAAACGTTTAAAATAAAATTGTAAAATAACTGGAATATTTAGAGGTGGTTGGGAAGTGAGAACAAAAATCATCAGTATCAATTTTATTGAAGGTATTTTGTGATGTCAATATTCTTCACGCATACAACTGACTTTCAGTTAAACCCCTCCAACATTTTTTTTCCAACAGTTTTTAAAAGTGATTTACATTCCTCTGAAGATTTAACAAAAATCCTTACTACAATTGCTATAATGAAGCTAGTTTAAAGTATCTATCTTTATTCTTAACTCACACAAATTCCTACTTTTTAATGATCTGCACACTTCTTAAGGGATGCCTTGCTGGCTGAGAAAACAGCAGGAAGGGAACAATTCTCTTATCCCTTCTTAGCCACCATCTTCATTCACATCTCTGATACTTTCCTTCTTCTCTGAGATCTGCACCATGAAGATGACTCGGTTTTATTCAAAGAAGAGTGAATGTGTTGCTGCACTGGCTTGAGAGCAAAGAATGTGAAAATAGTCTAAACTGTGACATAACCGTGTGGAAAACTCTGTAGTTTAAGTACACCTGAAGGCACGGAGATTGAAATTAAACAATATGTGAGGCTGCTATCAATGGAGCGAGTGAATCACGAAATACTGAATGACTAACATTTGTTTAGGACCATGTTAGACATGGTGATGCTCCTTGAGGACTGATGCCTGTCCTCAAGGAGCTTGGAATCAACTTGGGGAGTCTAGACTAAGAAACAAATAAGAATAAAGCAAGACAGCATAGTCATGAGCCAAATGGTGCAGCCCAGCACTGTCATGCTCTTAAGTGTCAGAGGAAGACTGCCAATGGGTCTACAAGTATCACAAAAGGTATAGCACAGTGATTACCTTAAGCTAGATAATGAGGAAAGTAGATAGGTAAGAAGTAAGATAATGAACATTCCAAGCAACATGAATATTAGGAATAAAAGCAAAGAGGTGGGAATGATGGGTGAATTCTCAAAGCATTAAGAAGATGTGTGTATATCTCATCACCTGGCCAAAGCAGAGGGGATCTGCATGATGGTTCCAAGTGAGCTCGAACGTATAAAGAGAGGCCTGACTCTTGATAAAGTTTTGGTTTGGGGAAAACAGCAGGTGATTATAGGCCAGTGAACAGATGTATTAGAGAAACAGAAGCCTGTGTAACAGATAAACCCCATAATTTCAGCAGCTTAACATAATAGACACTTATTTCTTACTTAGGTGAAGTCCAAATCAGGCGTTTCCTATTGGAGACAAGTTTGCATTTGAGCTGATTAAATAAATGACACCATAGCTCATATATAGCTTTCTGCCAAAATGCATTCATTATAAACTCACTTAGCAAACACCTCTTGAGCAACTACTATATGTTAGGCACTATGCTTGACTAACACTGGAAATACTGAGTGAGGCACAGCCATGGTCCCTGCCCTTGGAGGAGCTCCCAGCTGGTGAGGAAGCCAGTCAACAAGAAAAGAAGTGAGTATTACATCATCTGCTGGGGAGCAAAACGGAAGGAAGTTTTTCACAGATTATGGAAGCAGGGAGCTCACATGAGAGCATTTTAGTGAGAATTACTTGACTGTCCAATGGGAGCAGTTGCTCTAGTAAGTGCTTGAAATAAGCATTGTAAATCCTCTGAGTTCAGTGGAAAAACACCTGGTTTTTAATCTATCGGTTCTTACCAACTACAAATATGCCTGCCATGCCACTGCTCTCCAAATGTGGGTGTGTCTTTTTCTGTTGTCTTCCTGTGGCACAGTTAAGTATATCCTATTTTTCTTGGCCACTTCTGAACAGAATTTCTTCAGTTTCACAAAGTTATATCAGAACTGAGAAGAGGAGAAGTTCTTCTACTGACTCTGCCAGTGACTAGGTGTGCTTGTCTTGGAGACTCATCCGGACTTTAGTTTCCTCCCTGCACAAAAATATATAAAGTCCCTTCAAGCTCCAGCTTGAAATTATATACTTCTAAGATTCTGATTGAAACTGTATTTATCCTCAGGACATTCCCCTTCGGTGTAGGATATCTGATACTATCACACTGTATTTACATAGTTATATACATAGAAACGGTAGCATGTACTAGTTATAGGTATGAGATTTGAAGTCAGTCTGACTAGGTTCAAATCCTGCATAATACTCTTTAGCTGTCTGAGCTAGACAGTAAAATTCTTTGTGTCTTAGTTTCTGTAAAATGGAGATAAGATTAGGACTTACCTCCTTTGGTTGATATGAAGATTAAAATACCTCGTAATACCGTTTAAATGACTACTTAATAAGTATTTATGTCCTAGCAACTTACAATAGCAGCCACTAGAAAATATAGCACACATAATTTAAAAAAAAAAACGGTATAGCAAAGATAAAACATAATCGCGGAGAATATTATGTGATCTAAGGCTTAAAATATGAAATAGCTTGAGCTAGAAGTTCTAGCATTGTCCAAAGATACTGAGTACCATAATATTTCCCTTAAACATTTGAAATATTCCTCCAAGCTGCTGTGTTCCCCCGGTACACAGTTTGGGAATCACACAGCTAATTCATGTAAAGCACTTAGAACAGTGCCTGACATGTACCAGCATTCAAAAAGGTTAGCTTTTTTTCTATTTTATCTCTGATTCAAACAACAGACTGTTTACACTTTATTTTATTACGACTAACTTCAGATTACGAAAGTGGGCTTCCAGAAGGCCAAGTACCTCAGCTACTGATAATAGGAAGTGGAGAAAATAAAATTTTAATTCAGGTTTACGAGGGTCCAAAGCTTATTTAAACTCTTTCCAATATATTACACTGCTTTCTTTTAGTTTAAGACCTGGCTATACTGATAAATTTTAAACATTAAATTTTTATTCACATGTGCCACTTATCAGTAAGACAGATATTCCCCCTATAGGTGAAGAGCACCCACTGAGTTGTAGTCTATCAATAGATATATTTTTTTATTGTAAATGATGAAACTTCTCAAACTGAAAAGCACCGAAGGTACTACATAATTGCTACCAAAGTTTTACAGATGTTAACATTTTACCATGTTTGTTTCACATTTTTTAAAGAAATAAAGCATAAAGTTATACTCTAACTTCCTACCCTTTACCCACCCCTTCTGCATTTGTCCTTCCTCAGAAGGAACCACTATTGGAAGCTGGTATCACTGCTGTGCACATTTTCGTTCTTTCACTATACACTCATATGCATGGTGTCTACCAACCATGCAAACTCTGGGAGGCCAAGATCTATATGTTTACCTTTATGTTTTCCTTTCCGTGTTATATCCCCAGTGTCTAGAACAGAGCCTGCCAACCTGGCAGACACTCCATCGATTTTATGAATGATTAAACAATAGAGATGTTGTTTGGATTTTTAAATGCATAGAGATATTATCATACTATATATTCTCTTGCAATTTGCTTTTCTCCCAATGCTATGTTTCTGGGATTAATCATATTAATATGTATAGTTCTAGTTCACTGATCGTAATTGCTCTATAGTATTCCCTTGTATGAATAATGAGCAAATTATCTATTTGTTCCCCTAAGGACATTTAGATTTTACTGTATTAAAACATGCTGCACTAAACATTGCTGTACAAATTATAGTAATATTGAGATGTTTTCTCATATTTGTCAGAGAGATCAATTTTACTGTTATGATAAATCTAAGTGTTGATGGTAACTCTTATGCATTGCTGATGGGAGCGTGGCAACAATTAATTAAATTTAAGATGTTGAGATTCCATGATCTAGCAATACCACTTCTAGGTGTAGGTCAACAAGGAGCTGAGTACAAGAATGTTCAATCTCAGTACTTTTAACAATGAAAGTTATTTTCTATTCTCTCTAGTTTTTGTCATTATTGATGCATAACAAATTTATTCCAAAACTCAGGGGCTAAAAGTATGCATTTTATTACAATCATGGATTTTGTGGATCAGTGATTTAGAAAGGGAGCAGTGGAACAGCTGTCTCTGCTCCATGATGCCTGAGACCTTGGCTGGAAGGACTTCAAGGCTGGGAGTGGGAATCGTCTGGAAGCATCTCTTATTCACATGTCTAATGGTTGATACTGGTGTTTGGCAGGATCCTTGGCTGGAGCTGTTACATAATCTACATGTGGCATATTCATGAGGCCTGGGCTTCCTCACAATGTGGCAGCCTCAAACATCTTCCGCAGAGCTCAGGGTCCCACCGCAGAGTGTCCCAAGAGAACCATGTTGAGACTGCATCATCTTCTATGGCCTAGTCTCGGAAGTCACATGGCATTTCTTTCACCACAGTCACTGGCCCACCCCAATTAAAGTAGGACCATAGACCCCCATCTCTCGATGGGAGGAGCATCAAAGAACATATAGGATGAGAAACACTGTTGAAGCCATTTTGGAAAAAGTCACATCTGCTACATCTTTCCTGACTTCCCCTTCACTCTCTTTTTCTTTTTTCCATCTCCATTGTGTTCCCTGAATTATTAGGTATTAGGGCCTCTGTATAAATTCTATGTGTCACATATATACATGCATTCATAACTTTTTCTCTGACTCACACTGTCTTTTATTATTATTATTTCCATGCATAAAATGGTAATTTTATCAGCCTTTGCCATCACATGCTATTATGTCAAACGTATTTCCCTAAATGGTTTTGTTCTTAAATGATAAACAAGTGAGACAAGCATTTACTTGCACTCTTCCTGCAGGCTTTTACCTCTTGTGTTACACATGATTATCTTTCATGCTTCGGCCCCTTTACTTCTACAGTAGGTTCTTCGCTTGTTAGAAAAAGCTAGACAAAATTAGTGTTTGTCCCAGCCTTATTTTGCTATTCTTTGGGTGAAAACATATCTCATGCCTTATGTATTCTACTTTTCTGGTGAGCAGTAACTGTATGCATGACTTCCTGAGTAGCCATATGTGTTCTGGACAATCTTAGAACTTTATTTTGTATTCTATTTCAAATTTTATATAACAGCACACTGCCTTTTGAAATCAACTGTTAGACTTTCAACCTTAAAAATTACATTAGCATCTTTAAACATCAGCTCAGAAAACCCTGGTTCTTCTAAAATAAATTTACTTTTCTTTAGGAGTTTCCCCATGGGTTGTGGTATATTCAAATGTCCTAGATAACCTTAGGGATTTTCCAACCTCGTGAGTGGGTTTAATACTCAGAACTTAGAATTTTAAATTATGTGTGTAACTCAATATCTTTTTTCTTTTTTTTCCTCGATCATCTAGGATGTGTGGGGCTTTATTTGCTATTTAATTTTAGAAAGCACTTTTGGCCTAAATAATGGAACCATGTCTCTTTTCTATTTCTTCTTGTCAAGTCCCCGAGTCTATTATACAGCAACTGCTCATATATTTTCATCTCATTCTATTTTATGTTTTTTTAAAAAATATAAGCACTCTATAAAGATTTTGTGGAAATAGTGAGCACATAATGAATAAAGAAGACAGGCAATGAAGAAAAGGAAGGAAATGGTAAACGTTTAAATCAAAGATTAATTGCGTTATCTTAGCTCTGTCAGTTGGGTAACAAGGGTCTCTCTTTCTTCTCCCCACACATTCCACTCCAGCTGCACATACTCATCAGCATCCCCCATGCCCTTTCACGCCTCTCTATCTCTGGATGTGAAGGTTATGGTGTCTGGAATGACCTTCCCCTTTCTTCTGATAAAATCTCACTCTCAGCTCACATGTTATTTTCTCTGTGTCAAATCATGGCTCCTGATTCGAGTATGTAGTTCTTTTCATACCATATGAATAGCTATTTACATGTCTACCTCTCCCACAAATTTCCTCAGAAGCGGGGCCTATGTTTTACTCATTTCTGAAACCCTAGGGCCAGACAAATATTGGTCAATTCGTGTATTATAAGTGACTACATGTATGACCTTGATTAAGTTACTTAGCCCATTTGCACTTGTAAAATGGAAATAATAATAGTATCTAATTTAAAGGATTGTTTTGAGGATGAAATGAAATCATCCACGTAGAACACACTGCCTTACATATAATTCATGTTCAGTAAATATATAGCTATTGCTGTTATAATTTTTTCAAAAAATATTAAAATCCTATAACTAATGGTCATGAAAATGAATGTTTCATTTTCTAAGTATTTTTAAAATAAAAGAGCATTTAACAGACGGTTTAAATACTAGTGTTAAACAAATAGACTTGTTTACCATCACACTGAAATATCTTTCTGTGGAAAGATTGTAGGAAGTGTCTTCACTCTTTGTAATAGAAAGGTCGATTTGCAGTATGACATCATACAGTACCTGTAGGGAAGAAATATTCAGAACCAACCAATACCACCCCCCCTTCCCCAGCCATCAATGTAAACTCTGTTTGCCTCTGGGATCTCACACCTCTTTCTCAGCACTGCTTTTATCAGCTCTCTTTCATCACTTAAATCATCAGGTATATTTTACGGTTTAAATTTTTCACATTAATAAATTTGCAATATATTAATTTACTTATAGGAGCTGTTTTTACTACAGATAACTTTCACAAGTAAATAATGCTCATGAGATACAGGCCATGAACTGCTGTTGCTGATTCTAAAAGCAGAGCGTGCCCTGAGGAGAACCCTTCTTAAAAATAACAAAGGAATTAGGGATTCTGAAAAGCAGGCCTCCAGCTTTGTTTTCTAAAATGTTAAAAAGTAAAGCAGCAGAGACATCGACCACACACATAAAACAGTTGCCGATTTTAGTCATTGGATTTGCAAGAAGTAAATTTTACTATCGGTTCATTATTTTCTACATAATAGATGTATTGAGATAAATATGATTTGCCACATCACACATACCACACATTCAGAGTGGTTTTTCTTAAAATATTTAATATCTTGGCTGTAATAATATTTCAAAAGCAAAGTTTACATTGTGATGTGAATGTGCCAGATTCTCTTTTTTTTTAATTCAATTCACCAAGTACAGAGTGTAAATAAAGGTATTTTTGAGATTTATTTATTTTGAGGGATTCCAGTGAGGAAACATATTTTATAATCTATATATAGAGTATTAGTATTAGTTATCAGACTCCCCAAAATGAACACATTGATTAAAGACATACTTCTGACCAACTTCATCCAAAAAAAATAAAAATAAGAGGATATGCAGAGTTTGAAAGGTTCGGCTTTCTAGAGCTATGCAACTGACCTGATTACTGACTTCTTAAATTATACAGACCACTCATTTTGTAACTCAGATATCTGGCTTATCTTAATAACTGTGATAGATTAACCACCTGGAATCTACTTATGTTCAGTTTTTTTTTTATAAAACCATTCTACTCAAACACAAAGATTTCTTAATAACATACCAGGTGACAGAAGAGGGGAGGAAAAGGAGTAATGGAGTTGCAAGAAAAATTTACGAGGGTGAAGTTTTCTAACTTGTAGTCTTCACCAAAATCTCCTTCATTATGGAGACCATATTTTTCAGCTAAATGGGGAATGAGAAGGCAATAAAAGTGGTTGTTCTTATTAGTGAGGACAGGCTAAGTTTATGCTGTACTGACAAACAATACTCAAATCTCAATGGCTTAACTCAAGAAAAACTATTCCTCATGTTTCTCATTTATGCAATGCCCACTCTGAGTATGACGATGGAGACTGCTACAACCACTGCTTCACTATCTGCACCCAAACCCTCCTCCATACTTGCTGCAGCGGGCCGTGGAAGCACAAGAGGAACTCACACGTATAATTAAATGCTTCAGCCCAGAAACGACACTGGTAATCGAATGCCTCATCCCAGAAGTCATTCCACTCACAGCTCATTGGCTTTCCATTTGCCTAGAAGGATAGGAGGTCCACACATTGTTGCAAACACTAGAAGTCCCTATCATGGGGGTCAGAACAGAACCTAACACAGTGTTTTTCCCCATAGTAATCGCTGCATAGTGAGTTAACTCCAATTTCAACTCTCCAAATAATTTAGTCTTAATCTGAGTTTTGCATATGTAGCTGAGGACATGATTCTGCCACCACTGTAATTTGGATATGTCTGGGTACTCCGGAGCTTTAGTGGCACTGACCTACCAAATGTCCACTTGCAAGAGGGATTGAGAGACCAGTGAGGAGAGGACTCATCCTAAGGGAGCAGAAAGTTGGGAAGATGATAGTGTTTCAATAACAGAATGTTAGTCATTAGAGAATAAGGAAGTCTGGGTAATGCTTGGGTGACTATTAGAGTAAGCAAAAGAGTGGCTCTACTGTTAACTCTTGAAAACATTAGGGTACAATCTTCTCTGCTTTGGGTACCCAATTAACAAATACACTGTAACAGACTGCAAGGGGATGTCTTCCAAGCTTTGACCTTGAATAGAACCTGAACTTGACAGAATCAGCAGCAGGAGTTGACATCCCATGGCAATAAATGGTGGTACCCAGAAGAAGCGGCTAGATTGCCAACGACCAGGAAACACAGCAGTGACCAAAAGATCAGGAACAATTTTAAAGTGACAGTGCCAGCAAAAGCAGTATCAGTGGCCCAGCAGATGGGGGCAGTGATACAATAGCATGATACCAAATGGGGCCAAAGCAGAAGGGTGGGAAAGTAGATACTTATCATAGGGTAACTAAGCAGATTTCTTAGTCGTCCCTTGATCAGATCCACCTTAGCAGGCAAGAACACCCATCCCCCAGCTGCTGGGTGTGTTAGTAGCTCATGGTCACAGCTGGCCCCTCTCTAAGAGAACTGCCTCCAGCCAAATGGAAGTTCTTTTGCTCAAGGGATGGGGCCCTCTCAAAATCAGCCTGTTGTCAATAACTGACTGACCCAGGTACATAAAAGGATGCACTGCTTGCCTAGAGGTGGGATCAACTCTCGGTGCTACTCATACTGCAGAGCTCCCTGTGGGATCAGGCGGGGACTACATTGTAACTGAGCCACACATCCATCTCCTGCATTACCTCCTTCTCTCTTTCCTTCTCTATGAGCTGAAGCCATAACCGTCTCTGCTTTTACCATAAGCAGTGAGGAAATGTGAGCAGTTTCTATGGAACACTGAGAATAAAGATACTAGCTTCCTAAAGAGGCAGCATATGCAGAGTGCAGAGTGAAGAAAGGCTTCCCCTTGTCCAAACTTCTGCTCTCATTACTGCTTCAGTTTGGGAAGCTTACCTCTCTCAATGACTGCAAATCTTACCCATCCTCTTAGACCTAGCTTAAGCTTTCATGGAGTCTTTCCAGACCACTCTAACCCGCAGTGACATTCTCTGAACTTGCATGCTACTTACTGTTTGCGTCACTAATTTAACAACTGATGCTTCAACTTGTGACATTTCAGCATCTCTTCTAATAATTGATTCTTCTAATATTATGCACCTGCTATGCCAGACACTGACCAACAAAAATAAATAACCTGGTTGTACCTTCCACGAACTGCCTTTAATGGAGAATACAGATATAGAAACCTATTACAACACTTGGAAGTATGTAACGCTGTGAAAATTGGAGATATTTTTACAAGGGCAATATTTTAACTGTTTTGAAAGATGATCAGAAGTTAAGGAGGAATAAAGCATTTCAGATGAAAGCATTAAAAAGTAGTACACGCAAGGAATTAAAAATGATTCATTGGTTACTCAGTGCATATGTTATAAGGAGAAAGAAGAGAATAGGAGAAAATCAGTGTGGAAAAGAAAGTAAGATCTTAAGTGTAAAAGACCGTCTATGTCATGCTAGGATGTTTAACTTCTCTCCAGTAGGCAATAAGGAGCCAACAAGTGTTAGTAACCCCAGGATGATGGTTGCATGTATTGTGGTAAGATCCATATTCCACAAGCCTTACCACCTATGATTTCAGGATAAGGCAACCTTTCCTTCAGAAAATTATAAAATATCTTAGACATTAAAAAAATGTATAGCGTGCAATATGATGATTATCTATGCATGTTCCACTCACCTTAAGAAATAAAACATTTCAACAGTTTCCATTATTTTCCCTCTCCTCAGATAAGACTACTACCTGAATCCGGTGTATTATCATTCCTTCCTTTATTTTCCCCATATTTTCCTTACACATGCTATATATAAGTATACTTCTGCACCTTGCTTTCTTCAATTAAGATCACGTTTGTGCAACTGATGCCTGGTGATATATGAAGCTCAAATTCATTCGCCTTCACTGATATGTAGTGTTCTATTGTGTTGATATAATGCACTTTTTTTATCCTTTCTCCTACTACCATAGATCTGTTTCCAGTTTAACCACTATGACTGATGTCAGTATGAACGTTATACATGTTTCTTTGTACATATCTGGGAGAGGGAGTATAGAAATGAAATTGCTGGGTCATTTGGTGTATATACCTATAGCTTAAGTCAATATTGCCAAGTTGCCATCTAAAGTGATTGCACAAATTTATACCCCTGCCATCAGAGTATAAATATTCTAATTGCTCTTCATATTTCCCAATACTTTACGTTATTACACTTGATATTTTTAGTATCTCATTGTAGAACTAGCATTTCATCGTGGAACTAGTTGTGGAACTAGTTTACATTTTCCTGACTACCCATGATAATTTTTATGCATTGCCCATTTTTCTAATGGGTTGTTTTTTCTTTCTGATTTATAGGAATTTGTGTTAGATCTATAGGCTACAATTTTCTATTTCAGTCTGAGGGTTTGTTTTTGGTTTTTTTTTTTTTGTACTTTATTTGATTTTGAGACCCAGGTATTTTTATTTTAATATTGTCATGTATGAAGCTAGTTTTTATATTTGTAATTTTTTGTTTATTTGCTTACAAAATCCTTCTATATTCAAGTTCAGAGAAATGTTTTATATTTTCATCTGTATACTTAAAATATTATTTTTCTCATTTCAGTCTTAACATTTGAATTGTTTTTATATCATTTGAAATAGGGATCATATTTTCTTTCTATGCGGATTTTGTAATAGGTCTCTTTGTTCTTTTGAAAGCAATTGAGAAATAGAAGTAAAAGTCAGAAAAATGGAACTCAAAATATCACCTTTACTACTAGGAAAAGCTAATTGGGGATTATGATTTTTGATCTGAAGCCAAAGGGGCTTGCTAAAAATTTATTCCTAAATTGGAAATAATTATTGCTATGGTCTGAATGTCTGTATTGCTCCAAAATTCATATGATGAAATCCTAACCCCTAATGTGATGTATTAGGAGATGAGGCCTTTGGAAGTTGATTAGGTCATGAGACTGAGCCTTCATTAATGGGATTAGTCCTCTTATAAAAGAGATCCCAGAGAGCTACCCGGCCCCCTTCTGTCATGTGAGCACACAGCTGTCTATGAACCAGGAAGTGGGTTCTAACCAGACACCAAACCTGCAGGCATCTTGATCTTGGACTTCCTGGACTCTAGAACTGTGAGAAATAAGTTTCTGTTGTTCATAAGCCACTCAGTTTATGGTATTTTGTTATGGCAGCCCAAGTGGACTAAAACAGTTATTTATCCAGGCCCTAACTGGCACAGGTAGATCACTATTGGCTTCCTATTTAAGTAGCAGATGCATGTGAAATGAGAGCAGATAAAAAAGTACACTTTCCACAGGCAGGGAGATCCAAAGACAGTAGTGAAGCAGCTGCTTAGCAGAGCAAGCTCCACAACTCCTCTCAAACAAACAAACCAAAATAATCCTTCCTCCTTTCAAGACATGGAGTCAATAAAGTGCAGGAAAAGAAGCTAGAGTCGTTTTAAATGAAGATTCTCATGTGGAAGCATAAGAAGGGAAGGATAAGAATCTTTCCCCCTTAGTATCTGAAATAACAAAGGGCACGTGAATCCTGAAACCATGCAAATATGGGAGGGAGGGGTAGCCATGCTACAGCATGTAAAAAACTAAAGTGAAGTCAAACAGAAATTAGGTTGGACAAACAGAGATAGGCCTTTTCAAGTTGGAGAGAGTAAACTCACTTTTGGATTTCTAGTTCCGGTTCTACTGTGGCCTGCTGGCACTATCTTTCTCCTCTTTGGATGACTGCGTTTGCCTATTTAATCCTTACCATAGCTTGTGCTTTTCTCCACTTCCTGGAGTGAATTTATGTTTCTTGCAATCATACAATCCAAAACTAGATTACAACAAAGAAAGAGAAAGAGAAAAAAACAAACAAAAACAGAGTAGAAAGATACTTACATCCATGAAATATAATTACCAGACTTTTACAGAAGTTTCTAGATTATGGTTATTTTCTATCCATCGTTTTGTTGCACTACCATTACACACAGCAACTTTCATATTAAATGACTCATGAACTTTTCCCAATTATACTTAAGTTTCTGTCAATTGTGTCCTATTTTTAAATGTAAATAAAATGTCTTAATGTAAAAAATATTTAAAATAATATTACAGAAAACACATAAGTAAAAAATATATATGTAAATGACAGAAATCACGATTAAATGGAAAAGACTAGTATGATAATAGAATTCACTAGATTTCAGTTTTTAAAATTTTCTACACAAGTAAAAGTTTGGATTCCCCTTTGAAGACAAATTACACATCTAATTAAAGAAAAACACTTAAAATGGGACTTTGGGTTATGCAAAGGTAAAAAACAGACTTTATTCTGCAATGACACTTCAAGAAAATGAGCAGAAAAAAAAAAAGAAAAGAAAATGAGCAGAAATTAGCTAAGGTAAAAATTTCCAACTAAAATGTATTCTTGGAGCAAAATCTCACTAAAGACAGCATTTTGTAGACAGTGAGAGAGTGACTTGGACTATTACTGCTTGAATGTTAAGAAAAACTGTGTATGAACTGTGATATCTGGAGAAGTTGGGAAAACCCATTTTACCCAAAGTGTAACAACACAAGAGTACCAGACATTCATGCTTGGAATAATCACTCTAAGGTATTACCTACGTGAATATATCTGCTATAAAAATTGGATAGTTTAAAATTGTATTTCTTAAAAGAGTTAAAATGTCAAAAACAACAAAAGAGCCAGGATGGCAAAAAAAAACTCAACCTATTTTAAAAGGTGGGTAAAAATACTTGACCTAGTATCTCTCATGAGTAAATTGTTATATAAAAGAATATTTGATAGAAAGATAATACATCATTAACAACTGGATTTATTCTAGTAAGGCAGGAGTGTTTTAACATTGAAAAATAAATTAGTGTTCATACACGTTAGCAGAAGAAAAGAAGAATTGCGTGATCCTCTTAATACATGCAAAGAAAATATTTCAGATAATTCAATATCAATTTACAATACAAATTCTTAAACTGGATATAGAATGGAACTTTATAAACAGCATAGAATGTTCAAAAATTCTTATTAAAATTTTGTACTTTATAATGAAATATTGAAAACTTTCCCCTGAGACCAGTAATAAGACTATTCTTATTACTTATCTGCTGTTGCCACTTTTATTCAGTACAGTACTAAAAGGAGTTGCCAGTACAAAGCATTAAAAATAAAGGCAAAATAATTCATTATTTTCAGATGACTTGATATTATGCACAAAAAATAGCAAAAACAAAAGAAAAACAATGTACACTCAAACCATTTGAATTAAAAAGTAAATTGGGCAAAATCTCTAGATACAAGATCAGTGTACAAAATCAATTGCATTTTATCTTCCAAAATAAAGATAGAAAATAAAAAATTTAAAACAAAACCACTTATAATAATACCTGAAAAATAACTTTGATGGAAGTAAATCTGACAAAAAGTATGCAAGTACAAAGCATTACTGAGAGAAATCAAACTGGATGTAAAAAGATATAGGCCTGTGCTCTGCAACAGGAGAGGCCACAACAGTGAGAGGCCCAAGTACAGCAAAAAAAAAAAAAAAAAAAAAAAAGTTTCAGTGCTTTTTTGGTATAAATTGAGAGCTTGATTCTAACATTTATGTGAAAATGAAAAAGGTCGAGAATAGCCAAGACAAACTGGAAGAACAACAAAGCTGGAGAAATTCCACTAACAGATTGCTAGACATTAAAAATCTATAGAAATTAAGGCAGTGTGACTTTGGAACAAGGATAGACAAATAGATCTGTGAAGCAGAACTGAAAATCCAGTCAGCTGATTTATGACACAATGACACCGATGTACAGGGGGGAAAAGATAGACTTTTCCAGAAAAGAAGGACTTTTCAATATGGGTGCTGGATCAATTAGATATCCATATAAAAAAATAAAATAAAATTTGATCCTTGTCTCACACCATACGAAACAACCAATCTCAGATGGATTGTAGATTTAAATGTGAAATGCCAAACACTAAAGCTTTCATAAAGAAACAGGAGAATATTTTCATGACCTGAGGTAGGCAAGTATTTCTTAAACAGGATTCTAAAAATGCTAAAGAAGAGGGGAAGAAATGATAAACTAGACTATGCTAAAACAATTGCCGTTCCTCAAAAGAAAAAGCCACCATTACAAAACTAAAGGGTAATCTATACAGTAAGCATAAAAATATTTTTATAAGTGTATTGTCAAAGAATGTGTATAACTCCTACAAATCAGTAAGAAAAATATAAACAACACAACAGAACAATAGGCAAAAGACTTGAAAAAGCAACTCGCAAAAGAAACTATTCAAATGTCTCCTAAATACTTAAAAAGGGGCTTTCAGAGTCACCAGGTAAACACAAGTTAAAACTGAAAAGAGACACAATGCACACTCACCAATATAACACATTTTTAAAAGACACCAAATGTTGCAGAAGATATGAATCAAGTGGTACTCTTATTGCTTAGCAGAAATTACTCAAGCTACTAAAGCCATGTATCCAATAATCCCTCAATTCTGTTCTTAGACTTGTACCCAAGATAAAGGCACTCATGTGTCTACCAAAAGACAATGACAATGTTCATGACAATGTTCAAGCAATAGCTTTCAAATAGGGATATCAAATGTCTATAACAGTAGAATAGATGAATCAATTATGGTACATTGATACAACAGATAACTACACAGTGATGAGAAAAAGAACATTGACTATAGCAACCACATGTATGCATCTCACATGCATATGTGAAGTGAAAGAATAAGATATAAAAATCTTAACCATAATAATACAGCACATAACAGTCTTTGCTGTATGATGCCACTTATATCAAGTTAAAAAAATCAGGATAGTGGTTATCTTTGGGGATTAATGGTTAGAAGGAAGAAAAAAGGAGTTTTCTGGGTGCAAATAATGGTTTGTTTCCTCACCTGGGTGCAGGGTCCACACAGAAGTCATCATTTTGTGGAAAAAAAATCATCAAGCTGTACATATGATTGGTGTATTTTCCTACATATATTTTACATTCTAAAAATAAGTTAACTTCAAAGTATTTTCCAAAGATCCATATTCAAGTGATTCTAAATGCTAACATTCACAATGATTCAGAGTTGAGTATTTCTTTTGGAAAATCCTTGGGAAATATCCCAACCCTCAATGAGAAACAGAAACAATTCCTGCTGTAAGCATTCTTTTTGGCCAAGTATACCACAGTGAAAATAAAACGCCAACTCTCATGTGAATTCACTATAGCTTGAGGGAAAATGAACTGGAGGCACTGGTGAAGTTCAAGCGCATTTTTCTCATCTGAAGGTCTCAAAGTTGACTTTTGCTTTACCATTTCCTAAGTGGAAATTTCTAAGTGCACGTTCATGCCTGTGCACGCAGAACTCTTACAATGACCAGATTCCCTTGCAGAGAGATCATGATTTACCAGCACACCTCTTCTAGGAGTCTCATGTTCCTGCCTAGATCTTTCCTTGGATGATTTTTCAATGCTTACTAATAAATTTCCTTACAACTAAAGAACCGATTCCATTGTGCCGTGTTTTTTTCTTTAATGTTATTGGCATATTTATCAACTGGAGGTATAGGTGAGAGGCTTAAAGGTATAATTAGTTTTTCTCTCATCTAATTTAAATGAAAATAGTATAATGAGGTTTGGGGACAATATTCTCTTAATTAAAGGGAGCCATCAAAGATCTCGTTAGTTATTCCTAGCATTGAGTTAACATGTTTAAATTGACTAAACCTTTCTGATGCAGAGAGAATATGACATCAAGGCAGGTAAGTTATGGTTGGAACATCCCACTAGTCTAGGGGGAGGTGCAACCTGACTTGATTCCAGGCATACTATGGTTAAGCACAGCTCATCTGGAACTATCGAGAATGTTCTCAAGAAAGATGGCATTTTCTCCTTGCACATCATTATTTGTCTTCAAGTTGAATTCAGATTGGGTTTTTTTAGCATTTTATAACATTTTTACAAAAATAGATAAATTCCAAGATAACATTTATAAAAATGTTTCAGCATTTCAGTTAGTTTATAAAAAAACCTTTTCAACATTCCAATAGCCCTTTTCTACAAATTTTGGATATAATTGGTTAGTAGAAGGCTCTGAAAGTTTGAGTTATTTTTCATGATAGCTATGGGTTAACTTTAAACTTATATAAATGAATCTGAAATTATCATAAAATATTTTCTTGGCCTTTTGTTATTTGAGATCTGTTTTTAAAGCTATGCATACTTGCTAAAATGATTTCTGAAGCACTTTAGTACAAAGTAGAAAACAAAAAATCTTTTTCATCTGTTTAACAAATCACAAGGGCAATTATTTTCTTCTCAATGCTGAAGCACTAGTGTATAAAATACTCAACTCACTAACTCTAAAGGTACTACATGTACAAAAGGAACTAATTTAGCCTTTTTTAGGCAAAACATTTGTACAATTCCATAGAGAAACTTAACACAGGAGAGAAACACGCAGTCCAGGAAGTGGGTATGTAGCTAAGGAGAATCATTTACTTATTCATTTATTCAATGTCTGACAGTGTCCTCTCAACAGATATAAAAAGGAGAGAACCAAAATCTATGTCCTCAGTGGGAGACAGACGTGCAAATAATCAAGTCCAGTACATTCACCTAAGGCTGTGGAGGTACAACAATCAAGTGCACTGGGAGGGTGTGAAGAACAGCAGTCTCTGGGCATCAGGAAAGCTTTTCATGGAGGGTTATCAGTGTAACTCCAAGTCAGTGATATCTCAGGGAGTCCTACCTGGGGCTTGGGTTCTCCTCAGGCTCCTCCTTGATGACCTTCAGAGTACAATGAAGTACACTCACACCTCTGGAGTGGCCCCAAAACAACTTGTTCATTAAGCCCTCCAGCTTCTACCTGCATTAGCAGCAGACATACCAGGAAGCCTCAAAACAGATTAACTTACAGGTATTGTGTGCTTGAGCAATCATCTCAATTCACCCTTATGGGAAATTACACTGTGACTTAAGTGGAGTTACAGAGCCAGAAATAGATGAGGTTTCTTTCTTATAGTAAAATTTAGGGCAATCAAGTGTATAAAATTATACGTTTCCTTCAACAGCCTTTGTCTAGCATCATTGCTCTGATTCAAAAGTGAATGTCATGTTTAGATACCATGCTCCCACTACTGGCAGTTTCCACCCCTGAGTAACCACAGAAGAATTAAGGAATTAAACCTAGCTTAGGACATTATATCAATGCATGCACAATATTTTTTTCCTATTAGAATTAGTACAACCCCATCAAAAACTGGGCAGAAGACCTAAATAAACATTTCTCCAAAGACAACATACAGATGGCCAATAGCCACATGAAAAGATGCTCAACACTGCTAATTATTAGAGAAATGTAAATCAAAACTACAATGAGTTATCACCTCACACTGGTCAGAATGGCCATCATCAAAAAATCTAAGAACAGTAAATGCTGGAGAAGGTGTGGAGAAAAGGGAACACTCCTACACTGTTGGTGGGAATGTAAATTGGTGCAGCCACTATGGAGAACAGTATGGAGGTACCCTAAAAAAGTAAAAGTAGAGCTACCATAGGATCCAGCAATCCCACTCCTGGACATGTATCTGGAGAAAACCATGGTTCAAAAGGATACATGCACTCCAATGTTCACTGCAGCACTGTTCACAATAGCCACGACATGGAAGCAACTTAAATGTCCATCGACAGATGAATGGATAAAGGTGTCGTGCATATATACAACAGAATATTACTCAGCCATTAAAAAAGAATGAAATAATGCCATTTGCAGCAACCTGGATGGACCTGGAGATTATTATACTAAGTGAAGTAAGTCAGAAAGAGAAAGGCAAATATCATATGATATCACTCATTATGTGGAATCTAAAAACAATGATACAAATGAACTTATTTACAAAACAGAAATAGACTCACAGACTTAGAGAATGAACTTATGGTTACCAGGGGGCAAGGGAGAGAGGGAGGGATAGATTGGGAGTTTGGGATTGACATGTACACACTGCTATATTTAAAATAGAAAATCAACAAGGACCTACTGTCAAAATACATATATAAATAAATAATGCTCTAGGTAAAATACCTTATTTAATCTTACCTATATGGTAAGAATTATCCAGCTTTATAGTTGGAAACTGAGATTCAAAGAGGTTACATACTTTCCCAAACTCACACACAAAGATAGTAAATTACAGATCTTGTTTGAACTGAGTTCTATTTGGCTGTAAAAACCACATGCTCTTTCCTAAGTAGTGCAGAGTCCATGACAGAGTTTGCCTTTCTGAGATCAATAGATTACTAGCCTCAGAATCACCTGGGCTGCCTGTGGCACGTTGGCCCTAGATCTCGCAGGCTTCAGTAGTTGTAGCGTTCAGGCTCAGTAGTTGTGGCCCACGGGCTTAAGCTCTGCGGCATGTGGTATCTTCCCGGATCAGGCCTCGAACCCGTGTCCCCTGCATTGGCAGGCGGATTCTTAACCACTGCGTCACCACGGAAGTCTCCACAATAGGTATTTTTAAAAAATGAAATCATATTGGGTAGTAGTGAATAGTGTTTATATTTTATATATATATATATATATATATTCATTACAATCAATAGTCAGTAGCTGCAGTCAAAGTGCTTTTCCAAATAACCAGCCAAGTAAGATGTAGAGTTGGATTTGAAATCCAATTTGCTCATTTCCAAATTACATAAACACCTGTGCTCTTTCGGCTACCCCACAAAGCTGCCTTCTCCTCTCAGAAAAGAAGGGAGAGGAGACTCATGTGAGTTGAAGTACTCAAATATCTTTGTAGAAGTAGAAGAGAATAAAACAATATTAAGTTGGACTTTGGATTTTTGAGCTCCGATAAATATCATTTCCCTGCAATAAACGTAAACAAACAAACAAATAAATAAGGCCATCCCAGTGCCAGAACAGAGCCAGTCATCATAGAATTAATTCTTCAGTAAGACACACCACAGCACATTTTTACTGAGCTACTGCGCGAGGAGAAAGGATTACCTTAGGATTCCTGGAATCTGGGCATGGTGAGATAGAACAGGACAACCCAGGTGTGGGGGTACTTCAAAACACTGCTTCCAGCCACGTAGGGCAGCTGTAACTTCTGGACAACAATAGCAGGAGATGAAGCAGCTTGGCTTGTGGATTGAGCAACGGGGTAAGGACCTTGGCAAGACCACTAACAAATTCCGCAATAAGTGCATACGGCTGAAAATTCAAGAAAATGATTCACATGGGCACAGGTAGAAAGGTGTGTTCAGGATTCCTAGTCTGGTCTGTTGAGTCATCCACAAAATTTCCCACAAAACAGTTGTTATCCTGCGGCCCTTTATTTGAGTAAGAGGCACAGAAATGTGTGGTGAAATCAGAGAATTTGGGAAATGATAAACACTTAACAACTTCCAAGAAACTTGAAGGATCATGGCATGCAAACTGAGTGCTTAGCAGGTAAGGAAACTGAGACCCAGTTGTCTAGAGTCACAAGGAGCCTCAGTGAGCGCTTAGCCAAAAACTCAGGTCTCAGTTCTATTGGGTTCTTTGCTTGGTTCACGATGTTATTATTCTGGTCAGAGAATGGAGAATGGAATGTTCTTGCTTATTAAATAAAAGTCATTAAGTGGTTAAAGCTAGGTCCGTACAATGACCATATCCCTAATTTTCAAAAGAATGAAACGAAGCCACACTGAATCTTAAAGTTGCCTTGAATAAAATGGAAATTGTTAGGATGTTGCAGGACATCCAGGCCACTTTTGAGATGATCATAGGTCCACAGTGGACTGTACACATCTTTCTCATATAACGACTAATTGAATAAATTATTCTAATATTGCCATTTTTAAATACTTAGAAACTATTTCAGTTTAACTCTTTTTGAAAAGAAGGTGAAATCTAAGTAATACTTTCCTGTGTATTTTGTCACTTCCATCAGGTCTTTCAAATGTGACTTTTCAGTGACATCCTCTTTGTTTTGGTTTTTATTTTAATTAAAGTATAGTTGATTTACAATATTGTTTGTCTGAGGTATACAACATAGATTCAAAATTGTTATAGATTACATTCCATTTAAAGTTATAAAATGTTGGCTATATTCCCTGTGCTGTACAGTATAACCTTGTAGCTTATTTACTATATTACAGTGAGGTCTTTGAACACTTTAAAGCTGCAAACCACATGTCGTAGTACCCACCCCTGAGGCACTTACTGTTCCCTCTGCGCTTAATTTTGTCTCCAAGACAGTTAACACAACCTAACAGATGATAATTTACCCTTTGTTTTCATTCCCTAACTAGAATAAAGGCTCTAAGAGAGCAGGAATTGCTTTGTACCCCCAACAGCGGAGTAGCTAGCACATTGTAGGTGCTTAGCAAATATTTGTTGAATGCATGAATGAATATAAAAATTCAAAAAATGTTTTAAAATGTCTATTACACATAGCCTGAAATTTAAAATAAGTATATTCGATATATCTTTTAAGAAACTATACAGAGTGAAGTAAGTCAGAAAGAAAAAGACAAATACCGTATGCTAACACATATACATGGAATTTAAGAAAAAAAAATGTCATGAAGAACCTAGGGGTAAGACAGGAATAAAGACACAGACCTACTGGAGAACGGACTTGAGGATATGGGGAGGGGGAAGGGTGAGCTGTGACAGGGCGAGAGAGAGTCATGGACATATACACACTACCAAACGTAAGGTAGATAGCTAGTGGGAAGCAGCCGCATGGCACAGGGATATTGGCTCGGTGCTTTGTGACCGCCTGGAGGGGTGGGATAGGGAGGGTGGGAGGGAGGGAGACGCAAGAGGGAAGAGATATGGGAACATATGTATATGTATAACTGATTCACTTTGTTATAAAGCAGAAACTAACACACCATTGTAAAGCAACTATACCCCAATAAAGATGTTAAAAAAAAGAAAAACTATACAGTCTTTTCCAGCTTCATACAGACTGAACATTTGGAATCTAAATAAATTTTAGATAAATGTTGATCTAAATTTGATTTTTTTTGCTTTTCCTCAGAATGTGTATTACAAAGTAAGGTACGGGCTTTAATAACAAACAAAAAACAAAGAAAACACCAAATGACAAATCTAAAAGAGCAATTTGATCTAGTTTTTAGGCAGTTAGGTTTCATAACATTGGGTGATATTAAACAAGTCCATCACGTGTTTGTTTAAAATTTGAGTTTTATTTCATGTTTTTCCTTCATGGATGTACAAGAGGTTCTATTCCTCCTAAATGACATTATTAAACTTTGTAGAAATCATCAGATATTCTATACTAATTTAGCTCTTTCCTTGAAGAAATTTGTTTTTCTTCTCCTTTAAAACATAAGAGGACACACTGAACAATCTAGAACAATCTTGATATAGTCACTCTGTGTGGATCTGTATAGAAATTGCATTTAAAAACAGTGATGATATCTGTAACATTGTGAAAATTAACAGAGGTGCATTCTGTGCCCTCCTAGTCAGCATGATCCAGGTCTCATGGCATGTTTCTCAGTTTGCCTCAACCCTAACCCAGAAACTCTGTGCCAGCTTTATTGTCCAGCTGTGTGTTCTCAAAAAACTCATTTTAAAACATCTCAGCTACAAAACACAGCTAAACAAAACATCTCCTATGAATCCTGCCAGACTCTGAATCATCTAATGTACATGAGTTAAAACATAGATCTGGGAGCCCAGGATATTATAATGTCAACTGGTGGAGGCAATGGAGTTGGGGTAGGGTGGGAGTTGCTCCTCTTGTCTCCTCCCCAGCCCTTCATTTCTTTGACTATTGGTTGAGATCAACAGTGCTCCTTAGAGCTGGTGTTGCTTTATCCCTATAGGGTGTTTTGGGGGCTTTCAGCTGATGCCAATGTAGAAATACAGCAGGCAGATTTCTTAGCATTTTCTATGAAGATATATATATATATATGCAATTTAAGAAGTTCCTGCAAATTGAATTCATTCTTAGAGCAAAACCTAGCTAATATAAGTTATTCTTAATATTGGTTCTAGAAATAAAAACATAATCCCCCTCATTCTAATAATTTAGAGAGTGAGCTGGAAATTCAGCTGGGGAGAATTATATCCTCATCCAAAGTCTGAACTCAAGAAATGGACTCACTATATAATTGTTTAATTAATCTTATTTTAACCATCATTCTTCTCAGAAAGCCTTTCAAATGAAAAAAGAATCATGTGCAAAAGATCTTATAACGTGGCTGAATGCAAAACCTATGCCGCTAGAAAAATATTGACAAGACATGGAAGTTTTAATAGATATTATTCCTACAAACCCATTGGTTATATGTAAATCATTAAATAGATTTATAAATACAGAATTAATCTATAATTTTAGTCCCTCTGCCAAAATGAACTTTTCATTTAAATTTCATTTTTAATAAGGTGGGGATGTGATCTGAAAAGAGTCTTATTGACAAAGAGTGCCTGTCACTTATGATAACATCAGGGGAGAGAGTTCCTCTCTGCCTATTTGCTTAGTTCTAGAAACTGCTGAAAGACAGTGATGGCAGTTGTGTTCACCAAAATAGCCCTCCTTGTGGATAAAGTGCATTTTTCTTTCTGGGTCCTTGGATTTCAGTGGACCTTTGTACTGGTGAGCTTAGTTGACACCAGGGTTGCAGAACCACCAATGCAACAAAGGCTGAACAGGGAACACTAGATGGTGTGTACCTAACAGTGATGCCCTTTGTTAATAGCCTACCCTGGTCAAAAAAAAAGGGGGGGCAGGATTCCTTTTGGTCTGCGTATGATTTTCCTGTATTTTTCCTCACTGTAACAATAAGCAGGGCTGCTCTATGGGATGATTAAGCATCCTTTGGAGTGATCACGCAAGGGTAGAAAGACATTGTCATAAAAGGTGAAATGCAGGCCCCAAATCACTGATTTTGATTATTATAAAGAATATAACCTAAAGTCTCCTGAATGATCTACTTATACAATTATATCATCATAAAAAAAGAATTTTATTTCCAAAATATACAAACAGCTCAGGCAGCTCAATATCAAAAAAACAAGCAAACCAATCAAAAATGGGCAGAAGATCTAAATAGACATTTCTCCAAAAAAGACATACAGATGGTCAAAAGGCACATGAAAAGATGCTCAACATCACTAATAATTAGAAAGATGAAAATCAAAACTACAATGAGTTATCACCTCACACTAGTCAGAATGGCCATCATGAAAAAGTCTACAAACAATAAATGCTGGAGAGGGTGTGGAGAAAAAGGAACACTCCTACGGTGTTGGTAGGAATGTAAATTGGTATAACCACTATGGAGAACGTATGCAGGGTCCTTAAAACCTAAAAATAGAACTACCATATGATCCAGCAATCCCACTCCTGGGCATATATCTGGAGAAAACCCTAATTCAAAAAGATACATGCACCCCATTGTTCATTTCAGCATTATTTACAATAGCCAGGACATAGAAGCAACCAAAATGTCTATTGACAGAGGAACGGATAAAGAAGATGTGGTACATATATACAATGCAGTATTACACAGCCATAAAAAAGAATGAAATAATGCCATTTGCAGCAACATGGGTAGAACTAGAGATTATCTGGCTGCGTGAAGTTAGCCAGACAGAGAAAGACAAATATCTTACGATATCACTTAGATGTGGAATCTAAAAAAAAAGATACAAATGAACTTATTTACAAAACAGAAATAGACTGACAGACTTCAAAAACAAATTTATGGTTACCAAAGGGGAAAGGTGGTGGGGGGGAACAAATTAGTAGTTTGGGATTAACATATACACACTACTATACATAAAATAGATAATCAATAAGGACCTACTGTATAGCACAGGGAACTCTATTCAATATTCTGTAACAACCTGTATGAGAAAAGAATCTGAAAAAGAATGGAGATATAGATATATATATATATATATATATATAGATATATATATATAACTGAATCACTTTGCTGTACACCTGAAACTAACACAACATTGTAAATCAACTATACTCCAATATAAAATAAAATTTTTTTAAAGTCTCCTGAATGATCTAGCTATAAAATTATATCATCATAAAAAAGAACTTTATAAATATTTATGCCAGGTTTTTCATTTTCTTCTCCTATTGTACTAGCTACATTCTTTTATGAAGCTCAATAAAAGAGACAGAGACAATCCCTAACTAATTTTACTGTATTATCACATAAAAATAATAACCATTAGTACTTATAAATTTTTATTTAAGATTTTATACGTGGCAAATACAAGACTAGGTTTATACATGTTCAATGGACATAAGAAAAATGTATATTCTCTGTTTGAAGTGTGTAGGCTCTATCAAACTTATTGACTATACTGGTAAATTTCATGATAGCCTTTCTTATTGTTTATTTACTGATGTGTCCATTTAAGAAGAATTATTAAAATCATTCAATAAGATGCCAGGATATAAAATGAATATATATAATGTAATTTAAAATGTAACATAATAAAACAATAACAACACTTTATGTTTAAAAAATTTTACCAAAATACATAAAACAAGATGAGAATAAACTGAAAGCACACCATGTTTTTGAATGGGAAATTTAATATTATTAAAGATTCTATTTTCTCCAAACTAAATGTATCAAATTTAATGTTATTTCAATTAGATTGGCAGGTTTTCTTTTTTAAATTAATAAGATCTATTTGATTAAAGTAATTCAGTCACTGATCCTTGGTATATTATTTCTCAATTGCAAATGGTAGATGACACTTTTAATGTGTTTTTAAATCTCACTTTATAAACAATGTATTAGGAGGCCTTTGATGGAGATCACAGACATACATGCTCAGGACAAAAAGAGAAAGGAAAAGACAGGAAAAGTAGTGTTATATACTACATAGATACACCCAAACTATAGACACCTATTGAACTGTACCCCAAATCTCCCCTTGCTCTGATATTGGGATACAGAATTGGGGCCACACATGTACACTTCAAACCCCTTACATGATTAATTTTTCTCCAGGTAACTCCCGATCTCTTAGATCAATATATTTCAGTTAGGCTTATCCCACAGTCATACCCCATTTCTGAATCCTGAACTGAGTACAGTTGAGCCTTAAAGAGGATCACCAGGTACAGTGATTCATTTGATAAATCACTTATAACCCTTTTTGGTGGTGAGTTAAAGCTGGCCTTAGATCAGCTGCTAAACGGCAGTAAAGACTGGTTAACAATGTGCTTCTACCCCATCCTTTCCAAGTCTAATAAAAGCCCTGTGGTGTTACTCAGGAAAATGCAGTACCGCATAAAGTCTATGCAAACCACATTTTACGAATGACAGAAAAAAAAAAAAAAAGAAGAAGAAAATAAGCACATTTTGAATAATTGAAAGTAAAACAAGAAAGATACAAAAGCAAATACGTTATAAACAGCATGATGGAATATTTCAGGAGTCTGGAAAAGGAGAAAGGGTGAGTCTAAAATAATTTTGGTATGCAGTTTAGAGGTCCATTAAAAAAAAAAGGTAGTTACAAAAGTGTTCCCTTTCAATGAGAGTTCAGATCCCATTTCAAAACATACACATTACTCGGGTACAATAAAGATCATCAGAAACTATATTTGAGCTTAAAGCTCTACGGAGAACAATATAATATTAATTTACCCAACACATAAATTTCTAAATATGTGCGTATAATTTGCTTTTGAGCGCTAAATAAGAAGGATAATGAGAAAGGATAGACGGCCAATAGAAGTCAGTGTTTAATATCTTCACTGTGAAGATGCAGACGCTGATTTGACCGACTGTCCTTGCTGGAGTGGGAGGAAACAAGAGGAGTGGAGAGGGTTTTCGTGGCCTGCACGCCCGAGCATCCCATTTCTGTCTGGTTTGGTGCATGAAAAGAATCAGGGAAAGAGAACAGGAAGGGAAGTGGATTTCTTTAGTCTCCTGCGTTCTTCAGTTTAGAGCAGAGGCAGAGGAAAGATGTGATAAAGTTTTGTCACTCAGCATTTACCTCTGCTCAACAGCCCACTAGAGCCCTGAAAGCCCTGCTTGCATTCCTGCCATGGAGATGCTTAATGCAAATTGCAAGGCTTGGTCCCACAGTCAGTGCAGACCAAAGAGAGATGCTCAGGGAAGACTTCTGACAAGACAAGGCAGCTACAGCTTTTCCCTCAAATTAAAGAAATATTAGCGAGGATGTTTGGAAAGATAAATGTTCCTGTTTTCCATTTGGATATGTTTGCTTCAAAAATGACTGCAAATACTGTCTCTTATTTTATGTCTAGTCTGGAGCAACTGGGCACTTCAGATACTGATTAGCATTTTTACAGTGAGGTGCTTTCTAGAATACGTGACTTCATCATTGGTGCCAGCTGGAAAGGCACTGCTGCCAGGACCACCATGTACTGATGGCTCAGGGTAAGAGCAGGCACAGGCCCACAGCATGGGGGTGCAAAGTGCAGCCACTTTTTCTAGCCAGCTCCAACAGAGTGCTTTAAATGTTAGTGAATTTTACCTCCGAATTCTCATTTCTGGCTCCTCTTGAAAAAAATCTGAAGACTAGGCAACACTAAGCCTGTCTTCATCCTTGATGAAACAGACTACAGCTTCTCAGTGGCTGCCTCTCTAGTGAGGCCATGTTCCACTATTCTCACCAGTAAGCAAGGTCTCACCTTCAGTCCACTTCACCCCATCTGGCCCTAGAAGAATATGAAATTGCAAAATGAAACTCTGACATATCTAATGTGCTATATGTAACACTAGATCGTATTACAGGTCCTACCTCTATGGACTCTACCTCTGAGTGACTATTAAGTCATTCCTTCATGAATGAATATGCCACATTGCCTTTAATTAACCGATGGAAACACTCAATGGTACTTCCTCTGTGATCCACAAGATGAAGGGATTACACTATAAACTTGTAAAAAACAGAAAACCAAAAGCCTTGTCTGAGCTCTCACGGCAATTACAGTACAAACCACATTAGTTATTTAGCTCTTAATCATAAACTATTTCATGTGTCTTTTCCCCTCTTTTATGTATATTTATCTTGTCTCCCCAATAAAAGTGCAGCTCATCAAAGATCAGGATGTTTGTCTTTTATGTCTTTACAATCCCCCATGCTGTTTCGTACGCAGTAATAATGCAATAAGTGCATACTTGTTGATTTAAAACGTGATATGAAGCAGAAGCTTCCCAGTACCCTTCAACAGTCATGATGTTGTAATATCTGAGACCATCTGCCTCTGCCCTCTCTTCCTTTATAGGAATAATCCCAGGCTGAATCACACAAAGCAATGCCAACTAATTTTTCTAGATGTGCCTTCTATTGGCTTCTTTACCTCGAATCACACAGAAGGCTCCTTTGAAGCAGGTCCTGCCAGAGACTCGATAGTGATCAGGGCTGTGATCACAGTGAGTATGCAGCCCTGGAACCCAGCACTGGTTACTGGCACTTACATGTTCACACCAGGCCCTGCCAAACCACATGTGCTCCAGGCCAAGAAGCTTCCCCTCAAACACAGTGCTGACTGGCCGGCTGCTCACTCAAGGAGATGAATCAAGAGCCCTAAAGGCAAGTTATAAACTCCTTTCTTCTTGGCATAGACTGTAGACCAGCAGGGTCCAAATTGATTCCACAAACATAGATAATTATCTTAAGTGAATGCACCCAGACTCTTACTGTCTGAACTCACAGTGGGTTTAGGCAATATGCCTCCCTGGTACCATAAATATGACATGATGAGGTGGGCAAGTGGGTCTCAGAAATTTGGATTTTTTCCTGATATTTTCTTTATGTTTGCCTCATCTTGTGGCATAAAGCAACTGAGGAATAACTGTTGGATGAACTGTTTACATCATCACAAATAGTTAACGAGACTTAAATGGAATCTAAATCCTCCTACCAGAAAAAAGAATGGTCAGTTTTAGAGAAGGCAAATGGCTGCTGGTGAAAAAAATCGTAACTACATTCATACATAATTTAGAACAAGATGATTTGAAAATCAAAATGTTATCGTTTTACCATAAGTGAAAACAAGGAAGATTATACTTGACATTCTCCCTTACTGCATGGATCTATTGTATTATGGAGTTTCTGATGGGATGTTACCAATGATATTTTAATGTGGTTTGATCATATCAGATTATCATATGAAGCGATAATCAGTTTAGTAGGTCAGGAATTAATAGACCAAAGGAGGAAATGTCTATGTGGACCTGGTTCCCATCATTCCTTTGCCCTACTTGACCCACCAGTGGAAATTCTTTTATGGTTCTATAAGGTAGCTTATGGATAGAAAAGAAACAGGAAGAAAGGACCAGACCTCACATGCAATTGCATCCCCTGGGTTATAAGGAATGCTAAACAGCATTTGTTAATAGTAGGAATACTATTCTTTCATTTCCTACAAAACTGCTTCTTGACCTCAGCCCAAATTCTGCCTCCTTCCAGGAGCCTCCTTTCACCATCCCTTCTAAACTTTGCTCCTCCACTCACCCCATTCTTGCTCCTAGTTTAACCTATTTTATTATCTTCTTAGCACTTACATTCTGAAGTAACTTATATTTTTTTTACTTGTCTATATTCTGCCATTTCATCCACTGTAAGTTCCAAGACACTAGAAACATCTTCTGCCGTATTAACTACATAGAAGTTGCTCAATAAATATTTGCTAAAAAATTAATGAACAAATGAACATTTAATATTTTCAAATTATCAAAGCGACCATAACAAAATGTAAAGACAGGTTCTTTATTTCCAAGGATATATGCCTGAAGTATTTTTGAGCATCAGCTCACCCCTGATTCCACTTCTGAACATTGCTCCATTTCTTAGCTACCCCATCCCAAGCGAGGGATGCTGTGGGAGAGGGAGACGTGGGAGGTTCAGCGTAAGTTTGAAGTAAGGGATACCAGTATGTCTTTCACAACGTTTTTTTTCTATTTGGTAACAAAAAAAGCAGAAGTTAGATATTTTGTTTTGTTGACCGCAGAAAACTACTGATGACCTCAGCTAAAAGACTACATTCTTCAGACTCCCTTGAGAGAGCTGCCAAGCAGAAGTCATTGTTTCTTCCAGGAATGCCCTTTGCAGTAGGTTGACTCAGCTTGGAAGGGGGCACTTTTACCCTTTCCACCTTCGTCTTCTTCGTTCCACAGAAAAGACAGATATAATGGCTAGAACTCACATGCGCAGTGTTAAGGATAGAGACCACAAAAATAAGGGTGATGAGAGACAGGGGTCTGGCCCATTGATGACATCATGAGACCACCATGCTAGCCCTAGATTATTGCTACCTCTGAAATGTTTTTGAGAGAGAAAAATAATTTTTTTCTGCCACCATTATTTAGTTGTTTTTCCTATCCTATTGAGCCAAATCTATCTAATCAATACATGATTTAAAAGGTTAAAACTAAATAATTAAAATTATCAGTTGAGGCCAAACTGCCATGTTAAGTTGGCCCAACATAGCCACGGGTTCTGCATGCATGGATTCAACTGCAGATCAAACATACAGAAAATAAATTCCAGGAAGTTCCAAGAAGCAAAACTTGAATTTCTCATGCACAAGTAACTATTTACATAGCTTTTACATTGTATTAGGTATTGTAAATAATCTAGAGATGATTTAAAATATACAGGAGGATGTATGTAGGTTATATGCAAATATCATTTTACATAAGGAACTTAGCATTTGTAGATTTTGGTAGGCAAGCCAGGGTAGGGGAGTGACGGGCTGTTCCTGGAACCAAACCCTCACAGATATTGAGGGACAACTATATCCATGTACCATATACTTTTTCACAAAGTTTTCAACATGCTTACCTCATTTGTCATTTTCATCCTTAAAATATACCACTTAATTAAGCATACCCATTTAACAGAGGAGAAAATAAGACTAAGGAGGTTAAGTCACTAATACAAGGTTCCCAGCTGGTAAATTAGAGCACAAATCATCTGAATTTTAGCCCAGAGCTGTTACCAGTAGAGTATGCTGCCAATTGCTCAAATATGTGTCAAAGTTTCAAGAATTATTACATATGCCACTTAATAAGATCAGATAAAGCATTAAACACATATAAGGGAGATGATACCAAAGTTGCTATTGGTATCAAATGATAATTTTTAAAATATTTTTATAAGTTCTGAAATTTCTTCCATAACAAAAATATATAATATTTATAAAATAAATATTATAGCCAAAGAAAAAGTTCTTTCTATTTTAGTTATTGAGCAGGAGATAAATGCATTCAATGCAACAATATGGGCTAATTCACTCAGGTGGCAGATGTGAGAATGGTTAGGATTCTAGCTGGACTCTGCCGACACTTGGTACTACAACCAAATAGGGAACCATCATCACCGGCTATGGAGGTGTGTGAAGATTTACTGAAAACCTATCAAGTAGATTGCCATACAATTGATCAAATATATTTAGGAAAACTAGACTGCATAATATTTGATTTACCAATTTGAATTACCAAATGCCAAATCAACTTGCATTAATACTATAAAATCCATTTGCTGAAGAAGGGTTTTTTCATATAAAAGGAAGAAATTTGCCATAGATAAGCTATAGCTATAAGTAAAATGAATCCCTTCTTATGTTATTATGTTAACATATTCAATATTGCATGGATATGTAAACTTAAAATACTGAATTAACAAGCTGATTTTTTTTTAACCTGTGTAGAGCTAGTTTTTGAAGATGAATTTATGTCCCTATTCTTTATGTGGGTGACCTCACAGAAAAGAAATTCTACTTTTCTGACTAACTCCTGAGAGATTTTCGAACATCTTGGCCACTAACTTAGTTAATTTCTTGCCTGTGAATTTTGAGAAAGGGTCATAATTGTGGGGGGAGATAAGATAAACAGTAGGCAGAAATGACAGTCAATATCACATCAACATCAATTCTTTGCATGAAAGACAACTCTTTTTTTCTTCAAAAATAAGTACAAATCCCTCTCTACAACCTTTGGAGTATCATTAAGATTCTAGCCCATTTTGAAGCACTAACCTAGTTAAGAAAAAGGAACATTTATTTCGTAGGGTCTACCTCGTCTGATCAGTAGTGAGACTGTACATATCAGATGATTTCTTGGACACAGCTTTTTCAGCATATTTCCAGAGTGAGGCACACTCCCCAAATTTAGATACACTGGATATGCCCTGGGAAGACGAATTTTCTGACTGTTCTAAGATCTGACTTCTCCTACCTACAGTCCCTGAGCCGGATACCTGCACTTCTTGTTATAATGACACATTGAAAGTTTCTGGGCTCTCTGGACTCTGTCCTACATTGATGTCCTAATGATATTGTCTTTTTTACATGGTTTTGGTATTTTGTTTCATTCGGCCTTTTGGTGAACCATACAGTAGTGCACAACCAAGAAGACTAACTTCTTCTTACCCATAATATATATTTGGGTAACCTAGACATTTCAGCAATATTTACCCAATGCATTTCAAGATATAAGATTTGCTCTTTATGTTTTGAAAGAACTGCCAAAGACTCCCAGCTAAGCATCACTTATCTTCATCTCATTCCCACCTACTACTCACTCATTCTTTAGATTGAATATTTTCCCATGTTTCTATCACCTTCTCAAAGTTGGTTGACATTTAAAATAGCAAGTATGGATTGCATATATCATTAAATTTGCTTCCAGTGGAAAAGAAAACTAACTGAACTTTTGGTAGAAAAACATTCATCAGCAGCATCTTCATCCTTAAGTTACATTTTTTACACAACCACTTTTGCAGAAACTACTTATATCAGTGAAGCCATTCAGGCAGCAAGTAAGAGAAAATCCAATTTGAAATGGCACCTGTGATGAGGCAATTTGTTATCTCACAAGACAGGAAGACCAGAAGTGAGTTAGCTCCCCAGTTGGTCTACTCACCAAATCAACCTCATCATCAAGGACACAAGTGCTTTACGTCACTTTACTCTGCCACCTTCAGCTGTTGGCCTTTGTCAGCCTAACAGCTACATAAAACGAAGGTCCAAAGTCTGAAAGGAGAATGTCCGTTCCTTAGGTCTTTTTTTTTTTTTTTTGGCAAGAAAAATCTTCTCCCAGCATCTAGGCAGACTACTCCTCATCACCTCATACATACATTTCTAAACAAATATTAGAAAGATGATAGGATTACCGTATTTTACTAGGAGGAAATAAGACTCATGACTTATGCCCTGATGCTTCCAAGGAGCCCAGCCTTGCTTGAAGCACAGGACCACCTAATACCTGAAATAGTTATCTAGAAAAGTCATGAATGATGACTCCTAGCCGGGGGACTAACAGTCTTCAGACACCACTGTTCCAGGTATGAAATGATTTGCCCTAATGATTTACCACTCCATATACCCACTTTTTTATCTTTAATTTATCCTTTATCTTTTTCCAATAAACCTGTTGGGGGACTCAGCTAGAAATTACGCCTGTTTGCAAAATGATTATCTCTATGATAACATCTTAAATATAAGACTCGAGAAGTTCACAAGATTTAATTTTTGGAAATATGTAGAATTCCTTATGATAAAAGGTAAACTAAGGCATATTAAAATTTTTTAAGAATTTGAGCAAAAATTGATTCCAACTGGGCAGCACCAAACCAAAAGTGGTTAGAAGTGCTCCACTGATGAGAGCTTAGGGAGAGATTTTTATAGAGAAGAGGTAGAGCAGAGCAAGGAAATTATTTGATTGGCTGTAGATTAAGCCGTCGCCTCATTTGTAAAACCCTAGCCGGATGTTTGTGAGTGGTTGTTGTTAAATTTTTGCTTTCTTAACCTTGAGGCATTTACAGGCTTAGGTTTTGGTTTGCTTACATAGGCTCCCAAGCCATTAAAGCCACCTCAGGCGAATGTCCCTCCTGTTTAATTAATTTAGTACTTAATGTTAGGTTATTTGGTAAAGAACCCAATTAAGATTCAATAAGGAACTCAGGTTTGATTCCTTAATTCAGATAGGTGAAATATTTCTCCTCTGAAAGGCTTTGAGCCTTAAAATAACCACGACATTGGTCTGAAATACATTGTGTTGCCATTAGATACATGTGCTTCAATTGGAAGAAAAACTGTATCACACAACCTTGGGAGAGCCTATGAAAGGTGTTCTAGTGCTATTAGTAACTTCTTCCTAAAGACATAGTGACGTGCCACATGCAGAACATTTCATGCAAAGACACAGTCCAATTTCCATCCTTAACAGGGCTTTGAAAACTGCCTGATTTTCACTGGGAAAAGAAAGGATAAAACTTACTCAACAAATTTGTTGTAAGGTCAAATAGAATTGTATTTCTCTTGATACATAGGTATGTGAGTGTATATGGGTGTGCATAACATAGATGAATATATGTATAGATGTATACATTTATATGTACACACACATGCACATATATACACACATATGTATAAATATATACATATAGAAAGATATACATATACACACACACCCATACTCTATTTATGGTGATTATCTTTGTGAAGATGTTGAAAATACAAAGCATGAATAATATCCATTATGTTAACCACATTTTTAAAATATCCCTTGATTTGAGACTTTGAGCAGATTGCTTAGCGTTCTTTGCTGCATCTGATTTGGCCTTCGGGGGAGCTACTCCATTGCTACCTTCTTTTAAATTTATCATTTGGATCCTATAATCCAGGGAGAAAAATAGTCAGTTGGCTGAAGCATGCTGATTTGCCCCAGAGTGAAACTAGAGACAAAAAGGTCTTGGAGGTCTTAAAAAGGAATTGAAATTCTGTTTGTTTGTTTTAGAATTTAAAAACATTTATTTTTACTTTGTTTGCTGTATGGAATTTCTTCTAACATCACTAATTAAGCATCGTATTCAGTAGCTCTTAACCTTTAGGAATTACCAGAGAAAGAATAAATGGGACTAGGTTAAAAAGCCATCCCATGTAATTTTTAAGTTTGCTTCCAAAGTTTTGGTTTAAGTTTAAATTCTGCCCTAAATTTTAGAGGAGGGATGAAGTAAGGTTATAGGCTAGTGAAAAACATTTGAATTTTAGGGGCACTGAGGAAAAATATAAGCAAACCAGTTTCTGCTTATGTATTGAATCCCTTAAAAAAAAAAAAAGGTGTTTGTAAGGTTGGTTTGTTTGTAAGTTTTTCAGAAACTAGATTTTATTTTTCCACAAAAATTTTCTGTAAAGTATTGTAGATTCCCAGGTTAGCCCAATGAACCATAGAAATAATACCACTGTGAAAGATGATCACTGATTTGTTCAGTTCTTGGTATGGGATGATTCCCATTGAGCTTTAATGCTTGATGGGAATTCTTCCAGCATGAGGGACTGATACTTTGATCTTTTCTAGTAGCAGATGGATGAACAGGAATTGCTCCACTTTTTAGAGATAGATGCTCCTTGGATTGTGACAGACAGTACAGTATATGTTACTGAAACGGATGAGAAGGGTAATAATAACTAATAGCTAATAACTGTAGCTACAGGAAACATGACCAGAGAGCTATCCAGAGTGGTTGCCCAGTTGCAGTGTGGGTCACTCCTTTGACAGGGGTTCATTACAGTGCAATGGGCTATTAAGTCGTTCAAAATTTCCTGAATGTCAACCACCAAGGAAATACAATGCTAGGCTCTGGAGAAACAATTGTAACCAAGCAGATGTGGTCTTTTCTGTCCAGGCACTTACAAAATAATTTGGGATGTAGGGCTGGGCAAACAAGCAAATAATCATACATAAATATAAAACCGCAGCTGGGATAAATGCTGGGAGAGATAATACACGGTCCTTTGAATAACGGAATAGAGGACTTTTAATCTAGTAAGCTACAGTTTTCCCTGATAAATGATTTCTCCTAAAGCGTGTATTGGAGGTAATCGGTCCAAGAGTGGAGTGGACTAAGCCAGTAGAAAAGCCTGAAAGAAGACCAGTAGAGTAGGGGACGAGAGGAAGAAAGACTGCAATGAGATGATGCCTCAGAACTAGTTTGAACACCACACCTGATAGAGATTAACATTCTATGTTTTAAAAAGACCAAGGGGGAAGGGGCAGGAGGGATAAATTGGGAGGTTGGGATTGACAAATACACATTACTATATATAAAATAGACAACTAATAAGAACCTACTGTATAGCACGGGGAACTCTACTCAGTGCTCTGTAATGGCCTATATGGGAAATGAATCTAAAAAACAGTGGATATGTGTGTATGTATAACTGATTCACTTTGCTGTACAGCAGAAAATAAAACAACATTGTAAATCAACTATACGCCAATAAAAATTAATTTAAGAAAAAGACCTTTAGCCTGAGAGCATGTGTGTGTGTGTGTGTGTGTGTGTGTGTGTGTGTGTGTGTGTAAATGTCAATCTGAGTATAGAGCAGAGAAAGGAGGAATGGAAGGGAACCAAAGTCTGGAAGCTATTGTGGTAACCAAGATGTGTGGTGTTGGTAGTTTGGTCTAGGGAAGTGGTTCTCAAACTTTCATGTGGATCAGAATCACCTGGAGGGTTTATTAAAACACGGATTGCTGGGCCCTACACCCAGACATTCTGACTCAGCGGGTCTGGAATGAAGTACAAAATGTGTATTTCTAATTGCTTGCCAGGTAATGCTAAAAGTGACAGTTAGAGGATCAAACTTTGAAAACCACTGTAAATCTCAATGTACACAACTGGTCTAGGGTGAGAAAGGTGGACAGATTATTTCTATATTCTCAATGCAAAAAAAAGTCTCATGAGTGAAATGATGAAAAATTTCCTTGGCTAATTAATTTGTATTTGATATTCTGAGGAATAATGAAGTCTAACACCACCTAACATCTTATGATTTCTGACTTGACAGTGATCTACAAAAGATTTTTACAATAAGATTAAAGTGATTGTGTCTTCTCCTTCTAGTCAATATTTCAACACAGAAAAATATTTTATGAGTTAATTTGGAAATTTACCCAATTAGCCATAAAATATATTTTTTAAAATGTTTGAATAAGACCCATGTAATCTGTGCTGTACAGTATGCTAAGACTATCTCTGGTGAAAGACTCATTTTACATTTTTATTTCTAATCTGCTGGGGACAAATGTGTCCAGATGCACATGCTCAGTGAGCAGTTTGTACTACCTGGACCTACCACACAAGTTCAGCAACATATAAACTGGCCCAGATTCTGTTCAAGGGGACAAATCCACTGACTACATACTTGGATGTTGTTGTGACATCAATTTTCTACAAAAGTTTCTGAATGCATTTTTTTTTTTTTTTTTGCGGTAAGCGGGCCTCTCAGTGTTGTGGCCTTTCCTGTTGCGGAGCACAGGCTCCGGACGCGCAGGCTCAGCGGCCATGGCTCACGGGCCCAGCCGCTCCGCGGCATGTGGGATCTTCCCGGACCGGGGCACGAACCCGCGTCCCCTGCATCGGCAGGCGGACTCTCAACCACTGCGCCACCAGGGACGCCCTCTGAATGCATATTTTTAATTCTGTAATTGTCTTGTTGTACAGGTAACTCACCGTTCATGACCTGACACTGATTCACAGGCCACACTTTAACACTACCTTGCAGGAAATATAAAAATACAATTTTTTTCTTGAAAATTACTAGTCCAAGGAGATCTTCAAAATGGGCAAAGTTCTGCTGAACTTCATAAGTCAGCTTCATGATTGTCTCATTTGGCAAAAACCAAAATGGTAGCACAAAATTAGAAATATGATGGATAACCTCAGTTTTACTTCATTTTACTTGGCAGAACTTTCAACGAATAAAGGCCACAGGATTTGTTTTATTCTAGAAATCTTATAACATTTAAAATTTTGAATAAAATTTGGTCTACACTTTAGTGTTTAGTTTTAGGCAAAACTCCTTTGTATTTCTTGACTATTCAATTAGTTTGTTCTATGTGTTTATTTTTTGTATTGCTCAAAAAATGTGTGAAAATAGCTCTTTAGTTAATGAGGAACTCTGTGATATTTTTTGGTGTTGATTAAGGAACAAAAGAAACATTCCCAGTGTCCGTCTACACAGGCTGGAAAATTCACCGAGACACACTTTTCAGTGCTTTACCTTCTAACTGATTAGCTGTCTGAAATGGCTCATCATTGTATCAATAATAAGGCCCCAGGAGTTTCTTAAACAAATTAAAATATTTTCTTTTATGGTACATCCTTAGTACCATAACATTCATTTTTATAGCAGAATTCTTGGATATTTTGGCATTATGTAAAAAGAAACAACATTTCTACTTTTCATAACCCACAATAATATGGGTCACAGTACTACATCTGTTTTAATGTGATTTGCTAAGTAGGGAGAATCATTTAGGCCTGTAACGAATCACTCACAGTGTTAGAGATTCAGATGTGTACTGCATTTCAGATTAAGCAGCAAGTAACCCTCCTGTGTGATGGAAAGATTTCCTAGTGGTTAAATATGCAAGATCTAGTTTCCACGTTCAAGAAGATAAAGTAAACATACTTTTTCTTTTTCTCCCACTAATTACAACAGAAAACTTTGGACTTTATACATAAAATAAACATCAAAAGACTCCAAAAGGAGAAAAGAAGGCAGATTGGCTAGGGACCTCAGGGATGATATGATGGTGAGTTCTCTGAATTTTCTTTTGGCCTCATATATCCCAAATTCTCAGTTAAAGAAGCTAGCAACATGGTAAAACTAGCAGGCACAGACAAAACAAGCAAACAAAAGCACCCAAATACCTTTTAGATAAGAACTACTCTACTCCAGACAAATATCACAGAAATAACTATGGCCCAACACACACCCATACCAACAAAGGCTGAGTGAGTTGCCTAGACTTCCACCCATGCCAGGCTGTAATAAGGCACCCAACCTCCCACAACTGGGATGGTGTCAGAGAAGGCCAAGTGGAAAGACAGGACTCTCACCACCACCCAGCAGGAAAGAGGCCATTTCTCCCCTCTGTAGTACCAGTAGAGGCCACATAGGGAGCAGTAACTCCTATTCCTCCTAGCCAGAGAGGTAGGAATAAAGGCCTAGTGAGGAGCCAGAAATTCCACTCTGACCCAGGAGTCACATGGAACCTTCCCTCCTCAGATGTCAATGGAAGCCAAGTGGGAAACCTGCACTTCTACCCCCATTTGGCAGTAACAAGGTGCCACCCCACCCCTTTTCCTAGTGCAGTGGGGGTCACAGAAAATCAGCTAAAATAGAAGGTTTAAATAAGATCCAGAATCTTATAATACCTTAAATTTTCAGGTTTCAATAGAAAGTCATTTGTTATACCAAGAACCAGGAAGATCTCAAACTGAATGAAAAAAGACAATCAATAGATGGCAACACTGAAATGACAGAGATAATAGAATTATCTGACAAAGATTATAAAAAGGCTATTATAAAAATGATTGAAGAGGCAATTAAAAACATGTAAGAAACAAATGAAAAAATAGAAAGTATTAGAAATAGAAAATGCGAGCCAAGAAATAGAAGATATAAAGGAGAACCAAATGGAAATTTTAGAACTAAAACTCAAACAAACAATAATTTAAATTAAAAAAACTCAGTAAATGAGTTCAATAGCAGAATGTAAGGGACAGAAGACATAAACAGTGAACTGGAAAGTGGAACGATAGAAATTACCCAGTTGGAAACAACAGAGAAAAAATAGACTTAAAAAAATTAACAAAGCCTCAGGGACCTGTGCAACTATACCAAAAATATCTAATATTCATTCAACTGGAATCCTTGAAATAGAGGAGAAAGGAGAGAGTAATGAAAAAGTAACTGAATAACATCAAATCAAATAATCAAAGCTGAAAACTTTTGAAATTTAGCAAAAGGCCTACTTAAAGAATGAAGCTGAGTGAACTGAAAATAGGAGAAATCCATGCCAAGATGTATTGTAGTCAAACTTTGGAAGACTAAAAGAACAAAAAATATTTTTTTAAGGAAGTGAGAGAGAAATAGCACATTACATATGGAGGAAAAATATTTGAATGACAGCAAATTTCTCACCAGAAAGAGTGGAGGTCAGAAGGAATTACACTACAGTTTTCAAGTGCTGAAGAAAAGAACTATTCAATCTAGAATCAAATATACAATGAAAATCTATTTCAGAAATGAAGAGGAAATCAAGATATTCTGAAATGAAGGAAAGCTAAGAGAATATGTTCCTGGCAGTTCTAATCTAAAAGAATGGCTGAAGGAAGTCCTCTAAAGAGAAAAATAAACACAATAAGAAAGAATCTTGGAACATCAGGAAGTAAAATAGAACGTGGTGTGCAAAAATATAGACAAAATACTAAATCATGTTTGATGATTGAAGTAAAAAGTGTAGGACTGTTTCATGTGGTTCCACATGTACGTAAAGGAAATATTTACAACAATTATATTACAGATAGGCGAGGGTAAAGGGATGTAAAGAAAAGCAAGGTTTCATACTTCACTGTGGTAAAATGACACCACCATTAGACTGTGCTAAATTCTATATGTATAATGTAATAACTAGAGCAACCATTAAAAATAAAAAACTATACAATGAGCATATACAATGCTTCTGGCCATATGAAGCTGAAGCCTCTCTTGGTTTATCACTCAGAGAACCCAAGAGACCTTAAAAACATAGCCAAGGGCTCTCTCCCTATTGTGTGGAAAAATAACCCCAAAGCCTGGGTTACACAGGTCATTTTCCAGGACTGGTTTTTCCATCACTTTATCCCAGAGGTTAGAGAAATATTGCTTGGAGAAGGACATCCCATTGGACATTCTTCTACTGCTTGACAATGCTCCAGGCCACCTCCCCATTCATGGACGACTTTCATCCCAACATCAAAGTAGTGCCTCTGCCACCGAATACTATACTACGTCGCTCATCCAACCTATGGACCAGGGAGTTACAGCGACTTTCAAGAAATATCATTTAGGTCACAGTTTTCGTCAGGCTGTAAAGCTGAGTGATGAATCAGGAACAACTTTGTAAATTTGGGAAGGACTATAGCATCTACAAGGCCATAAAAAACATTGACTTTGCTTGGCATGAGGTTATGGCCGTCACCATGAATGAAGTTTGGAAGAAACTTTGCCCGCAGTTTGTTCACAATTTTTGTGGATTTTAGAAGGTGGATGAGGAGTCCAAAGAGGTCTTCAGCAACTTAGTGACCCTCAGTGAGAAGCTGGAGCTAGATCTGCAAGAGGGCGACTTCATGGAACTCCTTGCTGTGCAACATGAGGAGTTTACTAATGAAGACCTGATGGAATTGGAGGCCCAGAGAAAGGACAAAGAGAGACAAGAGGAAGAAGTAACTAAAGAACTGAAGAGACTCACGACACAGGAAATGGCAAGGGGATTTTCTTTATTTGACAAGGCACTGTTAGTTTTTGATGCACAGGACCTTAACATAGACTGGTACACGAAGGTTGCAGCAGCTGTTCAGAATGTAATCCAGTGCTACCATGTCATCTATGGTGAGAAAAAAAAGAGCTACTAATCAGACATCACTGGATCGCTTTTTCAGTAGGGTAGATAGAATTGAATCCAACAGGGAACCAGAACCTGTGCCATCAACGTCAGGGGTAAGTGAAATAGCAACTTTCCCTCCATCTCCTATTGCTGACAATCCTTCAGCTCTACCATCTCCCACCTCCTCTCCCTCCTCCAGTGGGTAACTCTTCTTGCCTGCTCACTTGATGCCAGCCCCTGTATGCCAACTGTTGTACTGTACTACTGTACTTTTCAAGGTACTGTATTGTAAGATTAAAAATGTTTTCTTTATGTTTTGGGTTTATTTTTTATGTATTATTTGTGTGAAAAGTATTACAAACCTATTACAATACAGTACTATATAGCCGATTGTGTTAGTTGGGTACCTAGGCTAACTCTGTTGGACTTACGAACGCGCTCTCAGAACGGAACTCATTTGTATGTAGGGGACTTACTGTACAAGAAACTCACTTCAAATAAAATGATATAAGAAGTTGAAAGAAAAAGTTGGAAAAAGATATATCATGCAAATATTAATCAAAAGAAAGCAGCATTAGATATATTAATATCAGATAAAGTAGACTTCAGAGCAAATAAAATTACCAGAGGCAGAGAAGGCTATTTAATAATGATGACAAGAGGATTAATGCACCAAGAAGACATAGCAATCATAAATATAAATACTGAACAACCCAGATGCAAAATAAATGAAGCAAAACCCAATAGAACTAAAAGGAGAAATATTCAAATCCACCAGTATGGTTGGAGACATCAACACCCCTATGTCAACAACTGACGGAACAACTAAACAGAAAATCAGCAAGGGTATAGAAGAACTGAACAACACCATGCAAAAAATGAACCTAATAGACATTTTTAGAATACTTTGCTTAACAAAAGCAGAACACACATTATTTTTAAGCATCCATGGAACTTATACCAAGATAGACCATATTCTGGGTCATTTAAAAAAAAAATCCAACAAATTTGAAAGAATTTAAACCACAGAAAGTGTGTTCTCTGACCACAACAGAATCAAACTCTAAATCAGTGATAGAAAGAAAACAGAAAAATCCCCCAAGTACTTGGAAATTAAACAAAACAATTACAAACAATTAATTCATCAAAGAGAAAAGATTCAAGAAAAAAAACATCTAATATATTTAACAAAATGAAAATATACCATATCAAAATTTGGAGGACGTAGGTAAAGCAGGGATGAGAGGGAAATTTTTGGCACTAAATTAGAGCACTTAGGTTTTTATAAAAGAAATGTTTCAAATCAATAATCTAGACTCCCATTTCAAGAACCTAAAAAAAAAAAGGGGCCAAGTTACTCAAAGCAAGTATCAGGAATGAAATAATATATATAAGAGCAGAAAGCAATAGGACTGAAAACAGAAAAAAAAAAAAAAAGAGAAAATCAATAAAATAAAGAGCTGCTTCCTTACAAGATAAATAAAATTGATGCACTGCCAGCAAGACTGAGATAAAGAGCAAAACAGATAATTCAAATCACCAATATCAGGAATAAGACAGATCCTGCAGACATCAAAATAAAAATAAGTGAATGCTATGAGCCACACTGCACAGCTAAATTTGATAATTTAGGATTAATTGGCCAATTCCCCAAGAAACATAAAGCTACCACAGTTCATCCAATATGAAATAGATAATTTGAATAAACCTATAACAATTAAGTAAACTGAAGTCATAATTTAAGAAAAATTGACTCCAGTTATGTAGAATCTCTTAAAGAAGAAAGAAGAAGAGAGGACACTTCTTAATTTATTTTTTGAAACTGGTATTACTCTGAAACCAAAACCAAAGATGGTACCAAATAAAACAAAACAAAAACTTGAGACAAATATCCCTCATGAATATAGATGTAAAATCTTTAACAAAATATTAGCAAATAGAATTCAGCAATATATAAAGCAAATTACACACCATGACCAAGTGAGTTTTAAGACTGGTTGAATATTTGAAAATAAATTAATATAATCCAATATATTAAAAACTGTAAAAGGAAAATTACGTGATCGTATCAATCTATGAAGAAAAAGAATTTGAAAAAATTCAACACCCACTAATGTTTAAAAAAAGAAGAAAAACCTCTCAGAAAAGTAAGAATTGAGGGGGAACTTCCTAAACTTGATAAATAGGATCCACCAAAAACCTGATGCTAAAAATACACTTAAGAATGGAAGAGTGAATGCTTTATCTATAAGATCTGGAACAAGGCTAGGATATCTACTCTCACCACTCTTATTCAACATAGTGCTGGAAGTTCTAGCGGGTGCAACATGGCAAGAAAAGGAAATAATGGCATACAGATTGGAAAGAAAGGGCTAAAACTGTGCCATGTGCAGATGACATGATTATCTACATAGAAAATCCCAAGGAATATGCAAAAACCAAAAACACACAAAAAGCTTCTAAAACTAAAAAGTAAGTTTAGCAAGGTCGCAAAATACAAAGTAAACAGAAAAAATCTATCGCATTTCTACATACTTGTAATGAATACATGGAAACAAAATTTGAAAATATAATATCATTTATAATCACTTAATAAAATAAATAGTGTAATTCTATGAAAACATGCACAAAACTTCCATGATGAAAACTACTACAAAATGCTAATGAAAGAAATCAAGATGACCTACTCAAATATATTCAACTTTCTTTTGACAAAGGTGCAAAAGCAATTCAATGAAGGAGGGATAGTTTTGCCAAAAAAAAAAAAGCAATCAGACAGCCATTGGTGGGGCAAAAATAACTGTGATTTAAACTTTATACCTTATATAGAAATTAACTTAAAAGGGGTCACAGACTTAAATGCGAAACTGAAAAATTATAAAACTTAGAAAAACATGGAGGATCTTTGGAATGTAGGGCTAGGGAAAGTGTTTTTAAACTTGAAACCAAAAACATGATCCAGAAGAAAAAAAAGAATAAATTGAACTTCATCAACATTAAAAAACTTTTGCTTTGCATGAGTTCCTGTTAAGAAGATGAAAAGACAATCTAGAGGCTGAGAGATAATTTTTACAAACTACGTGGTGTTTTTTAGGAATACAATAAAGGTATTATTTATCATCAGCAGCTCAGAAAGTTATATGAAATTGGATGAAAGTGGTCAAAAAGCACACATACCCAATTATGAGATACGTAAGTTCTGATGGTATAATGTACCAACATGATATCTATACTTAACACTGCTGTGTGGTATAATTGAAAGTTGCTAAGAGTAGTAGATCTTAAAAGTTCTCTTCACAGAAAACAAAACAATCCTTTTTATCTTGTATCTATACGAGATGATGATAACTAAATTTATTGTGGTAATCATTTCATAATATATATAAGTTAAGTCATCACGCTGTACATGTTAAAATTATACACTGCTATGTGTGAATTACATCTGAATAAAACCAAAAACAAGGGAAGTTATATGAAATTTTAAAATTTTCAGATCTGACAGCATCTAATCGTCTAGGTTTTGCTCCTTTAGAAGATGGAAACCCCTTGAGTACAACACAGTAATCAGTATCATATTTAAAGGAAAGTTAGTGCATTCTTGGAATTCCCTATATTCCAGGATGAGAAGCAGACCCAGAAAGTACAGATTTTCAGGAAAGAGCTGAAAAATAGCTCAAGTCTGGTGCACATCTCTAACCACGTGGTACTTTGCTCAGTCTCATATTCTGGTCTCTCTTGCCCAGAAACTTCTGCTGCTTCTTACCTTGCAGTTTCTTCACTTCCTTGAACGTATAAGGATCAAATATTTGTCCTAGGTTGACTTCCAAGTCAGTTTTGGTGGTGTTTTGTTTATACAGGGTAGATTTCCAAGCACAGACCTTTTTTTTTCAGATTAGGAATCTTCCTTGCAAGTAGACTGGCCATTTGAGACACAGCCATGTGTCCAAGGAGAAGCCATACCAGCTGCTGCTTCCCCCACTTCATCCAGAAGCTCCATTCAAAGTTGACTGGTTTCTTCTTTAATCCTCCAAATACAGTGTCAGCCTCAAGTCAAATTCATGGTCCAGTTCCTTTTCACGTTCTCTGGAGACTTTGTAAATTTCATAGAAAGACTAGAAATAAAAGCCTAGTGAAGCATGCAGGTAAAGAGACAATTACCATAGGGCAGCACTGCTCCTTATGACAAAGGGTCCCGATACCCACTCTGAGAGTTTCAGTGGGCTCTGAGTTCCTGCACTGACCAGCACACAGACCTCTCCCACTCATTTGTTAATTGCAGGCCTGGGGCTGCAGGCAGGTTTGGGAGTGGAAGTCCCCTGTCACTGGAGATGGGCTCCAAATCCTGCAAACTACACGTTTAATAAAAGGACTAAATATCTAGCCTATGTAAAGAACACTCAAAATAACAGCAAAAAAACTCCAAACAATTCAATTAGAAAATGGACAAGAGATGTAAACAGATATTGTACCAAAGTGGATATGCAAATGGCAAAAAAGCACATTAAAAAGCAATCAGCGTTATTAGCCATCAGGCAAGTACAAGTCAATACCACAATGTGATATCACTATACACCTATCAGAATAAATTATTTGTTAAGTGACAAATACTGGTGAGGATACAGAGAAACTGGAACACTCACATATTTCTGGTGGAAATGTAGAATGCTACAGACATTCTGAAAAAGAATTTCACAGTTTCTTAAAAAATATAAACATGCAACTACTGTATGACAGCAATTTTACTTCTGGGCATTTATCCCAGTAAAATAAAGACTTATGTTCACAGTAAATGTATTTTCATAATTATTTGATTGGTTAGGCATTAATTATAAGTGGTAAAGTAAAGCTTGATGTATTTTTTTTTCACATCTTTATTGGAGTATAATTGCTTTACAATGGTGTGTTAGTTTCTGCTGTATAACAAAGTGAATCAGCTATACACATACATATATCCCCATATGTCCTCCCTCTTGCGTCTCCTTCCCACCCTCCCTATCCCACCCCTCTAGGTGGTCACAAAGCACCATCTCCCTGTGCTATGCGGCTGCTTCCCACTAACTGTCTATTTTACATTTGGTAGTGTATATATGTCCATGCCACTCTCTCACTTCGTCCCAGCTTACCCTTCCCCCTCCCTGTGTCCTCAAGTCCATTCTCTACATCTGCGGCTTTACTCCTGTCCTGCCCCTAGGTTCTTCGGAACCTTTATTTATTTATTTATTTATTATTTAGATTCCATATATATATATATATATATTAGCATATGGTATTTGTTTTTCTCTTTCTGACTTACTTCACTCTGTATAACAGACTCTAGGTCCATCCACCTCACTACAAATAACTCAGCTTCGTTTCTTTTTATGGCTGAGCAATATTCCATTGTATATATGTGCCACAACTTCAGACAGCTTTACATATGTGGGATTCTTTGTATCAACTAGGTTTGTATTTGAAAATACATTTGCTGTCCTCTAGATTTATTCATGTATAGTAAGTATAGGTAAATCTTTGGAATTCAAATACTTTTAATTTAGAATGTTCAATTGTGTTGGTCTTTAAAAAAAAGTTTAAAATAACACATTCTAAGTATACATCATAGCAAGATGAGGAAGGATCTTCATTTAGAAATTTCTTTCATTATTGGAAATGAATAATCTTTTATAGATAGTGAGGTATGGAGACTGGAATTGGCAAATAATTTTGAGAATAAGTCTAAAATTCAACTCTGACCTCTACTCGTTTCTGTTCTCCCTTTCCCTCAAGGCAACAGCATTTCATATAAAACAAAATGCCAGGTTTCAGAATCAAGGAATAAATTGGTGTATACATGGTGGACATGTAGTGTAATTTAGAAACTGAATACTTTTGAGCACTGAAAAATATGCCCCAAAGAACGGAATTTCCTATTTTTATACATCAGCAGGATGCGTCATTGCTCACAAGAACATCCTCAATAGAAGTCAGTGATTCAAAATGAATTAGAGATGACAACTATACTATTTGTTTCCGCTAGTAAATTCTGAGGTCTGTTTTTGCTTCTTAACAAATTGTTCAAACTATATAAAAACCTTTTTAGCAGAGGCAATTTATCATCACACAAAAAGGCCAGTAAATAGTTTTTGAGTGTGTTTGAATATGTCACTATTCAAATCAAGCTGCCGCTTGCTTAATACAACCGGAAGAAAATGATACTTCACTATTGTGTCCAGAGGGTAAATTATACTAAAGTCCCACATATTTGCATTGGGTTGCTATTAGAATGCCATAACTTCCTGTTTTCACTGGAAACTTTAAAACATCATATGCAAATTATTTAGACACCCACATAACTGTTAGCAAAACAAAAACAAAAAAAATTTTTAATCAAGAGGACTAACAGAAATTTCTGTTCATTTCTGGGCTGCACAATTTATAAGAAAATTAGATAATTTGAAGCAGGTTTAGAGCAGAGCCACAGAACGAGTAAACGATTGAAAAATGGGATCTAATAATAAGGATAAAAGAAACATTTAGACAACGGGAGACAAGATAAGTCAGGACTTAATGAACTTCAAATTACCCGAGATACTTAAGCAGCTATTTTTTATTGCTTTCTACCCAAGTCTTCTATCACCCCACTGTAGCTAGAAATAACAGCAATAAATCCTTTTCAGAATTCTCCGCATTTTCACAAAAGAGGATAAATAAGTCATTTAAAAATGACAGACCTTTTAAATAAAAAGAATCTTCTAAGTGCTACAGAATATATAAATGTCACTGAGAGACTCTGGTCATTTATTATCCAAATTTTTCTTCTAAATTGTTGTCTCCATAGAGTACTGGACTTTAATACTTTAGTCTAGAGCCTCTACACAAACAGATGCCAAGTAACTGTCATAATTCACAGAATGTTTGAGGCTTCTTTGTTTTTCTACTTAATTGACATAAGACAGATGTAGATCACTGTTGTATCTTGAATATCTATTCAAATGAAAACTCATTGTACCACAATATTTGCGATTTCCATTGCTGACCATAGGACTAATATCATTTGTTCCCATTTTCAAGGGCTACACTTTTTATCTTTTGAAAAACAGAAATTCTGTGTTGCTATCTAGGATTTACAATCTTGACATCTGTTTCTGATTTCTGAAGACTCTCTAATATTGTCCTACCTGAGTATTCTTATAGAGTAAGACTGAAATGAATGTACAGTTATTAAATCACAATACATATCTACTTACAACATATAAAAATATGTCTCTCCTACCTAAATGCCAGTATTGAATCCCATCTTTTAAAAATATATAGTACAGTTATTCTCTAATTGACTGCAATTTTCTGAAATACCATGACACGTATGACTATTAAATTTATCAACACCCTCTTTCCTTTCACAAGTCGGTATTCAGCATCCCTTGTATTTAAAGACTTTGTTTGCCGAGAACACCAGAGAATGGGGTTTGGGCCAAGATTAACTACAAGTCTAAAAGCCACATTTTATAAAACACACACACACACATACAAATTCCAAATTGTTTGCCAAATTTCACTGTTAGCTTCCCACAATATTCTAAAAGATATCAGACAAACAGGCGTCAGCATGATGAATGTTGATGATTCCTTTATTTTTTTCCTATACACAGTGACCCTCTAGAAGCTCTGAGGTCAGTCCAATATACATAGTCACTTCAGTTAACTAAAGTGTTTGTAAATAAATGATATCTTTTCTCCATTAACATGGCTCCATCTTGACCTACAAGAGTGGATTGTATGGATAATCTCAGATGACTAATTTGTCTTTTCTTTAACCCCCTGCAAGGGAGCAAAAAAGTACAGGGAAACACAGAAATACTAAAAAAACATACAGATATTCATGCAGTCCTGCAAAAAGTGAATTTCTGCTAAATTTAAGCCAAGCTTTTCTACGAATTTATTTTTTGTGTGTGATAGAATATAAGGTCCAATAAATAACGACAACAAATACCATATGGATTTTGCTTTACAGATTAAAAGATACTTTCATGTGTATTATCTCCTTTTGTTTTCATAAAAATCTTATAGCTTAGATATTATTGTTCTCATGTTACAAATGGGGAAACTGAGACTGGGGAAGGTAAAGTACGATGCCAAAGTCTCACAGATAGGAAATGCTTCACTAGATCTCCATCTCTGGATCCTGGCCCTTGGCCACCATGACTGAGAATGTGCATGTAAGTGCATGTGACAAGAACCCACACATAAACCGGGACATGCTGAGATCACTTTTTAAGTGTCACAGAGAGATTTCTCCAAATTCCAGTTTGCCTTAGATCACTTCTCCAGCTGATAACATCATGCTGGCCCAAGGCTGGGTTTGTACATTTCAGAACAAAGTAAAATAGTATCTGTATTTTTAATTAGAGAGTCCCATCTGTAACATATGTAAAGAAAAGTATCCTTGTTATCTATAACTTCTCTTAAAAGTGAGATAATATCTGTATAACTAATTAGAGAGTACATCTATAAATTACATCAGCTAGTAAAAAGATTGTTTATACATCATTTCTGGAAAAAATATGCATTTAGTTTATGCAGTATTTATAATTTTTAAAATAAGAAAAATAAGTTACTCTTTTATTAAGAGTGAATTAACTTCTTTTAAATAAATTTAAGGGCTTCCCTGGTGGCGCAGTGCTTAAGAATCTGCCTGCCAATGCAGGGGACACGGGTTTGAGCCCTGGTCCGGGAAGATCCCACATGCTGGAGCAACTAAGGCCGTGCGCCACAACTACTGAGCCTGCATGCCGCAGCTACTGAATCCCACGCACCTAGAGCCCGTGCTCCACAGCAAGAGAAGCCACCGCAATGAGAAGCCCGCGCACGTCAACGAAGAGTAGCCCCTGCTCGCCACAACTAGAGAAAGCCCGCACGCAGCAATGAAGACCCAACGTGGCCAAAAATAAATAAATAAAAAATAAATAAATTTTAAAAATAAATTTAAAATTTATTTAGGGCTTAGTTTTACCTGTCACATGATATTAACTCCTTACTGAAACACATGTTCAATTTTTCATTGGTTAGATAACATTAGCTGCTATAATAAACTGCAAAATTTCAATGGCTACAGCTATATGAAAAGTTTATTTCTCAGCTGGACAATAGTCTAACCTGAGTATTCCTGGCATGTTGCTTTCCTCCACATGATGATTTAAAGACTCAGGTGACTTCTGTCTTAAGACTCTTCCATCTCTTGGAGCCTCATTCTTCACTGCCTAAGTTAGCAGAAAGGGAAGAAAACTTAGAGAAAACATAACCTTGACCATGTTCCACTCATGTTCCATTGGCAAGATCTACTCCCACATCTAATATAAATGTAAAGAGATCTATGATGCCTAGCTCAGCAGTGACTTCCCAACTACAACTCTATACTATGACAAGGCAGTCATGAATTTTGGTGGTTAGCTGGCATCTCTATGTAACCATGAAAAGATATACAATCTCCCCGCCTTTGTTCTATCACACAAAATTAAAATTTTTATTTCACTTTATGTTGTCTATCTATAGCCTAGAAGTCTCGGTAAATACCCTACATTTGGTATGTGAATGCAATCTGAATTTCATTGTTTATCTTATGCGCAAGAATGAGAAAATCCTTTGTTCTCCCTCAGAATTTATTTCATTTCTGTAAAATGGAATTATGGAGTTGAACACTTATCAAACCACCCCTCACCTGTACTGAAAGAATTTAATAAAATAAAGAATGATACACTAAATTATAACAATTCTAGATTTTTGTTTGTTTCAAAGTATTTTATACCTAATATATGTATATAGGTATATAGATATATATTTTACTTTCTTCATGGCTTTGCATTACTGTTTACCTAGTGGAGAAGAGCATTAAACCCAGAGTCACTTTTTCCATCTGTGATCTGGAGACAATAATAAATGGTGCTCTTTCGTTAAGTAGGGATAATAAAACATATAGCAAGGAGTTCATAACAACTAACATGATATATATTAAATGTCAGGGATTAATATGTATTAATTCCATTAATATGAAAAATACATGTGAACATTTTAAAACTTTAAAGTTTCCTATAAATATTGTTTTCATTTTCATCATTATACTTGTTATGACAGCGGATCCCAGAGTTCATGACAAGTTTGATGATTTGTAATATACATTGGAACCTCAATCTCTAAGGTGGTTTACACAAACGTTAACACTAGGAATAGGAGTAGATTATATTTTTATGAACTTCATACAAAAATCTCTTCGCTTCCAACAGAAGACTTCTATTAGGATGATTTTATTGCACACATGCTCTATGAAGTGGAATTGTCAAGTGTAAAATTTCTGGAAACTGAGGAGAGCAGGAAAGACGGAAACATTACACAGAGAAGCTCCAGCAACCCTGCCCATGTGGCGAAGTAGCATAGATGGTAGGGGAAGTAAGGGGCCAGATGAGGTGCGTTTGCAGTTTTGCTACTAAATCTAGATCATACATTTATTATATATGTGTTTACCTGTATTAGATTATTGCAGACTTTTAATCCATAACATGTTATTTCTCATTCATGAGATCAAGTTTATGATCTTGACCTCATTTTAGCATTTCAGCAAAAGTTTTTACTACAATCTCTACCATACTCAAACCATTTTGAGTTTCAAACAGCTTATTGTGTGGGCGATAAGCATTAGGAAAGGAAAAGCTCTCAAGATAACCCTTAGCTTATCCACCTGGCACAAACTCAGAGAAGAAGCCAATAGGTTTACCTGAATAAGCGGTTTATGTTATGTAGTCTGAGACCACCTGCACAGAACATTTCTCTGATTTAACCCACGTCATGTGCATGTGTATGTGAGAGTAGAGGTACCCTCAATATCATATACAATGTATCACTGGACACAGGTACTGTGTTTTCTTGGCTTTGTTTTCTTAACAGTAATGTGCTATAAATCGTTAATTCATTGAGATATAAATGCTCCTGTAATTCTATAACCTTACTGTACAAATATATTTTGAATGGGTCACTAAAAAGAAAGTGGAAACATCTTCAAATTCTTTCTTCTTTTTAAGATCTGCAGTTTAAAGTCTGTCAGTAAATAATGTTATTTATAGGAAATTATACTGTAATCCAGAGGCCTAGAAGAATAACTGTGACTCCATACATTGAATGATGCATTCTAGATTTACAGTTGGAATGAATCAAATCAATGTTTTCTTTCAAATCGAATGCCTTGTCTACCATGTGTGAGTCCTACCAATCCAAAGAGAAAATGAAAACAATTGTCTTCATGGCATAAGTGAATACCACTCTGCCTGAATTTGGGGTTTCTGGGTTGCTTAAATACGTAATTTGCTAGAGATATCACTCTATGATACATAAGGATGAGGATTTCTGGTTTTAATGTTTTTGGAAAAAAGTAGAGTTTGTTGGTTTTCTTTTTCTTAACTGGAAGAAACTGTGATATAGTGGAAAGAGTCATGAACTTGGGTTCAGAAGTCATCAGTGATCCATCTCTATTACTCTCCACATCCTTGGACAAGTTATTTCATCACACTAAGCCTTAACTGACTCATGGAAATAATATTCTTTCCTCATGCAGTTGTTATAAAGATGAAATACAACAATGTCTGTGATGTTTCATTTCTACTAGGTATTATACAGCGTGGAAGGGTATCTCAACTTGACTCTGAGAGTTCATTAGACTGGTCTGGGCATATTTAGGAAAATGGGACGGTGGACTCTCCAGAAGCCTTTTTGCAATGGGGCTGGGCAACTCCCAGGAGAGTAATTATTCTGATGGAAAAGGCAGCCCAGAATAATGAGCTCAACAGAAAGCCTTGGTGTCCGGTGAAGAGAGGTGAATATGAGTGCACACGATGCCTCTTCCTTGGACTTATCTGTTGCTCCAGGCCTGCTGCATTCTCATCTGGGGTGTGTGGAAAGAAAGAAAGTCAAGAGCATCCTGACTCACATCATAATCAGGACACTGGAAGAGGAGCAGAACTAGCAGGCCATCAAAGAAGCTCTTCCAGTTTACAGCAGAAACCTGAGCAGCTTTAGAACTTCAAGGGCTCCAGTATCCCAGTTGTCATGGGGTTCAGAGGGGTCTGGTGAACACTAAGCACATACAAGGTGCTGGGCGGGGGTTGGGAAGCAGACTTGTTCATCAGCATGTGTCTGGCAATCCGGGGGCAGGGCAATTCCCAGAAAAACCAGAGGGACTCTATACAGATGGCTGAGGTCTCATATCAGCAAGTAGGGGCAAAGACAAATAGGTCACACCATTCATGTGATGGCTTCTGTTTCTACATGCTGGTCATGCAGGGGGAGCAAGTCAAAATCTAAAAGAATTTTGTCTGTCATACGAGTAGCCATTTAAATTTTTTTTGAATTTATGTTTCGGCCTCTGAAAGACTAAAAATTTCTGTGAAATAGGATGTGAAATTTTTCAAACGATATTGCAACACAGTTTTTCTTTTTTTCTCAAAAAGAAAAAAGGATGTGAGAACCCTTGCCAAAACACACGTTGGACATATCATGAGAACTTCTTTTTATGAGCAGAAATACCTATTCATTTAATTCACTAAATCTAATACAAGGTCTAAGGTGCTAAGTCATTATGATTTTAATTAGAAACAACTGAATGAACAAACCCAAAAAAACTGTCCAAGGATTTTGAAGGAAACTTAAAAACTGAGTTTTCTAATGTTTGTTTTCTGTTTTTGCTTTTCTCTTTTGAAGTGGCGTTGGTATAAAGGAAAATTCATGAGCCCTTGGAATCTGACAATTCCTGACTCTTCCACTTAACTGGTTGTGACCCTTAGCAAACTGTTTAACCTCATAAAATAAAATGTTACAGGACAAAATTAGATAATCTGAGTGCAGCACCTAGTCCACTGCTGGCACACTCAGCAGGCATTGTTAATTCTTCTCCACCCTTCCCAATTCCCTGTCCCCCTTTCTTCCAAACATGTGTTTCCATTTCAAGTATCCACAGGCAGGATTGCAAAATGGTTAAGAAGCCACTGCATGGGTATATACGTATTCTGCTTCTGCAAGTTATGTAAATTCTCAGGGCCTTCATTTCCTCATCTAAAAAGTGGGGATTATAGCACCTTCCACATGGGTTTTTATGGGAATTAAGTGGGTTAAGTCATGTGAAGTGCTTAGAACACAGCCACTGGGGGGGAAGGGACAAACTGGGAGATTGGGATTGACATATATAAAATACTATATATAAAATAGGTAACTAATAAGGACCATCTAGCCCAGGGAACTCTATTCAATACTCTGTAATGGCCTATATGGGAAAAGAATCTTAAAAAGAGTGGATATATGTATATGTAAAACTGATTCACTTTATTTACTGTACACCTGAAACTAATACAACATTGTAAATCAACTATACTCCAATAAAAATTTTTTTTAAAATTTTTTTAAAAAAGAAAAGATACATGAACTCCATTGTCCATTGCCGCACTATTTACAATAGCCAGGACATGGAAGCAACCTAAATGTCCATTGACAGAGGAATGGATAAAGAAGAGGTACATACATAAATGAAATACCACTCAGCCACAAAAAAGAATGAAATAATGCCATTTGCAGCAACGTGGATGGACCTAGAGATCACCATACTAAGTGAAATAAGTGAGACAGAGAAAGATAAATATCATATATCAGTCATATGTGGAATCTAATTTTTTTAAAAAAGATACAAATGAACTTATGGTTATGAAAGGGGAAACATAGGGGGAGGGATAAATTAGGCGTTTGGGATTAACATACACACACTACTATATATAAAATAGATAACCAACAAGGACCCTGCTGTTTAGCACAGGGAACTCTACTCAATATTCTGTGATAACCTATATGAGAAAAGAATCTAAAAAAGAATGAACATATGTATATGTATAACAATCACTTAGCTGTACACCTGAAACTAACACAACACTGTAAATCAATTATACTCCAATAAAATTTTTAAAAAAAAGAAAAAAGAAATCCTCCACATGCTTTGCTTGCAGAAGGCTGATATGGTGAGGGTGGAATTTGAAGGGCATGTGATGTTTTGACTAAGCCAAACCAAAGGAAACCCACTCCTTTCAGCTTCGTAGTGTCCTGCTCTGTTTTCTACCTCATCCTTTGTGATGAGCCAGCAAAAAGTTTATTATGAGAGTCACTAAGTGTCAGACGACATTTGCTGAAAAAGCCAGATCAGCAGCCAGGAGGAGGAGGATGTGCAAGCCCAACACTGTAGATACTTGGAGGTTCGCATGTAACGCTCCTCTCCCTCAGCCAACCGTGGGAAGACAGTTATTGTACTTTAGGACACAACTCTCTGTTTATTGTTAGAAAACTGAATTAGCAGCTTCCACTGCTTTGATCCCTTCCACACGACAAAATGCCTAAGACTTTGAAGGACAATCATTTTCTCCTTGAAGCTGACCAAATAAAGATTTTATAGTTCCTCATTTTAGCGATCAAAGAGGTCTATTATGATTCAAGCATGAGTCATCCTCTCTGTTCTCGTAATAGATTTGTCCAATACTTAGTATACGCTTAAGAAGAACAATTGCAGCAAAAGATCTTATTTGTGGTTTTGTGTGTGTGCATGTGTATTAAAATGCCAGAATCTAAACATTTTTGGTACTTTTCAGGATTGGAAGCAAAGCATCCTTAATTTGAGAGTCAGTGATAGTGTGGGACTGATCGTCTTAAAAATACTCTGAAACCTTCTGACATACCACCCCCCCCCCCAAATAATCTCAGAACTATGAACTCAAACTATCAACTGATTCGCTAAGAAAAAGCAAACTCCAAACTTTGTAAATGCTTAAGCTTACATGAACAGGAGCATTCCTTCCTAAAACTGAGCCTTAGGACTTATCTTCTAACTCTAGCTTGTCACACTACACCAAAGGGTCTACTGAGAGGGTCATTGCTACCTGTGCATGTGTGCACGTGCACGCACGCACACACACACACACACACACACATCAGGTGGGAAATAACCCAGGAATAATGGACAAAGTGCGGACATGATTGAGCCCTACTATAATGAATCTTCACATCACTTTCAATTAAAAGATCACATGATGGCTGAAGTAACGCTAAGGATAAATCCTCCAAGCTTTTTTCAAATCATCAATCCAGGTGCAGCAAGTATGCTAAGCACATACTGAGGTTGCCACGGCTCCCCCTGCCTCATGAACTGGAGTGCCTAAGCATTGATGTTTCACTTCTCCTGGGTAACAGGCCAGCACTGTCAATCTCACCAAAGCTCTGGACATTCTCACTTGAAAATGAATAAACACATACATACCCACAAATTTTGAATACAATTCCCTGGGTCTGGACTAGAGTTTAAAAACCTCTGAACAAGTGACTGAAGAAGTCCTTTGCCCCGAGGGATTTACAAAGAGCTATCATCAGGACTAACAGTCTCCAATGCATTGATATGGGAGCTGACTATTATTATGTTCATAAGGTGACATCTACAAATATAATCAGCAGGCTTAATAAAAATATTTGCATAAAATCCATATGTTTACACATATACTATCACGTATTGATAACCACCTACATTACAGCATATGTTTTACCATCTACTGTGAGGTTCTTTATCAATTTTCCATAGTTCAGAATCTCACACTTTCCTTCCCAATAATGGAAATACATTTTTTTCTTTTTTTTTTTTTTGCGGTACACGGGCCTCTCACTGCTAGGGCCCCTCCCTTTGAGGAGCACGGGCTCTGGACGCGCAGGCTCAGCGATCATGGCTCACGGGCCCAGCCACTCCGCGGCATGTGGGATCCTCCCGAACCGGGGCACGAACCCGTGTCCCCTGCATCGGCAGGCGGACTCTCAACCACTGCGCCACCAGGGACACCCGGAAATACATATTTTTAAAATATCAAGTTTACTTCTTAATGACTCAACAGTTTATCTGAAAACACATTCGTCTACTGATTTATTATGATAACAAAACTTATTTCCAAAATAGCGTAGAGCTCAGGAACTGAAGCAAAATATTAACCGTTTTTAAAAACTTTGAAATAATAATACTTTATCATTTATGTAGTATACTTTTTTTTTTTTGGCTGCGTTGGGTCTTGGTTGCTGTGCGCGGGCTTTTCTCTAGTTGCGGCGAGCAGTGGCTGCTCTTCATTGCCATGCGTGGGCTTCTGATTGCAGTGGCTTCTCTTGTTGCAGAGCATGGGCTCTAGGGGTGCGGGCTTCTGTAGTTGCAGCACAGAAGCTCAGTAGTTGCGGCACGTGGGCCCTAGATTGTGCGGGCTTCAGTAGCTGCAGCGCGTGGGCTCAGTAGTTGTGGCTTGTGGGTTCTAGAGTGCAGGCTCAGTACTTGGGGTGCATGGGCTTAGTTGCTCCACTGCATGTGAGATCTTCCTGGACCAGAGATCAAGCCCGTGTCTCCTGCACTGGCAGGCAGATTCTTAACCACTGTGCCACCAGGGAAGTTCCTGTAGTATACATTTTTTAAAGAATGTGGCCAAATAGTTTTTGCCTTAAAAGGGAACTGCAATATATGAAAAAGATGAAATATGGAGAGATGAAAATATTGACACAGATATACCACCACACATACCCAGTTCTATGTTACCTGGCCGGGTACTAGCATTAACACAACACTGGAAATATGTTTAGAACTCTACTGATGTGCCAGGGAGGCTCAGGGTTCACAGCCAACATGTTAACTGGCAAAGTACTGCTTAGAGCAGAGAGGGTGTGAGGGCACTCATGGGCAGACAGGTCATGACATAATGATAAGACATTTAATTTGAAAATATTGGGTCTTTATATATCTGGACTGTTCTTGACTATATTTCCATATACAAGTTTTAGTCATCAGGTTGCCAGGTATTCAACCAACATCTGGAAACTTCACATGATTCCTAAGATGCTGGCTATTTGACAAGACCACCTTGCCCAATTGAGGACTCTCTAATGGAGCTGATGCTTGTGAAAATGTTCCAGTCCCAATGCTAGGATCACGCATGGGAATAGCTCAGCTCACCCCTGCCCCTCTTTCCATAGTAACCATGGTTCCCAGAGAACTCTCTGGGGCACTCGTTAAAGTGCTCAGACATATCTATCACTCTTCAGTATTTTCCAAAATGTCTATCATGGAATCCTAGTCCTATAAGATTCCCTGCTGAAGAAGGCAGGGGAGGGGCAATTTAACCTTGGATAAATAATTTTAGGAAACATAGCATAAAATGTTCCCTCATATGTGAAAATATTATAATGTAAATTAAAAATCTGTTACTTTGGGTCTCCAAAAATTATATTATTACCTACATTTTTATTTGATTATTAACCGAAAACCTATCAACATCCTGGGGACTAATATTTTGCAACTCTGTGGAAAATTCTTCACCATACCCTAGAGTTCATTAATGCATATCTTTGCTCCAACTCCCAGACCCCACCCATCGGAATGGACACTCAATTCTTACTTTCTCCTCTGTTTGAAGTTTCTTCTCCAGAAACCATTTTTTCTTCCCTTCTCCACAGTCAATATCAGATAATACCTAACCATTAATTTTCTCTTGGAAACTTTCACTGCAGGGGACTGCCTTATTCAGAAGTTTAGAAATAGCTTGGTAATTAAAGGTACCAAGGTTAATGAAATGTACACTGTTTCACTGTTGTGGTGGCAATAATTCCTCTTTATAATACGTAATAGAAAAATACATACAGCATTTTTTTAAATAAAATTTTTAATTATAAAGAATAAGAAATATTCCTTTTAAAACTTTGTTAATTCAATTCAAGAAATCACACCATTGTGATTTAAGATAACCCCTGTTAACATACCATATTCTCTTCCAAATATATTCATAAATTTGATATTGTTATGTATATAAAATTGTGTGTTTATATCCTGTTTTTTTCACTTAACATAGAGACTATGAAATTTTTCGCATCCTTAAAAAGGTATAATCTGTAATGTGTAAAAAATTCAGGTTCACAAAGTTGGGGAACAGAGAATAAACTTACTTTTAAACAATATGTAAGGGACTTCCCTGGTGGCACAGTGGTTAAGAATCCGCTTGCCAATGCAGGGGACACGGGTTCGAGCCCTGGTCCTGGAAGATCCCACATGCCGTGGAATGGCTAAGCCCATGCGCCACAACCACTGAGCTCACACACCACAACTACTGAAGCCCGCGCACCTAGAGCCTGTGCTCCGCAACAAGAGAAGCCACGGCAAGGGGAAGCCCGTGCACCACAATGAAGAGTAGCCCCCGCTCGCCACAACTAGAGAATTCCTGCGTGCAGCAACGAAGACCCAGCACAGCCAAAAATAATATAAATAAATAAATTTATATTAAAAAATATGTAAGTTACATATTCAAATAATGCTCAACATGTTTTCAGGTGAAATACCTCTAAATTTATAGCAATGGGTTCAGCTGTCAATTGGAAAACAGTACGATAAGTACTATATAATACAGGGTGTCAAAAGTGTCTAGAAATACAGAGAAAAGAGGGTGTATTTATTGCACTTCTATCAGATTAACAACTAACCCACTGCTCTAAATTTAGACATATTTCATCTGAAAAGTATCTGGAGGCTAACACAATCATTGGAATACATGATTTAAAAATACAGCCAAGATATGCTTTAAAAATAAGTTTATCTCACATTACCACTAAGAAAAAAGATACCAAAAACTGATATCCAAACACATACAGCATTTAAAGGTAATTTAGTTGCCGACTGAATCAATATTGCTTGTTCTCTTTAACTTTCATTTGATCTAAACTTGGAAGCATAGAAATTAGTAAGCAATTTCATCATTATATGCTTTTCCCAAACTTGTGACTATATATTTTTGTCCTGTTCTGACACAACTAGTCTTTAAAAAAGGCCTGCATATTCGTTGTGGTAAAGGACCATTTGTTCTTATGATTTACATTGATTGTTCAACCTGTAAGAGAATAGGATCCTTCATTCTCCCATGGGACCTATAATAGTTATCAGTATTCACCTGAAAAAATTAACAGCTTTTATCTTACGTTTAATTGCTTGGGCTCCACAGTCCAATTCCTTGTGGGTCAATGTTTCACTACTTATTCTGTGACTTTTGCGAAGTTAACTTTTTGCCCTTGGTTTTCTATTGTGAAAAATGGAAATACAAACACCCATAGGGCTAATGACCAGAGTAAAGTAGATAATTAATGCAAAGGGCTTGGAATATTACCCAGAGTATGGCAAGTGCTTAATTAATATTAGCTATTATTATGGCAAAAGCGGTATAGACACTTTAAAATCACACACTTCAATGTCCACCTGCAAATTCCTTTTCTCTCCACATTATTAGAACCTGAATAGCTAGAAATAGCAAACTGACTCAGAAATAGAGAAAGCAGAGAGTGTGTCTCAGCAGATAATTAAGCTGAGATAACACATTCACAGAAATCATTTGAATTGGCCATGATACCAG